>NC_133512.1:69502500-70127500 GCF_049354715.1 Callithrix jacchus | reverse complement strand
AGCAGAAAAATAGTGATTAATTTTTTTCTAAAACAGGCATAATAATAATGAATTGTCAGTAAGATAAGATTTATTATAAAAGTCTCCATGCTTATCACATTTATTAAGATATCCATGAAAACGGATGACACACAAATTGTACTTATTGATTTATTTTACATTTTTAATTTGATGTTCATCACCTTTATCAATATAACCTCATCCCTCTGAAAGGGAAGATTGTTTAATATTAAAAAATTAAAAGTCATTAAAAGTTTTTCATACTCTCCAGAATAGGACTAATTTTGGCTATTTTTAAAAATAGCTCTTAACATTAGTTCTTCTCTGTTAAAAAATTAATTTTGAATAAAAAATGAATTATTCTCAGTACTGTTCATTAGGCTTAATATTATTTTGGGAGAAAATACTAGCTAGTAAATAAGGAAACATTGCCATATGCATATACTTCTAAGAGAACATTCAGAACATTGTATGTAACGGGTTATTCTTCCAGTTATCTTCCTCAGTCCTTGCTGAGAACAGGAAAAAAGTACTTTTCTTCTTTGTAGTCACCAAGCCTAGTATACTGGCTAATACAAAACAGTCTTGAGTTCAGTACAATGCCAATAACATAGTAAGTTCCTCTTCATGTCCCTACTTAAATACTGATATAGACAGCAGACAGGGATACTGTGTAGAGGAGGGCAAAGGTCCCACCCCAATGCCAGGAAACCTGACCCTAAATAAGGACAGGCATTCCTATTTTCTCACCCAAATTCTTGCCATTTGGCCCACCAGGCCCCCCTATCATGTAACCATATAAAACCCGAACCCCAGGCTCCAGAAGGAGAAGAGCAGACAAACAGCAGAATGGCATAGCAGGGAAGAGAAGGAGCACCAGAACGGAGGGAGGAGTTAGGCTGGGATGATTGGAGAGGAGATAGGCTGCTGGGTGGTCTGACTCCAGGGGAAGATCATCTTCCTCTTCCATCCCCCTTCCAGCTTCCCATCTATCCCACTGAGAGCTACCTCCACCACTCAATAAACCCCCCCACATTCACTCTTCATTCCAGTGTGACCTGATTCTCCCTGGACACCAGATAAGGACTCAGGGACCAAGAGGGCACTGAGCTGGTTAACACTTAAGCCATCTGTGGACAGCAGAGCTAAAAGAGCACTGTAACACTGAGGCTTCAGGAGTCACAAGCACTCACCCCTAAATGCTGCCATGGGGCCAGAACCCAAAAGAGCTCACCCTGGCTCACACAGCTGCCCATCTGCATGCTTCCCCTCCCTTAAGGGATTTGAATGGTAGTGGAGGAACAGAGAGCCACATTCCTGTTGCATGCCCTGCGAGCGGGTACCAGGAAACTCTCCCATTTCAATATCACCCTACTGGAGCAAACTTTTTTGATTATTCTGATCATTGAAATAGGAATTCCTCCCCAATTCTAAATACATTATTCTTCCTTAGTGTGTTTTTGCTTTTTTTTTCTCGTTTCATTTTGCATTTTGTTTTTGGCATACTTTAGCATTCATTACCATCTGACATGCCATACATATTGTTTTTCTTTGTTTATTGCTCAGGATGCTATAACAGAAATACATAAACTGGGTGGTTTGTAAACAACAGAAATTTCTCAAAATTCTGGAAGCTGGTAAGTCTGAGATCAAAGAGCCAACAGATTCAGTGTCTGGTGAAAGCTTACTTCCTGGTTCATATACACAGTCCTCTTCTCACTGTGTCATCACATGGCAGAAGGAGCAAAGCAGCTCTTGGATATCTTTTATAAGGGCACTAACTAATCCCATTCATAGGGGCTCTCCTTTCCTGACGTAATTACCCCCCAAGAACCCTAGCTCCTAATACCATCACCTTGGGGGTTAGAATTTAAACATAGGAATTTGGGGGAACACAAACAATCAAACCATAACATTTATGTTTAGTTTCCTCAAGATTTAGAATAATGTCTGATACTTAATAGAGGCTCAGTAAATAGTTGTGGAATTAATGAAGAAATAAGGTAGCAAAAGGAAATCCAACTAATTTAAGAAACAATGTCATGTGAGAGATTTTTATGTGGCTTCTAATTTGTTTCTGATAAGTTTCTGATATTCTTTCCTTTCCCCACTGCCTCCCAGATGCTGATGTTTTCATAATTTTGAAGTTCTTCACAGCTTCTACTCAGAGAATCCTGTTGCAATTTCTAAAAGAGACTAAAATTAAAGATAGCTGTTACTTTCATCATGATATCAAAAAACTAATTTAATCACTACAAAACTCATCATAAACTATTACAAAAGTTTAAGAGTATATCAGGGTTTTGCAAGTTACAAATATATACTTGTTGCCATACTTGAAACTATCACTGTCCAATAGAACATTCTGCAATGATAGATATGTTTTATATCCATGTTGTCCCACATGGCAGACACTAGACCCATGTAGCTATCGAGCTCTTGAAATAAAATAACTAGGGTTAAATTTTATTTAACTTTAATTTAAATGTAATAGTCATATGGAAATAGTGTCTATCACAGTGAACAATAATATCTCTAGAACAAGTATTTTCCTTTCCCATATTCAGAAATTGTAAAAGAAACAATGCAACAAAATAATGAAATGTACAGTTATATAACAGGTTTAACAATGGCAATACTTCAAAGTAAAATTATTATTTAAAAAGTCAATTTTTATTTAAAAAGTCAGTTTTTTTGCAAATCATTATGAGGAGTTTTGTTTAACTTGTTTTATTAAATGTAAAATAAGATAGATTAATGTTATATTAACGGCTGAAACATTCATCTGAAGAAATTAGAAAATAATTCTAGTTACATACACTTTATTACAAGTTGCATTGATCCATTCTCTATGAAGAATACAAAACAAATATGTGGCTCTACTACAGTACTGTTTTTCTTAAATAATTTGCTAACACCATAAGATATTTATGGATATGGATATTTATGGATATATATTTATGGATATATATATTTATGGATATCTTATGGTGTTAGCAAATGTCTTTGTTCTTTGAAATTGTTGATTGCTTTTCTCATTTGACTTTTAGTTGCATCTTGATTTAAGATGAAATCAACATTGATTTGGCATGCTTCAAATTATATTACTTTAAATATAAAGTAATATAAAAGGTTACTTTATATTTAACAGTTGGTGGTTTTATTTGTGGTTGTAAAGATGTTTTATCAACTTTTTTTTTTTAATTTTTTATTGGATTTTAGGTTTTGGGGTACATGAGCAGAGCATGCAAGACAGTTGCGTAGGTACACTCATGGCAGTGTGCTTTGCTTTCCTTCTCCCCTTCACCCACATTTGGCATTTCTCCCCAGGCTATCCCTCCCCACCTCCCCCTCCCACTGGCCCTCCCCTTTTCCCCCCAATAGACCCCAGTGTTTAGTACTCCCCTTTCTGTGTCCATGTGTTCTCATTTTTCATCACCCGCCTATGAGTGAGACTATGCAGTGTTTCATTTTCTGTTCTTGTGTCAGTTTGCTGAGGATGACGTTCTCCAGATTCATCCATGTCCCTACAAACGACACAAACTCATAATTTCTGATTGCTGCATAATATTCCATGGTGTATATGTGCCACATTTTTCCAATCCAGTCTATTATCAATGGGCATTTGGGTTGATTCCAGGTCTTTGCTATTGTAAACAGTGCTGCAATGAACATTCATGTGCATGTGTCCTTATAGTAGAACGATTTATAGTCTTTTGGATATATACCCAGTAATGGGATTGCTGGGTCAAATGGAATTTCTATTTCTAAGGCCTTGAGGAATCGCCACACTGTCTTCCACAATGGTTGAACTAATTTACACTCCCACCAACAGTGTAAAAGTGTTCCTTTTTCTCCACATCCTCTCCAGCATCTGTTGTCTCCAGATTTTTTAATGATCACCATTCTAACTGGCGTGAGATGGTATCTCAATGTGGTTTTGATTTGCATCTCTCTGATGACCAGTGACGATGAGCATTTTTTCATATGATTGTTGGCCTCATATATGTCTTCTTTCATAAAGTGTCTGTTCATATCCTTTGCCCACTTTTGAATGGGCTTGTTTGTTTTTTTCCTGTAAATCTGTTTGAGTTCTTTGTAAATTCTGGATATCAGCCCTTTGTCAGATGGGTAAACTGCAAAAATTTTTTCCCATTCTGTTGGTTGCCGATTCATTCTAGTGACTGTTTCTTTTGCCGTGCAGAAGCTGTGGAGTTTGATTAGGTCCCATTTGTCGATTTTGGCTTTTGTTGCCAATGCTTTTGGTGTTTTGGTCATGAAGCCCTTGCCTACTCCTATGTCCTGGATAGTTTTGCCTAGATTTCCTTCTAGGGTTTTTATGGTACCAGGTCTTATGTTTAAGTCTTTAATCCAACTGGAGTTAATTTTAGTGTGAGGTGTCAGGAAGGGGCCCAGTTTCTGCTTTCTGCACATGGCTAGCCAGTTTTCCCAACACCATTTATTAAACAGGGAATCCTTTCCCCATTGCTTGTTTTTGTCAGGTTTATCAAAGATTGTATAGTTGTAGATATGTTGTGTTGCCTCCGGTGCCTCTGTTTTGTTCCATTGGTCTATATCTCTGTTTTGGTACCAGTACCATGCTGTTTTGATTACTGTAGCCTTGTAGTATAGTTTGAAATCCGGTAGTGTGATGCCCCCCGCTGTGTTCTTTTTGCTTAGAATTGACTTGGCTATGCGGGCTCTCTTTTGGTTCCATATGAAGTTCATGGTGGTTTTTTCCAGTTCTGTGAAGAAAGTCAATGGTAGCTTGATGGGGATAGCGTTGATTCTGTAAATTACTTTGGGCAGTATAGCCATTTTCACGATATTAATTCTTCCTAACCATGAACATGGAATGTTTCTCCATCTGTTTGTGTCCTCTCTGATTTCGTTGAGCAGTGGTTTGTAGTTCTCCTTGAAGATGTCCCTCACGTTTCTTGTGAGTTGTATTCCTAGGTATTTTATTCTTTTTGTAGCAATTGTGAATGGCGGTTCGTTCTTGATTTGGCTTTCTTTAAGTCTGTTATTGGTGTAGACGAATGCTTGTGATTTTTGCACATTGATTTTATATCCTGAGACTTTGCTGAAGTTGCTTATCAGTTTCAGGAGTTTTTGGGCTGAGGCAATGGGGTCTTGTAGGTATACTATCATGTCGTCTGCAAATAGAGACAATTTGGCTTCCACCTTTCCTATTTGAATACCCTTTATTTCTTTTTCTTGCCTGATTGCTCTGGCTAGAACTTCCAGTACTATGTTGAATAGGAGTGGTGAAAGAGGGCATCCTTGTCTAGTGCCAGATTTCAAAGGGAATGCTTCCAGTTTTTGCCCCTTCAGGATGATATTGGCTGATGGTTTGTCATAAATAGCTTTTATTACTTTGAGATACGTTCCATTGATACCGAGTTTATTGAGGGGTTTTATCAACTTTTTAAAATGTACTGAGTAGAGAGATTCTGGATTGACAGTGTTTGGGGGATATTTGCATTATTATGTGATATATGAAAATAGATATAGCAAATAATAGATAGGCTTGACTCTTTTTAGTAATAAAAAATAAAGCAGTCACCAAAAATAAAAACAGAAACAAAGAAATTATGACCTACAAGACTTTGATTTCTTAAAATAAATGGAAAATAGAAAGTAGGAACTTGCTTTCTGACTGTACTCTGCTGAATCTAGGTCATTCAATAAATCAATTACAAGCAGGTGGTTCAGATTCGTAAATCAGAATTTTTCAGGTTTGTCAAAACTTCCCCTCCACAGCCTTCCTTTATATCCAGCTTAATTCTGAAACCTAATGAATGCAAAATAACCAAATTATATTTTAAAAATTAAGGAGAAAAGAGTGTAAGACTTTCAAATTGCAACAGATATAAAAGTATTTCTAGTAAATATTTGTAATAAAAATATTGTTTTAGCAACTATACAAATCTAATATACAGGATAATAGAAAAATAATATTTAAAAATTGGTCTTTTCTATAGATATCAACAGTAATGTACTAGAAATGCACTGGAAAATAGCAATAACTACAAAATGCAATCCTATAAAAAATTTTAAATATCTACTGAAGATCAAACATAATAATTGAAAGAAAGATTATGTTCTTAAATGGAAGGCTCAATATAAAAACAGAGGTCAATTATCTTTATATTAAACTGTAAAACCTATGTAATTTCATTTAAAAATATACTGAGATTTACATGTATTTGTGTGTGTGCACATATATATACATGGTTTAAAAATAGATCTCAAGTTGTTTATTCTAACGTTCAAGTGGAAAGTTAATTTATGAGAAGGGCTAATGAGATTTTGGAAAAGGAAAAAATGAGAAACTAACTCTACCTCACTTTATAACAAAATATAAAATATACAATTAAGCAATGTGACATTTTGTAAGAAAAGGCAAGGATTAGTAAAGCTGAGGGAGTATGCATGTACACATACGCATATATTCAGAATACAGGATTATTTTTAAGTTGACAGAAGAAAATTGTATGTGACTAAATATTTTGTTAATTGACTATCAACTTGGAGAAAAATTAATGCCAGTCTTAAACCACATAAAGATCTACATTCCAGATGTGACTATTAAAATGTTTTTAAAACTAATTTAATCTTAATAATATTTACATTAGAAACATATCTTTTAAACTTAAAAATATTAATAAGTATTTATAATCTCAATTAGGAAAGGTTTTGCTAAATCGGAGAGTTTGTAGATTATCTGAAAATGAAAAGATTGATGCATTTAACTACATAAAAATTTTAAGAAAAAACATTATAAAAGCTGAAAACTAACCCTATTCACTGGGACAGAGTATTAGCAAGAATGTTAAGAAAGGAATGTGAATAAGTAATTTATCAAAAGAATAAATAACAAATTACAAGAAACATTTGAAATTAATACTAAATGTAATTGATAAATAGGAAATTGTAAATTGAATGGGGAAAAGAGATTAGTAAAAGCCTACTAGCTAAAGACTTACTTTTCATAAAGTAGTTTTTCTATCTTTTAACTTAGAAATATTTATTTTGTGTTAGATGTTATAAATGTTAAAATATTATAAAGATGTTCCAACTTTCATCAGTAGGAGAATGCTGATAATATTTCTTGTACCATTCTATCATGAGCAACTTTTTGGGTTTTAAAGTGAATAACCTCATGGAAATACGTCTGAGAAACAATATTAGGTGAATAATGTAAATATTAAACACATTTTATGTTATAATTTTATTATTTTTAACAGACCACATTTGCAGATCTCTTATTAATTCTCATTCTTTTTTGTGTTTTCTCTTGGGAAAAAGGTAGGAATGGAAACACTGGAGAAGTAGTGGAATATGATGACCATTACAATTTAACTTCAGTGCTGTTCAATTTTGCTTTTTAGAACAAAATTTTTCTGAGATGGGGTCTTGCTATGTTACTCAGAGTGGACTGCAGTAGTACGATTATAACTCACTGTAATCTCCTGGCTCAAGCAATCCTCTCACTTCAGCCTCCCAAGTAGCTGGGACCACAGGCATGCGTGACCATGCTTGCCTAATTTTTAATTTTTTTTTTTTTTTTTATAGAGAGGGGGTCCTATTATGTTGCCCTAACTGGTCTCAAACTCCTTGGCTCAAGTAATCCTCCTGCCTTAGTCTCCCAAATTCTATATGAGTTCTTTACATAAAGCTGGTTGTTCACACACTCCTTATAAAGTTTTAACAGTTATTCACATTATAATTTATAATATTATTATTTCAATCTGGTACTTAATTTATGTAATTTCTCACATTTAAAAATCTTGTATCCTTGATTATGTTATAAAATTTTAACAAAAGAATTTGCATCTTACCTTTTCTTAAGTCTCTCCTGGTATCTTGACATACTAAGTATTTATTAAACCATTATCATGTTGTAGAGTTATTTTATAATTTCACTCACTGCTTCCAGGTCTTGTTTTGAACTCCAGAGTGGTAGATTGAGATTATTAAAGACTGGGATAAGGCCAGGTGTGGTGGCTCACACCTGTAATCTCAGCACTTTGGGAGGCTGAAGCTGGTGGATCACAATGTCAGGAATGCAAGACCAGCCTGGACAAGATGGTGAAATCCTGTCTCTAATAAAAATACAAAAATTAGCCAGGCATGGTGGCGGGCATCTGTAATCCCAACTTCTCAGGAGGCTGAGGCAGAGAATTGCTTGAAGCCAGGAAGTGGAGGTTGCAATGAGCTGAGATTGCTCCACTGCACTCCGGCCTGGGTAACAGAGTGAGACACCATCTCAAAAAAACGAAAAAGGAAAAAAAGAGTGGGACAACAGAAGAAATAACAAGTCAGAGACCAGAAACATCTGAACCATCTCTTTAATAATATCTAGTAGAGGTGACCCCAACTGGTGTCTAGGTTTTATCTATTTTTACATTTTTGTTATTTTTCTTCAAATAAATATACTTTTTACTCCTTAATAAAGAACTGCTTTTTAATCCTGAAAAGATAACACACACAAGTAGAACCTTGTGTTTATCTCTCTGATATTCCATGCCCTTTTCACAGAAGAAAACTCTTTTTTGGGTAATGGCCTGAAAATTAGTTATCAACAATGGGGAAGGTCCTGAGAGAATTACAGTTTTTAAGGAAGTCAATGTTGAGAAATAGTCCTCTGTGAATGTCTCCCATTTATATCCATCTTGCAAAGGAAGGCATTAACTGTGTTTTCACAGATATTTGTATAGCAAACAGTCTTGGAAGATAAAGATAGTGGCTCCCTCTGGGGCATAGGGAGCTTTGTTGGCTGCTCATAACAGAGATCATATCTCCTTCTGGGACAAAGTTCAGTCAGGTTTATTTTCCATTATAAAAGACTTGAGTTCTTTAATTCTATGGCTCCTACTGCAAGTGCAGCATCCATCTGGGTCACTCCACTTCACCCTTGTGATATGAGGAGTAAGGAGAAACAGCATACATGTGAAGCTTATTTTTTCTGCTATGCTGTGAATAATAAATTCCTTTTATTCTGACCCAAGTGAAAGGGTAATTGTCTAACTTTTTAGCTTGCAAGTAAGGTAAAATCTCAAACTGTACAGGGTTCCAATGCAACCTAATTTAGAGACAGTAAATGTTACAGAGGTGGTATACTATAAGGGTAGCCACTTCTCTATGATAGGGTTCCTAACCAAAGTAATAGAGTCTCTGAGCTACTACTTGCTACAGCACAATTTCTCAAAGAAAGCCATTCTTCCTATCATTTAAATGATTCATTAAGTCATTTAGCATTTTCACCCTAAAAACTTTAAACAAAAACAATATTTTCTCTATGAAGTATAATTTAGTATATTATCTAATGTTAGTACATGAGTACAAAACTGTACTTCAGAGAGAGGCAGAGCAACATGGCAGACTAGGAACCTCCACTCATCACTAACCCTCAAGAACATCAAGTTAAACAACCATATACAGAGGATAACCACCTTCATAAGAACCAGAAATCAGGTGAGCACTCACAGCATCAGGTTTTAATTCCATATCACCAAGAGAGGCACCAAAGAGATAGAAAAAAATAGTCTTGAATTGCCAGTGCCACCCTCCCAACCCCTGGCAGTCATGATATGGTGCAGAGAGCATCTCTGGGCACTGAAGGAAGGGAGACATAGCAATTGTGAGGCATTTAACTCAGTGCTGTCCCGTTAAAGCAGAGAGAAAAATCAGACCAAGCTCTGCTGATGTTTGCCCACAGAGGGAACATTTAACCAACCATAGGCACAGGCGAATCCCCAATTGCAGCATTCCAAAGTTCTGCTAGTATCTAAGTAAACTTGAAAAGCAGCCTAGGTCATAAGGAATGCAACTCTTAGAGGAGTCCTAGGGCTGAGCTAGGTCCAGCACAGTGAACTGGAGAGTATGGAAGGGAGAGGCCATATGTGACTTACTGAGACACCAGTGGGGCAGCCATGGGAGTGCTGGCATCACCTCTGACCTGACATGCTCAGCTCATGGATCCAAAAGAAACCTCCTTTCTTTCATTTGAGGAGAGGAGAGGGAAGAGTGGGAAGGACTTTATCTTACCTCTTAGATACCTTACCACCTCAGCCTTAGATACCACCTTAGATACCACCTCATGACCACCAGAGTCATGAGGGCACCATTCCAGGCCCTAGCTCCCAAGCAACATTTCTAGACACACCCTGGGCCAGAAGGGAACCCACTGTCCTGAAGGAAAGGACCAAGCCCTGGTAGCATTCATCTCCTGCTAACTGAAGAGTCCTTGGGCTCTGACTAGCAGTAATAATACCCAGGTACTATACTGAGGGTCTTGGGTGAGCATCTGAGTCTTGCTAACTGTAGTGGGACGATCCCATAAGCACTGAGGCAGGAGCAAAAGGCCTCAGCCTATTTCCATATATATAATAGAGGAGAATGTAATTAGAAATATAACCGTAGTAGTTATTAGTTATTCATATGTGAACTTAGTTATTCATAGGTGTTCTTAATTTCTTTACTAATGCCTATTGGGTAGGAAGTGTGAACCTGGGGTGACATTGTGAAATGAATGACACTAAGGAAGGATGTTCTAAGTCCTCTGTCACACCTGCATGAGGGCTGCTGGAGAGTGCCCTGGCTGTGCAGCAGCACCAGCACTGTGAAAGGGCCCGCTGTTTAGCCAGCTAGGGAAGGAGATGTCCAAAATGGCTGAGACATTGCCTTCCTGGGGAAGTCTGGAGAAAACTCTGCTTCTCCAAGCTGTTGTGGTAAGGCCTGATGGCTGTTAGGTAGGCCCGCAGACATCCAGGGGCTTAACTGTCTCTATGTGATGCTGTGCTTCAGTGGTCACATTCCATCTCTACTCTTATGTTCTGCTTCTGCACCTGGTTCCTTTTGTCTTAGAAAAGATAATCAGTAATAGTAATATAAATCTTAATGTTTTAGTTCTTTCTTGATAAGTATGGAAAACATGCTGAGGCATTATGCTCATTACCGGTACTTTGGGTGCCAGAAATTCCTAAGCCCCTACCTGAATGACACATAAAGTACTTGACCTTATCACTGTCACGCCCTATCTACCCTGCCCCCAGTCACCGACCAACAAGGCCACACCCTACCTACCCTGCCCCCAGATTTGCAACTTAACAAATTCAAAACAGCTGTGTTAAAAGAAAATCAAAGAAATTCAAGATAATGCAGAGAAGAAATTAAGAATTCTGTCAGATAAATTTAACAACAAGATTGAAATAATTTAAAAATGAATCCGAAATTCAGGAGCTGAAAAATGCAATTAGCACACTGAAGAATGCATCAGAGTCCTTTAATAACCGAATGAATCAAGCAGAACAAAAAGCTAGTGAGCTTGAAGATAGGCTATTTGAAAATACACAGTCAGAGGAGATTAAAAAAATGAAGCATGCCTACAGGATCTAGAAAAAGGGACAATCTAAGAGTTATTGACCTTAAAGAGGAGGTAGAGAAGGAGATACAGTAGAAACTTTATTTAAACAGATAATAACAGACAACTTCCCAAACCTAGAGACAGATATCAACATCCAAGTACAAGAAGGTTATAGAACACCGAGCTGACTTAACTCAAAGAAGACTACCTCAAGGCATTTAATCATCAGATTCTTCAAGGTCAAGGATAGAGAAAGGATTCTAAAAGAGGCAAGAGAAAAGAAGCAAATAGCATACTATGGTGTTCCAATGCACCTGGAAGCAGACTTTTCAGGGAAACCTTACAGGCAAGGAGAGAGTGGCATGACATATTTAAAGTGCTGAAGGAAAACAACTTTTACTTTGGAATGGTATTTCTGACCAAAAATATCCTGCAAATACAACATAGAAATAAAGACATTCCCAGACAAACAAAAGCTGATGGATTTCATTAATACCAGACCTGTTATACAAGAAATGCCAAAAGGGATACTTAAATCAGAAAGAAAAGGACTTTAGTAAACAATAAATAATCAACTGAAGGTACAAAACCTACTGATAATACTAAGTATCCCAAAAAACATGGAATATTATAACACTGTAACTGTGGTATGTAAACTCTTAAGTAGAAAGACTAAATGATGAGCCAATAAAAAATATAAATGCAACAATTTGTCATGACATAGTACAGTAAGACATAAATAGAAACAAGAAAATATTAAAAAGTTGGGGGGGACAAAGTTAAAGTGAATTTTTATTAGTTTATTTTTTGTTTGTGTGTTTGTTTGCTTGTGTAAATAGTGTTAAGTTGTTATTAGGTTAAAATAATGAGTAATAAGATAGTATTTGCAAGCCTCATGATAACATCAAACCAAAAAACATACATGTATACACAAAAAATAAAAGCAAGAAACTAAATCATATTATCAGAGAAAATTATCTTCACTAGAGAAAGAAAGGAAGGAAAGAACAAAGGAAGAGAAGGGCACAAAACAACCAGAAAATAAATAACAATAGGGCTGAAGTAAGTCCTTACTTATCAATAATAACATTGAATATAAATAGGCTAAATTCTCCAATCAAAATATGTAGACTGGTTGAATGGATGAAAAAACAAGAACCATTGATCTATTGCCCACCAGAAACACAGTTCATCTACAAAGAAACACATAGACCGTGATATGGTTTGGCTCTGTGTCCCTGCCCAAATCTCATCTCCAATTGTTATCTGCACATATTGAGGAAGGGAAGTGATTGGATTATAGGGATGGTTTCCCCGTGCTGTTCTTGTGCTAGTAAGAGAATTCTCACAAGATATGATAGTTTTATAAATGATAGTTTTTCCTCCTTTACTTGCTCACACTCCCTCCTGCCACATTGTGAAGAAAGTGCCTGCTTCCCCTTCATTTTCTGCCATGATTTTAAGTTTCCTAGCCATGCTTCCTGTTAAGCCTTTAGAACTGTGAGTCAATTAAACCTCTATTTTTTTCAATAATTATCTCGTCTCAGTTTCCTTTATAACTACCTTTCTTTTCAGGCTGAAAAGAAACATATACAGACTACAAATAAAGATATTTTATGCCAGTGTAAACCAAAATAAAGCAGGAATCACTATACTTACTGCAGACAAAATAATTTCAAGACAAAAACCATAGGAAGAGACAAGGAAGGTTACTATATAATGATAAAGGTATGAGTCCAGCAAGAGGATGTAACAATTTTAAATATATATGCATCTATGCATCCACCACTGGAGTACCCAGATATATAAATATTATTTCAGCTAAAGAGATTTACCCCAATATAATAATAGCTGGAGACTTCAACACCATGCTTTCATCATTGAACAGATCTTCTAGACAGAAAATCCACAAAGAAACATAAGACTTAATCTTCACTTAGAAAAAAAAATGACTCTAATAGATATTTACAGAATATTTCATCGAAGACCTGGAGAATGCACATTTTTTCCTCAGCACATGAATCATTCTCAAGGATAGACCATATGTTAGATCACAAAACAAGTCTTTAAATATTCAAAAACATTGAAATCATATCAAGCATCTTCTCTGACCACAATGGAATAAAACTAGAAATTAATAACAACAGGAATTTTAGAAACTATACAAATACATGGAAATAAAATAATATGCTCTCAAATGACCAATAGGTCAATGAAGAAATTAAGAAGAAAGTTGAAAATTTTCTTGAAATAAATGATAATGGAAATACAACATAGCAAAACCTATTGGATACAGCAGAAGTAGTATTCAGAGAAAAATGTATAGCCTATAAGTGACTACATCAAAAAACAGGAAAAACTTCAGTTAAACAATAAACAATGAACCTTAAAGAATTAGAAAAGCAAGAGCAAACCAAGCTCAATATTAGTAAAAGAAAATAAATAATATGGATCAGAGGAGAAAAAAAATGAGATTTAAATTTTAAAAAATTAGAAAAGATCAATGAAACAAAAAGTTTTTTTTTTTTAAAGTTAAAAAAATTGGCAAAATTTTGCAAGTCTAAGTAAGGGAAAAAGGAGAAGACCCAAATAAATAAAATCAAAAATAAAAAAGGAGACTTTACAACTGAAACTGCAGAAATTCAAAGATTTATTTGTGGCTGTGAACAACTATATGCCAATAAATTGGAAAATGTATAAGAAAAAAAATATTCCTACATACATACAACTTACCATGATTGAACAAGATATTCAGAACCTCAGCAGACTAATAAGTAACAAGATAAAAACCATAATAAAAAGTCTCCAAGTACAGAAGTGCCTGGGACCTGAAGGCCTCACTGCTGAGTTATAGCAAACATTTAAAGAACTAATACCAATCCAACTCAAAACATTCTGAAAACAGAGAATGAAGGAATACTTCCTACTGATTCAATTAAACAAGTATTACCCTGATCTAAAATCGAAGACTGATTAAAAGACACATCAAAAGAAAGAAAACTACAGTACAATTTTTCTGATGCATATTGATTCAGAAATCCTTAACAAAATACTAACAAACCAAATTCAGCAAAGATTATTTGTCATGGCCAAGTGAGATTTATCCCTGGAAGGCAAAGATGGTTCAACAGATACAAATCAATCAGTGTGATACATCATAACAGTAGAATAAAGAATATGATCGTTTTAATTGATGCTAAAAAAAACATTTAACAAAATTCAGCATCTGCTTATGATTTTAAAAAACCCTTTGAAAAAACTGGGAATAGATGGAATATACCTAAACATAATAAAGCCATGTATGACAGACCCACAGCTAGTATTATACTGAATGAGGAAAAAATGAAAACCTTTCCTCCAAGATTTGAAACATGACAAAGTTGTGCATCATCACTGTTGTCATTGAACATAGCAATGGAAATCCTAGCTAGAGCAATCAGACAAGAAAAAATATAAAGGGCTTCCAAACTGGAAATAAATAATTCAAAATATCCTTGTTTGCTTATGATAAAATCTCATATTTTGAAAAAGCTAAAGACTCCACAAGAAAATTATTAGACCTGATAGACATACACGAGAAAATTATTAGAACTAATAAACAAATTCAGTAAAGTTGCAGGATTAAACCAACATACAAATTTAGTACCATTTCTATATGCCAACACTAATGAATGAGAAAAAGAAATTTTAAATGTAATCCCATGTACAATAGCCAGACATAAAATTAAATACCAAGGAATTAATGTAATTGAAGAAGTAAAAGATCTCTATAATCAAAACTATAAAATGCTCATTTAAAAAAATTGAAGAGGACACCAAAAAATGAAAACATATTCCATGTGCATAGATTGGAATAATCAATATTGTTAAAAAGTCCATTCTACTCAAAGCAATGTACAGATTGAATGCAATCCCTATCAAAATACAAATAACATTCTTTACAGAAATAGAAAGAACAGTCCTAAAATTTATATGAAACCAGAGTAGTCCAAGCTATTCTAAGCCAAAAGAAGAAAACTGGAGGAATCACATTATCTGACTTCAAATTATACCGCAGAGCTATAGTAAAGAAACCAGCATGGCACTAGCATTAAAACAGACATAGACCACTGAAAGAGAATAGAGAACCCAGAAACAAGTTCACACAACTACAGTGAGTTCATTCTTTGGAACAAAATAGAGAACACAGAAGCAGGTCCACACACCTACAGTGAGCTCATTCTTGACAAAGGTGTCAATAATATACACTGGGGAAAAGACAGTCTCTTCAATTAACAGTGCAGGGAAAATTGGATTTCCATATGCAGAAGAGTGAAACTAGACTCCTATTGCTTGCCATTTACAAAAATAAAAGCACCGTGGATTGAAGACTTGAATCTAAAACTTTAAACCATAAAACTACTACAAGAAAACACTGGGGAAAATCTTCAGGACTTTGGTCTGAGCAAAAATTTCTTGAGCAGTGCCCCACAAGCACACACAACCATAGCAAAAATGGATAAATGTGATCACATCAAGTTAAAAACTTTTACACAGAAAAATATACAATCAATAAAATGAAAAGACAACCCACAAGAATAAGGGAAAATATCTGCAATCTACCCATTTGACAATGGGTTAATAATCAGAATACATAAGGAATTCAAACAACTAAATAATAAAAAATATAATATTCTGATCAAAAGATGGGTAAAAGATTTGTATAGACATTTCTCAAAAGAAGACATATAAATGAAAAACAGGCATATGAAAAGGTGCAAATAGCATTGATCGTCAGAGAAATGCACGTCAAAACTGCAATCAGGTAGCATCTCACCCCATTTAAAATGGTTTATATCCAAAAGTCAGGCAATAACAAATGCTGGTGAGGATCTGGAGAAAAGAGAACCTTGTACTCTGTTGGTGGAAATTAGTACAACCACTATGGAAAACAATTTGCAGGCTTCTCAGAAAACTAAATATTGAGCTAACATATCATTCAGCAATCCCACTGCTTGATATATACCCAAAAGAAAGGAAATTAGTACATCAAAGAGATGTCCGCAGTCTATTTTTATTGTGGCACTGTTTATGTTAGCTAAGATTGGAAGCAACCTAAGTGTTCATCAGCAGATGAATGGATAAAGAAAATGTGATACACATACACAATAGAGTACTGTTCAGCCATAACAAAAGAATGAGATCCAGTCATTTGCAACATATATGCAACTGAAGATCATTATGTTAAATGAAATAAGTCAGATGCAGAAAGACAAACATCACATGTTCTCACTTATTTGTGTGATCTAAAAAAATCAAAACAATTCAATGCATGGACATAGAGAGTGGAAGAATAGTTATCAGAGACTGGATAGAGTAGTAGGGGGATGAGGGGGAGATAGGGATGGTTAATGGGTACAAAAAAATGGAAAGAAAGAATAAGACCCAGTATTTGATAGTACAACATGGTGACTATAGTCAGTAATAAATGTTCATTTAAAAATAATGTAAAGAATGTAATTGGATTGTTTGCAACTCCATGAGTAAATGCTTGAGGGTATGGATAACCCATTTTTTTATGATATACTTAAATCACATTGCATGCCTGTGTCAAGACATTTCATATACCTCACAAATATACACACCTGTGTACCCACAAATTTTTTTAATCCTACTTCAGAAAAACTCAGTGTACCCCACACATATTATACCAGTAGGTAAATATTCATTCTAACATCATGCATTGTAACATAAATTAAACTGTAAAGTGGTTGATGTCAGTCAGCCTTTCAGTACCAGTAGTCAAAATTGTTGTACTACAAAACTTGCAGAATGTATGGATATGCATACTAAGTATATACCTCAAAAGTTAGAAAATAGTTTCAATAAGTAAGACCTTCTAAACATTATGAAGATGTTAACTCATATCCAGCTGATTAAGCATTGATGGTAAGGATAAAAGTACTAGTAAGAAATTTTAGAAAACAAATAAACTTGCTACAGATATTAAGAAACAAATTGACCTTGCCTAATATTCTTGCTGCCTTGCTGCAGGTGTTATCATTGTTAAATTATATTTGTAAATCAGAGCTAATGTGGTATTGTCCCAATCAACACATAAAATGAAAGTGCTTCTGGTGAACTTTATAAATGCTGATCTACAGATGTATGAGTTGGCTACTAACATTCATAAATTTTCATATTAAATAGAAAGATAGAAATTAAATATAATATAATTGCTGGCCACATTGTAAAATTTTTACAAATATAAATGTCCAAGATGTTTTCAGCAAAAGAAGAGACAAAGGCAAGTTTCAGAGCATGATTGGAAGTTGATTCAAAAAGGCTTTAGAACAGGAAACAAAGGAAAGTTCACCTGGAAAAGATCTAAGAGGACACCTAAATGTCAAATGCGGCATTTAACCTTGATCTTAGGGGCTTTAGATGCTTGCCTCTTTCCCATGACTGTTCCCTTAGGGTGGGCTTCCTGCATTCGCAGTGCCCTCCTTACCCTTGGAAATTTAGCACACGCAGTGTGTTTAGGAAGTTGTATAGTTGTATGCATGCTCATCTGAGGCTTTCTTCCCTTTCTATGGTGCAGTGTACCTAGAACATCTTAATTCACCATTTTGTCTCTTAGTGCACATGCCCAGGAATTTTCTTCTCCATAGCATCTGCATTCAGTTAACGTTTTAATTGTGAGTTATCAGGAGATTGTCTGATGACCCACAGTGAAAGTTTTGGGTCATCAGGAGTTTGTCTCTCCTTGTGGCTGCCAAATTCTCATTTTTATGTAGGCAGTGTAATAATCACTGAAACAGCACCTGACATTCCTAGTGGGTGGGAGAAGAGCCCTCTCCTTCCCCACTCAGGCCTATCTAACTACCTGTAACAACCGTATGAAGAGATAGGACCTTTTAGAGGTGATTAAGCCATGGGGTCTCTGCCCTTATGCATGGGGTTATTCTGTTACAAAAAGATGAGTTTGCCTACTTGGCTTCTTTGTCCCTCCATTTTCTGCCCTGTGATAACTCTGCAAGAAGGCCCTCTCTAGATTCCAGTGCCATGGATTTCCCAGGTCCATAACTTTGGGAAAATTAATTTATGTTTATTATAAGTTACTAATTCTCAGGTATTCTCTTATGGTGACCCAAAATGTACTGTAATAGAAAATTGTTAACAAGAGTGCGGTGTTGCTATAAACAGATACCTAAAAATGTGGAAGAAGCTTTGAAACTGGGTAATGGATAGAAGCTCCAAGAATTTGGAGAAGCAGGCTAGAAAATGCCTAGATTTCCATAATTGAAGTGTTAGGGTGAGTCTGGTGAGGACACAGAAGAGAGCTGTAAGGCAAGTCTGAAAGTTCTTAGAGATAACTTAAGTGGTCATGACCAGAATACCAGTAGAAAAATAAATAGTAAGGGCAATTCTGACAAGATTTCACATGGAATTGAGGAACAAGGTATTGGAAATAGAAAGAAAGGCCATCTTTGTTATAAAGTAGCAAGGAATTTGGCTGAATTTTGTACCTGCCCTAGAGCTTTATGGAAGGCAGAATTTAAGGGCAGGAACTAAGATTTCAGGTGAAATAAATATCTATGCAGCAAAGCACTAAGAGTGCTACATGACTTCTCTTAACTGCATATAGTAAAAATGCAAGACAGAATTTATAAATTAAAAGGGGAGAAGACTGTAAAAACTAGGAAAATTATTAACCTGGCCATGTAAAGAATAAAGAAATATGTTTAGGAGAGAAAACAAAGGATATGGCCAAGTGAATGTGTGATAAAAAGATTAGTATGAATAGAAGAAAACTAGGTATAATTCATTAAAACAATAGGAAGATAACCCTGAAGACACTTCAGAAACCTTGTAGGCCGCCGATCCCATTATAGGCCCAGAATGCTACAACCTGAGGACAGAGAAGTTTCCAGAAAAGGGCCTAGAGTGTCCACAGAACCTCAGCATTTGGGGCCACTGGAATGGAATGAATATATTTTGTATGTGACAAGAGTTCTGGGGGGCTAAGAGTGAAAAAGTAAGTTTGGAAGTTTTTGTTATCTTCAAAACACATGTTAAAATGTAATCGTCATGTAACAATAGTAAGAGGTAATTAGGCAAATCACATAGCAAAGCCCTCATCTGTAGGTTAAGGCCATTCTAAAAGGGTGATTTCATCCCGCTTTTGCCTCTTTACCCTTTCACCTTCTGCCATGTGATAACACAGCAAGAAGACCCTTACCAAATGCCTGTGCCTTGATCGTGGACTTCGCAGTCCCCAGAACCGTGGGATAATAAATGTCTGTTGATTACACTTATCTCAGTCTCAGATACTTTGTTACTGCAGTACAAAACAGATCAACGCACAACATATTGTGCAAGTTTTCAGACACTTTAAAATGTTTCCTTAGTATGATGTATGTGACGTGTATATGATATATATAGTATGATCTATGTGATAAGTCAAAAATGCCAGTGAAAATGCCGTTTCTAAGTAATTGAAAAGTAAGAAATACCTGTTATCAAGGTGATATCTTAGATTACATGTTCACCCAGTGACTCTATTAAGCAAACATTGAAAAATCCATAGTGCTTCCAGTTATATCTAAATTTGCCAAAACGTTGAAAAAAGCAAATAAGAAAACAACTCATTTCTGATAAAAGCTAACGAAGGAATCTGGGCTTCAATATTTTTGCAGAAAGTGCAATGCATTTTTCTTCTCTCTTTTAATAATATAACATTCATCTAAAATGTATTTTATACATTCATAAGTTAAATAAATAGTTATGGAGTTCCCACTATGTGCCAAACACTGTGCTGGAATTTGGAATACATCCATGAATAAAGCAAACAACCTTGAGCTTACAATGTAGCATTGGTGAAATCATGTTAAAACTTTATATAAAGTAGAAAAGAAATGTTTTTGATGGTAGTCCCAGTAATGTTCAAAGAGATGTTTTTCTAAAATCAATTATAAATAAAAAGAATTTCTTGAACACTAATAATAAGTAATTATTTTTCTGGTAAACTAAGAATTAAAAAATTTATTAAGTTCCCATCTTCATAATAGATACTTGGCTAGCTTTGTCATAAGCATGCATTCAAATGCAGTTATAGTATTAAAGAGAAAATGTAAGAAAAAGAATTGTCTAGGCCTCATTTAGATAAATAGAAAGGCCAGTCATAGATTAACAGGACAGAGTTAACAAATTTTAATATTCTCTCTTATCCTGGATTTGGAAAGCTTTCTCTCCTTTTAGTGCTTAGATCTTCATGATAATGTTAAAAAGCTGACTTTTAAAATGTGGTAAATTTACTACCTTGGATTGCAAAACTGCTATCATACTTTATTCATAATAAGTGATTTTTTAAATGGAAATTTCAAGTAGAAATGCTCTGCCTACAAATAAATTTTCTTAAAATTAACAACTTAATAGTATTTTACAGGTTCAAGGTGAGTATATTTTATTTAAAATGAATATTCTGTGTTGGTCAATGCTGCTTCAAAAATAGCTGTCAGTTGCTGTAAATTCTTAATGCGAAAGTATTGCATAACACAAAGGGAGTTGTATGTAAGAAAGAATAAATATTTTAAATTAGCTGTACTTAATAGTTTTATTTCTGAGACAGATTTTATAGAATAGGAAGATGGCTGGGCACAGTGGCTCATGCCTGTAATCCCAGCACTTTGGGAGGCCGAGGCAAGCAGATCACCTGAGGTCAGATTGAGACCAGCCTGGCCAATATGGTGAAACCTTGTCTCTACTAAAAATACAAAATTAGCCAGACATGGTGGTGTATGCCTGTAATCCCACCTACTCTGGAGGCTGAGGCAGGAGAATTGCTGGAGCCTGGGAGGCAGAGGCTGCAGTGAGCTATCGTGCCACTGTATTCCATTCCACTCCAGCCTGGGTGACAGAGGGAGATTTTCTAAATAAATAAATGGGAATAGGTAATACATGCCATATCTTATTTTAAAAAAGCATTACACTCAGATATATTCTTAGAAATTAATAAAATTTTCTATCAATTTATAGTGTAAAGAGTCATTTAACAAAGAAAGCACTATGTTTCAAATTGCAGTATCTGTTAGCCACTAAAATTTTACATCCTTATTAATGTTGGTAACAATACTCAGAATTACATTCTTTTAACTTTCAAGGTTAACTTGAAATTTGAGGCTCAAAATACTTTCAAATTTCATTAAATCCTAAAATTGAAAGTACACTGTTCTTGTGATACCAGAAGTATTCCAAATACCTCAAAATATAAACTTCATATACTTTTTTAAATACAACAGTTGACCGTAAATTAAGAAGTAAAATTATTAACTCATATTTCCACAACATGCAGTATTTAGTCCCAAAGTGACTGCTATTGAAAAGACTACGAGTTCAGAATATTGAAAGAAATGTATTTGCATTCATTCCCTGCTTCAAATAAATACCAACATCACTAAAATAAAATATCTTGAAATAGGAAGCATGTCACCGTAACCGAACAGCTCTCTTATGTGAAGTGTCAGGGGAAATTGCTTTACTTTAATGCTTATCAGAAGAGCACACAACCCTTATCTCTGACTTAGAATTATTAGGGGCAAAATAACTTTGAAATTGCTTGTTTTTTTGCCTTTTGCTAGCTTTCCTTTTCTTTTCTTCTACATTTAGCTCATTTAATAATAATTATAAAGAAATGGGAATAATTAAAATGTTAATGGATAGATGATAGTATCTCTTTGGCATTTCTTTTATCAAATTGTCTATAATATGTTGAAAACTTAAATAAGGGAACAAAGAAAATAAAAACTATTTTTAACACATTAGTAAATGAAGTGAATGTTATAAATACCACAGGAATAAGAATTTAATAAGCTTTCTATAATTTAGATTAAGTATTAGATTGATTTAGATAAATTATTCAGTGAGCAGACATTATATTAGTTCCTTCTTGTTTTTAATGAATAATTTGTGTACTCCAGGAAATAAAAGTTAAAAGAATAGAGGAAACAGAGTGCAGAAAGGATTTCAAAGGAACAAAAATTAATATCAAATAAATGAAAAAATAAATGACTGCAGTAAAATCATTCTAAACAAATCAATGATTAGAGATTAATTATAATGGAAACAAAATATTTTAAAGTACTGAGCAATACAATTCCTGTTCTTAAAATCAGAAAGGATGATAATTGATGACTAATATTTTACCTCAAGAAATTAGGGAAATATCTCAAAAAATAAGCATTAAAAACTAGAAGAATGTAAATAATAAGGGCAGAAACTATTAACAGAAGAAACAAAGAAAAGAGATGATTAATAAAACTAAAATTGTTTTTGAAAGAAATAAATAGGCAAACTTTAACAAGATAATTTTTTTAAAATAGAAAGAGCAATATCCACAAAGAAAAGATGGGGCATAACTGCTCATAAAATATATACTGAGAAAAAAGCAAACAACATTGAAAACCATGAGACAATAATTTATTCCAATAAGTTATGTACATATATACACACTAAGACAGATAAATGTTAAAATGCTGTAAGACTTTAACATTTCAGACTTTAAAATATGACCAAAGTCTTAAGACAAAAATAGAAATCAGAATATATCAATAACTTCTGCAGAAATATCATAAAATTTTTATACTTCCCCAGCTCCCTGAAAAAAGAAAAGAAAAGGCAGACATAAGTCTAAAGTACAGATGACTTCACTGGCCATTCTTATCATAAATTCAAAGACAAAAAAATCCCTATTTAATTTAATTCTTTCTAGAGACTAGAAGGAAAGGGAAAATTGCCCAAATCCTTTTATAATGCTGATTCATATCAAAACTGAAAATAGCATTTTAAGACATTTGCCACTCTGTTCCATTACGACACGTTAAAAAAATAGTGGGCCAAGATGTCAGAAGGAAGCAAGGCTAGTGAGCATCTCCCACTTGCAGGGATAGGACAGCGTGTGGAGATTCACACTTGTGAACCTTTGTTTCCAGGACCACAGCAGGAATGTACCAGGAAAACTGAAAGATTTCACAGATGCTTTGACAGAAGCAGCATGCCCCTGCAAACTCTATGAGACAAGCAAAAAACTGATTTCTGAGGGTGTGACAAGAACCTGCCTCTAAACACACATCCTTACTGGGAAATCTGAAAACGCAGATCACAGTACAAGGCTTTAACCTTATCTAGAGCTGGAACAAACTTAGGGAGCACCGTGAAATGTAAAAGCCAGAAACAGCCTTGTCGGCATTCCCAGACTCAAACAGACAGCCTTGTCGGCATTCCCAGACTTCCCGGGGAAGCCATCCCTGACTATATCTCACAGGATCCCACAGCAAAGGCAGCCAGCAGATTTAGGGAGGGGTAACAGGCTGAAAGAAGCTGCCAACTGAATTTTGTGACAATTTCAAGTGGGCGTGAACTTCCTTGAACAGAATCTGGGGAGCAAAAGAGAACTGCAGCAGATATGACCACAGGGCACCAACATGGCTGGCAGACCGAGGTGGAAGGTTGGGGGTAAGGAGAGGGGTGTGGCCTAAAAGTTGTGCTTGCTTTCTCAGTCTGGAAGCTTATTGGCCTAGGTCACGTCTGAGTTCTGTAGGCACACTGCCTTGATCCAAACTTGGCGCTATTAGTGGGGCACTGCAGGATCACAACCAGCCTTACAACCACATGGGAGCTGGGTGAGGTCTTTCACAACCAGCTACCACTTACTCCCCTAGTGAAGTCATTGCACAGCAGAGGCAGCCAGCCATACTCCCCCTATTGAACATAATGCCATTGGCCTGAGTACCACCCCCACATTTTCTACACGGGCTGCAGCAAGCCCCACCCAGGGAAAGTCTGAGCTAAGATCCACCTAGCCCTTTCCCCACCTGATGGTGTTTCTCTGCCTGTCCTGGAGATACAAAATTTTAGGGACTTTATGGCCCCACTCATTGCCTGAGAAATCAGAATACTTCCCCTGAGCAACCTAAGCCAAGCTTATATCCCATTACTACTACCACAACAAGTGCTCTCTCTCAAATAGGCCAATCAACTCAGGCCATTACAGCAACTCTTGGCAGACTAATACTGCTCTTAGGAAGGAGAAAACAACAGCTAACACCACTGCCTGCAACATCCTGGCTAAAAGGAGGTCCTGAATCTGTTCACAGGACAATTTTACTACTAACATAACCAGCATTTAAGAAAGCTAGCACACTATATCTATCTAAAACATAGGAATCTCAGATTGTATGTCACTCCCCTGCCACCTCCAGAGCAGTTGCTGGTATCCATGGTTAAACACGGGTCACCCTCTTGCAGATATTCCCCAGCCCCATCCTGGAGTCTGTTTGCCCTGCTGGGTGGCTAGACTTAGAAGAGCAATAACCATCACTGCTGTCTGTCTCTTATGAAGCCCCATTCCTAGGGTAAAGGAGGGCAGCACCACATCAAGGGATAACAGTGTGGGACAATGGAGTCTGAGCTGTAGTCCTTGAATTTCATATCTTTCCACTAGTGGGAAGTTTCTCATAGTAGAAGCAGAATTGCAGTCATGGGAGCGGGTAGGGAAAGTCTGAACCTGTACCCCAACAGATAGGCAGCCTCTGTGATCATGAACAGCCTTGGATAAATGGTCCTTGCACTCCACTGCAGGCACAACTGGGGCTTCCTCCACAGGAATGCAGCATGGACACATCTATAGACAGCCTTTCCTGAACAATCCAGGGTGAATGCAGCACCACAGGAGAAGCACCTCCCAGACTCAGGCCTGCATAAGAGGTAGAGTCATAAGTCCTCCCTGCTTGGAACATCAACATTCCTATAGTTGAAAGAGGTGCTTGTCTGATCTGCATAGCTAAAACACGAGGACAAGAGTAAGGTTGTGAGGTGAACAGCTTTCCTGTTGGCTTGGCAGGGGAGCTGAGGTAGCTCCCACTCTTCACCCTGAGAAAACCTCAGCACATCTAATTGAGAGCTTCCTCAGCCACCCTCATCAAGGCTGGGACCTCAGCTCACCATTTGGTATTACATCTACCCACTTGCTTTAGCGACAACTGGTGCATAACCAGGGATACCTCCTCTATTGGCCTGAAGCATCAACTCAGTTAATACAATACTGGGAAAAAAATAAATAAAATGTATACCACAGCAGAATGAGATAAGCTTCAAGAGATCTCTGCCATTCTAACTCCATAGGAGACAGTGAACTTGCCCACGTGAAAAGAACACAACTGCTACAACCAGCATTAGGAAAAGCCAGTGCACAAAGACTCTCTGTAACTAAGGAACTCATACAGAGTCTTCACTCATACAAGCACCAAGAATCAAATTAAGCTAATGTAAACATTAACATTGAATCCTTAAGATTAAAAAAAAGAAACTTACATCTAACAGAGCAAAAATAAATTCAAGAAAATTTTGAAGAAATAGTCTATCCAAATGAGAAAGAACCAGAAAACTAATTATGGTAACAGGACAAAACAGGATTCTGTAACAACCCCAAATTAGCTCCCTAGCAATGGATCCAAAGCAAGATGGAATCTCTAAATTGCCAAATACAAAATTCAGAAGATGGATTATTAAGCTACTCAAGGAGATAACAGAAAGGTGAAAACAAAAATAAATTAAAAGACACAGGATGTGGATGAAAAATTTCCAGAGTAATAGATATTATAACAAACAAACAAGCACAACTTGTGGAAGTGAAAGACATACTTAGGGAAATACAAAATGCAGTGGAAAGTTTCAACAATAGACTAGAGCAAGTAGAAGAAAGAACGTCAGAGCTTGAAGACAAGGCTTTCAAATTAACCCAATCACATGCAGACAAAACAGAATCCAAAATAAAATGAAGAAAGTCTTTATAAATTTAGGATTATGTTAAACAGCCAAACCTAACAATAATTGGTAGTCCTGAGGAAGAAGAGAAATCTAAAAGCTTGAAAATTTTATCTGAGGAATACATCCCTGGTCTTACTAGAAATGTAGACATCAAAATAGAAAAAGCTCAAAGAACTCCTGGGAAATTCATCACAAAAAAAATCATCACCTAGGCATATCATCATTAGGTTGTCTAAAGTCAAGACAAAGAAAAGTATCTTAGAGGTGTGAAACAAAAGCATCAGGTAACCTTTAAAGAAAAACCCATCAGTTTAACAGATGATATCTCAGCAGAAACCTTACAAGCCAGAAAGATTGGGTTTCTATCTTTAGCTTTCTTAAACAAATAATTGTCAGCCAAGAATTTTGTACCCAGCAAAACTAAGCTTCATAAAAGAAAGAGAGGTAAAGTCTTTTTCAGACAAACAAATGCTGAGAGAATTTGCCACTACCAAACCAGCACTACAAGAATTGCTAAAAGGACTTCTAAATCTTAAAACAAAGCCTCAAAATACACCAAAACAGAAACTCCTTAAAGCATAAATCTCACAGGGTCTATTTAAAAACACACACAAAAAAGTTAAAAAATATATATTTAGGCAACATTTAACATGATGAATAGAAAAGCACCTCACATCTCAATACTAATAAATGTAAATGGCCTAAATGTTCCACTTAAAGGATAGAGTGACAGAATTGATAAAAACTTACATACCAAGTATGTGCCATCTTCAAAAGACTCACCTAACACATAAGTACTCATATAAACTTAAGGTAAAGGGGTGGAAAAGTATATTCCATGCAAATTGAAACCAAATGCAAGCAGAAGTAACTATTCTTATGTTGAACAAAACAAATTTTAAAGCAACAACAGTTAAAAAGAAAAAGACCAAAAATAAGAACATTATATAATGATAAAAAGATTAGTCAAAAAGAGAGATATCACAATCCTAAATATATATGCACCCAACACTGCAGCTCCCAAGTTTATAAAACAGTTACTACTACACCTAAGAAATGTGATAGACAGGTACACAATAATAGTGGGGGACATTACTATTCTAAGGAGAGCACTAGACAGGTCATCAAGACAGAAAGTCAACAAAGAAACAATGGATCTTAACTGTACCCTAGAACAAATGGACTTAAAAGATATTTACAGAACATTCCACCCCACAAGTGGAGAATACACATTCTTCTCAATATCACATGGATGATTCTCCAAGGTAGACCATATGATAGGCCACAAAACAAGACTCAATAAATTTAAGGAAATAAAAATCGTATCAAGTATCATCTCAGACCACAGTGGAATACAACTGGAAATTAACTCTAAAAGGAATACTCAAAACTATACAAATACATGAAAAGTAAATAATCTGTTATTGAATGATCTTTGACAAAAGAAATTTCTATAACAATGAAATAAAGATGCAAATTAAACATTTTTTGAAATGAACAATAATAATGACACAACTTATCAAAACCTCTGGAATACAACAAAAGTAGTGCTAAGAAGAAAGTTCATCAAACGCCTACATCAAAAAGCCTGAACGAGTACAAACAGAAAACCTAGTATCACACCTCTAGGAACTAGAGAAACAAGAACAAACCAAACCTAAGCACAGCAGAAGAAAAGAAATAACAAACACTAGAACAGAACTAAATGAAACTGAAACAAAAAAATACAACACATAAATGAAACACAAAGCTGATTCTTTGAAAAGATAAACAAAATTGATACACCGTTAGTGAGATTAACCAAGAAAAGAAGATCCGAATAAGCAAAATTAGCAATGAAATGTGAAATATTTCAACTGATACCAGAGAAATAAAAAAGATAATTGAAGGCTAGTATGAACACCTTTATACATACAAACTAGAAAACCTAGAGGAGATGAATAAATTCCAAAAATATACAACCTTCCTAGATTAAATCAGGAACAAATAGAGAGTCTGAACAGACAAGCAGCCAGATTGAATTAGTAATTTTTTAAATTGCCTACAATAAATAAAGGGGTAGATAGATCTTCAGCTGAATTCTATCAGACATTCAAAGAAAAAATTGGTATCAATGCTACTGAAACTATTCCAAAAGACAGAGAAAGACTGAATCCTCCTAAATCATTCTATGATGCAGTATCACCCTAATGCCCAAACCAGAAAAGGACACAACAACAACACAGACCAATATCTCTGATAAACATAGATGCAAAAATCCTCAACAAAATACTAGCTAACTGAATCCAGTAGCATATTAAAAAGATAATACATCATGATCAAGTGAATTTTATATCAGAGATGAATTAACATATACAAGTCAATAAATGTGATACAACATAAAAAATTAAAAACAAAAATCATATGATCATCTCATTAGATGCAGAAAAGCATTTGACAAAATACAGCATCCCTTTAAGATAAAAACTTTCAACAAAATTGGCATACCTCAAAGCAATAAAAGCCATCTGTGGGCACCCACAGTCAACATCATACTGAATGGGGAAAAGTTGAAAGCATTTCCCCTAAGAACTAGAACAAGAAAAGGATGCTCACTTTCACCACTGTTATTCAACACAGTACTGCAAGTTCTAGCCAGAGCAATGAGACTAGAGAAAAAAATAAAGGGCATCCAAATTGGAAAAAAGGAAGTCAAACTGTCACTGTTCACTGATGATAGGATCATATACATAGGAAACCCTAAAGATCCATCCAAAAGGTTCCTTGATCTAATAAGCAAATTCAGTTAAGTTTCAGGATACAAAATCAATGTATACAAATCAGTAGTACTGCTATATACCAACAATGACCAAGCTGAGAATCAAATCAAGAACTGAATCCCTTTTACAACAGCTGTAAAAGAGTAAAATACTTAGGAATATGCTGAACCAAGGAGGTGAAAGATCTCTATCAGGAAAACTTCAGAACACTATTGAAAGAAATCATAGATGAAACAAATAAATAGAAACACCCCCCATACTCATGGACGAGTAGAATTAATATTGTCAAAATGACCACACTGCCCAAAGCAATCTACAGAGTCAATGCAATTTCCATCAAAATACCATCGTCATTCTTCACAGAACTAGAAAAAAACTATTTTAAAATTCAAATGGAACCAAAAAAGAGACTGCATAGCCAAAACAGTACTAAGCAAAAGGAACAAATCTGGAGGCATCACATCTGACTTCAAAGGCTTCAAACTACAAGGACATAGTTACCAAAACAGTATGTAGACAAGGAACCAGAATAGAGAATCCAGAAATAAAGCTAAATACCTAACAGCCATCTGATCTTCAAGAAAAGCATATAAAACGTAAAGTAGGGAAAGGAGATTCTGTTCAACAATCATGCTGGGATAATTGGCAAGCCACATGTAGAAGAATAAAACTGGGTTCTCATTTCTCACCTTATACAAAAATCAACTCAAAATAAAATAACGACCTAAATCTAAGGCCCTACACTATAAAAATTTAAAAGATTTCATTGGAAAAACTCTTCTAGACATTGACTTTGACAAAGATGTCATAATCGAGAACCCAAAAGCATATTCAACAAAAACAAAATTAAATAAATAAATAAATGGGGCCTAATTAAACTAAAGAGCTTCTGCACAGAAAAAGAAATAATCAGCAGAGTAAACAGAATACCCACAGAGTAGGAGAAAATATTCACAAACTATGCATCCAACAAAGGATTACTATACAGAATCTACAACGAACTCAAACAATTCAGCAAGAAAGGAATAATCCTATCAAAATGTGGGCAAGGGATACAAATAAACCATTCTCAAAAGAAAATACTTGGATAGCCAACAAACATGTGAAAAATGCTCACCATCGCTAATTATTAAAATCAGAAAAATACAAATTAAAACAACGAGATGCCACCTTACTTCTGCATGAATGGCCATAATCTAAAATTAAAATTTAATGAATGTTGACATGGATGTGGTTTAAAAAGTACACTTTTACACTGCTGATGAGAATGTAAACTAATGCAACCACTGTGACAAATAGTATGGAGATTTCTTAAAGAACTAAAAGTAGAACTACCATTTGATCCAGCAATCTCTCCAGTGGGTATCTATCCAAAGGAAAATAAATCAGTATATGAAAAAGACACATGCACACACGTTTATGGTAGCATGGCTTGCAATCACAAAAATATAAAACCAATTAAATGCCCATCAACCAACAAGTGGATAAAGAACATGTGGTATATATACCATTGAATACTACTCAGCCATATAATTGAATGAAAGAATGACATTTGCAGCAACTTGGATGGAATTGGGGACCATTATTCTAAGTGAATGGAAAGCCAAATATCGTATGTTCTCACTTATAAGTGGAAGCTAAGATGTGAGGATGCAAAAGTATAATAATGACATAATGGACTTTTGGGACTCTGGGGAATGTATAGGAGGTGGGTGAAGAATAAAAAACTACATACTGGGCACAGTGTACACTGCTTAGGTGACAAGCACAGTAAAATTTGAGAAATCATCACTAAAGAACTTATCCATGTAACAAAAAACCACCTGTTCCCCCAAAAGCGATTGAAATAATAATAATAACTGATTTCAGCAATTCTTCACTACTCTAAGGTTATAAGTCTATCTTGCTGTATTTCCTTTACTTTAAATTGTTTTAGAGGATTTATATGTATTTTTGCCTCATTTTTTTCAATATTTTTTATTTAGTTCACCTAGAAAGTTAAATATGTTTTGGAGGAGAATATGAGGCATAGATTTATTTTCAAAATTCTCTTTTCATCATATTAATGGGTAATTGTATCAACACCTTTCATGTGCAAAACTTGGTAGATTTCATGATCACAAAATCATAATCCCACAGCATTGATTTGATGTAGGCATGCATCTGGCATATTAGATTTGATTTTAAACCTGAATGAGAGAGGAATGTAGAAACCATATTTGCATGATGAAGGACAGAGAAAAATGTCCTCAGGTTCAGCTTTGAGATGACTAATAAAAGATAGGACAGCTTTAAAGCAGTAGTTAAGGATTCTCATGCTGAAGAATAAAAGGAGCTGGTGTACCTCAGAAAGGGATGGACAACTCCAACTCTCAGCTATATATCTAAAGCCCTAATTGCTCACTGCCAATTACAACTTTATTATAATCAGGGAAATGCAAATTAAAATCACAATGAGATTTTACCTTACTCTTTCAGGAATGGCCATAATTAAAAATAAAAAAATAATAAATGTTGGCATGGGTGTAGTGAAAAGGGAACACTTTCATACTACTGGTGGTGTCCTGCTGTGGGAGTCTTGAAGTTGGGTCATGTAATCTCGAATGTCTCTTATCAACTGTACTATTCTTTGATTCCCTATGAGAAAATGTTTTCCTTACAATATAAAAAAAATGGGGTCAATAAAAATCATCAGTAAACTAATTGTGTTAAATATCTACATAGAACAAATCATTGTTTATTAGAAAAGATTTCTAATATATTTAACAATAAATAAACAAGCTCTAAAAACTATAATGCATAAGTATCCTAATACATAAGATTTAAGATTATAACACATAAAAGTAAACTGTCACATATACTGGTACTGATTCTAGTAGCAAAATAATTCTTGAAGCCAAATAGCCACTTAATCAATGTGTCACAATTTTTGATTCTCAAACTAGATAATCAAGTGTTAAAAATAACATAACAAAGTCTATATCTAGTCAAAGAGATGCTGTGTGTAGCTAGATAGTAGAATGAAATAATGGAGTAGTTGTTTAAATTGATTTCAGATGTATGTCTGCCCTTATTCCTTCCTTAGAATAACCCCAAAAGCTGTTAGCTATCCACAGTAAAGACTCAGAAGGAGGAGTCCTTACAATAATATTCAGATGCTATGTGCTCTACCAATTCTGCTGTCAATCTGGAGTATCAGAGGAAGTGAATTTGTTCCTAGGGGCTCCATAGTTTGTCTACATCCTGATCTATCTTTTTCTTATTATTATACAGTGTCTGCTTTTCAGTCTTCATGCAAAAGCTAAGGATGTGGGTAAAGCATCAGTAGAATTCAGCGGAGTTTTAGTTTTCATTTTTATAAAGCTTTAAAATGTAAAAAAAAAAAAACGCTCTCATTTCATGTTTAAGAAATAAATGTACATCTAACTGTAATTATAATACTTATTTACACTGTTCTGGAATTTTTTAACATACAACCCTCAAGAGTTGTGACAGGTATTTTTATTGTCTACAATATTAGTAACAATTATAGAAGCTAGAATTAGAAAGGAAAAATGGGTAATGAAAACAATGATGTACATCTTAAAGAAATAACTTTATTCACTGTTTTAATCTTAACAATAGGTAGCATGAATTATTGAATATATATACCATGTTTGGTTTTGAGATACATACCTCTTCATAGAGGAGTAGCTGGTGACAGAAAAATAAAATCAGGTGAATGAGACGTCTCAGAATGATTTTATTCAGGTATATATGAATGCAAACAGTATTTTTTAAAAAGAAAATTAAAATCTTCATTTCAAAAATTAAACAATATCTGAACATTGTATTTGTAATGAGATTAAAAGATTCCATAGTTTTTCAATATATTCATCAGATCAAGCTATAACACCAAGGGGTACAGGCTTATTTTGAAGTATATAAGCATAAGTAGGTACATGTATATTAAGCAGTCAAAGATGCAAAGTCAGAGCACTGGCTCTCAATCCCTTTGTCTAGCCACAATCATTGACGTCATTTACTGTTACAATACATAGACATTATTGAGGCAATGGGTATGATGTGATTAGAATCACTCCCTTGAAAATATTGTTTCAGTATTTCCTTTGAAGATTTTTTTGTTAATCATGGAATATTTTGTGAGTACTTAATCTACTGAAGTAATAGAATAAAAATTATATTTGTGTCATAGTATTAATCACAAACCAAGTAATTCCACTTTTTCTTCCTCTTACAATCATGTCTCTTTAACACATTCAGTAAATATACATATTCTAAGAATGGTGATGGCCTGCTGTCTAAAGAAAGTCTCATCAGATAAAGATAAATTAATACATTTTAAAGGCACTTATCATTACAATGATGAAAAGTACCAAATACATAAATCATTAAAATATGTATATGTAAATACATATATCATCATATTTATATACAAATACAAATACATAAATCATTGGAATGTATAATTTTTAATATTTTTATAACTGGAGGCATTAATTTTATGGTTATGTAATAGTAGTTTAAACTCTATCTGTCTGTATAAATTATACTCCTGGAGAGCCATTACTGATTATATGAGCCATTACTGATTATCTTTCTCTATCAATAAGTTTCTAAAGCTATCATTTCTAATTGTATTGCAAAATACAATTACTGCATGTACACTTTGACAAGCAGTAAACAGTGTAAGCAAACCTATGGAAAATCAATTTGATCAGAGCATTTCTATGACCTTTCTTTCAATAAAGAAAATATCTAAAACTTTTAGATGTAACTTCAAATATTTCACTTAAAAATACACCAACAAACACTGCTGTTCCTTTTTAGTATTTTAATTTTTTGAAAGAAAACATTCGATATCCTTAATTAATGCAATTTCTACTTTTGATTAACTATTTACCATTGTAAAATTCAATTGTCCAAAATTTAAGATGGCTTTAGAAATAACAATAGCTGCTGATATACTTTTTTGAGGGCAAATGGAATGTACACATGAATTAATTCAAGATATTAATAAATGTCACAACAATGAGGAATAAGTTGTCCTCATTTTTATTTTGAATAAAGCACATTGTGTTTTGAGTTTTTTTCTAAGTAAGTATTCTATTTCATGCTCATTCACATTCATCATTCACTTCATATATTTATCCATCTTTCTTTCCTTCCATTCCTTCACATACTCATTAACTAAACAACTGTTTAGTGAATGATTATAATATAGAAGGTGCTATGCTATACAGTTGCGAGTTTGGAATAAAATCTGCAACAGATTTTTGCCCTTAGAGAGTTTCCTGTGTATAGCTGGAAAGAGCAATATAAAATAAACCAAGAAATAAATGTAATTGCAAACTTGGACAAGTACTAAGAGAAAAGTGTAGATACACTTGATTATTTATGGTTTCTTATTAAAGAAAATAATGTGTACATTATCACATATTCTATCAACATGAGAAAAGAATAATAGAGGAGATATTGTATTAAAAAATTGCCTATGGGAAAAGGAGAATGTCTAATCTGAGAATTTCTACTTTTCCCAAACAGTGTGAAGAAAGATTATCAAATGGAAATGTGGCTTTTAGAGAAGTGAAATAGAACATATAAAAGACGAGAAATAGGTGTTGCAGGTTATGGAAAGTATGTTTACTAGAGAAACATACTAACACTACTGAATGTTAGTAGAATCCTCATTTGGTAGTCATGATCATGAACATAAAAAAACCCACCGTATAATTTTATCCAGCAGTGTTTGACCACGTGGTTATGGAAAGTTCAAAGGAGGATTGCTGGAACTGCTAAGTAATGCAACAAAAAGGAGAGATACAAAATAGATCAGAGGAGTTACAAGTCATTGACTGTAAATATAACTATAAAATAAAATTGCAAAGAGGTATAAAGATACAGCTGGTTGCATACATAAACCATGAAAAATGGTTCAACAAGAAATGGTGAGGTCAAATAATTGAAAATCATAAAAATATTAAAGTTTCCATGAGGGACTTTAAAAAAAAAGCAAACTCAGAAAATAAGAATTTGTAGTTAAGTATGGCATTATTTGTATGACCGACTTATTTTTTGTTAAGTCAAGAACTTGATTTTGATGCTCAAAAATCTGTGCAGAGGCATGTAAAATAATACCTAATTGATTATTAAAAGATGAAAATGAAACCTGTAGTCTTAAATGGGTCATCTAAGTTATGTGTGAAAATTCTTGAAAACTATCACAGAAATTGAGATAGATAAGTTATCTGTGAACTGGATGTTAGAGTCTTTTGTGAGAAAGGAAGAGTGACTAGGAGGTTGAAACAGGGAGTCATAATTGAATAGGAGATGGTTAAAGCCTGACAGCAAAGTCTAATTTATAATTACTTTTCCAAGATGTAGGGAGAGTAATGATTTAGGATCAGCCCTACAAAATGAAGAGGAAACTGACTATGGAGAAACAATCAGCTTCCAAATAATCTGTAAGAGAAGTGATATCCCCAGGGAGCACCAGTTTTCAGGAAGTTTTACTAAATGTTCTAAGAAGAGGTTGAGGATGCTAGGAATTTTGCTGATCCAGAGTGATAGAGGACAGTTCATGAGACACTGCTCGCGCACCACTACAAATGCTCTTAGATTCACCTATTGCTCTTGAAACATAAATTGAATTTCCATGCAGACTTTGACTAACTTCACCAGGTGCAAACTGGGAGTGACTCATTTTGGGCCTGTAAAACATATCTTTCTTCCTAAACAATAGTTTCTCTGACTCCTTGACACAGAAAATGTCATGAAAGCTCACTTTTCGTTCATGCATATGCAACCTGGAAGTGCTGTGGAGTTAATACCCATGAGGCCATCTTTGATCAGTGGGCAGTGAGACCCAGTGGATGGATAACTTTGAAACACATATCACAGCACCCTTTAGAAAATCCTATGGAGCCAACACAAGTCACCCTTAGTGATGCCCAATTTGCTAACTGTGATAGACTGAGTATTTGTTCCCCTCTAAAACTCTTACGTTGAGACCTAATCCCCAATGTGAAAATATGTGGAAGTAGGGCCTCTGGAAGGTGAGTAGGTTATGAGGGTAGAGCCCTCTTGAACGGGATTAGTGCACTTATAAAAGAGGCATCAGAGAACTCCCTTACCATCTGTCTCCATGTGAAGACACAGCAACAAGAGTAGAAGCTAGGTTTTGCCAGATGCTGAATCTGCCAGTGTCTTGACTTTGGACTTCCCAGTCTTCAGAACTATAAGAAATAAATACTTGTTGCTTAAACTACCCAGTCTATGGGGGTTTTTCTCATAGTAGCCTGAATGCCTAATACACTTACCGCTTAGTCCCTTTCTCTTATTCTTTCATGCTAATGTTCTTCATTCTTATACCTCGTGATCACTTGTCTATTGAACTATCTGTACACAAGCTTTTAATGTAATACTACATTGGGAGAAACCCAGAATAAAACAGAGTTTGGGAGATAATAGAGAAATTCTTTGGCTTACACAGTGGTAGGGACAGAGATGTATGTTACAAAAGAGTTAGTCCTTATTATTTCTAATAATAAGTGAGATAACAAGATATCCCTGGGTTCTAGAAGTTTCAGAGAAATGCTTATTATTGGAGAAGTTTAGGCAGTCAGACACAATTGCCATGGAGGACTTAAGGAATTATCTGTCTGGGGTGATAGGTTAGCTGACATTTCCCAATTCCCTCTACCACATTGACTATAAATAAGCTTTTGATTCATAGGCTCCCTCTTATAGGAGAGAGATAAATTTAAGGCAATTAATCTTTTTTAAAAGTTACTATAGCACTGAAAATAAAATATAGAGGAAATTTTCTAAGATGACATCGTCATGAGTTGAACTGTGTCCTCCCAAAATTTATGCATTTAAGTCCTAACTGTCATTACCTCAGAATGTGACCTTATTTGAAGACAGGGCCTTTACAGAGGTAATCAAGTTAAAATTAAATTAGGTTGAGCCCTAATCAAGTATGACTGGAGCCTTTATCAAAGGGGAAGTTTGCAGACATATAGGCAGGGGGAACATTATGTGAAGATGAAGATGAAGAAGATAGTGGGCAATGCTTCTACATGCCAAGGAATGACAAAGATTGACAGCAAGCTACTAGAAGCTAGGAAACAGGCATGAAACAAATTCTTCCTCACAGACCTCAGAAGACACCAACCTTACCAAGACCTTAATCTTGAACTTCCAGACTCCAGAACTATAATGCAACAAATTTTCATTATTTTAGACACTCAGGTGATGATACTTTGTTATGGCAACCCTAGCAGACTAATAAGACTTGGACAAAATTCCAATAAATCAAATCAAGAAAAATAGTAATGCAATCAGAAATTAGAAAAGTTAAACAAATCAGTTCTAAAAACAAATAAAATAACAAATATAAAGAGAAAGAAGCAAATAAATTGTGGAATCAAAATGAAATAGATTGAAAAATAAATTAGAAGATTTTACTAAAGTTCTAAAACAATCTTTATTGGTCAAACACCATGAAATCAGTTGAAAAATCACAGTAGATGCCTTTAATCTTAAAAACCGAAGTTTATTAGATATAGTCAATAGCAACATCTCTTTCTCTCTTGTTAAGTGAATATTTATTCCAAAAACAGTATTTCCAGTTTCCTTTCTTATTGGGGTGACTGTGTTACAGTTCTGCCAAAGGGTACTACTCTATGAGGGTTTCTGAGAGGACTCAGCTCTTAGCTCTTGGCTAACCATCCTTCATTTCCTCATCGCATTTTGCTGGGTAAATAAAAGTAAGAGTTTATGATGTAGCTACCATATTGTAAATATGAGTGAACAGTTGTAAGAAGTAACTAGAGCATGCTAAGAAAGGTGCAACTGAAGAATATAAAGAGCCTAAGTCCCTGGCATTACTTTTGAACACCCAAACCAAAACCAGCAATAAATTATGTAAGACTTATCAACTGAGAAAAATAAACGATTTGTGTAACCATTGCTTGTTACAGTTTCTGGATATCTTTTTTCCTTTAATTTTGGGCACCAACTATAATTCCTGACACAGTAAGAATAGTTAGCATGTTAGGTAATATTGATTTCCTCAGTAAAACAGCGAGTTAAAAAATGACTAATTCTGTAGATGCCTAAAAGATTATAAAATCCAACATTAATTCATGACATTAAAGTTTCAGGCAACAAAAACATAATATAACCAAAAAAATTTTATTTCACTACTAAGGAAAACCATGCTTAAGTATTCACTGACTGGCCCTACCATCCCTCTTATTATGAAGCTCTGATACCAAGGAGCAATCCTCTCTTTCATCCTCCATTCCTCTTGTCCCATCAATTTCTAAAGTTTTTTATTTTTATGGATATATAATAGTTGTACATATTTATGGGGTATATGTGACATTTTGATACAAGCATATAGTGTGGAATGATCAAATCTGGGTAATAGCGATATCAATCACATCAAACATTTATTATTTCTTTGATAATATTTCAAATCTGCAGTTCCAATTATTTTGAATTATACAATAAATTATTTTTAACCATAGTTGCTCTATTGTGCTACTGAATACTATATCTTAGTCCTTCTATGTAACTATATTTTTGTTCCAGTTATCCAATCTCTCTTTATCCCTCCTTCCCCGCCCTTCTCAGCCCCGATAACTGCCCCTCTATTTACTACCTCCGTAAGATCAATATTGTTAACTCCCACATACAAGTGAGAATGTGACTTCTTTTTTTCTGTGCCTGTTTTCTTCACTTAATGTGTTCCAGTTCCATCTATGTTGCTGCAAAAGACAGGATTTCTTTTTTTTTTTTGGATGGAGTTTTTGCTCTTGTTGCCCAGGCTGGAATACAATGGTGCCATCTCGGCTCACCACAGCCTCCGCCTGCCAGGTTGAAGCCATTCTCCTGCCTCAGTCTCCCAAGTAGCTGGGATTACAGGCATGCACCACGCCCAGCTAATTTTGTATTTCTAGTAGAGATGGAGTTTCTCCATGTTAGTCGGGCTAATCTCGAACTCCCAACCTCAGGTGATCCACCCACCTCAGCCTTCCAAAGTGCTGAGATTACAGGTGTGAGCCACCACACCAAGTGATTTCATCCTTTTTATAGCTGAATAATATTTCGTTGTGTATACAAACCACATTTTCTTTATTCATTCATCACTGATGGACACATCCTTGATTCCATACCTTGGCTATTGTGAATACTGCTGCAATAAAGACGAGAGTGCAGATATCTCTTCAGTATGTTGATATCCTTTTACTGAATAAACAGCCAGTGGTAAGATTGCTGCATCATATAGTAGTTCTATTTTTAGTCTTTTGAGTCAACATTATCTTTAATGTTTCTTGAGCCCATTTAGTACTTTCCAGGTTCACTGTAACAATCCTTGTTCTAACGACTGCCTTCTTATAGTTGCCTCCCTCCTTCTCCATTCCCTAGATGGTTATTTTCACACTGCAATTCTGTTCACATGACACGTCACCCTGCATAGTGCCATACTTTCTCCACAAACACAGCCTTCCCCATCATCTTCCCTCAGCCTAAAACATTCCCCCCATTCACTACACTTACTTTCTAAGTGTAGTGAATGAAGCCCACCTTCATCTAATTAATTGCAGTGATTCTTTATAATTTTTTTGTTTTTGTATAATTTGTAGGGATCAAATCAGTGTACTTGAGATGTCCATCACCTTAAATGCTGGTCTTTTCTTTATGCTAGAACCATTCAAATTCTTCTTACCTAGCTATTTTGAAATGTATAATGGATTACTGTACACTATAGTTATCCCACTAATCTATCTAACAGGTTTGATTTCTTTTACCAATGTGTATATTTGTACCCATGAATCAACTTCTTTAATCACTAGCTGGCTCCTGCTATGTGTCTAGTGTTGTTCCAGGACTAGAGAAAAAGCTGTAAAGACAGGGGATAGAACAAACAAACAAGAATTCCTTCCCTAAAGCAGTTTACCTTCTAATGTGAGGAGACAGTAAACAAATTAATGTGTAAAATATAAAGCATGTTAGATGGTGATAATTACTATGGAAAAACTAAGGCAGAGAAGGCCGGGCGCAGTGGCTCAAGCCTGTAATCCCAGCACTTTGGGAGGCCGAGGCGGGTGGATCACGAGGTCAAGAGATCGAGACCATCCTGGTCAACATGGTGAAACCCGGTCTCTACTAAAAATACAAAAAATTAGATGGGCATGTTGGCACGTGCCTGTAATCTCAGCTACTCTGGAGGCTGAGGCAGGAGAATTGCCTGAACCCAGGAGGCGGAGGTTGCGGTGAGCCTAGATCGCGCCATTGCACTCCAGCCTGGGTAACAAGAGCAAAACCCCGTCTCAAAAAAAAAAAAAAAAAAAAAAAAAAAACTAAGAGAATCGGAATTGGGGTTGCTGGAGAGGAGAAACAGGATAGAGGATGCGTTTGGAATTGCAGTTTTCATAGGTGGTTTGGAAAAGTCTCACTGAGAAGGTGGCACATATGCAATGGAGGGAGAGAGGGAGCCATGTGAAAGTGTGAATGTGAGGAGTAAGAGTGTGATGGACAAATACCAAAGAACAGCAACTGGTAGGACGCAGTATGGCTACAGCAGAGAGAAGGAGGGAATGTGGGTCAGGAATAAAGTCAGAGGAGTAAGACAGAGATGTGTTCTCGCAGACACTGTGTACTTCTCTGCTTTGCTTTAAGCGACATAAGATAGAAATCAAGAATTTTAGCAAAGGAGGAACTTAATTCCCTTATGTCAAATGTAAAACCTTATATGTATATATTTTTTAATCTCCCTATGGGAAATATTCCAGGGAACGCAGTAGATGCTAGGTGATTAATTAGGGGGAAGAAATAAAGCTGGCTTGAACTAAGATGAATGTTGAAGGTTGTAAGTGGTAAATTCTGGAGCTAGAGCCCACAGCATTTGCTAACAGATTGGATATGCCCTGTGAAAGGAAGAGATGTATCAAGGATTCTTTTAGTGACCTTTCTCCTTTCATTGTATTATTAAATTGACATTAGAAAAATGCACATATTCAGTAGAATTATTTTTATAATGAACACACCTTTTGGCTATGACATTCTGACTTTCTGGAAGGGTAAGTAAGAATGCGCTTTCAGAAATACACAAATGAGGACACAAGTGTGCCCTTAACCGTGGAATCAAAGTTTAAATGTTAAATGATGGTGGTTGAACCACTTTAAGGCATTAAGTAGAGTGATTTTTCCTCCATACTTTACTTAGACAAAGTATCACAAATAACTGATACATTGGATAATACGTTGTTCAACAGAATTTTATTTATTGGAATTCAATGACCAGTTATTGAATCACAGTTTATTACTTAACTTAAAAAGAGCTTCCAAAATACACCATGTAGAATGCAGTAGCAATTCATATTATGCTACAGGGTTACTCAGTTTCACCTCTGTTGGTGTTTGGAACCAAATAATTATTTGCTGTGGGGCTCCCCTTCCCACTATAGAAAGTTTAGCAGCATCACTGGCCTCTGTGTACTGGATAACAATAAACCCCACTGTCATTTCTGGCAACAAAATGCTCCTCATCTTTAGAAACTGTTGTTAAAGTTGTAACAAATTAAACTTTTATTAATAAGATAAAGCAGTAGCTAATGTTTGTAGAAAACAGGCTAGTGGACGTTCTATTAGGTGTGTTAAAGGCATTATCTCATTTATTAACCATAGTCATGGTATAATCTAATTTATTAACCATAGCCAAAAATGAGAGGTCACTATCCTATCAGTTTACAGAGGAAAAAACTGCAATTTGGAAATTGAGTAACTTTCCCAAAGTCTCAAAATAAAGCAATAGAGGAAACAGGACAATTCTGGAACTCTGGGCTCCTTCTTAGATTTCCTCATGTAACAGGATCCTGATCCTAGATTTATAAATCTGTCTCCATGATCTTAAAATATGCAGTGAATTTAATTAAAAGATAATTTAATTACTTAACATTGTTCATTAGAAAAAATGATTTGGTTTAATAAACATTTTTAGTTTTCACCTTTAAAATATTTTAATTCATATATGTACAAACTAAACCAATTTGGAAAATGTGTTGCTATCAATACAATTGCATCATTGTTAATATTTTTGAGTGTTTACATTTAACCAAAAAATTACATAAAAGCTTTGTACACAGCTTTCTTTTTTCTTTCTTTCTCTTTCTTTCTATTTTGGAGTGGGAACATTTTTAATGTATTTAAGCTGGATTTCATTAAAATATGTTTTCTCAGCTGTGTGAAGGGCCATGAAGGAATGGGAGAAGGAGTAAAATGTGACAAAACTATGACAAAATGAGTTAGAAAAACATTTCATGAACAAAGAGAACTAATTAACTCAAACATATGGTTCATCTCACTCTGCTAAGAGCTAATTGCGTTTTATGCACTCCAACTGTTAAAAGTACTGTGGCATGGCTATTCACGTGAACTTAAACAGAAAAACAGAAAGAACTGAAATTTAAAATGCATACTGTTTTTTACCTAATAAAATCCTATCCTTCTAGCTAACAAAGTGTTCCAGTATATTAAATTTTCTGGTTAATTTGAAACACCTATTTGAAAATCTTTCTAAGCTATGTTAATCTTTATTTTATCTTAATTAAAGTACTATGGCAAATACACTAAATATGAGTGACGTTCTTTCAGTGTTTTGAAATATCAGCAGTTAACAAGTTGTTGCTGCTTAATTCTGTTAAGTTTTATGCTAAGTGTTTAGAAAAAAATATACTAAATCTTTTGTTTTCTCCAGGAATCTCTGTAAGTGTATTATTTCGTATATTTTTTAAAATTTTTGTGAACCACTATCTCAAGTGTATATTTTAGAATATAAGAGGGGATAGTTGAGTTTTTATTGAGATCTACACATTCATACAATCTCTACTTAACACAAAATATTTAAAATTGAAAATAATTTTTTCAAGGCAAACTTTAAGTAAGAAGTGGAAACATTTTTAAAATGAAAATCTTTTAAATTAGAAATTAAAATTTTTTAAAAATATTTTATTTTTTCCCAAAGTAAATAATTTGTTTTATAATGGTATTAACTAGAGGACACATTGTTGAAAGTTCTAAGTATATGTGTCTCCAGCTATCATCCTAAGTTCTAGTAGCGAATAAAGGAAATCTACTTTTTATTCTCTTAAGGGTGAATTTTTGCCTTACATGTCTGCCAGAGGCTCCTTACTCCATGATCGTCTCAAATCGTTAGTTATACCTTATTGCATGATCAGTGGTTTCAGACTTGAGTGTATGTCAGAATCTCCCAAAGTTTCTGATTTAGCAGGTCTCAGGTGGGACTGGCGAGCCAGCATTTCTAACAGGTGGCAGGTGATATTGATGTTGCTCGTCCAGTATATACACTTTTAGAGGCTCTGTACTTGAGGGAATTTTCTCTAGAGTACAAACTGTGATCAGCAGCATATTCTCAGAGCTCTCAGTACTAACCATGTAAATGTGGTATAGACATTTCAGCATTTAATTATACTTTTAAAAATTATTCTCAAATCTTATTAAATATCAAAATTCAGTAAAGATAAAAATGTATTTTAATTGCCCAGAGTTTCAGGTCCTCTGCCCCTTATGCCATTTAGATAGTAAGCAGGTATGATAGAAACATAAGAAATGTACAAAGGAGTTTTGATTTCACCAGGACTTCATTGATATATATTGTTATTAGGATGATTTTTTATGTCACATTTTTATATTCTGAAAACAAATGAATAAATAAAACATTAATTCAAGAAAATCATTTTGGGACAAAAAGCTGAAAACATCAAATCCAATCCTATTTCTACCAATAGTTGTATGACTGAGCAACATGAAAGTATCATCAGTCTGTACCAACGTGGGTGTGTGTTTTTTAAAGTTATTATCGTACAGTTTAAAACCTACTCCTGAAATTAGAAGTCATTTAATCCAATAGGTCTAATCTTAGGGGTAGGTTTTAAGTTGTACAATAATAACTTAAAAATAAAATACCCACATTATTTTTTTACCTACCAATGATACTGCATGTTATGCTGGACCATACAATGGTTTGTGCACAAAGAAGAGTAAAGATTTCAAGCCCTATTTTTTAACAAAGGGCTCCTTTATACGCCATCCCAAAACAAAATAGCATGAGAAAAAAACCAGGATGCCATATCTTTGCAGAAGAACTTGTGCATCCCTGCATGCCTATATTTCTTATGTATCCTGCTATGTGCCTAGAGAATGATAACTAGTGTTTCATTGTGTGTTTTCAATGTACTTGTATCCAAGTATCAAATCTCTCAACTATATATGTACTATCTATAACATTATAAAAATATTAAATATCATTACAGAGTAATCTATAATTTAAATAAACATATTAAGCTGAGGACAAGAAGAAAGGTTTTATTCACAGATTTTAATATAAGCCACAATGTGTCTTTTCTTCTGTAGAATTAATGAATATACACCACTTTTTATTATCCATTTGTTTTATTGATTTAACAAGTAGGGATTTCCAAATCGGACTTTGAAAAGTTATTTCTTTTCTCTTCTTTAAGAAAAGAGTTGCATTTCAGTACTTTTTATTTCCCTTAATAATGTTAATGCTCGTGGCATTTAATAAATCTTATAAATTAGTATAAAAAGGTATTATGCACACGTGTATTTTTATGAGTTTAACCTGCCTGTTGTATGTGCTGGGAGAATATATTGGTATCACAGTTCTTTTAGAACACTTCAGAATAATTTTTATTTACTTTAACACAGTAGTAGTAAGCTGGAGCTAAAGTCTGTTTTAGCATTTAAACTTTATATTGGGGTTTATAATCTCTCCGTAGACCATAAATCCATTTTTCTTTGATCAACAGAAACGTTAAAAAACAAAACAAAAACAAAAAAAACAGCAGCAGCATACATAAAAGGAAATAAACCTACAAAAACCCCCGCCTGTCATTGTCGCAATCCTATTTTGTCCCCTCAGCACATTTGCTACATTTTCTTTTCATGTAATGAAGAGGAACCAATGTGTTAATTACAAAACCATCAGGAATATGTAAACATGCTTTTCGCTACTTCTCCACTCCTTTGATCCAATTCAAAATGGTAGCTCTTAAAAGAGCCCAAGTCCTGTCCTCTCCTCCCCGGACGGCATGAGCTTCACCACTCACTCCACCTTCTACACCAACTGCTGGTCCCTGGGCTCTGTGCAGGCTCCCACGTATGGCACCCGGCTGTCTGCAGTGTGGCCAGCATCTATGCAGGCGCAGGGGGCTCTGGTTCCCCAATCTCCGTGTTCTACTCCACCAGCTTCCAGTGCAACAGCTTCCAGTGAGGAGGCCTGACCACAGGATGGCCGAGGGTCTGGCAGCAATGGGAGGCATCCAGAACGAGGAGACTGACCACCCAAAGCCTGAACGACTGCCTGGCCTCCTACCTGAGAAGGAATCTGTGGACTAAAACCAGAACCTGAAGAGCAAAATCTGGGACCACCTGGAATAGAAGGGACCCCAGGTCAGAGACTGGAGTCATTACTTCAAGTCTAGCGAGGACCTGAAGGCTCAGATCTTTACAAATACTCTGGGCAATGCATGCATCGTTCTGCAGATTAACAATTCCTGTCTTCCTCCTGATGACTTTAGAATGAAATATTAGACAGAGCTGGCCATGCACCAGTCTGGGGAGAGCAACATCCATGGGCTCCGCCAAAAGGTCACTGACGACACCAGTATCACTCAGCTGCAGCTGGAGACAGAGATCAAGGCTCTCAAGGAGAAGCTGGTCTTCATGAAGAAGAACCACGAAGAGGAAGTAAAAGGCCTACAAGCCCAGATTGCCAGCTCTGGGTTGACTATGGAGGTAGATGCCCCCAAATTTCAGGACCTCACCGAAATCATGGCAGACATCCGGGCCCAATGTGACAAGGTGGCTCAGTATAACTCAGACGAGCTGAACAAGTACTAGTCTCAGCAGATTACAAGCTGGACAAGTACTGGTCTCAGCAGATTAAGGAGAGCACCACAGTGGTCACCACACAGTCCACCAAGGTTTGAGCTGCTGAGATGGTGCTCACGGAGCTGAGACATACAGTCCACTCTTGTATATCGACTGGGACTCCATGAGAAATCTGAAGGCCAGCTTGGAGAACAGCCTGAGGGAGGTGGAGGCCCGCTGTGCCCTGCAGATGGAGCGGCTCAACAGGATCCTGCTGCACCTGGAGTCAGAGTGGACACAGACCCGGGCAGAGGGACAGCACCAGGCCCAGGAGTAGGAGGCCCTGCTGAACATCAACGTTAAGCTGGAGACTGAGATCGCCACCTACCGCCGCCTGCTGACAATGGGCAAGGACTTCAGTCTTCGTGATGCCCTGGACAGCAGCTACTCCATGCAAACCATCCAAAAGACCTCCACCCACCAGATAGTGTATGGCAAAGTGGTGTTGGAGACCAATGACACCAAAGTTCTGAGACATTAAGCCAGCAGAAGCAGGGGATCCTTTGAGGAGCAGGAGGCCAATGAAAAGTTCAGAGGTTAAAAAGAAAAAAAAAGGTAACTCTTGATCTTTTTGGTGTCTCAAAGGCACAGCTAAGTATTCAGCAGGTAAACGTAAGTGCAAATGGGCTTACAGAATAGATTTGCACATGAACAGTGCCCTTTATTACTTGTATACATGTAAGAAAGTTTCTTAATTTCTCTCTCTGTTTTTTCATGTGTAAATTGTAAATATTTTCTAAAGTACAGCTGACACTCGAATAATGTGGGGGATGAGGTGCCTGCACACGCAGTTGAAAATTCATGTATACCTTTTCTTTTTTTTGCGATGGAGTCTGGCTCTGTTGCCCAGATGAGTGCAGTGGCACAATCTTGGCTCACTGTAACCTCCGTCTGCCGGGTTCAAGCAATTTTCCTGCCTCAGCCTCTCGAGTAGCTGCGATTACAGGCATGGGCCACCATGCCCCTCTAATTTTTGCTTTTAGTAGAGATACGGTTTCACCTTTTGGCCAGGCTGGTCTCGAACTCCTAACCTCAGATGATCCACCCACCTCAGCCTCCCAAAGTGTTGGGATTACAGGCATGAGCCACTTCACTGGGCCCCATGTGTAACTTTTGACATCTGCAAAACTTAACTACCAATAGCCTACTGCTGACAAGGAGCCTTACTGAAAACATCAAGAGTCAACTAACACATATTTTGTATGTTACGTGTATTATATACTCTATCCTTACAATAAAATAAGCTAGAGAAAAGAAAATGTCTTTAAGAAAATCATAAGAAAAAAAACACATTTACAGTACTGTACTGTATTTGTTGATACCACAATTTTGTGTTTGTTAGAAGATGAATCATCTGTCTGAAAATGCAGGCAACAGCAGCTGCAGATTTCAATCTACAGTACATATCAAGTAACTCAGCTTTTCCTTGTAATGGCATGACTTTTCTCTCCTTCCTGGGAGCACACCCAGCATCACTTGTGGCACTTCGTATGGGTCCCATGGTGTTATTCAGAGTTTACACTAACACACTAAACGTGATGATAAATACACGAGAACCATGAGAGATGACTTTAACTGCATTGTGCAATTTCCTGGTGAGAGGAGCTGCCCACACAGAGATGATTAGTGTCACACAGCATTTGAGCAGATACTCACAACACTTAAAATCACAGGTGGTGACAATAAAATTATGACAGTAGTACAGTATGTAAGACTGTTAATGTTACACACTTACGGTTGAATATTGCATCTTTACATTTGTCTGGAGTTCTTTCAACTGCGAATGTTATCATGTAGGGTCTCTAAGTGCATACCTAAATTTTGATAAATTTTAACTTTTTGTAATAGATTTGTATATATTTTCTGGCAGTCAGTGACAAAATAGACTAGTCTTAGGTTGATGCAAAAGTAATTGTACCAGCTTAATACTTACATATATCTTACCCACTTTTTGACATATCTAGCATTTTTCTTAATGTTTTTTGATGTTTCTAGACTGCATAGTTTACCTTCAAGGTTTTTCAAATTGTCATCAATCTCTAAACATTTTTCCAACATATTTATTGAATAAAAATTATTATCAGTGGATGCATGCAGTTCAAACTTAACAGGTACAGTTCATCTGTACCTGTTAAGACAAGTTTTAAGCATAACTTCTCAACTCTGCTTCTCTAATGAGGCCGCATCTGCCACTGCATTACTGTGTTCCACACAGTACTCGTGTACAAAGCGCTCCCACTGCTGTTATCAAACTGTATTGTAAAGATGTATTTCCTACCCACTTGGCTCTAAAAACAACAAAAACTTTAAGAGTAGGATCAGTGTTTAGTTCTTTGTAACTCTACCACCCAGCTCCCAGCACTTAGAACATGCTGAGGCAGGAAGACACTAAATATTTATTTAATGAGTAAAACCATTTTTCATGATAAAATTTGTAACTTTTACTAATTTGTAGTAGATACAGTTTTGTTATTCAGAATCTTGTAAAGCATTGTTTAAAAGTCTATTGGCATGGTCAGTGTGGTGTTACAACAGAATCAGAAACATGCTAAAGGGGAGTGACCATCACATGTCTAAAAATTATTTTTGAATTAATGGATATAATAAAGTAGACATTATGTGATTTTTGTTCTCCCTGAAATACCATTATAGCACTTAGTGTAATCTCATTTTCATATTTAGTAACATAATTGTGTGGCTTGGCCAGAAAGAATGTGATTTTAGAATGCCTAAAGTATATGTATGGAGTAAATCTTGGAAGAATCCACATTGGCAACTAAGCAACTTCTGGTCTGTAAATTGATATAGGGAAACGTGTTTTTGTTTCCAGAAAGTAAAAGTCAAAATGGCAAATTAGCCATGATTAATGAACAAAATCAAAATATTTGATAATCTTTTATTTAAAGAGCTTATACTAGTAGAAATATGTCTACAAATGATATGTTTAATGGACAGGGCTTTAAAGAAATGTCTTATCTACATGTAAGGAAACATCTGTATTTGAAATGATTATTTTCCAATTGGAGTAAGATAGAAAAATAGAATTGTTGCTCCTCTCCAATGATGCCAAATTCATGTTGATATTGATTAAATTGTATTGTGCTTAATGAGTTAAAATGATCAAAACACTCTAAAGTTACTATGCAATCTTTGCTGGCTTAAATTCAAATCTTGATCCACCCACCAAATTTCATCATTTTAGTAGATTAGAAATAGAAATCAAGTTTTGACCTACAAATTAAATTCATGTCAGCATTAACCAATTATTTTAATCTGGAATACATATATCACATTAACTAAAAGGCAGTGACTCTAAGTAAAATTAATGATAATAGCTAATACCTCTATATAATTTACATAAGTGTGAAGCTCCTCAATGTCATCTCTTAAGTGTCAGAGCTGGATTCAAACTAAGTCTCCTGATTCTAAATTCTTTGCTATTTTCACATTATAATATTGCTCACTCTAACAAAATTGGTTTTTCGTGTTCCTGCACCTCTCTTTATGTGATTTTTTTTGATACATAAATGATACATAAATCATTTTTAATGTATATAATATTGTGATGCCCAGCCAGTTCTGTACAGATGCTGGCTTCAGATTTTACCTGGTCTTTTCATTCCTTTGCTTCCTTCCATTCTTAGCAATATGACAATGAATAAATCATAAATGGATAATCTGATAAATTAACCACTACTAAATTGCCAAAATCCATGAAATTAATTCAGAGCAATCAATCATGTTGATACTGAGATTTTTAGTAGCAGTAGTATAGGCTTTTTTGGTTACCACAGTCAGTCTTTAGACAAATCTTGAATCACACTATATAGATAAAGGAGGCTTTTCAGAATTGAGCAAGTCAATGAATCCCTCCTTGCAGTGTTAGCATTGTCCCATTCTTATTGTTAGTTACCATTATCAGAGGTTACATGCTATACTCATATTTTTCAACTGTCCAAGATGCTTAATAGGTAGTGTATCATCAAACCAAAATATATTTCTACACAGCAAAAATAAAGACAGACTATCATCTCCTGACCACAGATGAAAATGTGTAGCTCAACATAACAACGTCAATACTCTCAACAATGTAAGGAAACAGGGTTTCTGATTTCTGGCATATCTTGGTCATGCCAATTTGACCATTTTTTAAAAAATGAATCACAATGATTTTTGGACATAGAAGGACAAGCTAGACAGTGTTTCTAAAATAAAATTTTTCATTCTTTTCATTTTATCACCCAGAAAAATAAAGGAAACAATGAAAACCCAAATAAGCCAAAGATGCTGCATTCTCTGATTAAGAATTTTTGTAGTTTTTTAAGTTCTCCAATAATTCAATACAAAATAATTTGCACATATTTTACATCAGAAAAATCCTCTCCCTATCAATTTTATTCATACTTAAGAATCATTTGTTTATCCCTGGTATTTTCCAAAGAGATTAAATGATATCAAATATTAGTGTGTCTAGACTTTTATTCCAACATGAAGACTGCTGTCTTGAGTTTCAGGACAAATAAATGGCTAGGAAGATGAGACAGTGCATGAAATAGTAGGTTCCAGACAAGAAATACCTATGGCTATAAAGAGAGAAGCAGATGGTGTGCTTCAGAATACTCCAACTAATAAAGAGCCTACTATTTTGTGTGGATCCCTGAAACATGGACTTAAAACATGCTGTAAACAAAGCAATCCTGTGTACGGCTCTTTTATTATCAGACTGTAAAAGAATTAGGCCTTCCTGACAAGATGAAGGTGAGTTCTTAAATTATGTTGATAGTTTTGTCCAAATCTTGAGCTGAGTTCAAAGACATGTAAATTAAAGTTGACAAAAATATAATAAAGAGCCCCAAACAACAAACAGTCATCAGTGTTTCTTGCTTCCAGGACTTCTTTGGCTTCCCCCTCCTGCTTTCCCTTATTGCTTCTGTGGCAGCTCCATCTGCTCCATCTGTTAGGGTCCACTTAACACTGTAGTGCTTGTTGGCTTAACGAAAAGCATGCCACACTAAAGGTTTCCAAGAAGTGATTTTTCTGCTTAAAATGTAAGGTAATTTGTAGAGCCATCAAAACCCAAATGTGTTTTAACTCGTGCATGTGTGTGTACACATATATTATTAGACAATGTATTCTAGAAGCGAAATTGCATGGTTTGTCAAAAAATCGATGATGCCTCTTGAAAAATTGTTAATAAAACATTCAAGAAAATGATTGGAAGACAGGTTAACTACTTAATAACTAACTTCTTTTTAAGTCCACTTTAGTTGCACTTACTTTACACAATTAGTGTCCCAAAGGTAAACAAGCTCCTCTGAGAAAACATTGACCCTAATTGCTGTTTGGGTAGAAAAGTGAGTTGTAGTTTGCACTTGCCTGAATTGATTTGCTGAAGTAATACATCAGGGATTTTTTCTCACAATGTGTAATTACTTTCTTCTCAGTGTAATGAGAAATACAGAAGAATGGCTTCCCAAAACTGAAGAAATAAATATTATCACTAAGAGTAAAAACTTTGCATAATAGAAAGAACAGTGACTTAGGAATCAGGGTTTTTGAGCTTTGACACTACCAATGTTACTTTCTTTCAGCAATTATAAGTTCTCTAGGTCTCACTGTCATAAATTGGAAAATGAGGACTTTGGTTTTAATCTCTAAAATACTGTCAAATTCCAAAATTATTTAAACCTACCTTAATTCAATTATGCTTCTATTGGGGAAGATGGTTTACAGACTTCAGACTAACAGGAACAAAGAAAGGTAAGAAATGTATTTCAGGAAAATGCAGATTAAAATTCAAAAATTTTGTCATGGATTTACTCTAATTTCACTAAAGTCTCAGCCTCCTTGCTAATTAAACATTAAAATTTTCTTAAATACATGTATTAACAAGATGAGGTGAGAAACAACTTACTGAATGTGCAAGCAATGTCAGTCCAACATGCAGTTTGACTGTAGACTCAAAAAATCTTAGAGCTGTATGCAATGCCAGAGCTCTTTAATTTTACAAATATGAAGAGTTAGAGAAGTTGAATGGCTTCTTCTATTTTTTTACAGTTCTATTGAAGTATAATTTATATACAATAAGCTTCTCATTTTATAGAGTATAATTTATATTTTGATGTATGTATATACTCGTGAAGGCATCAGCAAATAAAGATAATTATCATACTCTTCACCCCAAAAACTTCCTTGTGCCTCTTAGTAACCTCCCTTTTGTCCCTTCTTCCCCTCTTTCTCCACTCCCTGGTAATCACCGACCAGCTTTCTGGTTCTGTATTTTGTTTGTCTTTTATGAAATTTTATATAAATGTAAAGAATATATTTTTATTCTAGCAGATTCATCATATTGTTACTAGCTGGAGATAGTCTTCTAGTGGATCTGGTTTGTCTTGTTTTTTGCATGTCTTAGGAGCAGAGTCGTTAACTGCATTCCTTCTGAATTGTCTTTGCAAAGATGTTTGTATGCGGAACAGACTTGAAAGATACAATATCTCCCTCCAGAGCAAAGGGTGTGTTTATTTACTGTTCAGTATGATAAAAACATTGTCTTCCTTCAGGGCAAAGGTTAAGCAGGCTTATTGCCTAATTGTTTTTATTTTTTATTTTTATTTTTTTTTAGGCAAGCCCCTCGTGCATAACGACCTGGGTAGTTTTTTTGTTTGTTTGTTTGTTTGTTTGTTTTAATGGATTGGAGGTTTCAGTGGGACAGGAGAATCACAAGGAATCAGGTGTTCAGAGGAATGTATTGAGTAGAGATGAGGAATTAGGATGTTGAAAAGTAAAAAAAGGAGAGAAGGAGAGGAAGAAAGAGGAAGAAAAAGAGGGAGAGAGAACAGAAATATTGCTTCATTCTAAAAATGGGTATTAATAATGGCCGATCAATATTTTGTGTATTTAAAATGGAGAACTCTATAAATATTTATTGAGTTTATTTGTTCCGGATCTGAGTTGAAGTCCTGGATATTCTTATTAATTTTCTGTCTCGTTGAGTCTAAATCTCGTTATGGGTCTTATATATCTGGGTATTAAGATCTCTTATTGTTGCATTGATCCTTTTACCACTGTATCTTTGTTGCTTTGAAATCTATTTTATCAAATGTGAGAATTGCACCTCCTGCTTTTTGTTTATTTATTTATTTTTGCTCTCCATTTGGTTGGTAAATTTTTCTCCAACACTTTGAGTCTTTGTGTATCTTTGGATATACCGTTAGGTTTTGGCTGTATCTTTTGATTGGGGGATTTAGTAGATTTAAATTGTTTTTAAAAAATGAGTGTTTAAACTTGCGATTCCTTTCTAGCATTTTCATATTGCCCTGTTGGAATTGGGGCTCAGGGAACCCATGTTATTCTGGCTACTGCTATTGCGTATAAGAAAATCCTTTGTCTCTGACCCAGGAGACTTATGCCTTCTGCAAGAATCTATGAAATTGTGACAGACTACCTTGTTAACTTGCAAATTGGGTAAAATCTCAGATCCTTCACAGTTCTTGCCAATTGTTTTAATTTATTACTGTTAATCAATTTTGTGGATATAGCTCAATTTATTAATCCAGTCATCACTCAACAAGCTAACATCACTTGATGAATTGGGCTGTTCCCAGTTTTGAGGCATTATAAAAGTTTTTGTGAACATTCACATACAAGTATTTGTATAAACTCTACATTCACTTCTCTTTGGTAAATAACTATATGTTAAATGGCTGGGTCACAATGAGATAAATGATTATATTTTTAAGAAACTGCCATAAGGTTTTATAAAGTGATTGCATTGTTTTACATTCGCACCAACATTCTATGAGGTTGCATCACAGTCTCACCAAATGTTGGTTTAGTTGGTCTTTTACATTTCAACTGTCCTAATAGGTATGGAATGGTATTTCATTATGGTTTTAATTTCCGTTGAACTGTTTAAATTTCTGCCCATTTTTGAGTTGTTTATTTTCTTATAATTAAAGTTTGAGATATTTTGTATATGCTGGAAAACTAAAATAAGGAATGTAATTTACAATTATTTTCTTCCAGTCTGTGGTTTGTTATCACATACTTTCAGAATAGTATTTGAAAAGGAGTAGTTTAATTTCGATAAAGCAAAATGTATCTCTTTATAAGTGGGTATGCTTTTAATATTGCATTTAAGAAGTCTTTAACAAAGGACGTAAACATTTCCTTCTATGTTTTCTTCTATGTTTTATAGTTTTCTGCTTTATATTTAGGTCTATGATCTATTTGGAGGTAATTTCTATATATGATACAAGGAATAGATAGAAGTTCCTTTTTTGCATATAGGTATTCATTTTTTTCAGCATAATTTCTTGAAAAGATGATTCTTCCCTCAACAAATTGCCCTTTCATCTTTGTCAGTAATGACCATGTGCATGCGTCTGCTTCTGGACTTTTTTTCTGTTCTGTTGATCCATTTGCCTAACAGGAATACTATACTGCCTATGTAGCTTTAAAATAAGTATTGAAATAAGGTAGCATAATTCTGACAATTCTTTTTTGCTTCTGCAATGTTGTTTTTGCTCTTCTAGATAATTTATATTTTTAAATAATTTTTTTTAAATTTAAAGATTTTAATTAATGTTTTTAATGGGTTTTATATAGATTGTTCATGGTAAAAAAAATCTTTTTTTAAAATGTTTTAATTAATTAATTTTTTATTGCATTTTAGGTGTTGGGGTACATGTGAAGAACATGCAAGATTGTTGCATAGGTGCACACGTGGCAGTGTGATTTGCTGCCTTCCTCCCCATCACCTATACCAGGCATTTCTCTCCATGCTATCTCTACCCAACTCCCCACCCACCACTGTCCCTCCCCTATTTCCCCCCAACAGACCCCAGTGTGTGATGCTCCCCTCTCTGTGTCCATGTGTTCTCATTGTTCAAAACCCACCTATGAGTGAGAACATGCAGTGTTTGATTTTCTGTTCTTGTGTCAGTTTGCTGAGAATGATGGTTTCCAGGTTCATCCATGTCCCTACAAAGGACACGAACTCATCGTTTTTGATGGCTGCATAATATTCCATGGTGTATATGTGCCACATTTTCCCTGTCCAGTCTGTCATCGATGGGCATTTGGGTTGGTTCCAGGACTTTGCTATTGTAAACTCTGCTGCAATGAACATTCGTGTGCATGTGTCCTTATGGAAGAACAATTTATAATCCTTTGGATATATACCCAGAAATGGGATTGCTGGGTCAAATGGAATTTCTATTTCTAGATCCTTGAGGAATTGCCACACTGTCTTCCACAATGGTTGAACTAATTTACATTCCCACCAACAGTGTAAAAGTGTTCCTATTTCTCCACATCCTCTCCAGCATCTGTTGTCTCCAGATTTTTTAGTGATTGCCATTCTAACTGGGGTGAGATGGTATCTCAATGTAGTTTTGATTTGCATTTCTCCAATGACCAGTGATGATGAGCATTTTTTCATGTTTGTTGGCCTCATGTATGTCTTCTTTTGTAAAGTGTCTGTTCATATACTTCGCGCACTTATGAATGGGCTTGTTTTCTCTTGTAAGTCTGTTTTAGTTCTTTGTAGATTCTGGATATCATCCCTTTGTCAGATGGGTAGACTGCAAAAATGTTTTCCCATTCTTTCTGTTGCAGATTCACTCTAATGACTGTTTCTTTTGCTCTGAAGAAGCTCTGAAGTTTGATTAGGTCCGATTTGTCTATTTTGGCTATTGTTGCCAATGCTTTTGGTGTTTTGGTCATGAAGTCCTTGCCTATGCCTATGTCCTGAATGGTTTTGCCTAGATTTTCTTCTAGGGTTTTTATGGTGCCAGCTCTTATGTTTAAGTCTTTAATCCATCTGGAATTAATTTTAGTGTAAGGTGTCAGGAAGGGGTCCAGTTTCTGCTTTCTGCACATGGCTAGCCAGTTTTCCCAACACCATTTATTAAATAAGGAATCCCTTCCCCATTGCTTGTTTTTGTCAGGTTTGTCAAAGATAAGATGGTCGTAGATGTGTTGTGCTGCCTCCAAGGCCTCTGTTCTGTTCCATTGGTCTATAGCTCTGTTTTGGTAACAGTACCATGCTGTTTTGATTACTGTAGCCTTATAGTATAGTTTGAAGTCCAGTAGTGTGATGCCTCCAGCTTTGTTCTTTTTGCTTAGAATTGACTTGGCTATGTGGGCTCTCTTTTGGTTCCATATGAAGTTTAAGATGGTTTTTTTCCAGTTCTCTGAAGAAGGTCATTGCTAGCTTGATGAGGACAGCATTGAATCTGTAAATTACTTTGGGCAATATGGCCATTTTCACAATATTGATTCTTCCTAACTATGACTATGGAATGTTTCTCCATCTGTTTGTGTCCTCTCTTATTTCATTGAGCAGTGGTTTGTAGTTCTCCTTGAAGAGGTCCTTTACATTCCTTGTTAGTTATATTCCTAGGGATTTTATTTTCTTTGTAGCAATTGTGAATGGCAGTTCGTTCTTGATTTGGCTCTCTTTCAGTCTGTTATTGGTGTATAGGAATGCTTGTGATTTTTGCACATTGATTTTGTATCCTGAGACTTTGCTGAAGTTGCTTATCAGTTTCAGGATATTTTGGGCTGAGATGATGGGGTCTTCTAGATATACAATCATGTCATCTGTAAACAGAGACAATTTGACTTCCTCCTTTCCTATTTGTATACCCATTATTTCTTTTTCTTGACTGATTGCTCTGGCTAGAACTTCCAGTAGTATATTAAATAGGAGTGGTGAGAGAGGGCATCCTTGTATAGTGCCAGATTTCAAAGGGAATGCTTCTAGTTTTTGCCCATTCAATATGATATTGGCTATTGGTTTGTCATAAATAGCTTTTATTATTTTGAAATACATTTCGTCAATACCTAGTTTATTGAGGGTTTTTAGCATAAAGGGCTGTTGAATTTTGTCAAAGCCCTTCTCTGCATCAGTTGAGATAATCATGTGGTTTTTGTGTTTGGTTCTATTTATGTGGTGAATTACGTTTATAGACTTGCGTATGTTGAACCAGCCATGCTTCCCCGGGATGAATCCTACTTGATCATGGTGGATAAGCTTTTTGATGTGCTGTTGCAATCGGTTTGCCAGTATTTTATTGAAGACATTTGCGTCTATGTTCATCATCGATATTGGCCTGAAGTTTTCTTTTCTTGTTGAGTCTCTGCCGGGTTTTGGTATCAGGATGATATTGGTCTCATGAAATGATTTGGGAAGGATTCCCCCTTTTTGGATTGTTTGGAATAGTTTCAGAAGGAATGGTATCAGCTCCTCTTTGTATGTCTGGTAGAATTCGGCTATGAACTTATCTTGACCTTGGCTTTATTTGGTTGGTAGGCTCTTAATTGCTGCCTCAACTTCAGACCTTTTTATTGGTCTATTCAGGGTTTCGACTTCTTCCTTGTTTAGGCTTGGGAGGAGGCAAGTGTCCAGGAATTTATCAATTTCTTCCAGGTTTACTAGTTGATGTGCATAGAGTTGTTTCTAATAATCTCTGATGATGGTTTGTATTTCTGTGGAATCTTTGGTAATATCTCCTTTATTGATTTTTATTGCCTCTATTTGATTATTCTCTCTTTTCTTTTTTATTAATCTGGCTAGTGGTCTATTTTGTTGATCTTTTCGAAAAACCAGCTCCTGGATTTATTGATTTTTTGAAGGGTTTTTTTGTGTCACTATCACCTTCAGTTCTGCTCTGATCTTTGTTATTTCTTGTCTTCTGCTAGGTTTTGAGTTTTTTTGATCTTGCTTCTCTAGCTCTTTCAATTTTGACGATAGGGTGTCTATTTTAGATCTCACCTTGCTTTTCATGTGGGCATTTATTGCTATATATTTTCCTCTAGGACTGCTTTAATCGTGTCCCAGAGATTCTGGTATGCTGTGTCTTCATTCTTGTTGGTTTCAAAGAACATCTTTATTACTCGCTTCATTTCATTGTTTATCTAATCAACATTCAAGAGGCAGTTTTTCAGTTTCCACGAAGCTGTGTGGTTCTGAGTTAGTTTCTGAGTTCTGAGTTCTAACTTGATTGCACTATGGCCTGAGAGACTGTTTGTTATGATTTCCGTTGTTTTGCATTTGCTGAGGAGTGATTTACTTCCAATTATGTGGTCAACTTTAGAGTAGGTGTGATGTGGTGCTGAGAAGAATGTATATTCTGTGGATTTGGGGTGGAGAGTTCTATAAATGTCTATTAGGTTTGATTGGTCCACGTCTGAGTTCAAGTCCTGGATATCCTTGTTAATTTTGTGTCTCGTTGATCTGTCTAATACTGACAATGGGGTGTTAAAGTCTCCCACTATTATCGTGTTAAATAATTTTTTTAATCACCTTGTCAAATTCTACCTACCCTAACACACAAAAAGGCCTACTGTATTTTAGTAGGTTTATAATTAATTTACAGACTAATTTACCAAGGATTGCTGTCTTTAGAATGTTGAGTCTTGCAATTCAAGAACATGCATTATTTTCCTTTTATTTAAATATTCCTTAATTTTTCTCAGTAATAATTTACTGTTTCTAGTGTAGAGGTCTTATGCATCTTTTGCCAGATTTATCTCTAGGTATTTCATATTTTTGCTGCTGTGTTAAATGGTGATTTCCTAGTTCTATTGATGGCAGAAAATACTATGGCTAACAGTAAGGTATTATATATCACAGAGTAGCTAGAAGGGAGGCTTTTGAATGTTCTTACCACAAAGAAATGATAAATGCATGAGGTGATGGATATGCTAACTACCCTGATTTAATCATTAGACAACATAGATGTGTATTGAAATGTCAAATTGTACCCCACATTGCATATAATTATAGTATGTCAAAATTATAGCATGACAAAAGAGAGCTAATATTGACTGAGTACAGACATACAATTATTTTACTGGTATTTTCTAGAAACTTTAGAACTGAGCTATTGCTACACTTATCCACTTAATTCTTACAGAAAACAAAAGCAGAGTAAATGTAGACTGTGATATTTATGTAACCATTCTCACATTAAGGAATGTATAAGACAGTTTCTAAATATTGATAATTAGTGAAAAAATTTATAAATATAGTCTTAAATACTCAAGGAGTGCTTCTGTAACATTATTTAGATTAAGCATTTAGTAGAGTGATATGAATTGTTATCCAAGTTACAGTTAGAAAACAGTTTAGAATATTTGCATGTAGAGTGTTGAAATAATTGGATTTAAACCTACGATTTGTTGTTTGGTTTTTGTCTCAATTTTTTCTTTGTTTTCTTTTTCTTCTTTTTTATGCATTATTTTGAATTGAGTATGCTTAATGATTTGGTTTATCTGAGTAATTTTTATAATTTTATCTCCTTTGTTGAGTTATTAGTGATAACTTTGTTGTGCTTTCTATATAGCATACACACATCTAAGTTATACTTTCATTTTTGCTAACCTGGTCTTTATGCTATTGTCAGATATTTTACTTTTAGTAATTGTATAAATGCATAATATATTGTTATTGTATTTGTTTTAAACAGTGATCTTTCAAAGGCATTTTTTAAATAAGGAAAGAAGTCTTTTATGCTTATCTACTTATTTACCATTTCATGTGCCCTATATTCTATCATATAGATGCAGGTATCACTTTGTTTGTACCTAAAGGACTTCCTTTAATGTTTCCCATAGTTAGGTCTGCTAGTGAGAAACTCTTTCAGATTCTCTGTTTCTAAAGGAATCTTTTCACCTTTATTTTTTGAAGATTTTGCTGTCTTTTTTATTGCTTTTATTATTCTGATATTGTTGCACCATCCATCCTGTGACTTTTTCCCCCTTTAAGTGGTTAAGATGTCTCTTTACAACAAATTTTGGCTATTTGATTTTGAAGAGCAATGGTAGTAATGCTTTTTGTTTCTTGTGCTTAGAGTTTATGAAGCTGCTGAAACTTTGGGGTAATAACATTCTTCAAATTTGGAAAATATTCACCCCTTACTTCTTGAAATATTTTTCTGTCTCTCTGTCTTCCTTCATGAACCCATACGAAGTCACTTAAAGTTGTCCCATGAGTTAGAGAAGCTCTGTTCAGTTTTTAAAATTTGTTTCATTTAGAACATTTTGTATTGCTATACCTTTAAATCCATTAATATTTTGTTCTGTAGTGACTAATCTGTTGTCAAATCTATCTAGTGTATTTATTTTTATCTCAGAAATTACAGCTTTCATTTCAAGAAGTTTCATTTCAGTCTATTATATATAATCCATCTCTCTAACATGTTTGAACTTTCTTCTATCTTACAATATGGATACAATAATTGCCTTGGAATCTTTGACTATAAAGTCAACCATACATGTCATTTTTGGGGGAGTCTCTTTCTATTGAATGTTTTTTTCTCATTATATTTATATTACTTGACTACCTGGTCATTTTTTTTTGGTTGCCTGATATTACAAATTTTATGTTGTTTAATTTTATAATTTCTTTAGTATTATAATGAGCTTTCAGTCAACCATGGACCACATATATGACAGTGGTCCCCAAAATTATAATACTATATTTTTACTGTACCTTTTATATGTTTAGAGACACAGATACTTACCATTGTGTTACAACTGCCCAAAAAATTATAATACTGTATTTTTACTGTATGTTTTATATGTTTAGAGACACAAGTACCATTGCATTACAGTTGCCTACAGTATTCAGTATAGTAACATGCTGAACAGGTTTGTGAGCAATTTTATGTTCCTATAAATATAGTTGAGTTTTATTTGGGGACACAGTTAAGTTACTTGGAAAAGTTGAGTTTTGCATAGTTCTCCTTTTAACCTTTGTTAGGTGGAGCCAGAATAGTGTTCAGTCTTGAACTGATTTTGCCCCAGTAGGGACAATTATCTACCCAGTGTTCTGGGCAGGGCACTTCCCATCCTGGTTTTGGGTAATACAAATTATTCTAAACCTTATGTGACCTCTAGAAACTGTTTCCTCTGCTGCTTTATATGATTCTTTTTTTGGAGGGGGGTTCCTTACACAAATGCCCTTAACAGTGATCAACTGAAGACAGATCTCCAGAATTCTTGCTCTCTCTCTGCACGTCTCTGGTATTCTGTTCATTGAACTCTAGCTTTTTGATATCTTGAACTTTCAGCTCCATCTCCTCAAATCAGGAAGATCAGAGCCCTTGCCTGGGTCCCTTTCCATGTCCCAAGCCTAGAAACTCTAAGAGGTAATTGGAGCTATGCTGGGTCTTACCTTATTTGTGTACTCTCTCCCAGGTATCACTGTTCTGTGTTGCTTTATGATGCCCATGTCTAAAATCCATTGATTCACTTTGTCTAGATTTTTAGTTATTTCAAGAGTGGAAGACAAGTCCTTCCAAGTGTGGAAGACAAAGTCCTTGAGGTTGAATGACGTTTAAGAAATTCTTTAGTTGAAGGTGTATTTGGAACTATAACCCAACTGGTAATGGGAGTACGTCATAAGAATTAAGAGCTTAGTCATTGTAGTCCAAACACACTGGGCATCAATCCAAATTTGACTGCTTCTTAGCTGCAGTCCCCTGAAGAAATTTTTTAATCTCATTGAGCCTCCATTTTCTCATCTATAAAATTGAAATACATATATAATTCAAGAGATGAATGGATATACAGTCTTGCTCTGCTTGATGATGTTTCTTTCAGTCAACAGTGGACCACTATATGACAATCGTCCAATAAAATTATAATAACTTTTACTGCAACTTTTATATGTTTAGAGACACAAATACTTACCACTGTGTTACAATTGCCAAAAGTATTCACTGTAGTAACATGCTATACAGGTTTGTAGCCTAGGGGCAATAAGCTATACCATACCCTAGATGTGTAGTAGGCTATACCATTCAGGTTTGTGTAAGTGCACTCTGTAATGTACACACCATGAAAATGCCTAATTATGCATTTCTCAGAATACATCCCTGTCATTAAGTGATGCATGACTGTATATAGTGGTGCCAGCAAGACCATAAATACTAGGTAGCAAGTATTGGTTACTTTTTCCCATTATTATTAATGTAACTGGTCTGCCCTAAATAGTACTAGGGAATCATGAACTATGTCAAATAAAGTGTTGCTCTTGTGTACGTGTATATCCTGGAAGAGAAATTGATCAGAAAGGTGAATCAGTAAGTGTTTAGGCATGGAAGCAGAGCTACCATGAGTATTAAATAAGAGACCCATTACACAAATTAAACATTACACAAACATGGGAGGAGCTATATGACAAAATTTAGCAAATATTCATAATAAGAATAGCTTGTTTCAATTCTTTGTATTAATTATGCTTTTTGTATTATATCTAAACTATCTTTGCTTAGTCAAAGTAACAAACATGTTTGCATCTAGAAGTTTAATAATATTGTTTACACTTCCAAAGATTTAAGTTAATTTTATATATTATGTAAAATATGAGTCAAAATAGTTGATTTGGGGGTTTTGTTTGTTTTTCTTTTTTGCATATGGCTTCCTATTTCTGTGTCACAATTTGCTTAAAAAGCCCCACTGGCTTCTAAAAATTATTTTGTATTTATTTTTAATTGATAAGTAAAAATTACATAGATTTATGTTATGCAGCATATTTTAATATATGCATATATTATGGAATGTCTAGAGGAAATGATTTAACACAGGTATTACCTCCCAGAGTTACCATTGTTTTATGGTCAGAACACAAAACCTACTGTCTGCATTACCTGTGTATGTTGATTATAGTCAACCTGATGTATAGTAGCTATCTTGATCTTACTCTACCTGTCTTGGATCTTGTTTCTTTTGACAGCCCTATTGACTTCAGCCATAGTTTTTGCATTCTTTGTTAGTGATTACCCTAAAGATTGCAAGAAAGTAGTTAAAATTAAAGATTAGCAATGCCAAGTGTTAGCAATGATGTAGAGTAACTGAACACTCACATATTACTGATGAGAAGAAAAAAACTTAGAGCCACTTTGGAAAACAGTTTGACAGTTTCTTGAAAATTTAATCATATACCTCTCATATGATTTAGATGTTCCACTCTTAGGTATTCACCCAAGAAAAATGAAAGGATATGTGTAAACAAAGATTTGTACACAAATGGTTATAGAGCTTTATTTGCGATAGCACAAAACTATGATAAAAACTCAAATGTCTATCAAGAGGTAAATGGTTAAGCAAGTTGTGATATATCTTAACAGAGGAATACCATTCCGTAAAACAAGAAACACACTATTGATTCAGTATGACTAAATTTCAAAATCAGTTCATACACAGAAGACCATCCTGTGTGGTTCTGCTTATATGAAATCTAGAAAAGGCAAAGCTCTGATGACAGAGGACAAATCAGTGCTGCTTGGGTCTGGTCACTGAGGAAGAGATTGACTGCAAAGGGGCATAATAAGACCTTTTGAGATAATGTTAATGTTTTGTAATATATTGTGGTTGTGTATACAAAACCACACAGAATTACCAAAACTCATTAAATTGTATAGTTATAATGGGTGGATTTTATTGTATGTAATTTATAACTCAGTGAATCTGGGAGTGGAGGATAGCGAAAGAGAGGGAAAGGGAGAGAAAGAGACAGAGACAAAAAGAGAGAGGGAGAGAGAAAGGAGAAGAAGGATAAAGAGGAGGAGGAAGAGGAGGAAGGAGGAGGGAGGAGGAGGAGTATAAAGAGGGAAGAGGAGGAATATTCATGGGCTAAGACCTAAACTAGATTGGATCATGAAATGGATCCACCTCTTGATAAGCAACTCCTTCTGAGATACCAAAAAGTCCATCTGACAGTGAAAAACAAATGTATAATAAGGTTGAACCAGGGCCAACCAAGGTAGAAAATAAATGCGCTCTTTTGCCCATTGATCTTGCCAGTAGAAAACAGCCAAAAAGTATACTGAGAAGGTCGTTGCTATCCAAATACCATGTGAATTCCTCTAATTGGTAGGACTCATTTGGCATACAGAAAACTTTGCTGCACAGAAGTCTGGCAAATAGTTTTTAGTTTGATTGTCTCTAAGTGTAAGAAGGAACACAGTGGAGATTGAATAAACCAGTAAATACTATCCACTAAAGGTGACTTGGTTTTTCTTATTGACTTGTAGGGGTTCTTTATATATATTGATAATAATCTTTATTAATATTTCTTATAGTATTTATTTCCATATTCTCTCTATCTTTGATAAATAAAAGCTCTTAGCGTGGTTATGTTTATCAATGTACTTTTTATTATTTCTGATTGTTCTGTTTTATGGGCAATCTTCTACTATCCCATGTTCATAAAATTGTTACTTTCTATTGTCCTCAAGTTTCATATTTTTGACATTTATATGTAAATATTAATTCACCTAGAATTGATTTGTTTGCATGTGATTTAAAGTAAGGACCTAATTTCATAGAAAATCATTTATCACTCTTCATTAAAAATCCATTTCCCCCACTGCCTTCAAAGCCACTTCTTTCCTATTAATGTGGTTTGTTAATATGATACTTTATGCTGCTCCCTAACTTGTTCTTCCTTAGAAATATCTTACCTATACTAGGCCCTTTGTCATTTTACATACATTTTAAAATTTGACAATTTAGCTTGTTAAAAATCTAAAACATAAAAGTCTTGTAAATGATCATGATATTAAATCTATAGATCAATTTAGAGACAACTGGCATTCTTAAAATATTGCATCTTCTAAATAATGAACATGGTATATTTCTCTATTTATGTCATTTTGGTGTATTTCAACAACATTTTATTTTTTCATAAAGGTCTTAAAGACTTTTGGTTGGATTTAATTCTAGTTTTATTGTATTTTGGTATTTTTACTAATACTTATTTTAAAACTATACTTAATTTTAAAACTTTTTTGTTAATACTAATTTTATATTTAATAATAATGGCAAATTCATTAATTCTATTTATTAATCTCTCTAGATTCTTCTGAGTTTACCGTATATGAAACTGTATCATCTGAGAATCATGTTTTGTGTTTCTTCCTATTCAAATATACGTTTTGCTTGATATTCAATTAGATGGATATTTTTATATTTTGTCTCAGCTGCTTTTTATTTTCCTCATTGGTTCTAAAACTTAATATCTTGTTTTTCCTCTTAAAGTTCCTAAGTTTCATTCCTTGGAATTTTTTTCTGTGAAAAATTTTGAAACCTAGCTTGAAGATAGGCTTCTCTTAGAGTCTGAATTTGCTTATTTTTAGGTTATAACTAAAAATTTACTTTTTGTTTGTTTTTTAAGAGCAATCAGATAAAGATATTCCAGTGGAGGACTGGCTTGGTTATGAATTACCAAGGAAGTAATGTTTTGTTTTAAATCCGCATTCAGCTCTTAGGTTCTTAAAGAAGCAGGATTATTTTTGTTTCTTTTTATTGCAATTTAGGTTTTGGGGTACATGTGCATAACATGCAAGATAGTTGCTTAGGTACACACATGGCAGTGTGTTTTGCTGCCTTCCTCCCGTTCACCCACATTTGGCATTTCTCCCCAGGCTATCCCACCCCAGCTCCCCCTGCTGCTGTCCCTCCCCTATTCCCCCCAATAGACCCCAGTGTGTAGTACTCCCTTCCCTGTGTCCATGTGTTCTCATTTTTCATCACCCACCTATGAGTGAGAATATGCGGTATTTCATTTTCTGTTCTTGTGTCAGTTTGCTGAGAATGATGTTCTCCAGATTCATCCATGTCCCTACAAATGACACGAACTCATTTTTGATTGCTGCATAGTATTCCATGGTGTATATGTGCCACATTTTCCCAGTCCAGTCTATCATGGATGGGCATTTGGGTTGATTCCAGGTCTTTGCTATTGTAAACAGTGCTGCAATGAACATTCATGTGCATGTGTCCTTATAGTAGAACGATGTATAGTCCTTTGGATATATACCCAGTAATGGGATTGCTGGGTCAAATGGAATTTCTATTTCTAAGGCCTTGAGGAATCGCCACACTGTCTTCCACAATGGTTGAACTAATTTACACTCCCACCAACAGTGTAAAAGTGTTCCTGTTTCTTCACATCCTCTCCAGCATCTGTTACCTCCAGATTTTTTAATGATCGCCATTCTAACTGGCATGAGATGGTATCTCAATGTGGTTTTGATTTGCATTTCTCTAATGACCAGTGATGATGAGCATTTTTTCATATGTTTGTTAGCCTCATGTATGTCTTCCTTTGTAAAGCGTCTGTTCATACCCTTTGTCCATTTTTGAATGGGCTTGCTTTTTTCCTGTAAATCTGTTTGAGTTCTTTGTAAATTCTGGATATCAGCCCTTTGTCAGATGGGTAAACTGCAAAAATTTTTTCCCATTCTGTTGGTTGCCGATTCACTCTAGTGACTGTTTCTTTTGCCGTGCAGAAGCTGTGAAGTTTGATTAGGTCCCATTTGTCTATTTTGGCTTTTGTTGCCAATGTTTTTGTGTTTTGTTTATGAAGTCCTTGCCTACTCCTATGTCCTGGATGGTTTTGCCTAGATTTTCTTCTAGGGTTTTTATGGTGCCAGGTCTTATGTTTAAGTCTTTAATCCATCTGGAGTTAATTTTAGTGTAAGGTGTCAGGAAGGGGTCCAGTTTCTGCTAGCACATGGCTAGCCAGTTTTCCCAACACCATTTATTAAACAGGGAATCCTTTCCCCATTGCTTGTTTTTGTCAGGTTTATCAAAGATGTATGGTTGTAGATATGTTGTGTTGCCTCCAATGCCTCTGTTCTGTTCCATTGGTCTATATCTCTGTTTTGGTACCAGTACCATGCTGTTTTGATTACTGTAGCCTTGTAGTATAGTTTGAAGTCCAGTAGTGTGATGCCTCCCACTCTGTTCTTTTTGCTTAGAATTGACTTGGCTATGTGGGCTCTCTTTTGGTTCCATATGAAGTTCATGGTGGTTCTTTCCAGTTCTGTGAAGAAAGTCAATGGTAGCTTGATGGGGATAGTGTTGATTCTGTAAATTACTTTGGGCAGTATAGCCATTTTCATGATATTGATTCTTCCTAACCATGACCATGGAATGTTTCTCCATCTGTTTGTGTCCTTTCTTATTTCATTGAGCAGTGGTTTGTAGTTTTCCTTGAAGAGGTCCCTTACGTTCCTTGTAAGTTTTATTCCTAGGTATTTTATTCTTTTTATAGCAATTGTGAATGGCAGTTTGTTCTTGATTTGGCTCTCTTTCAGTCTGTTATTGGTGTATAGGAATGCCTGTGATTTTTGCACATTGATTTTATATCCTGAGACTTTGCTGAAGTTGCTTATCAGTTTCAGGATTTTTTCGGGCTGAGGTGATGAGGTCTTCTAGGTATACTGTCATGTCATCTGCAAATAGAGACCATTTGGCTTCCACCTTTCCTATTTGAATACCCTTTATTTCTTTTTCTTGCCTGATTGCTCTGGCTAGAACTTCCAGTACTATATTGAATAGGAGTGGTGAGAGAGGGCATCCTTGTCTAGTGCCAGATTTCAAAGGGAATGCTTCCAGTTTTTGCCAATTCAGTATGATATTGGCTGTTGGTTTGTCATAAATAGCTTTTATTACTTTGAGATACGTTCTATCAATAACGAGTTTATTGAGGGTTTTTAGCCTAAATGGCTGTTGAATTTTGTCAAATGCCTTCTCTGTGTCAATTGAGATAATTATGTGATTTGTGTTTTTGGTTCTGTTTATGTGGTCAATTATGTTTATAGACTTGCATATGTTGAACCAGGCTTGCAACCCCAGGATGAATCCTACTTGATCATGATGGATAAGTTTTTTTATGTGCTGTTGCAATTGGCTTGCTTGTATTTTATTGAAGATTTTTGCATCTATGTTCATCATGGATATTGGCCTGAAGTTTTCTTTTCTTGTTGAGTCTCTGCCAGGTGTTGGTATCCAGATGATGTTGGTCTCATAAAATGATTTGGGAAGGATTCCCTCTTTTTGGATTATTTGGAATAGTTTCAGAAGGAATGGTACCAGCTCCTATTTGTGTGTCTGGTAGAATTCGGCTGTGAACCCATCTGGACCTGGGATTTTTTTGTTTGGTAGGCTCTTAATTGTTGCCTCAACTTCAAACATTGTTATTGGTCTATTCATAGTTTCGGCTTCCTCCTGGTTTAGGCTTGGGAGGACACGGGTGTCCAGTGATTTCTCCATTTCTTCCAGGTTTACTAGTTTATGTGCATAGAGTTGTTTGTAATATTCTCTGATGATGGTTTGAATTTCTGTGGAATCTGTGGTGATAAAGCCATAACCTTTTAGTGTCCTAGTTTATAGGAGTGGAGCTGTCTGCTGTTAGGTTCTTCACTGTGGAAAGGGTGGTTTCTGCATTTACTTTCCTTCTTCCTGTATCTTAGAAAGTAAAATCCAAGATCGGAACTTTAGCAAATACTCTTTAGATAAATTATAGCTTTGCTATCATAGTTGCTCAACATCACATCTTTAAGGGGACTTGAAATATATATATATTTTTAATCAGGAGGTCATTTAACTCCCATAAGCTGCCGAAAATGGAAGCACTTATTCTTTATATAACTTTCTGAATCTGTGTTTGAGAAGTCCAGGAAAAATCTTTCATCAGTTTTTAAATATCACTCGTAATATAGGATTAAGATTATTTTGTAAAATTGGAAGTTGTTTTAAAAATGAACATATTTACACATATAGTTACTTCCAATTCATTAGCTAGGAAGATACTCATCTCTTATTCAAAAATAAACATATTTTCATTCTATTTAAAATCATACATAACACAAATATTAAAAAGTATCAGAGATAAAAAGTATCAGAAGTTCTTGAGGATACAGATTAAGGAACTAATGTTTTTGGCATTAGGAAACATTTTCTATCATGACCTGATTTAATGAGTATGAACCCAGTGGTAAACTAATTTTTCCTTCTCTAGAAAAAACATTCAGGTTCTAAAGCAGTATTTAAAAGCAAAAACAATTATAAAATATCTCTTAGAAAACCTTCATCCCTTATATTTACACTTATATTTCCCACCATTACTTCATAATTCCTAATGACTGTAATAATGAATGTTTAATATCAGTATGAACTCTGAACCTTGATTTCATAAAGTTTAATCGAATGGCAGTTTTCAAATACATTCTTTGAATCTTGATGATATATATTCTCTCTCTTGAAACTTCTGCCTGGAATTTTTGTCCAACTTACCACTGGTGAGGCTAAGAACCTATGCATGAATTATCTATTATTTGAATTATATTTCAACCCTCAAATCTAAGGTACTTATTGAAGATTTCTACTTGATCTTTCTTTCCAGATCTACTTGAGATGTGTGATTTTTTTAGAGACATAGCACAATGTATTCCAACAGCAAATACAGAAAGGTTTTAGTTTATCGAACTACTGAATTATGCTTTATAACAGTTCAGATATTTTTACCATGGGGACATGCCATCTTTCATATTCATTTTATCTTAAAACGGACTTCAAAGATCCATTTCAACATTAGTGCTCCTTCATAGATTTAACATGCTGTTTTATGACCTTTAATACAAACATTGGGATAAGACACTGATAGAAACTATTGTTTTAATTTGAATATATCCTATGAGTTTCAGTTCCTTACAAGAAAAAAAAGACCAAAAAATATATCATTTCAGGTTGTAGTTTAATAACAAAATGTTTATCTTACATAGTTTTAAAGGGAAAGGAAATATAAGTTGAGAAAACTTAAGCAGCCCATATGTAAGTTGGTTGGTAGATTTTTCCATATCTCAGGGCAAGTGACAACAACTTTACTTTTTAAATAAACAGGTTTGGGAAGTCAGAGATTTTCAGTAAACTATTTAAAATAAAAAACAGACTCAGTGCCCCATATGCCAAATACATCCTTGGTGAGGTGAGGTAAAAATCTTCCAGGAATGTGTACTCCTATAAAACCTCAGGTCAACAAACCAAAATAAAAAAGATAACAATTGTGCCCAAAGTTTCTTTGTATAAATGCATCTTGTGATATATAAAAGTTTACGCTTCACAGGGAACTTTTTGGTGTTGTTTATAAATTGATTTGACTTAAGTTTCTAGGGCCACCAATCACTAAAAACTAAATTGAATGCATGTGCTCTTCCTGAAGCAAACTATTCTGTGGAGGTGATGGAAAATGTAGTTGGATATTAAATCCAAATGTGCTATCAGGGAGTATGACACAAATTATGACCCTGTTTGGGAAGGAGCCCATTATCTTATATCATGACAGTTGCAAATACAGTAAACAATGAATTCATTACCATTACTGGATTTTAAGCCAGAGTAAATCTCTAATGTTGTATAGTAAAACCATGGAAAAGAAATCAACCATGCTAGCTCTGGTGATACTTCTTTAATGAAATACCTGAAATTGCATACCAATCATACTGTAAACCACACTTAAAAGATTGGTGATTATGGCTCCTCTGGGGACAACAGTGAGGAATTATCACTATTTTCCATTTCAAAAGGAAATATAAATTGAAGGTCATGAACCAAATTTCCTTCCATTTTTTAGCTAAATGGGTATGGAGTTTAATATATGACAAAAGTACAGTACTTGTTTCATTTTCACTCTAAAGTGGGATGCTTTCTCCTCTGTATTCCATGTTCTAACAAACTGTAAACTTCTGGAGGTAAAAGGCAAGCAATCATGGAGCTCAGCTTGGCTGCCCTCAAGCAGTGAATGTGTACACAATTTGTACTGGTTATGTGTCTATTCACTTCTTCATGGTCTTTAGGTAGGAGGATTCTGGAGGTCGAGGGCTACCTCTTAAACTTCTCTAGCCATCTAGTGCTGTGTAACAAAATTCCTCAAAATTTAGTGGCTTAAAACAATAATTTTACTTACTTGCTTTCAATTCTGCAACTTGAGCAGAGCTTATTGGAGACAGCTCATTTCTCCTTCATCAGCTGGCATAAGCTGCCCTGACTTGACCAAAACTAGTCTCAACTCTCAGATGGCCTCACATGCATGGTGGCCAAGTTGATACTATGTTGGGTGGAAGCCCAGCTAGAGGTGCTGAATAAACCCTCAGTTCTCTTTCATGAGACCTCTCAATATGGCTAGGCTGGGTTTCTTACAGCATCCTGGTCTCAGAGTAGGTGAACTTGCATGATGGCACACTGCCTTCAAAGTACAAAAACAGATGATGCCAACCTTTGGCCTAAGCCAAAACCCAGAACCCCCAGAACTACCAAAGTGTAACTTCTACTACATTATATTGCTTAGTTAACAGGTTCAGATTTAAGAAGAGGTAAACACGGGAAAATTATATAAGGATGTAAATACATTTGTGCTCTGCATCATGACATTTCAGTCAATGATAGACTGCATATACAACAGTGGTCACATAAGATTATGATACTCTATTTTTACTTTACCTTTATGCTTAGATATGTCTAGATACACAAATATTTACCATTGTGTTATAATTGCCTGCAGTATTCAGTACAGTAACATGCTATACAGATTTATAGCTTTATGAGCATGGCACTATACCATATAGCCTAGGTATGTAGTAGGCTATATAATTTAGGTTTGTGTAAGTCACCTAGTGACACATTCTTCAGAATATTGCCCCATTGTTGAGCAATGCATAACTGTGCAGGAAAGCAACATAACAGATTATCATGTGCCTCAGCACTATACACACAGATGGCACTATTGGAATAGTTCTTGTATGAATGAACTATAGAGCATCTAAGTTATCTAATTTCAATGTTTTGTTACCTTGATTTTTAAGTTTCTCCTGGTGGTTAACTAAAATTTTCCCTTATTTAATTTCAGCATATTTGTCTAAATTGAAATTGCTATCGGTTATAGCTAATAAATGGTCAATGTCCTTCATAAGGAATGCTTTTGTTTAAAGACAAGTGTTAAATTAGAGAATCATTTCCTTCCTATCTGAAAAACAAACTCATTTTACTGCCATGTGGAAAATAAGAAAGACAGTTAAATACTTGGCAAAGAGATATAATGACTTGTCCCTAGAAAATATAAGAATTTTGTGTTGATTTTTTGAAATCAAACACAAGATGCTGTGAGTGTTTTCAGCGTGCTGCTTAAGGAAGAGCCATGCACAGGAACAATTTCATTTCCTGATATGATGGAAATGATGAACTGGTTCTTGTCTGCCCCAGGCATTTGAGATTTATTTCTCCCGAAAGGGAAAAAAGAGCATTTATGTTTTATAAATGTGCTTTCTTATAGTTTGATTGCTGTAGTTGTTGTTGTCATTAAAACTTTTTCCATTTAAAAATAAAGTTCATAACATGTGAATATAATTTTTAAATTAGAAAACAAATTTATATAATTGTAGACCCATATTATGGTTTTGCAAAATCAGAATATCCTCTGATTCTCATTCTATCTTTATCTCACCATAGATCTGGTAAAAGATTTCCAAACTTTATGTTTTAATTGACAATTAGTCTTGGATGAAACAAAAAGCAAGATAGTAAATGAGCAAAATTCTTAACAGATAGTCCAGTGGTGTGCTGGAGTTAGCTTGCACCACTCTGTGAAAACTGTTTGTGTCCATCTCTTCCTAATCTGCATTTCAAAAAGTCATGTTGATAAGCCCAATTAACCATCATGAGAATATTTACACCATGATTTTGTCTTTTTTTTTTCTTGTATTTATTTATTTGGAGAACCAGTTGTTAAATATTTACATTTACATCACTGATTATAAGCCAACTAGTCTAAAAGAACAAAAAGCAGGAAGTCAGGAACCCAGATAGATTAAAGGCATTGGACAATGATTGACAGTTCGAGCCAGCAATTAAGCTGTGACCTAAATGACAATTTGGAGAAAGCCATATATTCTAGAAGAGTATTTCTGACAGTGGTTTAACTGTGGACAAGCCATAAACCAGAAACAATCCTGGCATATTTGAAGAGCAGAAGAGGACAGTAGGAATGGAATATGTTTATCAAGACAGCTGCATTACAAGAAGAGCTTAGAAACACAGACTGAAGCCAAATTATGTATAGATTTATAAGACAGTAAGGATTGGATTTTAAGACTATGTGCAGTGGAGAGGACTTGGGATACCTTAAGCTGAGGAGTGATATGAACATATTTATTTATAAAGAACAATCTGGCTTCTCTGTGTCAAATGAGTTGAGGCTACGGATGGGAAGTATAAAGTGGAAGAAAGTACACCAGTTATGAAAATACTATGTTACCTTAAGTGAGAAATAAGAGTAGTTTAGACCCAGTTAGTGGTATGGATATGGAGAAAACCAAAAAGATTTGGTTGCAGTCTGGAGGTTGTTTCTCTAGAATTTGATAATGGATTTGACGTGAGGAATAAAGAAAAACTTTCAAGCATGTAGCCTAAGTTTTTCATCGAATTGAGATGCTATTTACACATGTAACAGTAGTGTTTTTATAATGGCAAACACTAAGAGAAAAAAATGTTAAAGATGTAGAAAAATAGTCCTATTTCCATACTTGAGTTATCTATTGCATATATAAAGAGAAATGTCAAGTATTAGTTGAATATGGAAGTACTATGTCTCAAGGCTATTGACATAATTTGGGAACTTATCAGCACATACATATTTAACAGCCCAAGACTACTGGAATTACATCATGTTAAGGGAAGAGAGAGAAGAGCATCCAGAACAGATGCTTAGAACACTCCAGTATCTAGAAGTGAGGCAGAAAAGCCTGTAAAGGAAAGTGAGATGTAGAACCAGAGATAAAAGAAAAAATAGGAGTGTTCATTGTCACTGAAGCCAAGGAGAGAAAAGACTTAAACAAGAAAAATATACTCAATATCACTTGATGCTACTGAGACTTCAAAGAAGTGGAGTATGGGCTGCAGACAGGGGGCTGACCAGCAAAGGGAATTAAGGAATTGGACACAGGCTGAGGAGTCAAGTCATTGTAGATATGTTTCTATGAAGGGGAGCAGAGAAATGGAAGATATGGGATCAAGGGAAAAATGAGCTTCAAGATAGGAACTGCTGGCTTAAACTTATATATTAATGGGAATGAAATGACAGAGGGAGATTCTGGTGCTAATAAAACGAGATATTATGTTTTAGTGTTCACTGTGAGTTCAACCTAAACTGCATCTCTGGTCAGTATATACTCTTCATGCATTATCCAATTTCATTCATTAAAAAATTGGCCTTAGGCTACAGGTTTTACTAACCCATTTTTATAAATGTAAAAATTAAATCTGAGAATTATTAATTATTTAATACACATAGTCATTCTTAAAATATTACTGAATTTATATTATATTCTAGGTAATATATTTAGTAATTAGTGTTCTCAGAATGAATATTGTACAAAAAAAAATGAATCTAGGAATTTAACACTAGGTCAATCTGTTGCCAAATTTTGTGATATTTTCCTGATATCATACTCTAAAGCATTCATCCCAGTTTGGCTGAGACAATCTGAATTATAGACTACTAGCCCAACATAATTGTTAGTATCACACAATATCTCTGAGTTATGCCGGTACAGCTATTGTGAAAAACAGTATGGTTGTTCCTCAAAATATTAAAAATTAAACCACTATATGATCCAGCAATTCCACTACAGGGCATATATCCAACAAAAATGAAATGAGTATGCCAAAAAGATATCTGCACGCCCACATTGATTGCAGCATTATTCACAAAAGTCAACATATGAAGTGTCCATCAACAAGTGAATAGACAAAAACATGTGATACATGTACACAGTGAAACACAATTCAGCCTTTAAAAAGATGGAAATTCTGTTGTTTGTGACAACATGGACAAACCTGGGGGTATTGTATTAAATGAAATAAGCTAGATATGGAAAAACAAATACCACATAAGCTCACTTATAAGTGGAATCTAAAAACGTTAAACTCCTGGAGGCGGAGAGTAGAATTGTGGTGTGTTAGGGGCAGGAGTAGTGGTGGGAACAGAGAGTTGGGGAGATGGCCAAAGGATATAAAATTTTCATTAGATAGGAGGAATAAGTTCAAGAAATATATTACGGAACATAGTGAGTATAGTTAATAACAATGTACTGTATTTTTGAAAACTGCTGAGAGTAGACTTTAAGTGTTCTCACCATAAAAAAAAAAGTATTCTAGGTAATACATATGTTAATTACCTTGATTTAGCCATTCCACAATGTATGGTAAAATGTCATTGAATTGCTTACCAGGAACTTTATGAGTCAGATTAATCATCTAATGTCATTAGCCACCAGAATTTAATCTTATATGACTAGTTATTAGTATTGAACACTTTGAGTTATTGGCTATTAGTTGTCTGTTGATTTCATTTGCTATTTGTACTAGTCTGTTGTTTTTTACTTGTAGGCACCCATGATATATTATGAAAATTAATTTGCTATATGTTATATATGTTATATGTATTACATATATGCTACAAATATTTTATCTCAGTCCTTTACTTATATCAAAAATATTTTTGTTTTATTCTTATGAAATTATTTAATAGTTATATAGTTATATCTGTCAAAGCCCCCTTGGTAACATATTTGGAAAATATTCTCCTACATTTTCTTGAAAGGCCTGTAGTTATATAATCTGTCTGGAATTTATTGTATGAAATGAAGTAAGAATGTAACACAATATTTCCCCATATATAATTGATTGCTTAAAGTTTTTTATTTAAATACTCCTATTTGTAGCATTTGTTTCTGGATATTTTGTTTCATTTTGTTTTTTAATTTCTCTATGAGCTCTAAATTATTCAAAATGCTGTTGTTTTATGATATGTTTTTGTCCCTTTCAGGCCAAGATATTATAGTCTGTCTTTCAAAGTGTTCATTTTTATATAATGTAAACTATAAATCATCTATTCAGATTATATTTAAATACCATCTTGGTATATTTCTAAAAATTACATAAAATTTATAGATTAGTTTGAGTCCTTAGTCCAGAAAATTGGGACATGTCTGCATTTATCCAGATATGATTTTATTTTTCAGTAAATTGTGTTTCTTAGCATAGTCCCATCAGTGTTTGAATGATTTCTTATTTTCTAAAACAAGATCTTCTAACTCACTTTCCTGTTTTCCCGCCTCAGATCTATAATCAGATATTTCACTAAGGATCTTGATCTTCTTTTAAGAGGTAATGCCATCAACGAAATAAGAGAGAACACAAACAAATGGAGAAACATTCCATGTTCATGGTTAGGAAGAATTAATATCGTGAAAATGACTATACTGCCCAAAGTAATTTACAGAATCAACGCTATCCCCATCAAGCTACCATCGACTTTCTTCACAGAACTGGAAAAAACCACCATGAACTTCATATGGAACCAAAAGAGAGCCCGCATAGCCAAGTCAATTCTAAGCAAAAAGAACACAGCGGGGGGCATCACACTACCGGATTTCAAACTATACTACAAGGCTACAGTAATCAAATCAGCATGGTACTGGTACCAAAACAGAGATACAGACCAATGGAACAAAACAGGCATTGGAGGCAACACAACATCTACAACCATACAATCTTTGATAAACCTGACAAAAACAAGCAATGGGGAAAGGATTCCCTGTTTAATAAATGGTGTTGGGAAAACTGGCTAGCCATGTGCTAGCAGAAACTGGACCCCTTCCTGACACCTTACACTAAAATTAACTCCAGATGGATTAAAGACTTAAACATAAGACCTGGCACCATAAAAACCCTGGAAGAAAAGCTAGGCAATACCATCCAGGACATAGGAGTAGGCAAGGACTTCATGAACAAAACACAAAAGCATTGGCAACAAAAGCCAAAATAGACAAATGGGACCTAATGAAACTCCACAGCTTCTGCACGGCAAAAGAAACAGTCACTAGAGTGAATCGGCAACCAACAGAATGGGAAAACATTTTTGCAGTTTACCCATCTGACAAAGGGCTGATATCCAGAATTTACAAAGAACTCAAACAGATTTACAGGAAAAAAACAAACAAGCCCATTCAAAAATGGGCAAAGGATTTGAACAGCACTTTACAAAAGAAGACATATATGAGGCCAACAATCATATGAAAAAATGCTCATCATCACTGGTCATCAGAGAGATGCAAATCAAAACCACATTGAGATACCATCTCACGCCAGTTAGAATGGCGATCATTTAAAAATCTGGAGACAACAGATGCTGGAGAGGATGTGGAGAAAAAGGAACACTTTTACACTGTTGGTGGGAGTGTAAATTAGTTCAACCATTGTGGAAGGCAGTGTGGTGATTCCTCAAGGCCTTAGAAATAGAAATTCCATTTGACCCAGCAATCCCATTACTGGGTATATATCCAAAGGACTATAAATCATTCTACTATAAGGACACATGCACACGAATGTTCATTGCAGCACTGTTTACAATAGCAAAGACCTGGAATCAACCCAAATGCCCATCCATGATAGACTGGATTGGGAAAATGTGGCACATATACACCATGGAATATTATGCAGCAATTAGAAATGATGAGTTCGTGTCATTTGTAGGGACATGGATGAATCTGGAGAACATCATTCTCAGCAAACTGACACAAGAACAAAAAATGAAATACCGCATATTCTCACTCATAGGCGGGTGATGAAAAATGAGAACACATGGACACAGGGAGGGGAGTACTAAACACTGGGGTCTTTTGAGGGGAAAGGGGGAGGGCCAGTGCGGTGGGGGGGAGCGGGGGAGGGATAGCCTGGGGAGAAATGCCAAATGTGGGTGAAGGGGAGAAAGGAAGCAAAACACACTGCCATGTGTGTACCTATGCAACTGTCTTGCATGTTCTGCACATTTACTCCAAAACCTAAAATGCAATAAAAAATTAAAAAATAAATAATAAATAAAATAAAGAGGTGATGCCATTTAGAAACCTGTATCTGAGCACTACTGGCTCTCAGTGAATGTACTGTGGCTCTCCTGGTATAGGGGAGGAAAGCTACATGGTGGAGGCATGTATTAATCCAGGCAACAGGTTCTTGATTAAGCCCACTTCTCTCTAAGAGTAAAAAGTACTTATTAATTTTATCCTTTTTAAAATGTATTTTTGCTATCATTTCCAGTTTTTAATTAGCTCAGTTGTGCATTTTTCAGTGTTTATGCATTTCAGCCAAACTTTTTCCAAAATTTCTGGAAGACTCTATTTTTGTCATATATTAGGGATAATTAACTACTAAACATGTATTCGTATCAATGCTAGTTAATATTTGCTGAGCGCAAGCAACTTGAAAGTAGAGTATTTATTTTTGAGGCAAAGATTTTATTTCCTCTTAGACCTAAGAACATTTATCAATAAATGCACCTATTTATCTTTTACCTTTGATGTACTCACACATCACAGATTTTGGAGTTTCTTTTGATGTCCTTAAATTCTTGTTTTGACTAATTTCAAATATGTAACTGAGTTGCCACACTTTTAAGGTTTCTTGTTCATTCACTCCTCATAACCTTCCATGTAATACGGTTGCTTTACTTTGATGTAATATTTTAATATTCACAAAAGTTTAAGTGTCGTTACTAGTACAAGGATGTAAGAATTTCTGCTCTTTGAACTTAATAGTTGAAAAGCACCACAAAGGCATTTATGAAAGGGACATTTTAGGATTGTAACTTGGTTAAAATACTCAATCTCTTGGCAAAAATGGCAATGAAGGTTTTTTCAGTATTCAAGTTTATGAGTAAACTAAAAAGTTTAAGAAAGGAATAAAGGAAGGAAAGAGAAAAGGAAGGAAAACCAGAGAACACATAAATGTTCTTGGTGGTTTCATTATAGTATACACTTGGAACTGAACATCAATTTAGGGTCCCATCCCCCACCCCAAAATACAAATCAGTGATGAACTACAGATGTAGAAAAGAAAAATTCAAAGGAAAAAGCCTATGGATTAAAATATGCTTTAGAAACATAGCACCCAATTACAATTATGGCTCCTATTTGGATCTCAATTCAAACAACCAAACTGTAAAAGAAAACAAACACAAATATGTTACACAATTGGGAAACTATATTATCACTGATTGAGTAGTTGATGATATTAAGGGACTATTGGTAATTTTTAAAGTGTAACAATGGTATTATGATTAATTTTTTGAGTTATCAATATTTATAAACATTTTCTGAAATATTTATGGATGAAATTATATAATGTTTGGGACTGACTTTAACATAATGGAAGATAGAGATAAAACAGTAGTCATTCATGATAACTGTTGAAGCTGACGGATTGGTGATTAGGAGTGTCACTGCATCGTTGTCTATAATTTCATATATGTTTGAAATTTGCTAGAAGTTTCTATTTAATTAGGACCTATATGTGGAGTTGGTGGTGGGAATAGAAAGAAGTGAAAACCATTGAGTGGGATCTGGAAGTTTTAATGGACAGGTCTCTGATCATTTGTGGTTAAATGTGTAAGGAGTGAGGGGAGACAACTTCTGCATGATCTAAATGTATGACTCAGCTTGGAACTCAGCACTAGTTTCAAGAAAAATGCAAAGAATATATGCAGGGTATTGACTTTGCTTGGAAGCTGGGGTAGGAAGATAATGGATAAGTGAGTTAAGGAATCTGTAAAGAAAATGGATGAAATGGTCAGGTGCTGTGGCTCATGCCAGAAATGCCAGAACTTGGAGAGGACCAGGTGGGTGAATCAACTGAGCTCAGGAGTTCAAAACCAGCCTGGGCAACATGGTAAAACCCTATCTCCACAAAATATACAAAAAAGTTAGCCAAGTGTGGCGTTGCATGCCAGTAGTCCCAGCTATTCCAAAGGCTGAGGCGGGAGGATTTACTTGAGCCTGAGAGGTTGAGGCTGCAGTTAGCAGTGATTGCACCCTGTACTCCAGACTGTTAAAAAAAAAAAAAAAAAGGAAAGAAAGGAAGAAAGGAAGAAAAAGAGAGAGAGAGAGAACAAAGAAAAGAAAAAGGAAAGAAAATAGAAGAAATGATGGATCATGACTGAAACAGAAGGAAGGAAGAGCCATGAGTGGACAGAGACATAAGGCAAAAAAAAAAAAAAAAAAGTGTTCTGGGCTATTGTGTTGACACCTACAGGCTGTCTAAGATTGAGCAAATTACTTTGTGCATGCATCATTCACTTGCCATAACCAAAAGTTAAGATTGGACTTAATATATGGTCATTTGTAGTTCTAAAATGAATTTTTTTTCACCTGCATATCTTCTTTTTCCAGTTAATATTACTGACACAAAGAAAAGAGCTGTTGAATTATACAGACTTAAGTTATACCAAGACACTACATTCTTTTAACTGTCCATTTCCCAATGTAGCCTCTATTGTGAAAAAAGAGTGAGAAAAATCATATTTGTTTTGTACTGACTATTTTTTGTTGTTGTTAAGGGGTTTCCTACCAAACTTAAAATTTCCAGCTAATGATTTTTGAAGCTCTAGTATTAAGTATAGAAAAATATACCATAGAAACCCTAATCCAGGGCTTTTTGCAAAGCTGTTTACCACCTGTGTTAGTGGTTCTTTATAAAAATAGAAAATAGTGCTATAATGCTGTTATCAAAAATTCTGTTTAATCAAATTGTATTATGCTGTTTCAGCTGAACTGTAGAGATCGAATATCACAGTAATCATTATTTCATTGCCTTAATTCTCAATGATGCTTCAAACCCCAAACAACTGCATGTGACGGACCTATGTGAAAACTTATTATGTTCATGACTGCAGGGGACATATTTATCCTTTGACTCCATAGATGGCTGAGGACGTTTTCTCCATTACCTAAAAAGGAATAGAATTATCCCCTGCTTGTATACTCTACCCCACTCATTAATTTTTTCTTATGAGAAAAGAAACTAACCTGTTTAGTGAGACGATGTCTGGCTGAGAATCATCAGGTTATTTTTAAAGGTCATTCTTCATATATAGCCCAGGCATCATGAAGCTACATTCAACCACAATACAAAGGTATTTTTATTCTATGAAAATTAATAATTTATTAGGAGACAATGAATAATCATTAATCTCCCAATTTAGTTATTCATTGATCATCTAATATACGCCAATCACTGTTCCAGGTGCTTGAGAAATGGCAATGACAAAAATCCCTTACATTCTTATGGGTTAGGAAGCCTTGAATGTGAACCCAAGAATTAGGGATCAAAACTACATCTGGGGACACCAAGCTTTGTGTGCAGCCACGTCAGATGGTTTCACCAGAAGTGAATGTCAAAAGAATAGTAGCCTCAAAAATAAATCTTAGCAGGCATAGTCTGCCACGTTTAAAGAATTAAGCAAGGCTTTGGTGGCATCTTCAAGTAAGGTAGTGGAACCACGTTGGAAGTTCAAATAAACAAAGATTGATTTTAATAATCAGGGCAGACTTATACTTTCTGAGACTTCCAGTCTTTCATAGTTCCTAAGGTTAGGAGGGACTCTTTAAGGTACTTTAGAAGAAATCATTTCAATTCTCAAGGTTTTATAGGTCCCCACAGTAAAAAATTAAGACTCATGGCAAAGCCAGAAAGAAGTCTACCAAACAGATAGCATTTCATTACAAGGCTCTTTCATTTGGTGAGTCCAAGGAACATTACCCCCATTATTGTATTTCCTGGCCAGGAGAGCAGGCTGGGGAATTAAGAGTAATGGAATTTCTACACTGTCTTTCATTTTTAAGAGCTGCATATGAGCATGTGGCACCAAACTTATTTCTCTTTATCTTAATTTAAACAAGGCCAAGGGGTGAATGTGACTTGATTTACTTCTTAAATTATGAAGTTTGTCCTAAAATTCCTATAGATATTCCTCCCCATCCATCATTATCTCAAACTGGCTTCACATAAATTTTGATGTGAATTTCCTAGAGACCATAGGTTCAACCACAAGACAGATAAAATTTTAATCAGGGAACAGCTAAAGAGGCCTTTTGGTCCGCATTATAAATTGGATAAGTAATCTTCTTGAGGTACAGAAAAAAAATATATGGAATTATTATAATGCTGAAAGGAAAATTTTAAAAGCTTATACCTTTTTTCTAAGAATTATAATTTCTTAAGAAAGAACAAGGTCAGCTTTTTATTTTTTTATTTTTATTTATTTTTTTTTTTTAAATTTTTTATTGGATTATAGGTTTTGGGGTACATGAGCAGAGCATGCAAGACAGTTGCGTAGGTACACACATGGCAGTGTGCTTTGCTTTTCTTCTCCCCTTCACCCACATTTGGCATTTCTCCCCAGGCTATCCCTCCCCACCTCCCCCTCCCACTGGCCCTCCCCTTTTCGCCCCAATAGACCCCAGTGTTTAGTACTCCCCTTTCTGTGTCTATGTGTTCTCATTTTTCATCACCCACCTATGAGTGAGAATATGCGGTGTTTCATTTTCTGTTCTTGTGTCAGTTTGCTGAGGATGATGTTTTCCAGATTCATCCATGTCCCTACAAACGACACGAACTCATCATTTCTGATTGCTGCATAATATTCCATGGTGTATATGTGCCACATTTTTGCAATCCAGTCTATTATCAATGGGCATTTGGGTTGATTCCAGGTCTTTGCTATTGTAAACAGTGCTGCAATGAACATTCGTGTACATGTGTCCTTATAGTAGAACGATTTATAGTCTTTTGGATATATACCCAGTAATGGGATTGCTGGGTCAAATGGATTTTCTATTTCTAAGGCCTTGAGGAATCGCCACACTGTCTTCCACAATGGTTGAACTAATTTACACTCCCACCAACAGTGTAAAAGTGTTCCTTTTTCTCCACATCCTCTCCAGCATCTGTTGTCTCCAGATTTTTTAATGATCGCCATTCTAACTGGCGTGAGATGGTATCTCAATGTGGTTTTGATTTGCATCTCTCTGATGACCAGTGACGATGAGCATTTTTTCATATGATTCTTGGCCTCATATATGTCTTCTTTCGTAAAGTATCTGTTCATATCCTTTGCCCACTTTTGAATGGGCTTGTTTGTTTTTTTCCTGTAAATCTGCTTGAGTTGTTTGTAAATTCTGGATATCAGCCCTTTGTCAGATGGGTAGACTGCGAAAATTTTTTCCCATTCTGTTGGTTGCCGATCCACTCTAGTGACTGTTTCTTTTGCCGTGCAGAAGCTGTGGAGTTTCATTAGGTCCCATTTGTCTATTTTGGCTTTTGTTGCCAATGCTCTTGGTGTTTTGTTCATGAAGTCCTTGCCTACTCCTATGTCCTGGATAGTTTTGCCTAGATTTCCTTCTAGGGTTTTTATGGTGCCAGGTCTTATGTTTAAGTCTTTAATCCATCTGGAGTTAATTTTAGTGTAAGGTGTCAGGAAGGGGTCCAGTTTCTGCTTTCTGCACATGGCTAGCCAGTTTTCCCAACACCATTTGTTAAACATGGAATCCTTTCCCCATTGATTGTTTTTGTCAGGTTTATCAAAGATTGTATAGTTGTATGTATGTTGTGTTGCCTCCGGTGCCTCTGTTTTGTTCCATTGGTCTATATCTCTGTTTTGGTACCAGTACCATGCTGTTTTGATTACTGTAGCCTTGTAGTATAGTTTGAAATCCGGTAGTGTGATGCCCCCCGCTGTGTTCTTTTTGCTTAGAATTGACTTGGCTATGCGGGCTCTCTTTTGGTTCCATATGAAGTTCATGGTGGTTTTTTCCAGTTCTGTGAAGAAAGTCAATGGTAGCTTGATGGGGATAGCGTTGATTCTGTAAATTACTTTGGGCAGTATAGCCATTTTCACGATATTAATTCTTCCTAACCATGAACATGGAATGTTTCTCCATCTGTTTGTGTCCTCTCTGATTTCGTTGAGCAGTGGTTTGTAGTTCTCCTTGAAGAGGTCCCTTACGTTCCTTGTGAGTTGTATTCCAAGGTATTTTATTCTTTTTGTAGCAATTGCGAATGGCAGTTCGCTCTTGATTTGGCTTTCTTTAAGTCTGTTGTTGGTGTAGACGAATGCTTGTGATTTTTGCACATTGATTTTATATCCTGAGACTTTGCTGAAGTTGTTTATCAGTTTCAGGAGTTTTTGGGCTGAGGCGATGGGGTCTTCTAGGTATACTATCATGTCGTCTGCAAATAGAGACAATTTGGCTTCCACCTTTCCTATTTGAATACCCTTTATTTCTTTTTCTTGCCTGATTGCTCTGGCTAGAACTTCCAGTACTATATTGAATAGGAGTGGTGAGAGAGGGCATCCTTGTCTAGTACCAGATTTCAAAGGGAATGCTTTCAGTTTTTGCCCATTCAGTATGATATTGGCTGTTGGTTTGTCATAAATAGCTTTTATTACTTTGAGATACGTTCCATCGATACCGAGTTTATTGAGGGTTTTTAGCATAAAGGGCTGTTGAATTTTGTCAAATGCCTTCTCTGCGTCAATTGAGATAATCATGTGGTTTTTGTTTTTGGTTCTGTTTATGTGGTGAATTACGTTGATAGACTTGCGTATGTTGAACCAGCCTTGCATCCCTGGGATGAATCCTACTTGATCATGATGAATAAGTTTTTTGATTTGCTGTTGCAATCGGCTTGCCAATATTTTATTGAAGATTTTTGCATCTATGTTCATCATGGATATTGGCCTGAAGTTTTCTTTTCTCGTTGGGTCTCTGCCGGGTTTTGGTATCAGGATGATGTTGGTCTCATAAAATGATTTGGGAAGGATTCCCTCTTTTTGGATTGTTTGAAATAGTTTTAGAAGGAATGGTACCAGCTCCTCCTTGTGTGTCTGGTAGAATTCGGCTGTGAACCCATCTGGACCTGGGCTTTTTTTGTGAGGTAGGCTCTTAATTGCTGCCTCAACTTCAGACCTTGTTATTGGTCTATTCATAGTTTCAGCTTCCTCCTGGTTTAGGCTTGGGAGGACACAGGAGTCCAGGAATTTATCCATTTCTTCCAGGTTTACTAGTTTATGTGCATAGAGTTGTTTGTAATATTCTCTGATGATGGTTTGAATTTCTGTGGAATCTGTGGTGATTTCCCCTTTATCATTTTTTATTGCATCTATTTGGTTGTTCTCTCTTTTCTTTTTAATCAATCTGGCTAGTGGTCTGTCTATTTTGTTGATCTTTTCAAAAAACCAGCTCTTGGATTTATTGATTTTTTGAAGGGTTTTTCGTGTCTCAATCTCCTTCAGCTCAGCTCTGATCTTAGTAATTTCTTGTCTTCTGCTGGGTTTTGAGTTTTTTTGATCTTGCTCCTCTAGCTCTTTCAATTTTGACGATAGGGTGTCAATTTTGGATCTCTCCATTCTCCTCATATGGGCACTTATTGCTATATACTTTCCTCTAGAGACTGCTTTAAATGTGTCCCAGAGGTTCTGGCACGTTGTGTCTTCATTCTCATTGGTTTCGAAGAACTTCTTTATTTCTGCCTTCATTTCGTTGTTTACCCAGTCAACATTCAAGAGCCAGTTGTTCAGTTTCCATGAAACTGTGCGGTTCTGGGTCTGTTTCTGAATTCTGAGTTCTAACTTGATTGCACTATGGTCTGAGACGCTGTTTGTTATGATTTCAGTTGTTTTGCATTTGTTGAGCAGTGCTTTACTTCCAATTATGTGGTCAATTTTAGAGTAGGTGTGATGTGGTGCTGAGAAGAATGTGTATTCTGTGGATTTGGGGTGGAGAGTTCTGTAAATGTCCACCAGGTTTGCTTGCTCCAGGTCTGAGTTCAAGCCCTGGGTATCCTTGTTGATTTTCTGTCTGGTTGATCTGTCTAGTATTGACAGTGGAGTGTTAAAGTCTCCCACTATTATTGTGTGGGAGTCTAAGTCCTTTTGTAAGTCATTAAGAACTTGCCTTATGTATCTGGGTGCTCCTGTGTTGGGTCCATATATGTTTAGGATCGTTAGCTCTTCTTGTTGTATCGATCCTTTTACCATTATGTAATGGCCTTCTTTGTCTCTTTTGATCTTTGTTGCTTTAAAGTCTATTTTATCAGAGATGAGAATTGCAACTCCTGCTTTTTTTTGCTTTCCATTAGCTTGGTAAATCTTCCTCCATCCCTTTATTTTGAGCCTTTGTGTATTCTTGCATGTGAGATGGGTTTCCTGGATACAGCACACTGATGGGTTTTGGATTTTTATCCAATTTGCCAGTCTGTGTCTTTTGATTGGTGCATTTAGTCCATTTACATTTAGGGTTAATATTGTTATGTGTGAAATTGATACTGCCATTTTGATTCTAAGTGGCTGTTTTGCCTGTTAGTTGTTGTAGATTCTTCATTATGTTGAAGCTCTTTAGCATTCAGTGTGATTTTGGAATGGCTGGTACTGATTGATCCTTTCTATGTGTAGTGCCTCTTTTAGGAGCTCTTGTAAAGCAGGCCTGGTGGTGACAAAATCTCTGAGTACTTGCTTGTTCGCAAAGGATTTTATTCTTCCTTCACTTCTGAAGCTCAGTTTGGCTGGATATGAAATTCTGGGTTGAAAGTTCTTTTCTTTAAGAATGTTGAATATTGGCCCCCACTCTCTTCTGGCTTGTAGTGTTTCTGCCGAGAGATCTGCTGTGAGTCTGATGGGTTTCCCTTTGTGGGTGACCCGACCTTTCTCTCTGGCTGCCCTTAGTATTCTCTCCTTTATTTCAACCCTGTTGCATCTGACGATTATGTGCCTTGGGGTTGCTCTTCTTGCGGAATATCTTTGTGGTGTTCTCTGTATTTCCTGCAATTGAGTGTTGGCTTGTCTTGCTAGGTGGGGGAAATTTTCCTGGATGATGTCCTGAAGAGTATTTTCCAGCTGGGATTCATTCTCTTCGTCCCCTTCTGGTACACCTATCAAACGTAGGTTAGGTCTTTTCACATAGTCCCACATTTCTTGGAGACTTTGTTCATTCCTTTTTGCGCTTTTTTCTCTGATCTTGGTTTCTCGTTTTATTTCATTGAGTTGGTCTTCGACTTCAGATATTCTTTCTTCTGCTTGGTCAATTCGGCTATTGAAACTTGCGTTTGCTTCACGAAGTTCTCGTATTGTGTTTTTCAGCTCCTTTAATTCATTCATATTCCTCTCTAAGGTATCCATTCTTGTTATCATTTCCTCAAATCTTTTTTCAAATCTTTTTTCAAGGTTCTTAGTTTCTTTGCATTGATTTAATACATGATCTTTTAGCTCACAAAAGTTTCTCATTATCCATCTTCTGAAGTCTAATTCCGTCATTTCGTCACAGTCATTCTCCGTCCAGCTTTGTTCCCTTGCTGGTGAGGAGTCTTGGTCCTTTCTAGGAGGCGATGTGTTCTGGTTTCGGGTGTTTTCCTCCTTTTTGCGGTGGTTTCTTCCCATCTTTGTGGATTTGTCCGCTGGTCGTCTGCGTAGTTGCTGACTTTTCGTTTGGGTCTCTGAGTGGACACCCAGAATGTTGATGATGAAGTATTTCTGTTGCTTGGTTTTCCTTCTACCAGTCTAGCCCCTTCGCTGTATGACTGTTGAGGTCCGCTCCAGACCCTGCTTGTCTGGGGTGCACCTCTAGTAGCCGTGGCACAGCGAGGGATGCTACCAGTTTCTTTTTCTGCTCTCTTTGTCCCAGGATGATGCCTGCCTGATGACAGTCTTTTGGATATAGAGGGGTCAGGGAGCTGCTTGAGGAGACAGTTTGTACTTTATAGGGGTTTAATTGCTGAGCTGTGCACTCTGTTGTTCATTCAGGGCTGTTAGGCTGCTATGTTTGATTCTGCTGCAACACAGCTCATTAAACAACCCTTTTTTTTTTCTCAAATGCTCTGTGTTGAGGGGTTTGGGCTTTATTTTTGGATGTCCGATCAGGTGTCCTGCCCAGCTCAACGGCAGACTAGCCACTGTTTGGCTGCCGAGGCTCCGCCCTGCTGTTGTGTGATTCGCGCTGTTCCTGCAGGCTCTGCTGTGGTCTCCGCCACGCCCTGTGGCGGAGTCTCTTCGTTGTAGCGTGTTGCCTCAGCAACGGCAGGCTGCGTCAGCAGTGGGCGTGTATCTCAGTAGGGACGGCTTGCCTCGGCAACGGCTGGCTGCGTCAGCAGTGGGCGTGTATCTCAGTTGGGGCGGGTTGCCTCGGCAACAGCTGGCTGCCTCAGCAGTGGGCGTGTATATCAGTTGGGGCAGGTTGCCTCCATGGTGGTGGACGCCCCTCCCCCACAGAGCGTCTCGGACAGTCTGCCCGGGATAGTTTGAAATCGCGGTTTTGTTCGTCCCACTGGGTATCCCAAACGATCTGTCCCTGCAATCCCCTGGGCTGGGCTACCGTGCAAGTCTCGTTCAGTCTCAAGTCCAGCCCTCTCAAGTCTCAGGTTGCCGGTTCAACAAGGCACCCGGACAAGCGCGCCCTGTGGGGATTGCTGGGTAGGGCTGGCCGCCGCCGCCCCGGCTGCCAGCTTCGCCAGGCAGACCTACTGCCTGGCGTCCCGTGTCTTTTTATACTTGGGAGTTTCCCCGTTCTGTGGGCAACAAAGATCAGTCTGGAAATGCAGCACTGACTCACCGTTTGCAAATTCAACACGGGCTCCAATCCTGGGTTGTTCTCACAGCGCCATCTTGAGTCCCCCCTCCCAAGGTCAGCTTTTTAAAAGCAAATTATTTTGTTACAATTAATATGGAAGTAGTATAAGAAATAAAGAAGATTATAATGAAAGACATGCCTAAGGATGAGGATAAATACTGCTATCTGGTTGGACAGACTCGATGTATATAAAAGAGAAATGGAGATATCCACAGCCCTGGGTATTAATAAGGTTGGAGTAAGGAAACAGATATGTTATTATGATGGGTTAACAGACCACCCTTTCAAGAATATAAAAATGGGAAGACCTTAGAGTCCACACTTGGATGAGATGACTTGAGAGGCAGTTTGAAAACAGGAAACCAGAGAAAAACTCCTGGGATGACTCCTTTGGATAATTAGGATCAATAACTAGACAGTTTCATAAAATCTCGACATATTTTAGAAATGAAGTCTTCATCAATAGATATGGAATATCTGAGCATCATTTCACTGAGTTTTAAATTGACAGAGCTACTGTATGAATATAGACAGATTTGGCAAGTATGCTAAGGGGAGCGGTCTGAAGAATTCACAATGTTAGGTTTCCAGAAAAAGGACATGGGTCGTCATTATGAAAGTCATGGAGGACACTACTGCACTGAGAACAGATTTGGATTAGATGTTGATCTGATGGGAGGTAACATCTGCATGGAATACAACTTAGAAAGGTGAGAGTGTCATCATTTGTTTAATTAATGGATGCCTTTGTTGGAACAGAATTTATTAAATTCTGTGTCTTTTCAGAGGAAAAACCCAATGTGCAATCTAAAGAACATTTTAGGAAAACTAATTTCAAGTACTGAAAAGAAAAGCAATGAGACACAAATGATGCAGCTGAGCGTTGGCACCACTTCAACAGTGATCAAAAGAAAACAATTGGGGAAGCAGTTTGTATTTTTAATTTTTCTGCACCAGATTGAAAAGACTAGAGGAAAACAGAAGAAAAAAAACAAGGTTGATATATAATACTCCTAAAAGGAAAAATGTAGCAGAAAAGAGTATTCTTTTGCCACTGAAATCCAATCAGCCCTGATGGTTAAAAAGGAAGCTAGGTAGTTCCAAGTTACCTTAGGATAATGAAGTTTCTCTAGATCAGAGAAACTTCTGATTTATGGGTAAAAGAAGGAATAAGCAACCAAGACTACCAGAGCCCACATTTGTATGTGAGTCTGGAGGGAGCTGTACAGATGTGTGAGTAGTGGGGAGCAGTGGTGAAATCCAGGAAACATTATCAAGAGCCAGAAATAGAGAACCACACCCTGAGTAGAAACTATTGACCGCCTTGTTGGGCTTAGAGGACTCTATAGCACAGTCAATAGGAAGATAAAGAAGGGGCTTGGAAAGGCAGTCCTGGGAAAATATCTTTGAAGAGAGTTACGAATTGGGATGATTTGCTGCTGGTTGAGTAGTTTTAAGCTTGTCTCTGAGGAAGCCTGGAAGTCAAATATTGACCTTTGAAAAAGAAAGAAATGAAATAAGCTAGCAGTCTATGTATAATGTGCAGCATGAAATCTGAAATTTCCCTGGAGACATGCTATACTAGCTTGTTATCTACACTGCTTAGTGAAAGTGTATAGATTGACAGTTGTACGTGGTTTAATAAGTCATAAAGTCTAGGTTTTAACTATGTGATGAGGAGGCTGTAAAAGACTCCTCAGCAAACTTGTACCTTAGCATGAGTGAAGCTAATGAACTCACAGATGAAATCAGGTATGTGTTTTGAAAAAAAAGGATGCACAAAGTTGCACATATTTTGGGGGTACTGTGATATTTTGAAACCTGAAAAATATGGAATGCTTTATAAATTTTCATGTCATCTTTGTGTAGAAGCCATGCTAATCTTCTCTGTATCATTCCAATTCTAGTATATGTGCTGCCAAAGCAAGCACGAAGCCAAAGTATCTTATATTTACCTTGGAGGTTCATAAACCAAAGACGAACTACATCCTATGTGACTGAGACAGGACCCTACAGGGCTGCATTGATAAGTCTTGTTCCTCTATGAATGTCTGCACTTTCTCTCTGTGTCTGTAGCATATCTTTTACCTTTATAAAGCTTTACAAACTATGTCCTGGGGGGTCCCATGAGGACTTTCAATTATCTGATAATTTGTGACTTCTGTAGCAGCAGTTGCATTTGGAGTCAGCAGCTGATTATAAATAAAGAAAAAGAAGCAGCTGATGACAAACAACCTACTGGAACAGAATATAATATGAAAATAAAAGCAAACTGCACCTCCACTAAATAATGATTTCATACATTTGAAAACTGCCATTTCCTATTGCTACAGAAGCAGAATCCTTGATATAAGATCTCAGAAAAGCCACCTGCTACCCACCAGCCACATGAAAGAAATATCTTCCTAGTCATTATTCTAGGCGAATGAAATATGGATAAGAAAAATAAAATCATGGCATTCATGAAAAACTGAAGATGAGGATCAAAACAGTTTCACAAATGGATGCACATTAAGTGACAAAGACAAAACCTGCTGAGAAGTAAGATTACTGCCAGAATTTAAAATATAACAAAATAAGATATTGTAGATGTTTTTAGATGTGAAAGAACATTTTAAAACAGAAATTTAAACTTTGAAAAGAGACAGGTAATAGATGCTAAATGGAAAAGACAAAGCTGGGGAAAGAAAATAATTCAAAATTAACTTGTATATTAAGTCTAAATATAAGATACAGAAAAGATAATAGAAATTACTTAAAATGTAGTAAATGACATCAAGAGGATAGAAAGGAGACCAAATGGGCAAATGAAACAGTTAGAGAGAAATGAATAGAAGATAGAAAGACAAAGAAGATGGAATGTACATAACCAGCAAAGAAAATCCAATTTCTATAAAATAAGAGTACCAAAAGAAGCAATAAAGAACAAGATATAACAAACGACCAAGCAAAGAAACAGAACTAATATTTTTTAAATTAGAATACAAAAAGCTTTCATTTTTAAAAATACCTGGCTCTGCATATAAAAAAGATGCACAGTGTACCTGAGAAAATTGGCCTAGGACACTAGATGGTAACACCATGTTCCTCACATTGTAAGATTTTAAAGAAAACAGGCAAAAATCATAGACCTCCAATCAAAGATAACAATGCACTGATAAAGCAAAGAAAATTATATTGACATCAGACTTCTTGAGAGGAACTTTAATGCAAGAAGATAATGGCACAGTATTTACCGGACACACACAGGAAGAAAATGTAAGGCAATAATTTTTTATCCGGGGAAGTTTCTTTCAATTTTGAAGATTTTAAGAAAACAATTATAAACATGCAAGAATTTAAGTTTATGAGTCTTTCCTAAGCAATCTCTTAGAAAATATACTTAGATGAACATGAGCTAATTGAAGAGATTCTGTATAAAATTTTGGAATTAAGCATTGAATAAGTCAAACTCTATAAAGAGAAAGGAAGACATACAGGAAGAAGGATGGAGAAAGCGGGAGAGAGGAAAGGGGGCACTGAGATCAAATAACAGATATGTACTTTACAAAATAGACAAAAGTAGGAACAGAAGAGAGAGAGACAAATGGGGAAATAGAATGTTATAGAAGATTGCCTAATAAGTAGCAGTTAGGAGTCAAATGATAACATTTGAATGCAAGAAACTTGTGTATATTTAAGAGTAAGAACAGAGCTGTAAAAAAGACAATATGATTAATCAAGACTAAGTGGTGAAGAGGGAAGGAAGAGGAACCAAGTGAATATTTATCTGTTTCTTTTAGAAATCTATTGATACTCCTAAGGAAAATGGAGAATGAGATACTCACACGAAGGTAAACATTATAACTAAAATATAAACTTTTATATTGCTGAAAAAACATAGCAAAAGAAAACAAAAAAGTAATTACATAGTTAATTATTATTATGTGTTTGTAGGCTTAACTCATTAAAAGTAAAAAATTTCAGATAGAATGACAGCAAAATGCAACTTTGTATTGCATACAAGAGAACCATTAAAAAAGTTTGAGAGGCTACAAATCAAAGAATGGATGAAAGAATAACAAGTAAAATAAAAAAAAGAAAGCAGAGATAACTTCATATCAAAAATAAAGGCTTAAAAGTATTAAATGAGACGAGCTATTATGTTATAATGTTATACTTTCACAACGAAGATAAAACAGATACAAATCCCTAAATGCTGTGTAATATGCAAACCATTTTTATCAAAGAGGATCTACAGATGATGCATTAGAAACACACTAAGGTAAGAGAATTTATTGCCACAAAACTGTCTTAAGTCAAGAGTAAATGGATTATGTGAATATCTAGACAGATCATATTTATAGCTACATCATTTATTGAGATATACATGCTAATAGTAAAAGTATAGCTTCTGACCAATTGCACGTGAAAAATTCTTGAAAAATAAAAATTACAGATCATAAAGACTAACTCAACATATTACACAAAATTAAAAAGGAAACAATGTTCTATGACCAAAATATAGACTTTTACATAGAGATTCAATGGCCCTCTATAAAATGAGATCTTATGGGATATAGTTTAAACAGTACTTGAAAGAAAATTCATAGCCAAAAATATTCATTTTATTAAAAAATGAAAGAATGAAAATAGTAAATTAAACATTCTACTCAAAATTTCAGGAGTAGGAAAAGTCAAGCCAAAAGAAAGAGAAGAAAGGAATGCATAAAGATAAAAGAAGGAAAAATTAATTAGAAAAAAAGTGATAATTTTTTAAAAGAAAAAAAAAGGCCAGGTGCAGTGGCTCACATTTGTAATCTTAACACTTTGGGAGGCTGAGGCAATGGGATTGCTTGAGACCAGGAAGTCAAGGCTGCTGTGAGGCATGATTGTGCCACTGCAGTCCAGTCTGGGTGACAGAGTGAGAACTTGTCTCAAAATAAGTAAATAAATAGGCCAGGTGTGGTGGCTTATACCTGCAGTTCCAGCACTTTGGGAGGCTAAGGTGGGTATATCAACTGAACTCAAAAGTTTGAGACGAGCCTGGCCAACATGACGAAACCCCATCTCTACTAAAAATACGAAAATCAGCCAGGGGTGGTGTTACATGTCTGTAATTTCAGTTACTTGGGGGGCTGAGGCAGGATAATCACTTGAACTCAGGAGGGAAAGGTTGTGGTGAGCCAAGATTGCACCACTATACTCCAGCCTGGGCAACACAGCAAGATTCCATCTCAAAAATAAATAATTAATGAAAAAATAAAAATAAAAACCAAAGCAGATGAGCAGATGCAGTGGTACATTCCGTACCTATATTTCCAGCTGCTACTCAGAAGCCTGAGACAGGAGAATCACTGGAGCCCAGAAGTTTAAGGCCAGCCTGGACAACATTGTAAGATCCTGTCCCTGAAACAAACAAACAAAAACAACTTAATAGACATTTCATTACACATCACACAACCACGTTACAAAAAAACAGGAAATAGGAGACAAGAGTACAAAAACCACCAAATCAATTTTTTTTATCTTGAGACAATAAATAAATTTTTTAAATTCACTACATGAAGTAAATCATTTTTTACAAAAGAAAAACGTTTGCTAATACTGAGCCCAGACATGAGAGAAGAAACCAATTTTTTTTATAAAAAGAAAAAGTTATTAAATAGTTATTAAGAAACAACATAGCATGATGGATTCACAGCAGAATGTCTCAAATCTGTAAAGACTAGATAATCCTAGTGCTACTGTGGATATTTCCAGACCATAATTTAAAAAAAAATTTTTTTAAATGAGGAGTAAAACCTCCAAATTACTTTAAAGCAAATAGCTAAACCTGATAAATATTGTACACAAAATAAAATTGGCAAACAGTTACACCTGCAAACACTAATGCATAAAAGTTCTAAATATTCAAAACACAAAAACATTAACATTAAAATAAGATATGTCATAATCAAGAGAATTTTCACTCAGGGGTATAAGCACCCTCCAATATAGTATTATCCATTAATATAATTACTCATATTCTTATATCTAAGGATAAATATCTTGATAGTGTCTCAGAGATCCTAAAAATTCATTTGGCAAATAAACACTTTTTTTATTTTTGCTTATTTATTTATTTTTGCTTATTTATTTATTTATTTGAAATAAATAAACAAAAAGCAGGAGTTGCAATTGTCATATTTGAGAAAATAGATTTCAAAGCAACAAAGATACAATGGTAAAAGGATCAATGCAACAATAAGAGATCTTAATACCCAGATACATAAGACCCATGATGAGATTTAGACTCAACGAGACAGAAAATTAATAAGGATATCCAGGACTTCAATTCAGATCCGGAACAAGTAAACTCAATAAATATTTATAGAGTTCTCCATTTTAAATACACAAAATATTGATCAGCCATTATTAATACCCATTTTTAGAATGAAGCAATATTCCTGTCCTCTCTCCCTCTTTTTCTTCCTCTTTCTTCCTCTCCTTCTCTCCTTTTATTACTTTTCAACATCCTAGTTCCTCATCTCTACTCAATACATTCCTCTGATCACCTGATTCCTTGTGATTCTCCCGTCCAAAGAAAAAGAAAAAAAATACTTTTTTTATTACCAATGAAATCATCAACAAATAGGAATTGATACACATATCATGAACATGACAAAAATGTCTCTTTCTCAGTTCAAAGGTCAGCATCTGACATAGCAGTAAATTACTGGCAATAGTCAAAATCAGAAATGAGACGAGGTCACCTTCTGGGTGTGGTGGCTCACACCCATTTGAACATTGTATTAATGGAATTAGCCAATGCAATAATATAAGGGAAAGCAAATAGAGGCTTAAGGACATAAAAGGAAGAATTAAAACTATTTGTAGATGATATATTATGCATCTAGAAAACCCAAGAAAACAAAAACAATAAATTTACCATTCTAACAGGATATAAAATTGATATACCAAAATAATTATCTACTTATCTGTAAACGATGACCAGTTAGAAGATGTATGGGTAAGAAGAACCTATTTGCAACAGATTTTTTTGAGGTACTTATGATAAAACATACAAAATATAAAAACATAAATGGGGATAACTTGAACCATTTCTGAACACAATAGTAAAACTTGAGCAAGTTGAAAGAAATACCAGATATCAATTTTCCTTTATTTAACATGACATTTAACATAAACTCAATACAAACACCATCAATGGTTGTTTTATCTTGTTTTGAAATTAGACATCTTAAGTACAGTAAATGTTATTGTTACCTACCCCTCTTATACCCAAACTTCATTCCTCCTTTTCTCTTATACTCTAATCCACTCAGTCAGCAAATCCCAAGTTTCCAGTTCCAAAATATACCTCAGATACATCACTGTATTCCTTCTCTAATGCCAGCATCTAAATCTAAATTGTCATCTCCTGTCTGGATTTTCGTGGTAGTGATAGCAGTGATGATCCATCTGGAGTGGCCACTGCCATGTCACCAGCTGCAATGGAGAAGGCATGGCCAGTGCTGCCTGATCCATGGAGTCAGTGGGAGCTAGGAACAAGTGGAAGCCCTATCCCCTTCCAAGTTGGAGAGGCAGTATCTCCGCATTCTCGGGTATAGCTGCAGCTGACCAGTCGTGGCTGCCACCCCAGGAATCTCTGCACCCTCTGAGGCCTAGGAAGCCCACCTGTCCCACAAGCTCAGAAGTGCCTGCTGCCACTGCCTTGCCTCTCCCCTCTCCTGGTCCCTGCTCTAATTTCAGAGCAAAGTTGTGGCTGATGCCCTGCTCTGTAACAATCTGGCCAGTTGTGCGCTCAGTTGGGGCAGTGCTGACATGACAGCCCCCTGCCACCTCAGCCCCCTCTGGACTTTGAGCACCAACAAGAAAGGGATGGAGGCTGAGGGGGCACTAAAAGCAGTTGGGTATAGGCCTGCAGGTACACCTTGGCATGAACAGCCTGGGTGCTGTGGGCACCATGGATGGCAGGTTAATGGTGGCAGAAACCAGATAGGTTCCTAGGCAGAAAGGGGTAGGTTCCCAGGGATGGCCTAAGGCCTGGAGGCCAGGCTGCTAGTTCTTCAGAGCAGGGTGAAAACTTATAATGCTTTTTCTGGCCTGCCCAAGTCCATCCGTGGACCAATCGGCATGCACTTCCTCCCGTCTGAAACCCATAAAATCCCTGGACTCAGCCAGACTCAGGCAGATGATGAGAGGACCTGCCTGCAGAGAGGAGCTACCCACTGCAGGTTTCTTCTGACTTGTTCTGTCACTCAGTAAAGTGCCTCTTCACCCTGCTCACCATCCTCTTGTCCATGTACCTGAGTCTTTCTGGACTTGGGACAAGAACTCAGGACCCACCAAATGGCAGGGCTTGTCTGCCGCATTGTGGGTAACAAGAAGGAGAGAAGAGCTGCAGCCACATTGCAGGTGATGAGAAAGAAAGAAGAGAGAAGGAGAGAAGAGCTGTGGCCACATTGCAGGTGATGAGAAAGAAAGAATAGAGAAGGAGAGAAGAGCTGTGGCCACATTGCAGGTGATGAGAAAGAAAGAATAGAGAAGGAGAGAAGAGCTGTGGCCACATTGCAGGTGATGAGAAGGAGAGAAGAGCTGTGGCCACATTGCAGGTGATGAGAAGGAGAGAAGAGCTGTGGCCACATTGCAGGTGATGAGAAGGAGAGAATAGCTGTGGCCACATTGCAGGTGATGAGAAGGAGAGAAGAGAGAAGGAGAGAAGAGCTGCAGCTACCTCACAGGTGATGAGAAAGAAAGAAGAGAGAAGGAGAGAAGAGCTGTGGCCACATTGCAGGTGATGAGAAAGATAGAATAGAGAAGGAGAGAAGAGCTGTGGCCACATTGCAGGTGATGAGAAAGAAAGAATAGAGAAGGAGAGAAGAGCTGTGGCCACATTGCAGGTGATGAGAAGGAGAGAAGAGAGAAGGAGAGAAGAGCTGCAGCTACCTCACAGGTGATGAGAAAGAAAGAATAGAGAAGGAGAGAAGAGCTGTGGCCACATTGCAGGTGATGAGAAAGAAAGAATAGAGAAGGAGAGAAGAGCTGTGGCCACATTGCAGGTGATGAGGAGAGAGGAGAGAAGGAAAGAAGAGCTGCAGTCCAGACCTAGGAGCTCACCAAGCCAAGGCTGAAACACTCTCTTTGGGGCTCTGTGATTCCTGGCATCTCCAAACTTCTGGTCATCACCATGTTTCCTAGTGCCAGCTTTAGAAGCTGCTTGTGATACACCTGGTCCAGCCACAGCCTTGCAGGGAGCCAGCACCCATGCTGGTGCCTGGAGCTGCTCACCCTGCCACAGCCAGCATGCCTATCTGTGCACAGTAGCCAGATTCCATGCTTGCTTGTTCACACACCCCCTCACCACTCCATGCCAGTCTCACCCTTGCCAGATGTGGGATCCAGGCCAATAGCATGAGCCAAGCAAAGCCTGCCAGGCCAAGTAGGGGGAAGTTCAGTGGGCCCAAGCCAAAGTCAGGCAACGGTGCCACTGACCACAGAGGTTTCTGGCTGGAAAAGTGACACCCCAAGGATCTCGTAACAGTAGCTTTTAAGTGGTTCTCCTGAGTCTTTTCTTCTCTAAATCTTCGCCATAAAACAGTGGCAGAAATATAAGATACGTTACTCTTCCATCTGATATCTTTGGTGACTTATCATTGAAGTTAAAATAAAATACTTGGCCCTTCTTTAACTCTTACCGTTCCTGTCATACATTCTTTCTTCAAAAGTATGTCGTTCATTGACTATGCCAAGCTCTTAACCATCATGGTTCATCTTTCTTGTCTCTACTGAAACCCCTTCTTCCATAAATACATTGCTGCTCTTTTCTTCTTGAAGAGCCTTTTCTCATTACTGCATCTCAAACTTTCCCTTTCCACAGACATAGCCCAGAGGAATATGTCTATTCCATTACCTTATTTATTTTTCTCATAGCACTTATCAAAATCTGAATTCGTTGAGGTTATCTGTGGATTCACTGTTTATTTCCATATATACACACATTAGAACATATTATCCTTCATGGCTGAAAATGTTTCTCCATAGAAACATTTCTGCCTTGTTCATCCACCTCCAGTTTTAAGATCACATCTAGCCCATACTAGACACTCACCAAAATGTTTATTTAAGTAAAAATTCTTTCTGCTACTACTTAGGCCTGTGGGAAACAACCATGTACTGAACAGTATTGAACCCATGTTTTCTGAAGCTTTTACTTGCAAGTAATGAGTACATGATATTAAAGAGGAAAACACCCAATTAGTTCATGATGATGTATTCATATTGTTCCCTGGGTCATGATTTCTACATAAATGAATATCATTAGTCATAAGTTAGAAAAAAGAAACACTCATATATTTCAATATAAATACTACCACCACATAGCTAAAAAAAATCAAATTTTTATTTGTCCAATGACATCAATACCCAAAAATACAATACTGTGTAAAAAGATCTCAAAAAGAGAGATGGTATAAGAAAAATGTAAAGGTATTAGCTAAACTAAAATGATAATTATTTCTGAATTTTAAATAGAAACAACAATTTCCACACCACTCTGAATTTTTTTAATATAGGAAGAACCAAATATAAGTAGTAAATAAAACAGCCTTACTCTCAAAGGAAATTCATGTTCCTCTAAAGCAACAGGAATATCTGATTCAAAATGTCATGATCAGTGCGGAACTCTCTCCACTCACATAAACATATGTGCAGACCTTAGCTATGGCTGCATCAGATTCTGTGAGCCAGGCTCACGTTGTTGCATTCCCAGCCCCAAGTATATACAGCATGCGCACAGTGCAAGGAAGGATGATATTGCCTCTTCTGGCATTCTCTATTAAAAGTATAAAAATCCTTTCTCAGAAGTCTCTCTCAAGCATTTTTCTTATGTTTTTTTTACCCAAATTGTGTCACATGTCATCAGGGAATGCCAGATACTATTTCAGTTAGCCTTGTCTCCTTGGCCAGTCAGTGGTCACGGATGTGAGGAGTTACTTACCCTTAAACTAATCAAGCCCATTCTGAGAGTCCAAGGACAATTTCACCTGATACAAAACAGCCACACGGATGAAGAATGAGGGGCAAAAACTCTTTCGGAAGACAAATGGATGGTGACTTGGGAACTGACATTTTTCGGTAAAGTCTATAATAATAAATTCCAACTTTTGATCTCCCGTATCATAACCTCTTTTCACCCATCCCATCACTGGCCCACTTAAGTTCCTATCTGTCTGATATTTAATAATGATCTCAACAATTCTAGAGAGCCTTTCTGGTAATATATTCTCATGCATTCTGTGATAATCACGCAAGACTAACTCCTAACAAAGTCACAGAAATGAAAGCTTTGAAACTCAGTAACCTATTGTGTTTTCACAGGGATGAATGATCAGAAACTATTTGAGGAGTAAGCATTCAGTCACAATGGCTGAAAGAATAAAGATTATAATGTAAGGATGGCAATTGTCCAGCAATTATCTGGTCTCAATTGTTTCCTGAGATTTTGCCATTTCTGTTTGCAAAGCAGTAATTGACATTGTTTAGAGGAGACAAATCATTTTGCATTCCTCTTGGCAGCTTTAAAATGACAAAACAAATTTCCTATAAGACCTTGTTTTTTCTTCAAGTTTGTTTCTTGCTCAATTAAATATCTATGTTTTTCAGTCATTACGAGTCATAAAACAATGCCCAAATACTGACTACTAAAATATTATCTACAAAAACAAACTGAGTTTTTCTAAAGATCTGAGGTCATTCAATGATATTTACCTCCAGATGACAGTAATATCCTCAGTTTTTTGGATGGCATATATGTCATAATGCTGATTGATGCTAGCTAAATAATTGACCCACCTGAAAGCTAGGCAATAGAATTATAACAAGGTTTTGTGATATTTAAGCTTTAAAAGATCAACTCTATTAAAACTAAAAAAAAAAACCTGTGATTTAAGAGTAGTATTGAACATTTATTGAACATCTATTATCAGTTAGGCACAGTATTAAGAATTAACAGAATATAAATATAGGATAGAAAATTTTTAGCCTACATCTATATATTATAAAATATTGAATAAAATGTCTTAAGTGCCTCCCTGCAAAGACTTATTAATGTGAGGGTGTTTTCACCTTTGTTGTCAAAAAAAGTGGCTTTCCAATGAAATAGTCTCTATATCCGGAACTTGTTTTATAAAGCATAGCATCAATAAGGAAACAACTCTGGACCAGGTGCAGTGGCTCACACCTGCAATCCCAGCACTTTGAGAGCCTGAGGTGGAAGGATCACCTGAGGTCTGCAGTGCAAGACCAGCCTGGCCACCATGTTGAAACCCTGTCTCTACTAAAAGTACAAAAATTAGCTGGGTGTGATGCTGAGTGCCTGTAATCCCAGCTACTTGGGAGGCTGAGGCAGGAAAATCGCTTCCACCACTGCACTCCAGCCTGGGCAACAGAACAAGACTCCATCTCACAAAACAAACACAAACAAAAAACAAAACAAAAAAACTCCAGATGATATTTTGGAATGGTGATTAATTTTTTTGAAAAGTAAACCTGTTTCATTTATTTATTTTGAGATGGAGTCTTGCTCTGTCACCAAGGCTGGATTGCAGTGACATGATCTCGTCTCACTGCAAACTCTGCCTCCTGGACTCAAGCAATTCTCCTGCTTCAGCCTCCCAAGTAGCTGGGATTATAGGACCCCGCCACCATGCCCAGCTAATTTGTGTATTTTTAGTAGAGACAGGGTTTCATCATGTTGGCCAAGCTGGTCTCAAACTCCTGGCCTTATGATCTCCCCACCTCAGCCTCCCAAAGTGCTGGGATTACAGGTGTAAGCCACCGCTCCTGGCCGTTATTTTTGTAACTAAAATAAATAAAATTGAAATTCAAAAATGCTATATATTTATAATAAATGACAAAAGATTAATAAATATTTATCAGACATGAAAAAATAACTACCAATATCTTTGGTTGCCAAGTACAAGAGAATGTTTGAGCTGGGTTTTTTCAGTGAATAGGCCTTTACCAAGTATTACAAATAAAATGGTGTGAAGGGAAGGAATTACATGTATGTATGTCGGTTATTAATATAACTAGAAATCTATTGTATTGAAAGACAAAACTCATCAGGGTAAGATAACAGAATAACTTATTCTATTAGAATGTGAAAAACTTATACTGAGAAATATAATGTTAAGTCAATGAATTTAAGGAAACATCTCCAAGACATTATTGAAAAGCAGATAAGAACAGACAGCTACCACAGCTGCAGTTCGATGCAAGGGAGAATAAAGTATGAATGATGTCAGCCAACTTCATTCAGCAGAGCTCTAGAGAGAGGCTTTTGGAAGGAGACAAAGCAGTAAATACCAGAGGAGAACATGAGGTGAATGAACCTGGGTTTGGGAGGAAAAGGTTGCACTATGCCCCAGTGTCCAGAAACACTTAGGGTTCTGCTAACTCATTGTTATGAAAGAAAACACGAAGTTCCAAGGTGACCATTTAGAGAGATGATAAAAAATTAGAAAACATGCATAGTTTGCAATTTTCCATGAGATAATGCTATACAAATGTTCAGTCAGAATCTAGGTTGAATTTCGCTTTGAAAACAAAACTCTGAAGCACAAAAGAGTTTCTATTGTAAAAAATAAATTCTATTTCCATAAAATTAAACCTCAGTAAGTATTACCACCAAGTTAACACTAGACTTGAGTGTTCATTTATATATCAATAGAGTTTAGCAGTTCTCTTAAAAATTAATATATAATAATTCTTATTCCATTTGTGAGAAAACCAACTGTTACAAAATACCACAGAACACTAAAAAAATAGTGATTATAATCTTTTCAAGTTTATAAAGGTTGTAATAGGTTTATGACACATAATCTGTTTCTATTCATATTCTTTAAAAGCAATGTGCCTCAATATATGCATACACCTAATCTTTTCTCATAAAATTGCAGATGCAGTATTACTTTAAAAATCCAGGAAGCTGTGAATGGATAACCTGTTGATATACTGCAATTAAAAGTGTACCTCCCTGCTTATACCCCTGGCATTAGGTAATCATTACTTAGCATTCACAGATAAAAAACTTCTGTGTTTTCAGTAGAAACATCCTGAAAAAGATTCAGTTAATTGCCGAAATATTTCTGAGTAAACAGTAAAATATAGTTCATACAAATTACAGAACAAATGTGCAAACTGGAGTCTTTGTTAACAGTTATTATTTTGTATTTACCAAAACTCCTGGTATTGTATTAAATTCAGAGTTTTCCAATAACCACTGGGAAATGAACCATTCTCTAGCCATTTTAGACATTTAGACATTTAACCCAAATCATCTCATAGAATTATAAAGTAATGTTCAGTAATACATCTTTCATTAATTTATGCCTCTCTGGATAAAAATATCTGAGGTTAGATGGTTGAAGCTACTAAAGACAAAAATAAAACACAATAATATGGTAATAATCTTCTTTGTAAACTGTTTAGACTCCTTCAAATGTATATAAACAGGCTTAATGCCTGAATACCACTGCTGAATCGAACTTTTTAAAGGTTTTTTTAGAAATTTTCAACTTTTATTTTAAGTTCTGGGGTACATATGCAGAATGTGCACGTGTTTTACTTAGGCAAATATGTGCCAGGGTGGTTGTAGTATTTAGTTCATTTACATATAAGGTTAATATTGCTATGTGTTAATTTGATACTATCATTGTGATGCTAACTGGTTGTTTTGCAGACTTGCTTATGAGGTTGCTTCATAGTGTCACTGGTGTGTGTTTTTGTAGTGGCTGGCATTAGTTTTTTCCTTCCATATTTAGTGTTTCCTTCAGGAGCTCTCGCAAGGTAGGTCTGGCTGCATTTTGGTAGAACAGCTGTACTGTATGGGGATCCCTCAGCCCTCAATCAGTTTGAGTTCTCCAAGGCCCACAAGCTGCACTAGCTGAGGTGCTCAAATAGCAAAGGTGGCAGCCTGCCCCTCCCCCTGGGTCCTCCATCCCACAGAGAGATTAGAACACTGTTGGCAGTAGTACACAGACGAGGGTGGATGGAGGCCCCAGCTAGAAGGACCCAGTAGAGAAATGGATCTGGCTTCCATTAAAAGCTAGGCTGTGCAAGGTGGCTCACGTCTATAATCCCAGCACTTTGGGAGGCTAAGGCAGGCAGATCACAGGGTCAGGAGTTCAACACCATTCTGGTCAACACGGTGAAACCCTACCTCTGCTAAAAATACAAAAATTAGCTGGGGCATGTTGGTGAGCACCTGTAATCCCATCTACTCAGGAGGCTGAGGTAGGAGAATCACTTGAACTCAGGAGGTGGAGGTTGCAGTGAGCTGACATCACATCACTGCACTCCAGACTGGGACAACAGAGGGAATGTATCTCAAAAATAAAAGCTGGAAAATATGCAACAGACACATATGACTATGTTTTTTAAAAAGGCTGAACATTAAAAAATAAAATAAAATCCAACTTAGGAAGTTTGAAAAAGAATAGCAGAATAAATCAAAAGGAAGTAGAAGAAAGGAAATAAAAAAGTAGTTAATTCCAACATAAAAATAAGCCAAAAAGCTAATAAGCGATGTCTTAAAATGATTACTAATTTGATAACCAGCTGCAAAATGGATTGTGAAAAGTATATTACATGATATATTAATAATGAATAAATAGAATGATGTATTAGTAACAAATCAAGTAACAGCATAAATGAAAAAATAGTTCAATAACATAAAATCTTTACACAAATTGAAAAAACTTAAAAAATGCATAATTCCTAGAAAAGCATAAATTTCCAAAATTATTCAAGAAGAAACAGGAATCCTGAATAATCCTATTAATTTTAGAGTAATTTAATGCATAGTTTATATGCCTTCCCAGAAAGAGAATTCAAGAATAGAAATTTATTACTGGTGAGCTATACCAAATATTCAAGAAGTAGTTTGTTGTGATCTTACACAAACCCTCTCAGAGAGTAGAAGGTTTCCTAATGGTTTCATTCAATGTGATAGACTGAATTCTAAGATGCCTTCCCAAAAATCCCACGGTATAATTTCAGAAAACTGTTAAATATAATTAACCTTACTAGTTATTGGACCTTAAAATAGCAAAACTCTTCTGAATTATTTAGATAGGTCCATGTAGTCAAATGAGCCTTTAAAAGCAGCAGCAGAAGGCAGAGAGATGCAGCAAAAGAGGACTTCAGGTTTGAAGTGCTAAAAAGATTCAAAGAGCTGTTACTGGCTTTGAAAAGAAGGAGTGGACCATGAGTCACCTACAAGCAAGCAGGCAGCCTCTAGAAACAGAATGATCCCTGGCCAACAGCCAGTAAGTAAACAAGGATATTTGTCCTATGATCACAATAGAAGGAAATCAATTTTGTGACTACCTAAATTAACCTAGAAGTGGATTCTACCCCAGGGCTACCAGAAAAGTAGCTGGCACCTTGATTTTAACCCAGTGAAACCCAGAGCAGAGAATCCAGCCATACCATTCCTGGATTTCCTATCTATGCAAAATTGTGAGACAATGAATATGTGTTGTTTTTAGCTCTGCACCTAGTTCTACCCTCATGGAAAGCTATTAGAGAAGAGAAAAACAAATGAGGAACTTGCCCCCATGTAAGTTGCTTCTCCAAGCTTGGATTTTCATCCACAATCTGTCTAATTATATTTCTTTTTCAGAGTTTCTAGGTAGTTACCTTTTGTATTTTATCTGGAATTTTCATGATAATCACTGGGAAACAGGTTGTAGTGAGTTCAGCTCATCCCAGTCAGACTGTAAACATTCTGTCTATTCTTACTTGATAGATGCCTATTAGACCTTCTCATTCAATTATTTATGTTTCGTAATTTCTCTTTAATATTCTCCATATTCTTGTTTCCCCATTTGTACATTTTGATTTATATATTCAAATATATCTTCAGGTCTTGAATTCTCTCTTTGGCTGAATTACATATGCTTTTCAACCCATTCTTTAAGATTACAGTATCGCCAATTGCATTTTGCATTCCTAGAGACTCCATTTGTTTTGTTTTTTTAACTACCTGATGATGCTTGCCTTTCTCCTCATCTTTGAGATTCAGTATTTGATTTATTTAAAGATTTCTTACTTATGTGTTCTACATTCGACAGTTCTGAATTCCAATATACATAGTAGTATGTGAGTTCTACATGTTATTTACTGTCTTCTGACTCTCATTTGTGATTACCTGATGCTTCATGTCATTGGTGCTTTTTGATTATCAATTTCTTTGTTGTTTTTCTTGATCTTAGGTTGGCAAGGTTTTCTTCTGTCAAGAACCAGGGAATGCCAGCAGCCTGGGATGACCCTACACCTTCCCAAAGGTTCCACCACACTGTGGGAGGAGAATGTGCAGCTCAACCATTTCTCCATTGCTTTAGGCCCAACATCTAGCTCACACTGCTGCTATCAGCTTTTCGTGAAATATTTGCTTTTTCAGTCTACTTGCTGCTCCATGCCTCAGCCCCAGATCATTGATTTGTTTTCTATGTTTGTCTGTTTGTGTGTTTTCCCCAAGAGGAGGATGGTTCTCTTTGAGGAAATTCAGCAATATATAAAAAAAGACTGTATCACATCAAGGATCTAATTGTTTCCATTACAAAAGGGGTGCCTCTGAGCAATTCATCTGTCATATTGCCAGAAGTTCAATTTTACCCAATTGAACCCTATGGGTTCATACCTGCCTATGTTCCAATATTTTTATTATTGTCATTTCTTCTCCCATTTTGTCTTTTAAATTTACATGTTGTACTTTCTTAACTTTCATTTTAAAGTTGTTATGGTGGTGCAGTAATAAATGAAAAAAATCATTCTGACATTTTGAATGAGAAGGTTTATTTTTTCTTAATATATTTTTTAGAAATTGTACCAATAACAGACATACATGCACACACACACACAAATAATTGTATATGTTCAATTTAAAATTAATTGTAGAGTATCATGTGTCCCATTGTTGTATACTTAAAATTTTCCCCCTCAAAATAGTAGTATTTACTATTATAAATACTAATATCCTTGAACATTAATTTGCATATTTGTCTCTGCTCAGTTTTTATTAAACAATTTCTATTTGAAAAATCATTTAAAAAAAAATCTATGTCTACCAACAGAGTTTGGTAATAGTATCTACTATTCACTTTCTAGCACTTTTTTATTTAAAAAATTACCAATCTGATAGGTTTTATATACACATGTAAATATATGTGTGTGTTTATGTGTGTATTGTTTTATATTTCTTGCCTGTTTTTTTTATAAACTTTGAGACTTCAGTAATTTTTATTTAAATTATTTATTCACATGCTTAGAGAGTTTCTTAATTTTATTTTCTGACCCAATATATAAATACAGTTCAATTAGAAACATATATATTATAGCATACTGGTGAAAAATAAAGAATTTAAAAGAGTTTTTAAAAAGAAAACATTTTGTGGAAATATTATTCATCCATCATTATATTTAAAATTTTTATCTGGCTTCTGCTTTGTAGAGCAGAAACCACAATTAACAGGTATTCTTCCTGCTAATTTTTCTGGTAATACAGAGTTATTCTTCCTTATGTTATCTCTCATAATAATTTATGCCTTCAAAAACTAGTTAATCAAATAAAATTGGAGCTGATGTCTCTTCTGGAGGGTTTTTTAAAAAAACATTTTAGCTTTAGCATTTTTGCTTTCTTTTATTTTCATCAGCCTCTTGCATAAATCGTATTATTTTTCTCAAAAATTTTGTGTACAATTTTTTATTAACTGATGAGTTTAGTACATTTGTAGTGATAATTTTATGCAAAAATAGATGCATATCTATAATACTGAGTTTTATGAAATAAATGAAGAATTAAACATAACAATATATTATATACTGTATAGCTAAAGCATTGGGAAACACTGAGAAATAAGTGCCTAACTCAGACCTGAAGTTTAGGGAAAACTGTAAGCACAAGACATTTGTTTATTCTACGATTTTAGGATAAGTTTCAGGCCAAGTGAATATTAGAAAAACAAATTTGGGAGCACCACTTACATTGAGAAGCAAACATAAAACCAGCTGCAGACAACTATTTTACCTTCAGTTCATCTCTGTTCACCAGGCCATACAATAAAAAATGAGAATAAAATTTCAAGTCAAAACAATGTATTTAATGTTTTTAACCTGAGTTACCTCTGTTGCTCAGAAGGTGTTCATTTCTGTGAGCAATTATAAAAATCAATTTCATTTCAGCCACATGCAAGGTAAAAGAAACACTTGCCCACAAACAAAAAAGGAGCTAAGATCCCAATCATTGAATATGAAAATGTTGAGAACTTAATAAAATAGATTCCCAGACATAACTAAGCTATTAGGGGTTTATGTTTAATCATACATCTAAGTGTATACAAACGCAATGTACACGTGTTTTTCAATAAATCTGTTCTGATAACCAATTTGTGTTTCTGAGCATCTGCTTTCTCTAGGGGAACAATTAGCAAGTGTTGTGCTGACTGAGATTTTAAGTTGCCTGTTTCCTTCTGGAGAGACTACAATTTGGGTCTCTTTATTGTTTATATTCTCAGCCAGTGCCACAGAACAACCTGAATAACTATGGCTGTGAGTGTGCATCCCAAGTGATCTCAAATATATGGTTAAGACCATTTTAGTGGAAAGCAGCAGCCAGATTCCATTTATTCCTTGCCCACTTACATTTATTCAGGGTAATTTTATAAAATACACTCAGTGAAACTTAGATCCTATTTTTAAAGAGCACTAAGGATAGAAGGCACTTTAGAAAAAGGCGTCTCTTGACTTAGAGTGACTTATCATTAAAACAACCAAAGAACTAGCAAGAATATTCTGAATTCAGGTATGTAACCTGTTAATATGAGTTTATGTAGATCACACATATATATGCAACATTCACCCAATGAATGAACTCTGTGTGAGTTACAAGCCAATACATGTTTTTGAGCATCTCCAATACATTGAACATCATGGTAAGTATGGGGAGAAACACTGGCAGATATAATCCCAAACCTCATGGCAATTCAGTCTTATGAAGAAGACAGACAACAAGCAAATACAATATATAGAAAAAATAATTGTAAATCATGATGCATGATGATATAAAGAAAATGGAAAGTTTTCCATGATAGAAAATATGGGGAGAACTAGTTTAAATATAACTAATAAAGACAGTCGCTTATGCTGATATATGAATTCTAATGATGCTTTAAGAGATGAGTGAGGAAAAGTGACCAACCTAAGAACATGTGCAAAAGTCTAGGGGTGCTTTTAGGAGCTTAATAGAGTGGCTGACACATGGTTATCAGATAAATGGGAGCAAATAGGAATGAGATTGGAGAAATAAACTTTTATTCTCTTGGAGGTGAGGGACAGGGTGTACTTTGTAGGCCTCAATGACTATATATTTTATTCTAAATACAATGGAGAACCATTGAAAGATTTAATGCAAAAAAAATTAAATGATCAAATTTATGTTTTAAAGATATCAATGTGATCCCTAATATGGAAATTGATTAAATTGTTTAGGAAGCGGCAAAAGTGAAAATGGGTCAAAAATGATGGCTTACACTAGAATGCAGGAATAGAAATGGAGAGGAATGTACAGATTTGAAATATATATTTGAAGGTATAAATTAATAGGAACTGTGGATTAAATTGGAGGGCAAGTGTGAGTATGATGTGGAATAATTGAGGGTGAATCTCAAGTTTCTAGCTTAGGGAATTACAAAACAGTCTTGCCATTCTTGGAAATTAATAGACTTGGGAGGAAAATGTCTGGAGATAGAAATGAAAAGTTTGATTCTGGATATGTTATATTTAAAACACCTAAGTAGAACTGTGATTAATCAGAGGACATATGGCTATTGAGTCCAAATGAGAGTATGGGATTACAAATACAAAATGGTATTTGAAGCCATGGATCAAACATCATGCTGTATACCATAAACATACAATTTCTAACTGCCAGTTAAAAATTAATAAAGGAAGCCATGAAAATGAATGTGATGAACTTAAATTAGAGAACTAGGTCTTTGGATGGAAATTTTCCTGTCAAAAGCTGTTGATAAGATTCCATTGACTTTGGTACAAGGAAAATCATGGATGATCCTGGTAACAGCAGTTATTGTGGACAGTGATGGCAGAAGCTGGTTATATTGTGTTGAGTTGTGAATGGGAAGTCAATGAATGCTTTTTTTCAGATAGATTCCCATAACTGGGATGACACACTTTCAATTCCACTTAAAAATTTTTGGCCTCAGTTCTCCTTTGATCCACAAGTTGAGCCCCATTTTGCCTGCCTGAATGTGCCATACTCATTGTTATGCTACAAATGAAAAATTATTTCCAGGTAAGAAGGCTTTGGAGGTGATTCCTTCCCACTTACCACCCACGCCCATGGTGAATACAGTCACTATGACCTGTTGCCAGGGGCTGTGTTTACCACTGAAGATACCATGCTTACAAAAATATCCTTCATGCTGTTGCAATCACCTTAACATCAACTGGCAGCTGAAAGTCACTAGACATTAATTGCTCACCAAAGCCTGTCAACTCCACTTGGAAAATACATTGTTCTTGTGTCTGATTACTTTCACGCTCAATTGTACTACCCTAGACCAAGACTTTCTTATATGAAACAACCACTTTACATGCCCTTCATCTTCATAACAGTTTTAGGAAGTCAAGAGTATTCTTCTCTTTTATTTTATTGATGAGGAAATTAAATCACAGAGAGATTAAGTAACTTGCCCAAAGACATTTCAGCACATGATAATGCTCAGATTCAAACCTAGGCCCAATTGCCTCTAGAGACTGAGTTTTAAGCACTGTCCTACTAGTTTAGAAAATGTAAAGAAACACTATGCTGTGTCATTTAACATGTTTGTAAAATTCACTCTCTAAATGCCAACAAATCTCCAAATATATTAAAGGAAAAAAAGGAAACAAAACCAAACAAAACTACTAGTCACTACAGATTACATTTTTATGCTTGCTAAACAAAGTTAAGAGATCCTCTCTCAATGTCATTCTTGTAAATAATAATCTGTTTAATATATTTTATTTTTAAACATTATTTTACATATATTCATGTAGCTCATTAGAAAATTAATATAATCTTTCCAATTACAATTCATATATTCCAGATGAACATTAGCAAGTAGGAAACAATGAGTCATGAATGAATAAAACCTTTAACTTTGTTAAGGACATTCAGAAGGCTTTAATAGACCAAAAAACAAATGTACTGTTATTTACCAGCTTTTGTAGTATTTAATCTGTACTTGTTCAAATAGATCTGCTTTTTGTTTTTAGCTTCCGGGTTTTAGCTTTTACAACTACTTGTTAAAAGCCTGTGACCTTTGGACAAGAGTGAAATACCAAGCACTAAGGGAGGCTTGAGTCATTCTTCCATCAGGAACAAATGGATTCTAGACAAGGTGACAGGCAAATCTTCATTTTCTTTTCCTTCCATTGACCTCTTAGAAATGAAAAGCCCTCCTGAAAACAGGTGGTCCTGAAAATCTATAGATAATTAAGCAAAATGAGGCTTGTTGACAGCTTGGCATGAAATGTAAATATTTAATTACATTTTAATGACAACTCCTATTATTTTACATAACTATATTAGGTGATATAACATGAGATTAGAGACTGCCAATATATATTTTAAGTAGTTTTTCTCAACATTTATAAAAATGCAAGTTATAAAAAAAGCATAGTTAAAGATCAAATGGCTTATAGGGGTCCCTTTCATATACCTAGTGTCTATTTTCGTTTTTGTTATCTCTCACAGCACTTCTGTAATTACTTAAAATTTCATTGTCTTGTTTCAAGGATAGCTAAATTGGAAAAGTTGTTCTGGCTAAAATTATGCCCCAAATCAGTTTGATTAGCATCCTCATTAACATTAGGCAGGCATTATTTTTGAGCAAAACACAAATTAATAAGACCTATCCAAGTCTTTTTTAAAATTTCATTTGACTTTATTGGTTAAGGAGTTTTAATTCTGTGGTAACTTCAGCAAGAATTATAATTCTTGTTTGTGTTTTAATATAAATGTAATGCTTTAAACTGATGGCAAACTTCATTCCTTCAAATTCTATCTAAATTATCTTAAGCAACTTAAATAGATGAACTTGAATCCAAGCTTTTCCCAATGTGATTTCAACCATCTGTGAAAATATTGTACCATATAATATCCCTCATTTATCCTAATTACATCTTATGTAATAAATCATCTCCTTGTCCAGTAAAAGTGCTATGATTTTTTTTCAAATGAAGGTCATAAATTCTAAGGTATAGAAATGAATATAATTTAATAGGTTATATTTTAACAATTATAATTTTAAACAAGAAATAAAATTTATATTCCTTTTTAAGAGTAAATTATAAGTAAAAGTATTTTACTTAAAGGGAAGGGTAAAGCAGTTTAAATTTAGGATACACAGGTTTATTTGATGCATAGCAAAATAGATTGCATTATTTTTCTTTCTGGTTCTAACAATATACAAATTGCCACAAATCAGCTAGTTATTATTCCAAAAGAGAGAACATCAAACTGGCATATGTTCTAAATGGAGCTCAGGACTTTTCCTCTAGACCTGGTGGCTCTCCATTTCCATCACTGCTCTCCATCTCTGTAAGTCATACTACCATCTTGCATTTGTTCACACTGAAATCTGACTAATCCATCTACCTTGCCTCAAATCCCATCTCCTACCTAATCCTATTGATTTTATCCTGTAAATATATCTTAATTACATCAACTCTCCTCTATACCCACCAGCCCCAATTAAGTCTCAACATTACAATTTGTCTTCCCTGATATACTTGCCCTTAGTCCCAAGCCATTATCCATCCTATAGGCAGCAACTATTATGCTGATGAACCACTTTTTAAAATGTTCTGGCTTTTAAAAAGATTAAGCTAAGCAAATACCTTCATGATGGAGAAATTGCAATTCCAAATACTTGTGTAAGAAAACAAAAATACGTGCATCTTTTTTACTAAAAGCTTTGTATAAGAAAGTTCATGATAGCTTTATTCATAATCGCCAAAACTGAAAACAGCTCAGGTTTCAATCAACAGGAGAATGGATAAACAAACTATGATCCATTTATACAACAAAATAGTACTCAGCAATTTAAAAATACCTAATGATATACTTAGAAATATAATGTTAACCTGAAGAAGACTTACACAAAAGAGCATATGTTCTTTGACATATCTGAAATTCTAGAATAGGCAAGACTAACCTATGGTTATAAAAGAAAAATCCAAACCCTGGTTGTTAATGTAATGTGAAGGGGAAAGTGGGACTAGAAATTGCAAAAAAGCAGAAGGAGACTCTGAAGGGTGGGGTCGGTGATAGAAATTTTCTGTATCTTTTTAGAGCTTTGGCATTGCACAGGTCAGGTTTATGCATTTATCAGTGTTCGCAGAAAGATTATGAATGATGTATTTCATTCTATGTACAATTCACTTCAAAAAATATAAGTAACCATAAACAAGTATTGAGCTCTAATGAATTCTATGCACGTTAAAGTGCTTAGAGATGAAATGCAGTGATATCTAAAAAAATCTCTGCAATGCATTAGACATATATGATTAAACTCTTATATATACTGATTGTGGTGATATTGACATAACTGTGCTTTGTCAGAGCATAGAACTGTATACTAGAAAGGGCAAACTTTATGGTATTAATTCATATCTCAATTTTTAAAACCCTTTAAAAATAAGATAGATTAATAGATGGCTAATTGAATAGATAAATGAATGGGCTACATCAATGGCAGATTGGATAAAGAAAATGTGGTGCATACACACCATGAAATACAATGCAGCCATAAAAAAGAATGAGGTCATGTCCTTTGCATGAGCATGGATGGAGCTGAAGGCTATGATCCTTTGCAAACTAATGCAAGAACAGAAAATGCCACATGTTCTCACTTATAAGTGGGAACTAAATGATGAAAACTCATGGACACAAAGGGGAAAGAAGACAGTGGAGTCTACTTGAGGATGGAGGGTAGAAGGAGGGTGAGGATCAAAAACCTACCTGTTAGGTACTATGCTTATTACCTGAGCAACAAAATAACTGTTGGGTACTAGGCTTAGTACTTGTGTGATAATCTATACAACAAATCCCCATGACATGAGTTTACCTATGTGACAAACCTGTACATGTACCCCTGAACCTAAAATAAAAGTTGAAAGGGAAATGAATGGGCTAAAACAAACATAGCAAAGTATGTACAACTATAACATTGGGTTGGTGGGTATGTAGAAGTTTACCTCACAATGCTTTTAAATAGATGTTTGAAAACATTTTCATAACAAAATGTAGGGGAAAATATGTAAATCTGATCAGGTTGCATTATTCTCACACTTAAATTTTTATAATGGCAACCAATTATTTGGGAGGTTTACTCTAGAATTACTAACATGGTATAAATGTTTTAATCGCCTGGCTCTCCCTGAGCCTTAAATCTCACAGAAGGTCATTTCCTCATCATACACCATAATCTAATCATGCTGTTCTTAGTCAGTTTTTAAAAGATGCAGACCCTTCTTCCCAGGGCCTTGTAATTAAATAATGGTATAAATAATTGTGCAATTATCTGTCTTCTCCAGTAGTTTTTAAACACCATTAGATCATGGTCCACTAATATATCCCTAGTCTATAACCCCAGACCTATCATTTGGCCTAATGTAAGTACTCAATAATACATTTCAAAATATAAAAACTGACTGAAGAAATAGTACCCTTCACTTCATATCAAAGTGAATTATGAATTACTTGTGTAGCATAACCATTGTTTTATTTACTATCACCTTATCTCTTAGAAGTGTACTCATTTTGAGCAATGATAATGAACTAATAGAAAATAAGTTCTCAAAACACTATCATTTTTGGCTGGGTGAAGTGGCTCACACCTGTAATCCCAGCACTTTGGGAGGCAGAGGCAGGCAGTTCAGGAGTTAAAGACCAGCTTGGCCAACATGGTGCAATGCTGTCTCTACTAAAAATACAAAAATTAGCTGGGGGTGGTGTTGCATGCCTGTAATCCCAGCTACTCAGGAGGCTGAAGCAGGAAAATCTCTTTAATCTGGGGGTAGAGGTTTCAGTGAGCTGAGATCGCACCATTGCCCTGCAGCCTGAGTGACAGAAAGAGAATATGTCTTTAATATACATATATATAATATTTGAAAATTATCAGTTCGTGAAGTATCCCAGTTATTTTATTTTGTTATAGCCAAATAAATAATTCTGAGAAACATTTCATCTGATTATAAATTTTTATTTTGATATTTTTAAAGAATATATAAATGTGCCTACTCAATTAAACATTTTTCATTTTATTTAAATTTAATTGCTTATATCATAAGAAAGCTATAAATTTGCATTTTGACATGAAATAAAAAATAAGTTATTCTTCCAGAGACCAGTAGGGAGAAATCAAAAGAATGTCTACTTACTGGTGTAAATGCAAAGTTTTTCTAATTATGGTATAGTGTTGGAGCAACTTGCAGGATAATTGTTAAATTGCTGTACAGACATATCCCAGGGCTGATAGTACTGATTATTGCTGCAGTAATATTAATCATAAAATCAGCTAAGAAAATGAAGAAGAGTAGAGTCTCCATTGTCCAATTTTCAGATGTATGCTCAAGAAATTAAGTAGGCAAATATTTCTCTTTTTAACATAATAATATTAAGAAAACAAAAGAAAAGATATGGAGAAAAGACAGACTAAGAATAAAGGGTTGTGGAGTAGTCTTCCAGCTGAAATGTGTGAAAGGATAAAGACTGTTTTGAACACTGCTAAAAGAAATAAGAGATGATGCAAACAAATGGAAAAAACATTCCATGATCATGGAATAGAAGAATCAGTATTAAAATGTTCACATTGCCAAAAGCAATTACAAATTCAGTGCTGTTCCCATCAAATTATCAACATCATTATTCACAGAACTAGATAAAACAGTTCTAAAATTCATATGGAATTAGAACAGAGCCCAAATGGCCAAAGTAATCCTAGGCAAAAAGAAGAAAGCTTTAGGCATCACATCACGCCACTTCAAACTACACTATGAGGATGCAGTAAACAAAACAGCATGGTACTGGTACAAAATTGGACAAATACATCAGTGGTACGGAATAAGTGTTGGGGTATGGCACGTCTGCTGGGGGGCTACCGACCTGCGGGAGACAAACCTGGTGGTTTGTCTCAATTGTACCCGAGACCACCAACATAGATGTCTCATTCAACCTGAGGGAGAGAGTGCACGTAAGTGAAAGAAGAAAGAACAGTGAGGTCTGGAGGGCTGCGTGACTTGTAGTCAAGCAACAGCAACTTTATTTTTGTGGGTTACAGCTTTTATACCTTTTTCTTGTTACATTTACGTTAGGTCAGCAGAAAAGGGGTAAACAGAAAAGGGAACAGAAAGCACATAAAAATAGTTATCAGGGGCTGTGATAATAGCATACAAAGCAGCTCAAAGGTTAATACATGTTTTTCAAGAGTACACAGTGCAAGCAAACAATGGTGCCCTCATGGTGGCTTGTTAATTATGTTTTCCATCAGGTGGTAGAACAAAAGCTCAGCGCCTGGGAAAATATGGGCAGGGGTCCCTGCCCCTCTCAGGCATCTCGATTGCAGCAAGTCCATTGTGTACACAGAGATTAAAGGGGATATGAAAGCAGACAGCACAATGCCCTCGTAAACTGCAGGCCCTTGCTCTGTATCCTGTTTTTGCCTCAGTGGCTCAGCTCACGACCTTTGCCTCAGCTGACAGCCCTCAAGAGTGGGGGGAGAGCAGATAGGTCCAGCAGCCAAAATGGGGCGAGTCACGCTAACTGTCTCAAGCCTTTGGCGCGAACGCTGCAAATAAGGAACCCGGAAATGAAGCTCCATACCTACAACCAACTCATCTTTGAGGAAGTGCACCAAAAAGGGCTATGGGGAAAGGACTCCCTATTCAATAAATTGTGCTGGGAAAATTGGCTAACCATATGCAGAAGAATGAAACTGGACCCTTACCTATCACCATATACTAAATTTAACTCAAATAAATTAAAGACTTAAATGTAAGACCTCAAACTATAAAAATCCTGAAAGAAAAACTAGGAAATACCCTTCTAGATATAGGTTGGCAAAGAATTTATGACTAACTTCTCAAAAGCAATTGCAACAAAAACAAAAACAAAAATCAACAAGTGGTACTTAATTAAACTAATGAGCTTCTGCACAGCAAAAGAAACTATCACTAGAGTAAACAGATAATCTACAGAATGGGAGAGAATATTTGCAAAATAAGCATCCAACAGAAGACTAATATCCAGAATTTATAAGGAATGTAAAAAAAATTAAGGAAACAACTTCATTAAAAATGGGCAGAGGACAAGAACACACACACACTTCAAAAGAAGACATACAAGCAGCCAACAAACATATAAAATGCTGAATATCACTGATTATCAGAGAAATGCAAATCAAAACCACAATGAGATACCATGTCACACCAGTCAGAATGGCTATTATTTTAAAAAATCAAAAAGTAAAACATGTTGGTGAGGCTGCAGACAGAAGAAACCCTTTACATTGTTGGTGGGAATGTAAATTAGTTCAGACACTGTGGAAAATGGTTTGGAGATGTCTCAAATTAGAACTACCATTCAACCCAGTAATTACTGGGCACATACCCAGAGGAATATAAATTATTCTGCCATAAAGACACATGCACATATATGTTCATCACAGCACTATTCCCAATGGTAAAGACATGGAATCAACCTAGATGCCCATCAGCAGTGGATTGGATAAAGAAAATGTGGTACATATACACCATAGGAATGCTATGCAGCCAAAAATATGAACAAAATCATATCTTTTGCAGCAGCTTGCATGAAGCTGGAGGACATTATCCTAAGCAAATTAACACAAACAGAAAAGCAAATATTACATGTTTTCACTTATAAGTGGGAGCTAAGTCCTGGGTGCACATGAATGTAAGGACAGGAACAAGAGACACTAGAAACTCCAAAAGGAGGGAGGACGGGAAGGGGACAAGGGGTGAAACACTTCCTATTGGGTACCGTGTTCACTATTTAGGTGACGCGATCAATAGAAGCCCAAACTTAGTATCATGCAAAATATTCTTATAACAAACCTGCACATGTACCACAGAATCTAAAATAAAAATTTTAAAAACAGGTTCAGATTCTGTAGTTATATGTGAGGAGATTTTTCTAATCTATAAAATATGGAGAATTAATGTTTTTGTAACATGTATTAAAAATCTTCTAAGTTTTATAAAATCTCAAATGTTGAGTTAGAGGGATACATCAGAAAAAGCCTTATTATCTCAGGAAGTCCCCACAAAGAACTCACAGTTGAAAGTATTAAAAATTATTCACAATTTAATTCACATCACAATTGCCTGTAATAATTACATATTTTTTTTACTGGGTGCAAGAAGAACTTTTAAATTGAACACTTAGCTACGCAGGTTAAGTCCCAACAAATTTCAGCTGGAACTGCTTGACTGCGCTGTTTAACCTAGTCATCTGAAATGAAGGAAACTAGGAATTACATTTGCAAGATTTAAGAACAATGTGTATTTACCCAATGTAATTTTCTTTTATTCCTCCTTTTGTAGGGTTACAAGAAAAAGAAATAAAGGAAGACAATTCTCAAGTGAGTAATTTCTTCTATAAAGCCTGCTAAACATATGCCAACAGCACATGATGAAGACTAAATTTACTTCTTTCTTCTCAAAACAAAAATATCTTCATTAGAAACAAGGCTCATATTCTTATACAAATCTTTGTATTTAATATGCTGCATTTTCGGGAGAAACAAATAGAAAAATAGGGGTTTACCTAGAATGTGTTTGGTAATGGTCTACAAAACCCTCCCCAGGTACTATCATAATGGTGATTTTGTTGTGGTCTGTATGTTTTTGAAAAGGTCTTTGTCTCAAAAATCAATTGTGTAATTCCTCAGATGTGATCAGACTCAGGGATACTAACTTACTCTAAATTAAATTAATGAGAGATTAGAATATAAAAAAGAATACCAATTTATTCATTTACAATAAGAATCATGACTTTATTCTGACCAGAGGGCACTCATTGCCATGATCAAGATATGCCTTCTTAAGACAGAACTACATGGACGCTAAAATAGAATGTTATTCAAGGAATAAATACCAGGAATTTGGATAATCCTAGGCAGCTTCTGAGGCTATTCTTCTCCCAGAAAGACACAACTTTCCTAAACATTATTACTAATGGTGTATTAGTCAAAATATTCTGTCTCCTACCTGATGCTGTGCATACTGATAATTACCATTCTGTTCATTTTTTCCAGGTCACAATGATGAAAAATAATTTTTCAAATATGTTTCTAAAGTTTCTTTGACCATAGTGTGGTCCAAACCAGTAGTCACTAAATGTGACTTTCCATGTCTTTGATTTCATCCACTAAGTGTCGAATCATGTTCTACTCACAAAATCTAGCTGATTCTATTTCCAAGTTCTTTAAAAAAGAGGTGTTTGGAGGAGCATCTTATACTACTTGTAGATACATCCTTAGACACAGAGACTCCGTTAGTCCCTGAAATCATATTTACTTTTGGAAGAAACCTTATTCTCTGTTGATACTTTGTCTCTGACTTATCTTACTCCATGTGGGTTTCAAATGAGCCAAAGAAAGGGCTTTTAGACCAAAGCAGTAATGTGAATTGCCAGAAAGATAGCAGGTTCAGCAAGAAAGTAAGAGCTTAGACTCTCTGTAATGAGGAACAGTATTTCTGCAAGATATTAAGCGGTCTTTTACTCAGAAGATTCCAGAGTTAGAATCATGGAAAGCCTGGTTAAAACAAAGCTAAAAAAGGTTGTATGGGAGTGTGTGTCTATAACTCTAAGAGGAGACGAAGTATTATCACACAGTAATCTGTTTGACTATGGAATCCTATTCCTGTAGGACACCTACTAACAGGCAAGGGAACTAAGGTTTGGGGGGATACAACTTAAGTATTAGACATTTGCATTCAAATATAAATACAAAAATCAATTCAATAATATAAAAGAAGGTTTGGGTCTTCTTTATTGCTGCTCTCCCCACCAGGGAAAATTGAAGAGTTGATTGGAGGAGCAGCTATTAGTAGGAAACTTGTAATAATTAAAAATAGGTGGTACTGATATCAGAGCGAAGCCATAAACCCTGGCTCTCTAAGTGTAATCTGTAAACCACACATATCAAAATCATCTGAGTTTCTTTACAATGTTGCAGATTCCTGAGACTCTCGCCAGGTTTACTGAGTAAGAATCTCTGAAGATGGACCACAGGAGTGTGCATTTTAAATAGACTCACCATTTTAAGGTTGACTGAAAGGATGGAGAGGCAGACCCAGGGTCAGGTTTAGCAAGTTTCTTTCAACTTGCCAGGATGGTTGCATCACCACAGGCAGTGAAGGCAGCAGCTTGGCTTACAGACTGAGGGTTATACAGACGGTTTGCAGGTAGCCGGGTGCTGTTCTAAGAAAAACAGCATCTTGGTTCTCAGGGGCTGACATTGTGCTTAACTGGGTTAACATCCTGATGTTCAAGAGCCTGATGTGACCACATCCTGGAACCTAGGTGCCCTGTTCACAAGGTTTGAGCCTGTTTTTGTTCAGAGGTTGGCTTAGCAGGGGAGTACAGGGAGGGGGGGTCTATGGGTTTGCCTTGCTGTGACCCTAACATTCCAGCCTTTTGTTATACATATATAAAATAAAGGGAAAAGGGACACCATTCTTTTCTAACTGCTTCATGCTGAGTAGGGATGCTGGTTGGGGTGAGGCTGGCCTACAAGTTGGTAGCCCTGGAACACTATCATGCCTTGTATTGTGCCGTGGGTAAAAGCTTGTAATTGATTCTGCAGAACTGGGTAAAAATGTGTAAGAGGTAAGGAAGGGCCAAAGACCAAGAGGAGGGCCAAGGAGGGGAAGCAGCCAAAGGCCCCAATAGCTGAGAGACCAATCGGGCCAGGAGGGGCAGGCAGAAGAATTTTTTTTTTTTTTTTAACTTTTGGGTTTGGTCTTTGAGCCTTGAGCCTTTTAAGAGGATTTTGTAATAACCCAGATTTGAGACAGAAACAGTATTTTAAAGAGGTGTAGTATGCCTTTGCGACTTTTGTAGGTTGACTGCTTTTAAAGGGTCTAGTTGGTTTTGGAGGTGAGTGATAGTTTGGTTTTTTGTTTTTTGTTGTTTTTTATTGAGACAGAGTTTTGCTCTTGTTACCCAGGCTGGAGTGCAATGGCGTGATCTCGGCTCACCACAACCTCTGCCTCTTGGGTTCAGGCAATTCTCCTGCCTCAGCCTCCTGAGTAGCTGGGATTACAGGCATGTGCCACCATGCCCAGCTAACTTTTTGTATTTTTAGTAGAGACGGGGTTTCACCATGTTGACCAGGATGGTCTCGATCTCTTGACCTCGTGATCCATCCACCTTGGCCTTCCAAAGTGCTGGGATTACAGGCGTGAGCCACTGCGCCCAGCCTGGTTTTTTCTTTAAGTGAGGATTTGAAGTTTTGGGAGAGCTACTAGAACTATGATAATGAGGTTTTTAGGCTTCCTGCTTCTAACCTGACACTAGCTGTGACTTTAAGGGCTACTAATAAGGGAATGAACTATTTATGTGGGGGTGGGGTGGACGTGTAGTATAGCAGGAGCAAGGAGTTTTTGGTTTGGAGGGACAAGATTAATGCTGGGGGTAAGATAGACTTGTGTGCAAGTACCTGTCTAGTTGGGAGGGACACAGAAGTAGGTTGTGGATCCACAGAGGAAGATGCCTGTGGTGTTAATGTAAACAGACAACTGGATTGAGAATAGGTTCCTTCTTTGGAGGGACTTGGTCCAGCTTTAGTAACCTAGAGTGAGGCAAGAGACCCTTTTGAGAGCTTCTGTCTGGGGAAGGGGTTTCCGTATTTGAGAGGCAAGAGAGGAAGTAATGCAGAAGGGCTGGGTAAAGAGACCATTCACTTCAGGGGAAACTGAATACTTTACTTGGAGTGATACCCAGTCCATTTCAGCCGTAGAGACCAAGCCCCAAACTCAGGCGGCACTGAAGGCATTAAGAAGCAGACACCCAGATAAAACAACAATTGGGGACCAACAGCATTCTGGGTTGAGGGCCTTGACTAGGCACTGACCCACATATTTATTCTCTCTGAACAAGTGATTATTATTAATGAACAGGTGTTCTGTGTTTTCTCATAGAACAAAGATAAACTAGGCAGACAGCTGGTGCCTGCTTACCACTGATCAGAGACAAACTAGCAAGCGTTCTCCATGAAGGAGCCACAGGGGCGGGGACAGATATCCCGTGCTTAAAGAACCAGTGTATGACATACACATACTGTTTACTAACTTTAGAACATCCTGAGCAGTTTTCTGCTTGGGGGAGCTGGCTCGGTTTTCTTGCCGCTGTTCTTAGCAAACAATATAATTTATCATACACTCAGCATTTCTCAGCAGAGTGAGGTATTGGAAGAGGAATGGGAAATGGTTTGAGTTGAGTCACCAGTACAGGAAGGGATGGTGCCTACATGTATGTGTTTGTTGGAAGAGGTGACCCATAAGGGGGTTTGGCCACATCTTGCGGTGTGTAGGGTTATGGGGCATTGAATGGCGGGGTGAGGGAGCTTTGCATGGTCATAATTGGCAGTATATGTGGAGAGAAGTTTGGTAGCTCTGTTAGTGAGCTTAGCGGGATAGATTTTAGTAAGGGTGAGCTCTGTCTACAAAGTCAGAGTCTTTTTGGATGGTGTGTGAGAAGTGAATGGGAATATGGTCCTAGAGCTGAGAAATGGGGATAGCCGAGGAGGCAGCAGAGGACGGGGAAAACCGGTATGGGGAGGTGGCCTCTTTTAGAGGATTTATGAGGTGGCTGATAGAGTCCTATGGATAAACTCTTTGTGAGACTTTTTTTTCATGTGATAAGGGAAAGGACTTTTAATATTTGATATTATCGGGGGAGGATGTTTCTCTTAGTTGATGTGTAGGGATAGGAGGAGAGCAGAGGTCCCCTTGAGAGGAAGTGATGAAGCTTACATAACAGTTTGAGGTTATGTCTTTTAGTGTGATAAATAGGTGGGGGGAAGAGAAGTAAGGGCAAAGGAGAAGGTACGGGGGCGTGCACCAATATGGAAGGATTGGTGAAGAGATGCTAGAATTTCCTTGGTTGGTTTTTGAGGGAAGATGAGTTTTATTTTTGACTATCTAGTTTATTTTGAAGGAGGCTCTTTGTTGTAACAATGAAGATTTTCAATGGGGGAATACTGGGGTTGGATTTTGAGGGTGATGAGGAGGTAGGGGCAGAGGAAAGGGCAGCTTTTCTTGCTGCCTCATCGGCCTTTCTGTTCCCTTTTGAGATTTTATCTGATCTTGTTTTGTGTCCTTGGCAGTGTATGACTCCTGCCTTAGCTGGGAGGTGTGCAACTTGGAGGAGTTGGTAAATAAGGGGACCATTAGTAATGGGGGTTCCTGCCTAGAATGGGAGTAGGGTAGCGAGGCATGATAAGGAAAGAGTGTGAGAAAATGGTATTTGATAGGGAACAAGTGAGGGGTTTGGTGTCACGTGCTTACAAGGTAAGTCCATCAACTTCCATAACTGAGACCTATGAGGGATGAATTGGTCCTGAAAATTTAGGTAAAGTTGAGTAGGTGACCTTGGTATTGATTCAAAAAAAGACTGGCTTACCTACTACTAACAGAGTTACCCTGGGCTCCGATAGTGATGGTGGATGGGGCCAGGAGACCTGGGCCCCATCAGTCTTCAGCAGCTAAACCAAGCAGCTATGGGAGTGTGAGCGACTCTTCACCTTTGTTTTGGTGAAGGGGTTGCAGGTTGGAGGTACAGGGTTTTGTGTCTGCCTGTTGAGAGGACAGTCAGACTTGCAGTGGCCTGCCTGTCCCTGGCAGATGGGGCAAGGGCTCTTTGGTGCCTGTGGATTGGGACATGCCTGCGCCCAATGGCCTTCCTTGCTGCACTTGAAACATGCCCCCAGAGGTGCACTGCTATCAGGTCTTTTGTGCCTCTGGGTGCCGTAGCCAGGCTGTTGGGGTTGGCAAATGGCAGCTGGTAGAAGCTGGTGTTTAGCACAGTCTCTTTGGGCCTTGTTTACTTTGTTCATCCCTGTTATGGAAGACCTTGAAGGCCAGGTTAAAGAGGTCTTTTTGTGGGGTTTGAGGGCTGTCTTTAGCCTTTTTAAGTTTGGGCCAGATGTCTGGAGCAGACTAGAAGATAAAATGATTGTTAAGAACTATGGAGCCTTCTGGAGGGCAGGATCAACATGGGTGTATTTTTGGAGGGCCTCTGTCAAGTGGGAAAGAAACTGGGCAGGATTTTTATTTCCCTTTTGGGAAATTTCCTTGAGGTTTTTTTTTTTTTTTTAAATTTATAGCCTTATGGGCATCTTTGTTAAGGCCTGAAATAAGGCAAGTAATGGGTACAGGATGCTTGGCCTGGATCTGTGGGCTGGTGTTCCTAGGCTGGCTCTTTCCTGGGGACGGCAGTGGCTCCTACTGGCTTAGTAAGATCTTGCTGATGAAGGTTGTCGGCATGTGCCAGGACTGCGAGCCACACTCTTTCCTTCTCTTTTGGAAGGCGGGTAGAAGAGAGGATAATATAGAGATCATGCCAAGTGAATTCATAAGACTGGATAGGATATTTAAATTCTTAGAGGCAAGTGTCTGGATTGTAGGATGAGGACCCGAGGCACTTTTCAATTTGGGAGAGATTGGATAGAGAGGAGGGCATGTGAATGTGGACAATGCCTTCCATCCCCACCACTTCTTGAAGGGGGAGTAAGGGAGCTGGCTGTGGGAGATGCCAGGTCTGCGAGTGGGTGTTGGGTGGGGATGGAGAGGAGTCAGAGTTGGAAGCAGGGGAAGAAGTGACAAGGGGAGACCTGGAGCTGGACCATAAGGCGGAGGCTCAGGGTGTCCGGGCGGAAGCGTGGGGCATTGGTGGAGAGGAAGGAAGTCAGCCGGATTGAAAGAGGAGGCATTGCCTGCCAGGGCCATGGGAGGGGTTGAGTTGGATTTCTAGCAGGCGAGGAGGATTTGGAAAGTGAAGCAGTCCTGACAGAGAGAGGGGCAGTTGCAGAGGGTAAAGAAAGCCTGAACTGGCACTTTACAAAAGAAGACATACATGAGGCTAACAAACATGAAAAAAATGCTCATCATCACTGGTCATTAGAGAAATGCAAATCAAAACCACACTGAGATACCATCTCACATCAGTTAGAATGGCAATCATAAAAAAATCTGGAGACAACAGATGCTGGAGACCAGTTGGAGAAATAGGAACACTTTTACACTTTTGGTGGGAATGTAAATTAGTTCAACCATTGTGGAAGACAGTGTGGCGATTCCTCAAGGACCTAGAAATAGAAATACCATTTGACCCAGCAATCCCATTACTGGGTATATGCCCAAAGAATGATAAATTGTTCTGTTATAAAGACATGTGCACACATATGTTCATTGCGGCACTGTTTACAATAGCAAAGACCTGGACCCAATCCAAATGTCCATCAACAATAGACTGGTTAAAGAAAATGTGGCACATAGACACCATGGAATACTATGCAGCCATAAAAAATGATCAGTTGGTGTCCTTCATAGGGACATGGATGAATCTGCAAACCATCATTCTCAGCAAACTGACACAAGAACAGAAAACTATATACCACATGTTCTCACTCATAGGTGGGTGTTGAACAATTTGAACACATGGACACAGAGAGGGGAGCATCACATACTGCAGTCAGTTAGTGGGGGCTATGGGAGGGACAGCAGGGGGTGGTGAGGATGAGGAGGGATAATGAGGGGAGAAACACTAGATATAGGTGGTAGGGGGATGAAGGCAGCAAACCACCTTGCCATGTATGTACCTATGCAGCAATCCTGCATGATCTGCCTGTGTACCCCAGAACCTAAAGTACAATTTAAAAAAAAAAAGCCTGAACATAGGGAACCTCAGACCATTTAACATTGCAGTGGTGGAAATTGTCAAGGTCCTAGAGAATGTTGAAAGTACCACTTTGGGCCACTGAAAGTCATTATCTTATTTATATTGGGCCAGGCCGTATTACAGTAGAAAATTAATCTTTTGGGCCTGACTTCAGACAGGAGATGAAGGGTGTCCAAATTCTGGAGGAGATATCCTAAGGGAGTAGTTTTATACCAAGCAAACTGCCTGGACCCCATGGTAAAAGGCCAGAAAAGGAGGAGAAAGACAAGAGTGTCCTCTGCCCTGTTACCTTTACCTAAGACAGTGAATTTGGAACAGTTGCTGTCAAATTAGGCATCCCCAAGACGACAGGACTGAGGCCCCTGGGGCCACAAGGGTGTCCTGGGCCTAGCACTGGGACTCTCAGATTGAAAACCTCTATCCAACTTACCAGCCAGGAGATGATGATTTGGATGGAGATAACTATCAAAGTTGGCAATGGAGGTCTGGGCTTTCCCTCCTCGGTCTGGAAAGGGGTTCGGATTTGGGGGGCTTTCCACAGGAGCAGGGAGAGAGAGAGAAAGATGGCCAGCACCTACTCCCATCCTGGGTTTTGGGACCAAAATGTAAGGTTGAGTGAAAAGATGGAGAGGCAGACCAGGGTCAGGTTTAGCAAATTTATTTCAACCTTCCAGGATGGCTGATTCACCACAGGCAGTGAAGGCAGCAGCCTGGCTTACAGACTATGGGGATTAAATAGGGGGGTTGCAGGTAGCTGGATGCTTTTCTAAGAAAAACAGCATCTTGGTGACATTCTGCTTAATTGGGTTAACATCCTGGATGTTCCAGAGCCAGGTGTGACCACATTCTGGAACGTAGGTGCCCTGTTTACAAGGCTTGAGGCTGTTTCTGTTATGAGCTTGGCTTAGCAGGGGAGAATGGGGAGATGGGGGTCTATGGGCTTGCCTTGCTGTACCCTAACAACCATGATACATTTATGTACATTTGAATTTTAGAGTTACTTAATTAGACTTTCCATTTATCTTAGAAAATGACAAGGCATTTGGATTCAAAATATCTTGGAGACTACCTGGCATCTTCCATGGCCTAGGATTCAGCCAATAATGTCCTAGTCAAAAAAAGAAAAACTTTTATAAAGATTGGTTCAGCTCTAATATATATATTATTTTCTCTAATATCTCTCCAGTACTTCAGATCACGTTATATCCAAAAGGCTTGCCATTACACAGTGACACATACTGAAATCCTAAACAGTGTAGATTGTACACAGAGAAGAAGTATACATTCTTATTTCTTTCCTATGTTCCTATTTTTTATTTTCTATTTCCATAAGCCAGAATAAGGATTCCGAAGTTATGAAACTGAGCAAACTTTCCAATTTGATTATTTGGGAATGAAGTAAATAAATCAAACTTATGACCATTCTAGGATAACCTGAAAGAAACAATTTAAACCTTTAAATTGCCTTAAATGGTAAATTTAAACCTTTTTGTTCAGCATTTGCTTAAATCAAACTGAAGTATACCTCCCAACCATGAATGTTAAGGCTTTATAACTTCAGATCTCTACCATCTTAACTTTATATGTTACCAAAGTAAGTGTGTTCTTCTCCACTCCCCTCACTCCCTCAAATATTTACTAACATAACCTTCCAAATATTTCGATTTACCTGATTTTTCTGTTTTATGTTCAGAGCATTTAGTTTTTGCATTGATGGGTCTTTGTAAAGCTACATCTAACCATACCTATCTTCTCTGCTCTCAGACCCCTAACTGATTATTGTTAGTTTCTCTAATATCACTTAAACTCTCTGAAATTAATATTTTCTGTAGTTCTCTGCATTGAAATGAAGAAAACCTTGTGCAGTACAAGAAATATTTGTTAAATGTATGATTCCTTAAGTTTTGATTTTAAGAAAAGTAATGTTTAAGAGGAGTAGTATTCAAATGGGATCACTGGTTAAGTGTGTCTTTAATTTGAATTCAAATAAGCCAGTTATAAAGGTGTTTGGATTATAAAGTTACTGGATGAACTGATCAACTGAATCTGCAACCTTGAAAATAATACTGGTTGTAGCTAACAACAGTTGAAAAATTGTTATGGCATAGTACATGATATTATGCACTGAGTATTCATTTATTTATTCAAAAATATTAAATAACTTGTTCAAGGTTATTTAACACGTCTACTCATTGTAAATAAGTACAGATCCAGTTCTTATTAAGAAATAAGCATATAAATATTCAGTGTGATTAATCTTCTAGGAACTTCAGATCCAGGATTCGGCTGTCTGGTTTCCAAAGGACATTTGCATGTCTAGCTGTGTGTGTGTGAGCTATTGGCATTTTTCTTTAACTCAGAATTATCATCTTTAGGTAGCCAAGTATAGCATCCCTGTTTGTGAAATAAGGAGTAGAACTCATCTGCTGTTCATATTGTACCCAAAGCAAGTTTAAAACAGAAGTACCATACTGTGAGTTTGTTGAAAGTCTGTTTAATAGCGATGTTGGAGAGTCAACTGTTACTCAAACCTCTCAGGCCTGAACAAAAGGCAGTCAACATTTTTATACCTTTTCAGGGTCAGGGGGTAAAAAGCAAATTGTTACAGAAGCAGAAAAAGCAGGAGAGGGGAGGGGGTATCCTAACAACAAAGATTCTATTTAAAGTTGTCAAGCACGATGTGGGGTAGGCAGTTACACAGCTGCAGGTACAGGATGTATGGGCCACTGGGCCCTGTTTCTCAGAAAAACAGTTTACAAAATACCAGGTGTTTTCTCAGAAAAAAACAGTTTACAAAATAACTACAAAGTTTCAGGAACAAAGTGCTCTACATAGCTTAGGGTGGTTAAAATGGAGCCAACAGGATTGCTTAAAATGGAGTCACCATAGCTAGGCTAGATTATCTCAATATCCCTCCAGGATCTAACCTGACTTTTCTGGGTAACTCCCTGTTTTTAAGGATTTCATTTCGGGGAATGTCATCTCTGTGGAACTGGAAATCAAGGGAATGCCCAATTGGCCAAAAATAGATCCATCTCAATCTCGGTCATAAAAATTTACATATGGAGTGAGTAACACAAGAACAGAAAATGATAAAACCGAGTATTAAGATTAATCTTCCTGGAGGGACCTACCTGTAAGTCAGACTGCACTCTTCATATCTTTCTACCAGCTTTTTCTTCAATTGAGTCAGTTTCTGTCTCAACCAAAGAACTCCAACCAAAATACCTATGAAGGAACTGTTCAGAAGAGTTACAGATGCTTTGACTGCAGGCTGATCACGGTGATCATGCCTGTAATCCCAGTACGTCAGGAGGCTGAGGTGAGCAGATCACTTCAGGCCAGGAGTTTGAGACCAGCCTGGTCAATATGGAAAATCTGTCTCTATTATAAACACAAAAATTAGCTGGGCATGGTGGCAAATGCTTGTAATCCCAGCTACTTGGGAGGCTGAGTCACAAGAATCACTTGAATCTGGGAGGTGGAGGGTGCAGTGAGCTGATTGTGCAGCTGCAGTTCAGCCTGGGTGACAGAGCGAGACACTGCCTCAAAATAAATGAAACCAACATTGACTGTAGTCAAAATTATTTAATTGTGCATTTAAAAACAACTAAAAGAATACAGTTGTGTTGTAACATAAAAGACAAATGCTTGAGGGGATTGAAACCCCATTTTCATATGTATTATGCCTATAGCAAAGTATCTCATGTATCCCAGATATACATACAACTATTGGGTACCCACAAAAATTTAAAAAGCAATAAAATTAAGCACTGAGTTATTTAATGGTTGTAAAAAAGTAGAAAAATTCTCTTCCCTAAAAAGAATGAAATCTAATTGGAAAGATATGGCATATTCATGTACAAAATCAAAAATAATGCAATTCATAATTTTTTTTTGAAACAGTCTCTGTTGTCCAGGCTGGAAGTGTAGTGGCATGAGCTCAGCTCACTACAACTTCCAACTCCCAGGTTCAAGTGATTCTCCTGCCTCAGCCTCCAGAATAAGTGGGTCTATAGGTGCACACAACCACTCCCAACAAATTTTTGTATTTTTAGTAGGAATGGGGTTTTACCATGTTGGCCAGGTTGATCTTGAACTCCTGACCTCTAGTGATCCACCTGTGGCCTCAGCCACCCAAAGTTCTGGGATTACAGGTATAAGCCAGAATCCCCAGCCTACAATTCATAATTGAAGATATATAAAATATTTGGAAATTCATACAGAATACAGAAGATTTTTCTGTTGTTCAGACGACTAAGTCACTTGCGGTAAAGATGGTAAGGAGGGTTTCATTTTCTAGGTGGACTTCAGTTAGACACTTAATTTTTAATGGGGAAAAGGTATGGAAAAGTTCTAGCAGCTTAAATGCATCAATCTTGGCCTGGAGTGTATTTAGAGAACCAGTTTAGGAAAAAAAGAGTACAAGGCAGTTATACTATTAAAACCATGAGTTGATTGGATATATCCATGGATGTGTAGTGACTGGCTCAGTGACCTAGCTTACTTTCATAAGCCAACCATTAATTCTACATACTAGTTGGGGATACTTGGAAGAGGGAGCAATTCTAACAGCCAATTATTTGATGACCTGCTGTCTAACATGGGAGGTTAATGTGAAGCTTCCTGGCATCTGGAACAGAATTAAGCCAAGTAAATAAGATAAAGGAAAGGTGCACTATCAAACCATAATAATTTACAAACTTAAGACTTCTTTCTACCTCCTAAATGTACCTGGGACTGCTCGGTGTTAGTGAGGGGTTTTTTTTTTTTTGAAATGTTGCCTCTCAGTCATGACTAGAATCAGAACCTCATAAACATCAAGATACATAGATCGATAGATTAATAGACATCTTACTTGAACTTCACAGACCACTCGTTAGGAGTGAATAAATTTAAGCTCTAGAGTGTTTAAGTTTTAGTCAATAAAACTGAAATTTTCCTTGGCTCTGCATAATTATCATTATTCAAATTTGCCTTAGACTGAGTACTAGAAGCTTCAGAGAGAGGTCACTAGTTAAGTTCTGTGTCAGCCTATGAACAATTTATAGTTGATTTCCGGTTTTTTTTTTGTTTTTCCATTATACAAGCTTGTCTAATAGTAAAAATAGTTTATGGTAACTCAGGGGTTAACAGTCTATACCTTGTCACGGGCACTATATTAGCATTGGATCTTTTACTCTTCTTGATAATATGGCATTATATTTACCAATATCCCCATTTTTGAAATAAGTCTTTTCAGATGTTGTTTTTTGGGTGATAAGAGAGGTTAAATTCCAAATTTATCTAAGTCTAAATAAAGTTATTTTATAGCACACATCATTCTAAATCAGACATACTATCCCTCCACTCTGCCACCCTTTCTTTCCCTAACCCTTTCCTGTTAATTCAGAAGAACTTGATGCCTTAGAGCACAGGCTCTGGAATCAGACTGACCCCAGACTCAAGTCCCGGCTCCAACATTTACCACAGTAGGGACTATAAGCAAATTAACTCAATTTCTCTAGGGTTCAGTTTTCTCATCTTCAAGATGGGTAGAACTAGTAATTATGCCCATCTTGTTGTGTTGTAAGGAGTAAATTCTGAAGGATTTGAAACAGTGCCCACAATATTTAATAAATGTTGTCTACTACTATTCTTGATCTTATTTTCATTAGAAATTGGATTGTTCTTTTTGTCATAAACCCTGAAGTCATTCATTCTCAACTATGTTTTTCTTACCCACTGCATCTAGTTACGTACAAAGTCTTATTTCTGAAATTATCCTTGTACATTTTTTTTTTTTTTGTATTTTAAGTTCTGGGGTACATGTGCAGATCTTGCAGGATTGTTGCATAGGTACACACATGCCATGATGGTTTGCTGTCTCCATCCCCCCGTCACCTACATCAGGCATTTCTTCCAATGTTATACCTCCTCAAACTCCTCATCCCCTGTTGTTCCTCCCCTAGCCCCCAACCCCACCAGACCCCAGTGTGTGACATTTCCCCTCCCTGTGCCCATGTGTTCTCATTGTTCAACACCTACCTATGAGTGAGAACATGCGGTGTTTGGTTTTCTGTTCTTGTGTCAGTTTGCTGAGAATGATGGTTTCCAGATTCATCCATGTGCCTACAAAGGACATGAACTCATCTATTTTTATGGCTGCATAGTATACCATGGTGTATATGTGCCACATTTTCTTTGTCCAGTCTATCATCGATGGGCATTCGGGTTAGTTCCAGGTATTTGCTATTGTAAACAGTGCCACAGTGAACATATGTGTGCACATGTCTTTATAACAGAGCAATTTAAAATCCTTTAGGTATATATCCAGTAATGGGATTGCTAGGTCAAATGGAATTTCTATTTCTAGATCCTTGAGGAATCACCACACTGTCTTCCACAATGGTTGAACTAATTTACATTCCCACCAACAGTGTAAAAGTGTTCCTATTTCTCCACATCCTCTCCAGCATCTGTTAGCTCCAGATTTTTTAAAGATTGCCATTCTAACTGGTATGAGATAGTATCTCAATGTGGTTTTGATTTGCATTTCTCTAATGACCAGTGATGATGAGCATTTTTTCATGTTTGTTGGCCTCATAAATGTCTTCTTTTGAAAAGTCTCTTCATATTTTTTGCCCACTTTGAAATGGGTTTGTTTTTTCTTGTAGATCTGCCTTTAGTTCTTTGTAGATTCTGGATATTAGCCCTTTGTCAGATGGGTAGATTGCAAACATTTTTCCCCATTCTGTTGGTTGCCAGTTCACTCTGATGATTGTTTCTTTTGCTGTGCAGAAACTCTTAACTTTAATTAGATCCCATTTGTCTCTTTTGGCTTTAGTTGCCATTGCTTTTGGTGTTTTAGTCATTGAAGTCCTTGCCTATGCCTATGTCCTGAATGGTTTTGCCTAGATTTTCTTCTAGGGTTTTTATGGTGTTGGGTCTTATGTTTAAATCTTTAATCCATCTGTAACTAATTTTAGTGTAAGGTATAAAGAAGGGGTCCAGTTTCAGCTTTCTGCACATGGCTAGCTAGTTTTCAGAACACCATTTATTAAACAGGGAATCCTTTCCCCATTGCTTGTTTTTGTCAGGTTTGACAAATATCAAACCTGTTTTGTCAGGTTGTAGATGTGTGGCATTGCCTCTAAAGCCTCTGTTCTATTCCATTGGTCTATATGTCTGTTTTGATAACAGTACCATGTTGTTTTGATTACTGTAGCCTTGCTGTATAGTTTAAAGTCAGGTAGCATAATGCCTTCAGCTTTATTCTTCTTGAAGTCAGGTAGTGTAATGCCTCCAGCTTATAATTGTCTTGGCTATGTGGGTTCTCTTTTGTTTCCATATGAAGTTTAAAGTGGTTTTTCCAGTTGTGGGAAACAGGTCAATGGTAGCTTGATGGGGAAAGCATTGAATCTATAAATTATTTTGGGCAGTATCACCATTTTCATGTTATTGATGCTTCCTAACCATGAGCATGGAATATTTTTCCACCTGTTTGTGTCCTCTCTTATTTCGTTGGGCAATGGTTTGTAGTTCTCCTTGAAGAGGTCCTTCACATTCTTTGTTAGTTGTATTCCTAGATGTATTTTATTCTCTTTGTAGCAATTGTGAATGGGAGTTCTCTCATGATTTGACTGTTCGTCTGTTATTGTGTATAGGAATGCTTGTGATTTCTGCACATTGATTTTGTACCCTGAGATTTTAGTGAAGTTGCTTATCAGCTTAAGGAGATTTCAAGCTGAGATGATGGGGTCTTCTAAATATACAATCATGTTGTCTTCAAATAGAGACAATTTGACTTCCTCTTTTTCTAATTGAATACCCTTTAATTTTTTTCTTACCTAATTGCTCTAGCTAAAACTTCCAATATTATATTGAATAGGAGTGGTGAGAGAGGGCATCCTTGTTTAGTGCCAGTTTTCAAAGGGAATGCTTCCAGTTTTTGCCTCTTCAGTATGATATTGGCTGTGGGTTTGTAGTAAATAGCTTTTATTATTTTGAGATACATTCCATCGATACCTAGTTTATTAAGAGTTTTTAGCATAAAGGGCTGCTGAATTTTGTAGAAGGCTTTCTCTGCATCTATTGAGATAATCATGTGGTTTTTGTCTTTGGTTCTGTGTATGTGATGGATTACACTTATAGATTTGCATGTGTTGAAGCAGCCTTGTATCCCTCGGATAAGCTTTTTGATGTGCTGGTGCATTCAGTTTGCCAGTATTTTATTGAAGATTTTTGCATCACTGTTCATCATGGATATTGGCCTCAAGTTTGCTTTTTTAGTTGTGTCTCTGCCAGATTTTGGTATCAGGATGATGTTGGTCTCATAAAATGAGTTACAGGAGTTCCTCTTTTTGTATTGTCTGGAATAGTTTCAGAAGGAATGGTAACAGCTCTTCTATGTAACTCTGGTTGAATTTGGCTGTAAACCCATATGGACCTGGACTTTTTTTGGTTGGTAGGCTATTTGCTGCCTCAACTTCAGACTTCTTATTGGTCTATTCAGGGATTCAAATTCTTCCTGGTTTGGTCTTGGGGGGGTGTAAGTGTCCAGAAATTTATCCATTTCTTCCAGGTTTACTAGTTTATGTGCATAGAGTTTTTTGTAGAAATCTCTGATGGTAATTTGTATTTCTGTGGAATCGGTAGTGATAGCCTCTTTATCATTTTTGATTGCATCTGTTCCATTCTCCTCTTTCAGTAGCCTGGTTAGTGCTCTATTTTGTTGATCTTTTCAAAAAGCAGCTCCTGGATTTATTCTTTTTTTTTTTTGAAGGATTTTTTTGTGTTACAGTCTTCTTCAGTTCTGCTCTGATCTTAGTTATTTCTTGTCTTCTGGTAGCTTTTGAGTTTTTTGACTCACTCCTCAAGCTTTTTCAGTTTTGATGTTAGGGTGTCAATTTTAGATCTTTCCTTGCTTCTCATGTGGGAATTTATTGCTATAAATTTCTGTTTAGATACCGCTTTAAATGTGTCCCAGAGATTCTGGTACGTTGTATCATCATTCTCATGGTTTCGAAGAATATGTTTATTTCTTCCTTCATTTTGTTGTTTATCCAGTCGTCATTCAGGAGCAAGTTGTTCAGTTTCCATACAGTTGTGCGGTTTTGGGTGAGTTTCTTTTTTTTTTTTAATTGCATTTTAGGTTTTGGGGTACACGTGCAGAACATGCAAGATAGCTGCATAGGTACACACGTGGCAGTGTGATTTGCTGCCTTCCTCCCCTTCACCCACATCTGGCATTTCTCCCCATACTATCCCTCCCCAGCTACCCCCTGCCACTGTCCCTCCCATATTCCCCTGAATAAACCCCAGTGTGTAGTGCTCCCCTCCCTGTATTCATGTGTTCTCATTGTTCATCACCCGCCTATGAGTGAGAACATGCGGTATTTCATTTTCTGTTCTTGTGTCAGTTTGCCGAGAGTGATGTTCTCCAGATTCATCCATGTCCCTACAAAGGACACGAACTCATCATTTCTTATTGCTGCATAATATTCCATGGTGTATATGTGCCACATTTTCCCAGTCCAGTCTACCATCGATGGGCATTTGGCTTGGTTCCAGGTCTTTGCTAGTGTAAAGAGGGCTGCAATGAACATTCGTATGCATGTGTCCTTATAGTAGAATGATTTATAGTCCTTTGGATATATACCCAGTAATGGGGTTGCTGGGTCAAATGGAATTTCTATTTCTAGGTCTTTGAGGAATCACTACACTGTCTTCCACAATGGTTGAACTAATTTACACTCCCACCAGCAGTGTAAAAGTGTTCCTATTTCTCCACATCCTCTCCAGCATCTGTTGTCTCCAGATTTTTTAATGATCGCCATTCTAACTGGCATGAGATGGTACCTCAATGTAGTTTTGATTTGCATTTCTCTAATGACCAGTGATGATGAGCATTTTTTCATGTTTGTTGGCCTCATGTATGTCTTCTTTTGTAAAGTATCTGTTCATATCCTTTGCCCATTATTGAATGGGCTTGTTTGTTTTTTTCCTGTAAATCTGTTTGAGTTCTTTGTAAATTCTGGATATCAGCCCTTTGTCAGATGGGTAAACTGCAAAAATTTTTTCCCATTCTGTTGGTTGCCGATTCACTCTAGTGACTGTTTCTTTTGCTGTGCAGAAGCTGTGGAGTTTCATTAGGTCCCATTTGTCTATTTTGGCTTTTGTTGCCAATGCTTTTGGTGTTTTGGTCATGAAGTCCTTGCCTACTCCTATGTCCTGAATGGTTTTGCCTAGATTTTCTTCTAGGGTATTTATGGTGCCAGGTCTTATGTTTAAGTCTTTAATCCATCTGGGGTTAATTTTAGTGTAAGGTGTCAGGAAGGGGTCCAGTTTCTGCTTTCTGCACATGGCTAGCCAGTTTTCCCAACACCATTTAATTAAACAGGGAATCCTTTCCCCATTGCTTGTTTTTGTCAGGTTTATAAAAAATTGTATGGTAGTAGATATGTTGTGTTGCCTCCAATGCCTCCGTTCTGTTCCATTGGTCTGTATCTCTGTTTTGGTACCAGTATTATGCTGTTTTGATTACTGTAGTCTTGTAGTATAGTTTGAAGTTCGGTAGTGTGATGCCTCCCGCTGTGTTCTTTTTGCTTAGAATTGACTTGGCTATGCGGGCTCTCATTTGGTTCCATATGAAGTTTCAGGTGGTTTTTTCCAGTTCTGTGAAGAAAGTCATTGGTAGTTTGATGGGGATAGCATTGAGTCTGTAGATTACTTTGGGCAGTATGGCCAATTTCACAATATTGATTCTTCCTAACCATGAACATGGAATGTTTCTCCATCTGTTTGTATCCTCTCTTATTTCGTTGAGCAGTGGTTTGTAGTTCTCATCAAAGAGGTCCTTTACGTTCCTTGTTAGTTGTATTCCTAGCTATTTTATTCTCTTTGTAGCAATTGTGAATGGCAGTTCATTTTTGATGTGGCTCTCTTTCAGTCTGTTATTGGTGTATAGGAATGCTTGTGATTTTTGCACATTGATTTTGTATCCTGAGACTGCCGAAGTTGCTTACCAGTTTCAGGAGTTTTTGGGCTGAGATGATGGGGTCTTGTAGATATACTATCATGTCATCTGCAAATAGAGACAATTTGGCTTCCTCCTTTTCTATTTGAATACCCTTTATTTCTTTTTCTTGCCTGATTGCTCTGGCTAGAACTTCCAGTACTATATTGAATAGGAGTGGTGAGAGAGGGCATCCTTATCTAGTGCCAGATTTCAAAGGGAATGCTTTGAGTTTTTGCCCATTCAGTATGATATTGGCTGTTGGTTTCCTGTAAATAGCTTTTATTATTTTGAGATACGTTCCATCAATACAGAGTTTATTGAGGGTTTTTAGCATAAAGGGCTGTTGAATTTTGTCAAAGGCCTTCTCTGCATCAATTGAGATAATCATGTGGTTTTTGCTTTTGGTTCGGTTTATGTGGTGAATTACGTTTATAGACTTGAGTATGTTGAACCAGCCTTGCATCCCCGGGATGAATCCTATTTGATCATGGTGGATAAGCTTTTGGATGTGCTGTTGCAATTGACTTGCCAGTATTTTATTGAAGATTTTTGCACCTATGTTCATCATGGATATTGGCCTGATGTTTTCTTTTCTTGTTGAGTCTCTGCCAGGTTTTGGTATCCAGATGATGTTGGTCTCATAAAATGATTTGGGATGGATTCTCTCTTTATGGATTATTTGGAATAGTTTCAGAACGAATGGTAACAGTTCCTCTTTGTGTGTCTGGTAGAATTTGGCTGTGAACCCATCTAGACCTGGGCTTTTTTTGTGTGGTAGGCTCTTAATTGCTGCCTCAACTTCAGACCTTGTTATTGGTCTATTCACAGTTTCGGCTTCCTCCTGGTTAAGGCTTGGAAGGACACAAGTGTCCAGGAATTTATCCATTTCTTCCAGGTTTACTAGTTTATGTGCATAGAGTTGTTTGTTGTATTCTCTGATGATGGTTTGAATTTCTGTGAAATCTGTGGTGATTTCTCTTTTATCATTTTTTATTGCATCTATTTGGTTATTCTCTTTTCTTTTTTATCAATTTGGCTAGTGGTCTGTCTATTTTGTTGATCTTTTCAAAAAGCCAGCTCTTGGATTTATTGATTTTTTGAAGGGTTTTTCGTGTCTCTATCTCCTTCAGTTCTGCTCTGATCTTAGTTATTTCTTTTCTTCTGCTAGGTTTTGAGTTTTTTGATCTTGCTCCTCTAGCTCTTTCAATTTTGATGATAGGGTGTCAATTTTGGATCTCTCCACTCTTCTCATGTGGGCACTTATTGCTATATATTTTCCTCTAGAGACTGCTTTAAATGTGTCCCAGAGATTCTGGTATGTTTTGTCTTCCTTCTCATTGGTTTTGAAGAACTTCTTTATTTCTGCCTTCATTTCATTGTTTATCCAGTCAACATTCAAGGGCCAGTTGTTCAGTTTCCATGAAGCTGTGCGTTTCTGAGTTAGTTTCTGAATTCTGAGTTCTAACTTGATTGCACCATGGTCTGAGAGACTGTTTGTTAGGATTTCAGTTCTTTTGCATTTGCTGAGGAGTGATTTACTTCCAATTATGTGGTCAATTTTCAAGTAGGTGTGATGTGGTTCTGAGAAAAATGTATTTTCTGTGGATTTGGGGTGGAGAGTTCTGTAAATGTCTATCAGGTTTGCTTGTTCCAGGTCTGAGTTCAAGCCCTGGATATCCTTGTTAATTTTCTGTCTGGTTGACCTGTCTAATATTGACAGTGGAGTGTTAAAGTCTCCCACTATTATTGTGTGGGAGTCTAAGTCTCTTTGTATGTCATTAAGAACTTGCCATATATATCTGGGTGCTCCTGTATTGGGTTCATATATATTTAGGATCATTAGCTCTTCTTGTTGTATTGATCCTTTTACCATTATATAATGTCCTTCTTTGTCTCTTTTGATCTTTGTTGTTTTAAAGCCCATTTTATCAGAGATGAGAATTGCAACTCCTGCTTTTTTTTTGCTCTCCATTTGCTTGATAAATCTTCCTCCATCCCTTTATTTTGAGCCTTTGTGTATCCTTGCATGTGAGATGGGTTTTCTGGATACAGCACACCAATGGGTTTGGCTTTTCATCAAGTTTGCCAGTTTGTGTCTTTTGATTTGTGCATTTAGCCCATTTACATTTAGGGTTAATATTGTTATGTGTGTATTTGATCCTGCCATTTTAATTCTAGCTGGCTGTTTTGCCCTTAGTTGATGCAGATTCTTCATTATGTTGATGCTCTTTAGCATTTGGTATGTTTTTGGAATGGCTGGTACTGGTTGTTCCTTTCTATGTGTAGTGCCTTTTTCAGGAGCTCTTGTAAAGCAGGCCTGGTGGTGACAAAATCTCTGAGTAATTGCTTGTTCGCAGAGGATTTTATTTTTCCTTCACTTATGAAGTTCAGTTTGGCTGGATATGAAATTCTAGGTTGAAAGTTCTTTTCTTTAAGGATGTTGAATATTGGCCCCCACTCTCTTCTGTCTTGTAGGGTTTCTGCCGAGAGATCTGCTGTGAGTCTGATGGGATTCCCTTTGTGGGTGACCCAACCTTTCTCTCTGGCTGCCCTTAGCATTTTCTCCTTCATTTCAACCCTGATGAATCTGACAATTATGTGCCTTGGGGTTGCTCTTCTTACGGAATATCTTTGTGATGTTCTCTATTTCCTGGACTTGAATATTGGCCTGCCTTGCTAGGTTGGGGAAATTTTCCTGGATAATATCCTGAAGAATATTTTCCAGCTTGGATTCATTCTCTTTGTCCATTCAGGTACACCTATCAAACGTAGATTAGGTCTCTTCACATAGTCCCACATTTCTTGGAGACTTTGTTCATGTCTTTTTGTACTTTTTTCTTTAATCTTGCCTTCTTGTTTTATTTCATTTAGTTGATCTTCGACCTCTGATATCCTTTCTTCTGCTTGGTCAATTCGGTTGTTGAGACTTCTGTATGCTTTGCAAAGTTCTCGTGTTGTTTGTTTCAGCTCCATGAAATCACTCATATTCCTCTCTAAGTTGTTCATTCTTGTTATCATTTCCTCAAATCTTTTTTCAAGGTTCTTAGTTGCTTTGCATTGAGTTAGAACATGTTCTTTTAGCTCACGGAAGTTTTTCATTACCCACCTTCTGATGTCTGATTCTGTCATTCCATCACACTCATTCTCTGTCCAGCTTTGTTCCCTTGCTGGTGTGAGGTTTTGGGCCCTTGTAGGAGGCGAGGTGTTCTGCTTTCAGGTGTTTTCCTCCTTTTCACACTGGTTTCTTCCCATCTTTGTGGATTTATCCACCTGTCGTCGGAGTAGTTGCTGATTTTCCAATTGGGTCTCTGAGTGGATGTCCAGATTCGTGATGATGAAGTATTTCTGTTTCTTAGTTTTCCTTCTAACTGTCTAGCCCCTCTGCTGTAGGGCTGCTGAGGTCCATTTCAGGCCCTGCTTGCCTGGGGAACACCTGTAGCAGTTGTGGAACCATGAGGATTGCTACCAGTTTCTTCTTCTTCTATCTTTGTCCCTGAATGATGCCCGCCAATTGTCAGTCTGATCAGTCCTTTGTGAGGTGACTCTTTGTATGTATAGGGGTCAGGGAGCTGCTTGAGGAGACAGTCTGTACTTTATGGGAGCTCTAGTGCTGAGCTGTGAGCTCCATTGTTCATTCAGGGCTGCTAGGCCAGTATGTTTAAGTCTGCTGCAGCAGAACTCATAAAGCCCTTTTTTTTGTGGGTTACCCGAATTTTCTCTCTGGCTGCTCTTAGCATGTTTTCCTTCATTTCAACCCTGGTGAATCTGACAATTATGTGCCTTGGGGTTGCTCTTTTTGAGGAATATCTTTGTGCTGTTCTCTGTATTTCCTGGATTTGAATGTTGGTCTGCCTTGATAGGTTGGGGAAGTTCTCCTGTATAATATCCTGAAGAGTGTTTTCCAGCTTGGATTCATTCTCTTTGTCACATTCAGGTATGCTGATCAAGCGTAGTTTAGGTCTTTTTACATAATCCCATATTTCTCAGAGGCTTTGTTCATTTCTTTTCACTCTCTTTTCTCTAATCTTGTCTTCTCATTTTATTTCATTGAGTTGATCTTCAGTCTCTGATATCCTTACTTCTGCTTGATTGACTTGGCTATGGAAACTTGTGTATGCTTCACAACGTTTTTGTGCTGTGTTTTTCAGCTCCATCAGGTCCTTTATGCTCTTCTCTAAGCTGGTTTTCCTAGTTAGCATGTTACCTAACATTTTTTCAAGGTTTTTAGTTTCTTTGCATTGGGTTAGAACATGTTCCTTTAGCTCAGAGAAGTTTGTTATTACCCACATTCTGAAGACTGCTTCTGTCAGTTTTTCAAACTCATTCTCCATCGTTTTGTTCCCTTGCTGGCGAGGAGTTGTGATCCCTTGGAGGAGGAGAAGTGTTCTGGCCTTTGATGGTTTCATCCTTTTTGTGCTGGTTTCTAGTGGATTTATCTACCTTTGATCTTTGAAGTTGGTGATTTTGGATGGGGTCTCTGAGTAGATATCCTTTCTGTTGATGTTGAAGCTATTTCTATTTTTTAGTTTTACTCTAACAGTCAGGCCCCTCTGCTATAGGACTGCTGGAGGTACACTCCAGACCTTGCTTGCCTGGGAATCACCCGTGGGGGCTGCAGAGCAGCAAGGATTGCTGTCTGATCTTTCCTCTGGTAGCTTCTTCCCAGAAGGGTACCCGCCATGTGTCAGCCAGAGCTCTCCTGTATGAGGTGTCTTTTTGGTTATGCAGGGGTCAGGGAGCTACTTGAGGAGGCAGTCTTTCCCTTGTCTGCCTGCAGAGGTGCTGTGGGGCTGTCACAGACTCAGTCCAGCTGCTGTGTAAGCTTTCTCTGGCTTTTGTTTACACAGATAGGTTTAGACCCACCTCCGCAATGGCAGACGCCCTCCCCTGCACCGAGTTTGATCGTCCTGGGTCAAGCTCCAACTGATGTGTTGGCTGTGAAACTCTCAAGTGAGAAGACTTCAGTTTGCTGGTCTTTGTGGGGGTGGGAACCACCCAGCCATATCACATGTCTCCCTGCCTTCTCCTCCCCCTCTTTCTGGGGAGCAGGTAGCTCCATCCCACAGGTGCTCTCATTGCTAGTCAAAACATCCACCCCAATCTGTGTGGACAACCCACAGTACTGGCCAGAGCTGGTGCTCAGATCTGTGCTGTTAACTCACAGTGCTTTTCAGCCCAGCAGGGATCTCCTATTCTGTGGGCTGCAGACCCCATGGGACAAGCACGGTATCTGAACCAGAGTGCGAGGGCAGAGAGTGGGATGGATGTCCCCAATCCACCAGTCAGTTGCACTTCCCAAGCAAGGCAGTGCCCCACCCTGCCTTGGTTTGCCCTCCTTGGGCTACACCCACTGTCCAACCAGACCCATTGAAATGAACCAGGTATCTCAGTTGGATATGCAGAGATCACTTGCCTGTGTCTCTCTGACTGGGAACTGCACTCCAGAGCTGTTGCTATTCAGTCATCTTGGTGGAATACCCCTTGCACATGTTTTATCCCTTACAGTTTCTCAATCACAGATAGAAATCTGTGTCTTATGCTTCTCTCCTAGTTATTTCCCAAATTATGCCATTGATCTTCCTAGCTACCGTATGGAGATTTCCAAAGCAAAATTCACACATTCTGAGGACTGCTCATGATAAGCCAGTGGAGCATAAGAAATAAATATTAAAACTTCTGCATGCAAAAGTAGAAATTAAAATAGATGAGATAAAATACCTATTTTCTACTTTTGCATATATTTTAAAATGTACAAAATGTTATTACAGTGGTTATGGGGGGGTTGAAGATGTTGGTCAAAGGATACAAAATTTCAGTTAGATAAAAGAAATATGTTCAAGAGATCTATTGTAAAACATAGTGACCATAATTAATAACATTTTTTTAATTCTTAAGACTTGCTGAGAGAGTAGATTTTAAGTGTAGTAATCACTAAAAAGTATATATGGTAATTTACATGTTAATTAGCTCACTTTAGCCTTTCCACATGTATACATATTTCAAACATCACATTGTATGAATAAATACATATAAATTTTATTTGTCAATTTTAAAATTAATGTTATTACAGTAGTATATGTATATGCTTGATGAATGAATATGCATATCTTAGAAATGTCTCAATATTATTTTAGAATGGATGACTAAAAAGACTCTCTTGATATTAATACAATCTGTACAGTAATACACTTAATTATGCAAATTTTTATTATAATGCCATATAAAAACATTTTAAAATCTCTTCTTGTCTACCACTGCTTTCAAAGTTCTGCATATTCTGGATCCAATTTAATTTCTATTTTTATGTTTGACTCACTTTAATATATCCTATTATGAATTTGCATATCTACTTTAGTAATTTGCATAACATACTAAAGTAGGATATGTTATGATACAACCTATTCCCAGTGATAACTAATTAATATTCTGTCTTCTTTTTTTTTCTTCCCTTTCTTTTTCTTCTTATATTCCTTCTAAATAGATTTTTATTACTAAAAATGAACCAGGCACCGTGCTAGATTCTGGAACCCAAACATGAGAGTGGAAGCATTATTTTAATAATATAATCTAGTAAAATACTTTACTCATAGTCATGCAATAGTTATCTGTTCCATAAGTTTCTGTCAAAAATCATCGTATTTCTCTTTATTCTGTTCCTACACTCTGGAATCCCATGGATATCCAAGCATTTTGTTTATATCTGTCATTTAGAATCTATATTCTGCCTTGTTACACAGTTGTCTTTTTTATCTTCCCTTTACTGTATTCCATCTTTGTACATCCATTCATTTATTTATTCAACAGATAATCATTGAGCACTTACTCTGTACTTTGTACAATAATGAATTAATAATCAGATTGGGCAGGGAAAACACACTCAGAAGAGAAAATCCAAATCCAGGGCAGGGAAAACACACTCAGAAGAGAAAAAATAATTCTTTTTGCTAAAAGTTGACATTTTACATTTTTCAAAAAAGCAGGAGTCATAATTTAAAAAATCAGAACCTAATTGAATTTTCTTACATCCAATTTACAGCTTGGAGATTATTTTTATTTTTTATATATTTTATTGCATTTTAGGTTCTGGGGTACATGTACAGAACATGCACAATTGTTGCATATGTACCTACATGGCAATGTGGTTTGCTACCTCCATCCCCCCATCACCTATATCTGGCATTTCTCTCCATGTTATCCCTCCTAACTCCCTACCCACCACTGTTCCTTCCCTAGTCCCCCACAACAGACCCCAGTATGTGACACTCCCCTCCCTGTGTCCATGTGTTCTCATTGTTCAACACCCACCTATGAGTGAGAACATGCAGTGTTTTTCTGTTCTTGTGTCAGTTTGCTGAAAAATTTTGAGTCACATAAGGGAAGAGCGCTATAACTTTCACTACTTTGAGTCTCTAATACCTTAATATGTCCTTGACCTTCACTACTTGAAACCAGTGATTGAATCACTGCACATAGTAGGTGCTTGACAAGTACCATTGTTATGCAACATTTGGTAGACAGACATGTGCAAGTTGCTGTCTCAGAAAAAGTTGTCTTGGAATAAGATTGCCATAACTAGAAAATAAAAATATAGCATGTCTAGATGAATTTGAATTTTAAATAACAAATATTGTACAGTATATACTTAAACTAAAAATGTATTTGCAGCTACTTGGAAGGCTGAGATTGGATGATCCATTGATGCCAGGAATTTGAGGCTGTGTGAGCTATGATTATGCACATCCACCTAGATGACTGAGCAAGATCCAATTTCAGAAAAAAAAAATTATTTGTTGTTTATCTGAAATTTGAATTTAACTGAGTGTTTTATATTTTAGCTGGCAATCCCATCTGTGTAGAATGTTGATTAAATATCATCAACATTAAACATTTTTTAAAGAGCAAATTTACTACCTGGGCAATAAAAATAGTTCTTTTGTGAATTTCAGGTTTTGTGTTCTCTCACAATCACCATGTAGGTATGCACTTAAAACATTCTGAAATGGAGAAGTGGCACCATGGAATTGCTGCGCAGCTGTGCCCCATGGATTGCCCTGTGAGGAAACCTAGACCACGTGTGCAATGGATGAGTCAGTTACATATTTTTTCTATGAAGAAAAGTTAAATGATACTGATTTTCCCAGATAAAAGTAACCATTTTACTATAGAAGCCTTACAATTACATAGTTCCTTAATTCCCCTTTCTTTATAGCTCAAATTCTTTCACACGTTCCACATTTTTCTGTCCTTGTTTTTTTGTCATTTTCCCCATTTCACTTTTCATCTTTATCCTATTCCTCAGCCTATCTATGGATCCCATTGTTTCTATCACCTATTAAATATTATAATAATCTCATACTCCAATAGTGCTTTGTAGTAACAATACTTTTTTATGTACTCTGTTATTTGAGTTATATAAAAATTAGTTACTAAAGTTACAGACTCCTAGGAAAGAATGAGAATAATAATTGCAGAGTTAAGCCCCTGGCAGTTTGCACTTACATGTTCATGCAATCTTCCCAACACCCTGCAAGTCAGCTACTATCAGCTAACCTCTTTTCACATACGAGGTCATTAAGACAAGAAAAGGCTAGGGCTGGATTTGAACCTAAGCTGTCTGGCTTCAGCCTAATTCTGCAACACTGTGCTAATGCCTAGCAACTAATGTTGAAAGATGATGGGTGTTTAAGCTAACCTAAAAGCTGATCAGAGCAGAGTCCCGGACTCTAACTCAAATCTTCAGGTTCAGAATCAACACCAAACTACTTGATTTTTCTGCTTCCTTTGTGCTTTGTATCCCACAGAATGTATTCCAAGGATAAAAGAAAAATTATTCTTATTAGAATATTCCACATTGAGAACTAAAATTAGGTAGGCAGAGGTATAGTTCTACACTCCATTCTTTATTCCAATTTTTTTCTTAGACCCACATCTCTTCCAGAAATCACACTTGCAGCTTTGGTGAATGAACAATGAGAACGCTATTGTATAATCAAGAATCACAAAAGAAAAACAAGTCAAAGTCCCAGTCTAGAAAATCATTTCAATTCTGAATACTCCTGAAAGAACCAGTCCTTTGTCTCAAAGAGTCAAGTGTGTTACATGACAGTAAAGTAAGTCTAGGAGGTTTGCTCATTCCATTCTACACAGGAAGTCCTAAAAAGCTATCATGGATAATGAGGAACATAATGATCCTTGTATTTTTTATGTTTCCAAATTTTAAAGTGCGATGTTTAATGACACTAATATCTTTCTTGGACCATGACCCTCAGGTGTGCTGAGGTAGGAAATCGTAGATGATAATACAGTAACAGCATCTACTCTCTTATTAAAAAAAGAAAGGAACAAAGAAGCTTATATTCTAAATTTTGAATATCAATTATTCTTATTTTTAAGATTAATAACATTTTAAACAAAGTTTCTTTGCAAAAGCTTCATTGGGGAAGAAACCAAATTAGTTTGAATTTTTAAGCATCCAAGGCTCATAAAGATACAGAACATTCATATTTTCCCTTTCCATGATAAATAATATATATGTTTTACCAAACCATGATGAGTATAAGAACAAGGAATATAACACTTAAATATCCAGAGCCTACAAGTTGCTTTCAAATTCATCCAAGGCTCTTATTTCAACTGTACTTTCATGTTGAGCCAAGGAAGGGTTCAGTCAAGCAATTTGGCTATGAGGGCCAGTAATCTGAATCATAAATTACTGAATATGAAATAGACTACATGTGTAAAATGTCACAAGTCCTCCATTAAGTAAGACTTTGAAATTAATAACAACACGAAGGAAGAGTTTTAATGAAACTGGTCCCTGAAATACTACAAGTATAACATACCCCAAACAGTAAAGTGAATTTTACACCTTTTGTACCTCTCTCTGTGATCCTGTAATATCGCAATATGGTTTTTGTAATGGTTGTTCACCACTAAAATGTGGTGATTGTTAATATTTTCTCTTCTATTTTGGAAATGTCGATTTATTTGAGTATGTAAAAGTGCTGCTGAGTGATCCTAGAAGGCGTTAATATTTCCTTCTTTCTGTGATTGAGTATATTTATCAGGTGATATTAGTTTAAATGGAAGAGGTTTTAATTGAAACCTCTCATGTCTAAGCTTCTACACAGTGCAGGTTAACAATGATCTTAATGCACTTTCATCTGTCAACTCCTTGGTATCTGAAGCGAGTTAATGTTTTCGATTGTATTCCTAATAAAAATGTATCTTCTCTAAAAAATACTTCCATTGTATAAATGACTCTAAGAAGATTACTTTAAAATTGCAAACTATATTTGCCTTTACATTTTCTAGCTTTACTATTGCTACAAAGCACGAACAAAAAGGTAGTTGTGCATACTCAATGTCATGTGCTTTGGGTATTATTTATAACTGCTGAATTAACTACATCTTATTTCCAAAGACTGGACAATTTTTTTTAGATAGGGTCTGGCTCTGTTGCCCAGGAGTGTGGTGGCATGCTCTTGGCTCACTGCAACCTCCACCTCCTGGGCTTAAGTAGATCCTCCTACCTCAGCTTCTCCAGTAGCTGGGTTATAGGCATGAGCTACCCCACCCAGCCCTAACAGTGAATCTTTACCTTGAAAACTCAATGACAAATTTCCAAAGAGGAAATGCCTTCTTTAATAATTTTCATCTCAGAAATGCACACAATCCAATATCTTAGAAATTGATATAAGGAACATGAATTTCTGTTCTTACTGTCTTTGGTTCAAAATAAGAGCTGTTTTTTACAATTATCTCCTCTACTTTTTCATTTATTTCTATAGTTTTTTCCTCTGTATTTGTCTAGTATTCTTATAATTAGAATCATGTTTTATTTATTGTCTTAGTAGATGAACAAAACTTGAATTTAATGTTAAATTTGAAATAGGACACACATTTTCAGAAATACTGTAGGACTCAATTTAAAATTAAATCTAGGACTCATTTATTTTCTTCATTAAATAGCAAAATAGTTGCCACAGGACAAGAAGGGATCAAATGACAAATTTATTTTGATTAATTATCTAGAAAATAGAGAATATGATATTACTTTCACTTTTTGATACAAGACATAACTCGTGGGCCTGAGAATGTAGTTGCCCTGGGACCTCTGCTGCATAGTAATTGGTGTCAATTACATATTTGCTTCTCTCTCTCACGGAGACACCCTCCTGTCACCTTGCTTTCCTATCAACATGTTGTTTTTTAGAAGGGGCAGCAGAAAATAGGACGAACATAGATCTCAACCTGAGCTAAGCTCTCTGGTGTCTAAATATTAACAGTTATTCTCTATTGTACATCAACAATTGTATTGGACCACCCTTAAGATTTTGCCATACCCATATTTCTTCTCTGTTACTATTAATATTACTCTCCATATTCACTTTTTTAGTAGTTACATTTCTGAAAACACATTAAAATTAAAACATAACTAATAGGAAAATTACCTTGCTTTCCACCTAAAATCAACTCAAATGCTCCTAGTGGTATAGGTCTCATAGCATGAGAAGTACTGCTCTATACTATTCATTTGTCAATGAATAGGAATACTGCAGGATGTTTCTTTTATCCATTGAGCAGTTAAAATATTTTTAATGCTTCCTGATCTGCACCTTTTCATGCCACCAGAGATCACAAATTTCTTATAAGTACGAATTATAACAACCATAATAGCCATCATTTTTTTTTCTTTTTGAGACAGAGTTTTGCTCTTGATACTCAGGCTGGAGTGCAATGGCGCGATCTCGATTCACTGCAACCTCCGCCTCCTGGGTTCAAGCAATTCTCTTGCCTCAGCCTCCCGAGTAGCTGGGACTACAGGCACACGCCACCATGCCCAGCTAATTTTTGTATTTTTAGTAGAGACGGGGTTTCACCTTGTTGACCAGGATGGTCTCGATCTCTTGACCTTGTGATCCACCCGCCTCAGCCTCCCAAAGTGCTGGGATTATAGGCGTGAGCCACCGCGCCTGGCCATAGCCATCATTTTTAAGTCTTGAAAGCATGAAGCAAGATTCATGTTCCAAGTATGTACTCAATTAAATATTTGATTATCACCTGCAAATTTTATATGGATCCCCATCCTACTTCACTTGCCTTATCTCCCTTATATATGTTTCCTTATCACTGTTTCACTCCTTTCCCATTTTTTTGCATGATTCATTTTTCCGTAGCTTCATTCTCACTACTTTCTCTGTTTAGAATAATCTTTCCCTTTCTCCAATGGATAATGCCATGCTCCTGTTTCAGATGAGTGAAGGCATCTACAACTCTCCTTGGCAGATTTAGCCATGTGCTCTCCTGTGTCTCTCACATATTCATATTTCATAGTTCATATTTTTATTATATTCCTTACTACCTTCATAATGGAGTCTTGTCTCATAGCCTGAGTTGTTTAAGGGCAGCGATATCCAGTGTCTAGTAACATTTCTAGGACATGGTAAGTGCTTAATGAAATTTTAATACAATTTGAGTTGGTTTACAATGAATTCAATTGAAGTTAAGTAATATCTAATTGAAAATTCAGAGCAGATATCTTCCAATTGTTGCATACTGCATATTCTCAAGAACAGTAAAGTGAAGTTTAAATAGAAACCTGAGTCAGGTAAAAGAATGAATTTTATTGCTATAATAGCAGCAGAGACAATGTGTTTTGCTTACCATATCCCTGAGTACACAGTTAGACTGCATTTCTCAGCTTCCCTGAAGCCAGGTAAAGCCATGGGATGAAGTTTTGGTCAGTAAAATCAGAGAAAAATTTGCTAATCAGCATACGCATCTAAAAATACTCTATGGGACTCTCCATGCTTGCAGGTTTTCTTCTCTTGAATTCTGTCAGGTGTGGAGGATCCAACGGAGTACTTAAAGGTCCAAGGGTAAAAGAACCTTGGGTTCTTAGATAAATAGGTGAGAAGAGCTTCTTGACCCACCAACATTCGACCCTTGATCTGAACAAAAATAAATGTCTTATGTGCTTTAAGGCACTGAGATTTTTAGTTTTATTGATTGTATGTGTATTGTTTGTTTGCCATAGAAAAGTTTATCCTACCCTAATACACAGATGGAAATTATTTTCTTTTTTTTTTTTTGTATTTTACATTTTTAATAAAGGGTAACACTTATCCCCAGTGACTCCAAATTCTATAAAATATATATAATTGTGTATACATGTTAGTATCTTTGAACTATAAATACAGAACTGGCTCAAAATAGATCTTACAAAATTTATAGTATTAACACTAATCAGTGAAGTAACTTTAAACCTGAGGTTTTAATTGTTCTTCTTCATCTTTCTAGTGTATATGTCATGAGCAGTGAGGGAGGGACAGCTTTTAAGGGTAGTAGGAAAGAAGATAATTAAATTCTTCTTTTAGGTATATATGTCTTTAACATAATGAAATGCTTATAGATACTAGGAATATTAGGAAATAAGTATGCAATGTTTATCATTATTATTCCAAATTTAAGTATTAAACATCTTCTCTTGAAAATTCTAATCACTCACTTGGAATTATCCTTATGGAAGACTTATTGCCACTGCACATATCTGTGACCTGCTTCCAACATATTTAATTTAAAATTTAAATGCATATTATAACCCTAATTCTACTTTCTAGTTAAAACTAACAGTCTATGGCCTTAAGAATCCATTAACATATAATTAAGTTGTGAAACCTCAGTCTAAAATTCTTTTAATATATACTTTGAACTAAGATATTCAAGTAAATGTTTGCAAATTATATTATCAATTAATTTTAAGAGGTCTGATCTAGTAGTTCTTTAAACATTTGGAGTAGTTGCAATTCACTCTAATAATTTTACCATGAATAGCAAAAGGCTCGTCTTCAGAATTAAATAATTCAGAAATTAACCTGGTCACAGTTTTTTTTTCACCATGCTTTTTTTGTTTTCTTAGCTTATCTCTAGTAACTAAGAGATAATCATTCTGCTGGAATGATCAATCATTCTGCTGGACTTGACAGAGGATGTGATGAGGGTCAGTATATATCTGAGTACCTCTCTCTCAAGCAAATATCAAATGCTCATACGCTCGCAGGTTTCCTTCCACAACCCCTAAAAAGAGAGGCTATCTTGATAATTAAAATAAGAACCAATTCTGCTCCATGCTTCTTCCTTTTGCAAGAATTAGCCCAGAGAATCTTCTAGGAAAAGATCTGAGGAGGAATGCTTAATAGCAGTCTTTGAATTTGTTTTAGAAACTACAAAGTTCTGTACTTTACCCTCTGTCACTCTTCTGTCATGTTGGCCTTGGGGACATTTAAATAAAGCAAGCCTAGGATATTCCAAAAGTTAGAATGTGCAGTAATAGCTTTCTCTCAGGTAGCTAAGAAGTTGCACTGGGCAGCAATGAAATAGGGTTACACACCTCGGAAGAAATCACCAGTTTCATTTCATTAGACGCAGAGAAAATGTTAAGTTATAAAAGCATTAAGTATATTTCTGCTTTAACTAAACTTGGGACTAATTTTTTAAATGAATAAACTTTATTTTTTAGAGGATTTTTAGGTTTACAGAAAAATTGAACAGAAACTGCCAAGTTACCATATGCCCCTTCCCCTTCAAACATGAGTACATACACAGTTTTCTCTATCATTAACCTCTTGCATTAGTGGTGATATATTCGTCAACAATTGAGGATTTATGCATTTTTATTAACTGAAGTCCATAGTTTACATAATTGTTCATTTTCTGTGTTGTAAATACTATAGGATTAAGAAATGCATAATGATAAATATTCTCCATTGCAATATCATGCAGAATAGTTACACTACTCTAAAAATTCCATGTTCTACTTATTCATCCCTGTATCCTCTCCTCCAAGCCTTAGCAACTACTGATCTTTTTACTATCTTCCTAATTTTGCCTTTTCTAAAATGTTGTATAGTTGGAATCATACATCAAATACCTTTTTCAAATTGACCTTTCTCATGTATCAATGTGGATTTAAGATTCCTTCATGACTATTTTCCTCTTGGTAACTTATTTCCTTTTATTGCCAAATAATATTCCACTGTCTGGATATACTGTAGTCTATTTATTCACCTACTGAAGAACATTTTGCTCGCTTTCAAGCTTTGGCAGTTACGATAAAGCTGCTGTAAACATCTGTGCTCAGGCCTTGGTATGGGCATGTTTTCAGTTCCTTTAGGTAAATACCACAGAACGTGACTGCTGGATCATATGTTAAGTACATGTTTAATGTTGTAAGAAACTGCCAAACTGTCTTCCAAAATGGCTGTAGTATTTTTCATTCCCACGAACAATGAATGACAGTTCCTGTTGTTTCACATTTCATCAGCATTTAGTATTATCAGTGTTCTGGATTTGGGCCATTCTAATAGGTGTATAGCATTACCTCATTGTTTTAATTTGCATTTCCTGATGACATATGTTAACCACGGGTTTGCATATGTTTATATGCCATTTGTATACCTTATTTAGTGAGGTATGTTTTGATCTTTTGGTCGTATTTTTATTGGGTGGTTTATTCTCTTATTATTGAGTTTTAAGTGTTCTTTGTATACTTTGGATGCCAGTTCTTCATCAGATAAGCAAGTTGCAAAGATTTTTCTCCTAATATTTGGCTTAGAAACTAATTTTTAAATAATTTTTAAACATATTTATGCTGTAAATTTTTTTTTGTAGTGTGGATCAGTGTTTGTTTGTTTGTTTTTTCTGTGACATTTAACATTGTACAGTGGTATCTTGATCCTTTATTTTCTTTTGCTTTGGTTTGTCGCTCCTAAAATGTAAGATGTATGAGAAGAGGGAAAATAATAATAACACATAAGTGGGAATATGATCTATTCCACTTTTCCATCATCTGTGTAAAGTGCTGTATATATTCTGAAGTACATTTAGTTACAATTCTCACTACTTAGTTCTACTCCTACGAATTTTAACATATATATATATATTTTTTTTATTGGAGTTTCAGTGGGATGGGAGAATCACAAGGAATCAGGTGTTCAGAGGAATGTATTGAGTAGAGGTGAGGAACTAGGATGTTAAAAAGTTTAAAAAGGAGAGAAGGAGAGGAAGAAAGAGGAAGAAAAAGAGGGAGAGAGGACAGGAATATTGCTTCATTCTAAAAATGGGTATTAATAATGGCCGATCAATATTTTGTGTATTTAAAATGGAGAACTCTATAAATATTTATTGAGTTTATTTGTTCCAGATCTGAGTTGAAGTCTTGGATATCCTTATTAATTTTCTGTCTCGTTGAGTCTAAATCTCGTTATGGGTCTTATATATCTGGGTATTAAGATCTCTTATTGTTGCATTGATCCTTTTATTACTGTATCTTTGTTGCTTTGATCTATTTTATCAAATGTGAGAGTTGCAACTCCTGCTTTTTGTTTATTTATTTATTTTTGCTCTCCAGTTGGTTGGTAAATTTTTCTCCAACCCTTTGTTTTGAGTCTTTGTGTATCTTTAGATATACCGTTAGGTTTTGGCTGTATCTTTTGATTGGGGGATTTAGTCGATTTAAATTTAGGGTTACTGCCATTTGATGTTAACTGGCTATTTTATCCATTCGTTGATGTAAATTCTTCTTTATGTTGATGCTCTTTACTTTTTGGTGTATTTTTAGAAAGGCTCATACTGGTTATTCCTTTCTATGTATAATGCTTCTTTCAGAAGTTCTTGTAAAGCAGGCCTGGTGGTAATAAAATCTCTGAGTACTTGCTTGTTGATAAAAGATTTTATTTTTCCTTCAATTGCGAAGCTTAATTTGGCAGGATATGAGATTCTAGGCTGAAAGTTCTGTTCTTTAAGTATGTTGAATATTGGCCCCCACTGTCTTCTGGCTTGTAGGGTTTCTGCTGAGAGATCTGCTGTAAGTCTAATAGGCTTCCCTTTATGGATAATCTGGCCTTTCTCTCTGGCTGCCCTTAATATATTCTCCTTCCTTTCAATCCTGGTGAATCTAACGATTATGTGCCTTGTGGTTGCTCTTCTTGAGGAATATCTTTGTGGTGTTCTCTGAATTACCTGGGGTTGAATAGTGTCCTGCTTTGCTAGATTGGGAAAATTTTCCTGGATAATATCCTGAAAAGTATTTTCCAGCTTGGATTCATTCTCTCCATCACATTCAGGTACACCAATCAAATGTAGATTGGGTCTTTTCACATAGTTTCATATTTCTTGGAGACTTTGCTCATTCCTTTTCATCCTTTTTTCTCTATTCTTGTCTTGTCATTTTATTTCATTAAGTTGGTCTTCCACCTCTGATATCCTTTCTTCTGCTTTATCCATTCTGCTATTTAAACTTGTGCATAATTCACTAGGTTCTCGTGTTGTATTTTTCAACTCTTAGTTCATTTATATTCCTCTCTATATTGTCTATTCTTTTCAGCATTTCGTCAAACCTTTTTTCAAAGTTCTTAGTTTCTTTACATTGGGTTAGAACAAGTTCTTTTAATTCCCAGAAGTTTCTTATCATCCACCTTCTGAAGCCTACTTCAGATAATGGAACACAGTCCTTTTCCATCAGGGCTTGTTCCGTTGCTGATGAGGAACTGCAATCCCCTGTAGAGGTAGAGGGGTTCTGATTTTGGGTATGTTCGGCCTTCTTAGGCTGGTTTTTTTCCCTTTATTATAAATTTATCCATCTGTCGTCTTTACAATTACCGCCTCTCTAATTAGGTTTCTGAATTGACGTCCAATGTATTGATTCCCAGTGCTGGGGTTCAAGCAACCCACTGCGCCGGCCAAAATAGCAGCGATAAGACTGATGGTGCTTTTAAGCCTGGGAATCTCTGGTCTGGCTTCCTTCTTGAGTCCACAACAAGCGGCTCTGCCTTCCCGGAGCTCCAAACACCGGTCAGTAAGGGAACCAGTCCCGTTTACTCTGCATGAAGAGCTGCCGCACCAAGGCGCCGGCAAAACTGCTGCACCGGCCCCAAGAGTCGTGCTGGTGACCTGTGGGGCTCCTCCACTAGAAATCTGCTGGTCCGTGAGCGACAAAAATTCGTCTGAAAGTGTGGCGTCCTCTCGTTCTCTGAGCTTTCACTGGGAGCTATAATCCTGAGCTGTTAGTGATCAGCCATCTTGGATCTCTCCATTCCTAAAATGAATAATAAATGAATAATACTTAAAATGAATAATAAAATTTGATAAACTCATGTGACATAAAATATTTTTGTTTTGATGAGATTATTCTGAAAACTCACCAAGAAAGCATCTGTATTTGATATTTTTATTCAAACTTAATAAAGAAGCTCATCTTGTAATGCTAATATACCATAATGTTTCACTTCAATTTAATTGGGTAAAGTCTTTTGTAGTTTCATAAAGATTCAGCAGTGATCATACTGTATTGACAAGAAAAAGTGTTTATGAACATCAAATCAATATATGGCTTAGAAAAAGCTCATTTCACATATTTCATCTATAAATTGTCCACCAAGAATTCTATTTACCGTTTTATGAAAGTGCTTTTACTATAGAAAAAACAAAAAACAAAAATCAATGTTTTGTCATCTAAATGTTTATCTTATATTTCCCAGTGACCTCAATTTATTTTCAACTGTTCCTGTTAGTACAGATGTTGAATAGAAATCATCAAGAAATAAAATTCTTTTCACTGGAGAAAACTGTGGTGGCACAGCTTAGGAAACAGATCAGTTTCTCCCAAATACTGTCTGTCACTACTCCCTCTGCAAAAAGCCTGACATCTCTTCTTTGCTTGAAATACTTACTGCATTAATAGATTTCTCTAATTTACAGTGTATTCCTTTCCAACTTTAAATAGATCCAATTGTTTAATAGTGTTTCTACATATTTTAACACAATTTTCTTTCCTCTCTTTTTTTCTGAAGTTTATAGAGTCAACATAATTGTTCAAGCCATTTAACACATTATAAACCAGGCACTGTTTTAGAGGCTGAACATATTACAGTGAGTACAACAGACAAAAATCCCATCATAGAGCTTCTAGGAGATGTTCAAAAAATTTTTTAATATGTAAAAATATGTTATATTGTTACAAGTACAGACATGAATAATAGGCATGATAAAGAGGATAAGAAGTGGGAGGTGGGAAGAAGAGATGCAATTTTAGATAGGTAGGTCAAGAATTCCTCAGATAGGGATCGCCTTTCAATAAAGATCTGAAGGTTGCTGTGGACTATTTGGGGGAAAAAAGAGCTAGTGCAAAGGACCTAAACCAGAGCTGTAACCACCCAATGGGTTCTCTTTGCATGCTGCCTAGACAGAGCCAATTTATTAAGACATGGGAATTGCAATACAGATTTTAATTCACCCAGAGCCGGCTGTACGGAGACGAGAGTTTTATTCTTACTCAAATCAGGCTTCACGATAATTTGGTGGGTAGGGGATTTAAAAGGGGGGAGTGCTGATTGGTTGGGTGGGAGATGAAATCATAGAGTCAAAGCCATCCTTTTGTGCTGAGTCCGTTCCTAGGTAGGGACCGCATGACCAGCTAAGTCAGTTTATGCGTCTGAGCAGTGTCGGCTGATTCATCAAGTACAGTGTCCACAAAATATCTCCAGTGCTCATCTTAAGTTTTATAATAGGGATGTTATCCCCAGGAGCAATTTGGGGAAGTTCAGAATCTTGCAGCCTCCAGCTGCATGGCTCCTAAACCATGATTTCTAATCTTGTGGCTTATTAGTACTGCAGAATCAGGCTAGTCCCCAGGCAGGAAGGGGGATTGTTTTCAGGAAAGGGCTGTTAGCATCTTTGTTTCAAAGTTAAACTATCAACTGAGATTCTGTTACAGTTAGTTCAGCCTTTACCCAGGAATGAACAAGGACAGATTGGAAATTAGAAGCAAGATGGAGTCTGTTAGGTCATATCTCTTTCACTGTAATAATTTTCTCAGTTATACTTTTTGCAAAGGCAGTTTCAGAACAAGCTTGATATGCTTGAGAAATTGAATGAAGTCAGGTTTAGCTGCAGTATGAAAGAGGAGAAATTCAGAACAGAATGAGAGGACTTAGGTGATGCAAACCAACTTATGTCAGCCTCCAGAGAAAATGAGGTGTATTCATTTCCTATTGCTGCTGTAAGAAGTTATCACCAACTTAGTGGTCTAAACAATTTTAATATTTTATATTTCTGGAGATCAGAAATCTAAAAATGTATTTTCTAAGGCTAAAATAAAGTTATTAATAGGGCTGAAGAAAGAAAAAACAGAAATGTTTCCTGATGCTTTCCCTAAAACAAGTTTCTTGGGGATTTTATCGTATTTCTCATCCTCAGGTCTGATGCAGGAATTGCTTTGGTTTGTATCATTAGTTTGATAACTTTTAAGTTGATCACCATAGTAGAACTCAGGATGAAACACTAATCATAATTTTATCTGTAAATTAATATTTTATTAAACTGAAATTTTACTGGCAAATATGTAATATGAAAGATAAGTCCGACTTGAAGAAATTAAACCTGAGAGAAGGGGATATTTTTATTTGGAAAGGCTAGTTTTTAAACCTTAACTTTTCCCTTTATATTGTGGAATATCTAACCTATCCTACTCTGAAATATACGATTGTAGAACTGTGATGAAAAATAAATGAAAGAAACTAATAAAATGATAATAAAAGTTATTTTCTTATCTGTGAGATGGGAATGGTTAGATTCCTATAGGTGTGTTTTGTACATGTGGTTATACCCAATTAATTCATCTAAATAAAGACAAATTAGAATTTGAATATTAAACATTGCAAAAAAAATAAAGGAACAGTAGACAATCTAGTCAGCTAACCTGTGACTGAGGAATAGGCCAAAAAAAAAAAAAAAATCGTGGTCTTATTCATTAAAATGAAAGCTTTTTGGAACCCTTGAACAAATTTCTGTTACATTTTGTTCTCCCCTATGCTGGTTCATTGTAACTGTTCTCTCCCTCCTTTAATATAGGGGTTAGCATTTTTTTCTGTAAAGGAGAAAAAAGTTAGTATTTTAAGCTTTGCAAACTATGTGATCTCTGTTGCAACTACTGAACCCTGATTTGTAGCAGGAAACAACCTTACATGATATGTTAACCAGTGGGTATGGCTGTGTTCCCATACAGCTTTGCTTACAAAATCAGGAATGGGGAAGTCCCTTTGGTCTCGTCTGTCATAGTTTGCTGACTCTTTCCTTAGGTTATCACTCTTAGCTCCAATACTTATCTTACTAATCTATTTTTTAAGATGGAACATTAGTCATGTAACTTTAGAAACTTCAGGTTAATCTCAGGGTTAATAATTTTCTAAAAGTATGACTTTACAGAACCTTCAATGAGTTTCTATATATGTTATGTAAATCTCTTAAAAGTGGGCATGGTATGCAGGATTTCCAAATGTATTGGGGTATGAAAATATTCTTACAAGCATCCACTGGGACTATTATATCACATGAAACATTTTGGAAAATTTAGAAATACCAAAGAAATGTCCGTTTTGTATAATTTACAAAAAAATTCAGGCATTGGCTATAAAATGATGACAAATATAGTAGATCAATTTTGGAAAACAGTATTCATAGAAGATGGAACCCACTGAAGAATATAGTGAAAAAGACTAAGACGTAAACAAGATGCTATGAGAAAGAATAACAGGTAAGCATAAGTGTAGACAGTGGAAATAAGAAGACCTTTTGATAGAGAAAGAAACAGACACATTAATAATCCAGTAGGGATATGTGTACTTTTTGTGGGATAGAATTGTAAGATATTAGAAATACATGCCAAGGGAAGTTCTGAAAAGACTTATGCTATACTAAGAAGTTTGGACATTATCTTGAATGAAAATAAGAGCCAGTAAGTGTATTTCTGATCATAAAAGCAGCATCTCCAGTTCTTTGTTTTTAAAAAATATCTTGGACATCAGTTTAAAGAATGTGCTAGAAAGGGTCCAGAATAAATACTGAGATGCCAGTTAAAAGAGTCCAATAATCTAGCCAAGGGCATTGAGGCCTTTACCAAAGTACTGGCAGCGGAAGGTGAAATGTCTAAAAAGAGATATGAAATAGGAGGAATTAGGTGAATTTGGCAACTACTTGACTATGAGAGAGTGAAGAGAGGAAATGAAATTAATGATAACTCTGAGTTTTCTAATACAAACTCCTGAATGGCCAGTGATGATGCCATTAGTAAACATTGATAATAGAACTAATACAGATAATATAGGAAGTACAGGTTTGAAGGTAACACACTGTAAATCCTAAAAAAGTTGGAATGTATTCAGAATACGAAGTACTACTTATTTTCCCTTTATGTATAGTTTGTGGAAAATGACTGTTTTAGAACCTTGAAAATATTCTGTTTTGTAGAATAGGAATTGTTGAATTAAGGTGAGCCTAATAAAAATATTTGTCAACAGTCACATGTATAAATTAAAGTGTGGCAGACCAAAGTCTGATAATTTTTCATTATCAATTATTATTCTTAAATCTAAGAATATAGGGCTTGGAAGAAAGCCCACTGTACTCTTACTGGATCCAATGTGGATCAAGTACAGCCTTCCCACCCACCCCATACTTGGTCCAAATATTAGATGCATCCAGCATTTATTTCATAGAAACCATGATCAAACATTATAACTTGTCAAACCGTCATATGAAGAGAGACAGCAAAAAGTTTGCACAGACTATAATTTTGGAAAATTATGTCTTTTTAATTTACACCCTCAAAATACCCTATCTTATTGCCCTATATCAATGGTTTATGCCTTTGTATGTATTAAAACTGTGAGGCATTTGGTAAAACATGTAATTCTTGGTTCTACTTTCTGATTCTATAAATTTGTAGGAATCCTAGGATACTGTATTTTTAATAAATGCCTCAAGGATTTCTGCGGTATGTGTTCCCTGTACAGGGGAGCAACATCCTTATATAAAGAACCATGCCAGAGTGGTTTAAACCTTCTGATTCGTTTTTTTTGTTTTGAAGTTGCATTTGAAGTTGTAATTTAGCAAATGTTTCCATTTATATTTGTCATGTTTTTAATCTTGCAAATATTTCCTTGCTCTCCTTCTATAACGTGGCTTTCTGTTACTGCCTGGTCCTTAATGTACATACTGAGAAGGGGATATCTGGGGCCTGAAGCCAACTAATGTAATACTATATTTGCTATTAGAAATATTAACCCAAGGTAGTAAAATCACTCTCGCATCTTGTGAAGGTACATCAAACTGAATAAAATAGGTGTGAAGAATTGGAGAGACTGAAGTCATTATTTAGTTCTTATGTAGCTTTTAAATCTTAGTATTTGCCTGAATTTTTTTTAGTACAATAAAAAATGTGAGTGCATGTTTTTACATCCAGTAAAGACATATTTAGGAGACAAGTAACATTAATGTCCATCCACTTAAGTCTTTCTAAGTAAAGATGCATTGTGAAAAAGTAATTTGCAGAAGCATTGACAAAATCCCTTCTGATTAATTTATTCTTTCCAAAAATCTCCATACTTTCATCCATCACTCTTTCCCAAGAAACTCATGCTACAAAAATGTAAAGGGAGTGAACTCACCACGTAATCACTCGAGACCTCAAACTTAAACACATTCTCTCGCTCTATGATTCTCAGCACATTCTCTGAACAGGTGCTGGTTTGCTCTAACTCATCAGACCAACAGTTAGAAAGCTTCAGATGACAAATACCGTAACCTTCTCTTGTCATTAGCAGTGGTTGCTGGAATAATAAAACATCTGGCATCTTCTGTTACTGATTAAAGGGGTCATTTCAAAGACCTGTCATCCAGCCCTTGGGCATAGACTTGAGCCTCCACATTTTTCCCCTTTAATTCATGTTTTGCAGATGCAGGGACACTCTATGTATGAATTTATTAAAATCGGATAAGGCTAAATGATTACACATGTATTATAAGGGAGTGCTATAGAGGACCCTTAATCACAGATCTTTATTCCTCTTGTAAAAAAATTACAAATATAACAATTTGAAAAAATAATAAAATTCAATGTAAATAATACTATATGACTCAGGAAAATAAAAGTCCAAACCTTAATTCGAATGTAATAGAATATGAGCTGTCTGTTACTACACAGGAAATGAATCAAACATTGAGAATATGATTTAAAATTATCAATAAAGGATTGCTGCTTGGAAATAGTTGGGACTTTGGAAAAAAATTTTTTAAATGGTTTGCTACCTCTGTACAAACATAGGCATCTACACCTGAAAAATCTGTGTGGAGTTCTGATCACCAATCCTTGCAGAAAAGAAAATGGAATTGTAAAAAAGAAAAAACAGAAAGGATGGTGGAGAAAAAAAGATTAACAGAAAAAAGGATTAACAGAAGGACATAGTTTTTTTTAATAGACTAGAAAGTTCAATGTTTAGTACATGCAAAGGTGGTGACTGAGAGACAAAGTTATTGAGAATCACCATAAAGAAACAGTCAGGATAATTCCTTTTTCTTTGATGCTAAAATTTGGGAAAAGCAACTATTTTATTATATTTACTATATATATGTATTAGAAACATAAATTCATAGATAAAATACAATAGATTATTACCAAGAAAAGTTTTGAGACATGTCCCAACTTTTGGATGAATCCTCAGAAATTCCTGATAGAGGGACGTGCTGAATTGAAACTGTGACAATCATTATGTACCTAACATCTGGCTTTGGAACAGGTGACAAGTCTTCAATAACAAAACTCAATTAAGTGGATAAACCTCTCCTTACATATCAGAGTTTCCCAAAATTTCTTCTATGGAAACTAATTTTATTGGGTGTTAATATCTATTATTGGTATTACTGGGACATAAAAGGGTCCTATGGATAAATAAATTCCAGAAATTTTAGAAAATTCTGTATTGGAGATCTTCTTGGCACTCTTCATATTCTAAAATGTGTTTTAAATGTTTTACAGAGTCTCTTGTACACTGTCCTTTTCAAATGTATTGATCATAAAACAATACTTTTTTGCAGATACTCATCAGAACTAGTTATCCTTAGCACAAATTTTGGGAAATATCACCAGACATTGTAAGCAAAAGTTCTCTATTCCAGAAATATTTGAAAATTCAGAAAGGTTGCTAACATCAACAATGAGGTGCTTTCTTCATAACTATTTATTTCCCATATGTTTTAAGAGAAAAAAGTTTCACCACTTTCATTATAGATAACATGATAATAATGTGTTGATAATTATGACAATTTCTAAAGATTTAGATAAATTTCCTATGAAATAACTTATGCTTTGTGGAGATACATTCTACTTGCTGACTAACGAAGGGAAGATGAGCTTCCTACTGTTTTACCTAAATATGCCTGGTAATGGAATATATCTTAACCAGCTGTTACTGATTCTCATTTAAAAATTCCAAAACCTGTTTCAAAAAAGTCTCAAAAAAGGTATAAACACATAAACCATATCCTAAAATAATGCAACATCTCCAAGTGATTCAGGGGATTTGAGAAAGTTAAGTTAGAACTCCAGAGTATGTTCGTTATCTGCGTTCTTCTTCACTGTTTTTTCCCATGTTACACGTTCAAAAAACAAAAGCAAAAATTCATATGCAGATTCATTCTTTTAAAACTTTCTGTTAATGAGATTTTCAAACTCAGAACGGAATGACGTACCCATCACCAACTTCTACAGTTACCAACATTGGCCAATCTTGTCAGCAGTTTCATTGGAACTATTGGAGTTTTATTGGAAATAACACATCTGAAAAACATTCTTGATAACTCCTGGGAAACAATACTAGCTACTCACTTAGATGATTAAGGGCCTGCAATCCTAGGAGTTTACTGATTAAAAATGATAAACGAATTATAAACCCTTCAAATTTTAAAAGTCACAACAGTATGATGCTTTCCCCAACATAATAAAAAATGACTTCTTTTTGTGTGCCGGCAGACATAGAAACCAAGTACTTAGCATAAGTCCTCTGTGCCTGTTTTAAAATTATGAGGATTGCAGCTTTTTAAAAGCCTTTCTTTTTTTAGAATAACATTATCATTAAAGTGTTTCGATAGATTTGTGTACCATATATCATATCTGTAGGAATCTTGTACTGTATTGATTTTTACACAGACCCTGTATATTTTAAAGTATATCCCTACAAATATATAATTACAATGAAGAATGACATTTGTACAAAATATCTGAAAATTTTAATGAGTATTATTTATTACTCTGCAAAAAAAAGCTAATAAAACTCATTCCTGTGGCAACCAAAGCATCCAATTAGTTTGACTAGAGATGCGTGTTACTATATTATCATCTTGAAAAAATTAATTTCATTTTATTTTTAAATGTTTATTTCCATAAAACCTGATTTAGGAACTATCTTTATGATTCTTCAACTGGAAAATAGTTACTTCCATTATCCTTTATATATGTTTATGTATTTCAGCATATACTATGTAAACTAATAGTATTTTGTTAGGAGATTTAGGATTTTATGCTTTATGTTCATCCAAAAAAAATTTTGAAACAACTGACTTAATATCTTAGAAATTTAGTAACAATAGTGAAATAATATTAATAGCTTATATTTTTAGAATCAACTTGATTCAACAACTGAATTCAGTTGGGTATTATGAATGTGCTCCCGCTACCTCAGGAAATTAAAAATATAAATGATTTGCACAAAGTCATAGATAGTAAGAAGCAGACTTCAGATACTTGAATGTTGGAATTCAAACTCTTAAATTACTTATTGTACTCTCTCTGCTGTTCCTAGTTCTCACATAAATCAGGATGGTATATCTGCTGAAACAATACCCATATTTCAGCTTATCACAACTAAAGTTTATTGTCCACTGTATGGTTGCCTGGGTCAGGAGAAAGCTTGTTCCACGAAGTTATTCAGGCACATAGAATTCTTCCATGTAATGTCACCACCATCATCAAAATGAAAGTTGATGTTTGTTATGAAAGGAGAACAGAGACTATGAGACATTTTTGTTGCCAGGTCTAGAACTCATAATGACTTCATACCCACTAGCATTTGCCAGATATTAGTGACATGTTTCCTAACTTGAAGGATTTTGGAATGTAGTTTAGTTTTATATACAGGAAAAAAATAAAATGTGTCTTTTAAACTTACCAGCTATTCTCTGTCACAAACTCACTGAGAAATTTACTGTTAAGTCAAAAGTTTACTTAATACCACCTAATAAAATAATTTGTCTCAAATTATCTTTACTGTATATTATTGAGTTCAGTTTAATTGATTTTACTATTTAAATAAATTTGTTTACAGCTCCAGTCCAAATTTGTATGAAGTTCTGAATGTATATAATTAGGTTCAAATATATTCGATATCTGTAAAGTCATTTCTAAAAAATAGAAAAAGTAACAATAAAAGCACAAGAAAGGTCTCATCATATAAGAATAAAAAGTAATGGTGCCAAATGAATGGATGTAACTATGATGGAGTAAATGTATGTTACATTAACTATTTAATAAGATTCAATAGCATGTTTGACAGAAAATGTCTTGATATTCAGAAACTCTTCAGAACAGTAAAATAACTCTTCCAGTATTCCTGAAATTGGTGAAATTTTTTTCAAAGCTTTTTCCAAATTGATCCACAAATTTTACTTTTCTAACTAAAAGAAACTAGTTTGAGGAAAGAAATAGAGAAACTGAAGGAAAAAGCAACAGAATTTTATTCTAAATGCTTTGATGTGTCAAAATTTGTAACTTTTTTCTGAGTGAAATTAAAAGTTACAAAATACAGTTATATAACCAGATGTTCTCATATTTTCTAAAGAATAAATAAAATTTAGAGCATATTATACCCTTAAAATTTTGATAATATTTTAATATTCAAAGAAAATCATCACATAGCAAAAGATAAGCTTAACCTATAGCAAAATGTTTAAAGCATAACAATCAAAGGGCATGAACAGGCAATTACAAAAGAGTAAGTACAAGTGAGTATATTCAGCCATTCATACAATAAAAGTGGTTTGAGAAAAACAAGCAACTTGATACACCTAACATTATAGTCAGCACTGGAGATACAAAGAGAGAATAGAAGACATAGGACCTGCTCTACAAGAAGGTGTAGTGCCCGGAAGGGCATGTGCAGTTAAAGAAATAATTATCACAGTATTTACCACAATAATTACCACAATAACTGCTGTTTCAGAAAAAATACGTTGAACTCTACACATAAATGATTGCTTCATAGGAGTTCAGGAAGGCCACTTGAGATGAAAAGTCTATTACTTAGCACAGGATTTAAATCAAGCCAATTCATTGAAATGAATTTTTTAAATAGGATTAATTACAAAGAGAAAGTAGTGTATTTTATGAGATTTAACTCAAGTTTGAAATTCACTTTAAAAACTATAATTCTAACAAATCTAATATCTTAATATTTTATTCTTTTTTATTGCATTTAAGGTTTTGGGGTACATGTGCAGAACATGCAAGATACTTGCATAGGTACACACATGGCAGTGTGATTTGCTGCCTTCGTCCCCTTCACCCACATCTGGCATTTCTCCCCACAAATCTAATATCTCAATATTTTATTCTTTCTATAGCTGAAGTTTCTAAAATGCACTGGAAATTAAGAAGATGGATACCTGATTACTCTGCTAGTTGTTTATAGAACAGGTAAGTTGATATTTCATCAAATAATGATATGTACCATAATTATGGGACATGTGATTCCAATCTGAGCTATTTTTCACTGTGAGAAGACCAGTTAACAATGATATGTTAAATGTACTTAACTTTGAATCACTGAACCCAGTGAGGTGAAACTTGCAGAATCACACAAACCCTTTTCCTCATTTATGTTTAAGAAATTCATGGTTTCCATTTAAAATCTTACACTAAATTATTTTGATCATTTTATAGCTTTTTTAGGATACTGAACTATTTTTAGTATGTGTGATGGTTAATACTGAGTGTCAACTTGATTGGATTGAAGAATGCAAAGTATTGTTCCTGGGTATGTCTCTGAGAGTGTTGCTAATAAGATTAACATTTGAGTCAGTGGACTGGAAGAGGAAGACGCACCCTTAATCCAGGTGGGCACCATCTAATCCGTTGCCAGCGTGGCTAGGATAAAAGCAGGCAGAAGAATGTGAAAAGACTAGACTGGTCTGAGTCTTCTGGCCTCCATCTTTCTCCCGTGCTAGATGATTCCTGCCCTTGAACATCAGAGTCCAAGTTCTTCAGCTTTTGGTCCCTTGAACTTTCATGAGTGATTTGCCAGGGGCTCTCAGGTCTTGGGCTGCAGACTGAAGGCTGCACTATCTGCTTTTGTGGTTTTGGAACTCAGACTGGCTTCATGGCTCCTCAGTTTGCACACAGCCTATTGTGGGACTTCGTCTGGTGATCCTGTGAGTCAGTTCTCCTAGTAAACTCCCCTTCATATATTCACCTATCCTATTAGTTCTGTCCCTTTAGAGAACCCTAATACAGTATGCTTTTTAATACCAGGTCCACTAACTTTTTTGGCTGTGGTACATATGCAATTTCTTCTAAAAAACAGAAGAGTGAGAAGTATGAAAGCCAAATATTACAGTTACATGTCACTTAATGACAAGGCTACATTCTGAAAAATGCATTGTTGGGCAATTTTGTGGCTCTACAAACATCATAGAGTTTACTTCCACAAAAATACACCAAGGCTTTATGGTCTAGCCTATTGTTCCTAGGCTGCAAACCTGTTCATAATGCTACTGTACTAAATGCTGTGGGCAATTGTAACCTAATCGTAAGTATTTATGTATCTAAACACAGAAAAGATACAGTAAAAGTATGACAAAAGATTTAAAATAGTACATCTATATAGTAATGGAGCTTGCAGGACTGGGAATTGCTCTGGGTGAGTCAGTGAGTGAGTAGAGAGAGAATGTGAAGTCCTGAAGATATTATGGTACAATACTGTAGACTTTATGAACACTGCTGGTCTAAATTTATGTTTTTAAAATTGCACTACAATGTTACAGAAGCTACAATGTCACTAGGCGATAGTGATTTTTCAACTCCATTATGGTCTCATGAGACCACCATCATAAATTCAGTCTGTTGTTGACTGAAGTCATTATGTAGTACATGACTGTATATTCTGGATACAGTAATTCAACTAATCTACCTGTAAATAAGAAAAGCTGCAATAAGTAACAAGGATAGAACATTTATAAACTTAGATCTAAAATGTATTTATTACAATATCCCCCCAAAAAATACCAGTTTTCAGATAAGCAATCTTGTCTTGTAAATATCCTAAAAGTTCACTTTAAACCAGCTTTTAGATATTTAAAATGTAAATGTGTGACTTTATCTACTTTTTAAAAATTGGCTTTTATTTTTGAGCTATCCCAGTTAATTAAGAAAAAAATATGTTGGAAAACAGCAGGATAATACACAGATATAATTGTTGTAGATTCAGCAATTTTGAGGACAAATGCCTTCATAACAATACACATGCCATATCTTCTATGGTTTTTTTTTGTTGTTGTTATATTGTTTTGTTGTTTACAAATATCCTTTTAATCTTCAACCTCTCACCTCTGGAAAAACCAAACATTGTTCATTATTTTAAAATTAAGAAACCACATTAAAATAAAACCTGAGGTTTCAATACTGACATTCTTGTGTAGAAAAAAAAACATTAAATAATGATATTTTCTGAATTTACAAATTCAACAGTGATGTTTGCAGGGTAAAAGAAGTGCTATCTCTTGTCATTGTGGTTATGACAGAGATGTACTTTGTAGAAGGAAAAGCTATTACCTGAAATTTGTGCAAAACATTCTGTTATATTCATAACAAAATGGTTAGAACTGTGGGTCTTTTTGTTTTGTTTCTGAGGTTTGCATTTTATCTCTCTGCTTTGTCACATGGAAGTAATATTCCATGTTAGTAAGCATATTTATTTGTGTATACCTTTAAAACTTTACTGAAAATAATATAAAAGTACTATTCAAACGGGGTAAAATACTGAAGAGAACGAAACTTACATCAAGGCAGTATACTAAGTAATTTGTTGTTATGATGATAGCAGCTGAACTTTAGTGATAAGCATTTCATCATAAATTTTGTTTGATTTAATGCAATGACAACCCTCCGAAGTAGGTGATATTATTTATTAATGCCATCTCCACTTAGATATAGAGATTAAGGCCCACATAGTTGAACTCTAGTTTAATAATGGCACGACTTTTTTTTTTGAGACAGAGTCGTGCTCTGTTGCCATGCTGGAATGCAGTGGCGCGATCTTAGCTCACTGCAACCTCCACCTCCCAGGTTCAAGGGAATCCCCTGCCTCAGCCTCCTGAGTATCTGGGACTACAGGTGCCTGCCACCATGCCTGGCCAATTTTTTGTATTTCAGTAGAGACGAAGTTTCACCATGTTGGCCACGATGGTCTCGATCTCCTGACCTAATGATTCACTCACCCTGGCCTCCCAAAGTGCCAGGGTACAGGCATGTGCCACTGTGCCTGGCCACAGTTGCACAATTTTTAAAGTTGTAAAAGATGATGTCTATGATTTAGAATTTTTGAGACCATTCTGAAGCAGAAAACATAGAATCCATAAAAAAATTTAAATGTTTGAATTACAGAAGACATACATATAAATTTTAAAAGATAAATTGGTAAAATATTTGCAATGTTCATAACCCATTGAAGATTCATGTCTAAAATAGATAGATGGATGGATAGATAGATGGATAGTTTGAAGTTTACAAATTGAACAAAAAAATTATAAAATGACAAGTTATGAATAGGCAAGCTAAAAACAAGCAAATTCAAATATCCAATTAACATGTTTTTAAAAGACAACCTGATTAATATTTAAGTAAATACGAAGTGAAAAATAAAACTACTATTTCTCATCTTTTAAAATAATGATACCCAAAAATATTAGAAAAACATAAACTCAAATATTGTGAATACAAAGATAAGTCGTTACAAACTTTAAAGAATATAAACCAGTGACATCTACTAAAATTAAGATTGTACAGACCCCTTGACCCTGAAATCTCAATAGAAGATAAGGATATGTGTATAGGGACTTCTGTTGCCCACAAAAAATGAAACAAATTAATGTTCTTACTCATTTAAAATTACGATTATCTATATATACCTATATGCTGGTATAGTTTGGATATTTGTTCCTTCTAAATCTCATGTTGAAATTTTATCCCCAGTATTGACAGTGGGGCCTAGTGAGAGATGTTTGGGTTATAGGAACAGATCCTTCATCAATGGCTTGGTACTGTCCTGGGAGTAATGAGTGAGTTCTTGCTCCGTTAGTTCCCCCAGGAATTTACTGTTGAAAATAGCCTTACTGCTCCTCTTGACTCTTGCTTTTTTTCTTTTGCCACATGATCTACACGCTTAGCCTCCCTCTTTGCCTTTCACTGTGAGTGTACGCGGCCTGAGTACTTTAAAGAAGATGCTAGTGCCATGCTTCTTGAACAGCCTGCAGAATACTGTACCTCAGAACTTAAAGTATTAAAAAAGAGAGATGAAAAAATAAAAAAACTTATTTATGAAAAATATTTCTTTATAGCAATACAAACAGACTAAGGCATATACACCAAATGAAATGTTTGCAAGGCTAGTCACCATAATATTGGAAGCATGGATGTAATTTTCTGTATCGTTTGTTAATATATGATTAAACTACCTTAGTTATATAGAAATAAAAACTGTTTCATTCTAGAAAACAAATCAAATTAATTCCTGACTTACTTTTTAGGCACCTATGATAGATAATCTACATATCTGAAAGGAAGAATCAGTAACTCAGGATCCAGGGGTGGGTTATTTTCTAGAAATCCTAAAATGAGGCAGAATTCTGATCCCTAAATAGCCTTTTGATTAGGATATCAGATTTAAATCCCTTAGTCTGGAGTATTTAATTACACTTTAATTTACATATGTAGCAGAAACAGATAGCTCTAATTTCACATTATCTTTTCAATCATTATCAGCAAATCATTTTCTTCCTTTCATAAAATATCTCATTAGAATTTGTTATTTAAAATTAATTGAGCCAGATCAAACCTATCCAATTAGGATTCTGGTGTTCAGTGGGCAAGTGTGGTAAGCAAGCCTTGCAGAATTGCTTGACAAGACCTACTTATATCTGGAAGTTTGCTACTCCGGGATTTATATGTTGAAAATTAAATGTCATGAGGCAGGAGGGAGAAAAAACTAAGTTCCTTTGACTCCTCTGCCAACACGAAAGCTCTCCTGTAGATGAGCTTTGCAACATTCGGCATCTGTTTCATTAAGTACTGCTAAATGATCAGATGTTCTCATCACTCATTCTTTGTGTTCATGTCAGCTCAAGTAATCATACTCAGTATTAATTTACAGAGAGTAATTTTTCAAAACTTTTTTGGCTGAATCTCTATGCTGTATTTTAATGAAAAAGCAGCACTATTCTTTGTTTAAAAGTGGACTCCTAATAATACAAATGTATTTCTACCTGTCCTTAGGAAATTAACTACATCTTAATATAAACTTTGATGTATAAAAACTAGAAAACTCAATGATGTTGCATCTTTCTCTGAAAACAAAGACGTGTTTTGCATATATAATTCTTCCAGATATTTAAACTCTTTTGATAGTCAACTGTTTCTATCAAAACATTTTAAAAGCACAAATTTTTAAAAGCTATCCACACATCTGCATTGGCTACTTTATGCTCCTTTCTTCATTAGTCTTTGGGTTCTTTATTAATTCCAAGCCTGACAGCGTCAGCACAGATATCCTTCTGTCTGTAGGTGTGGAGGTAGATGCTGCATGTATTTACTGCCCAAGATTGAACACCTGTTTCCTGAGGCAAGCAGGCAGAGTCATGTATTAAAGCTTTAGACCTATTATCTCTGCTCCTTTTCCAGTAACATCAAGAACAATGCAAAGGTATTTTAATACTGTTAAAGCATGATTAGATCTTTAACCACCCTTTACCCCAAAAGGATAATTTTATTTTAAACAATAAGAGCCCTGGACAAGCCACACATTGTCGAGGAGATGCTTAAAGAGCTAGTTTAGACTGCCTAGGATACAGTTACGTATATACAAGGTAATAGAGGTTGGAGATAAAGTATAATACTTTGAACCAAAAACACCCATTAGAGCAGAACTGATCTTTTGAAAATTCCTTAGTATCTAAATATGGAACCAGGAAGTTCAATTTATGAATTTAGTTAACAATATTCTCACCCACTTCTAAATTACAGATATAATGTTTTACCTTTAATATTCTAAAATATTGTTTTGTATGTTTATATATTAAATCCATCTGTAATTTGTTTTTGTACGTTATGTAAGTATTCAAATCTTTTTTTACCAAATGGGTGTTAGCCAATTGTACCAACATTAATTTATTAAATAAAAAATTCTTTCCCATACAATTTACAATACTGATTACCTGTAAATATTGTAAGCTTCTTCTACTCCACTGAATAATTCATATATTACCACATTACATGATTATAGTGCCTTTGAAATAAGGTTTAATATCTAGTAAGACAAAATTCCCCACATTAAAAAAACAAACAAAAACATAGTGAATAGCATTGTTGTGAGACTGAAAGCCAAAGAAGTTTTGGACTTAATACTCAGGGCGAGGAAAATGTAAATCTCTTCTCAGCTAATCCTGTCTGGTGCACATGTTTCAAAAGGTAATGGGAGTAAAACATGTTAAAATTGCTGGTGAGGCATGTTCTGCAGATCAGGAGCCTGTGAAAGAACTTTTGAAATACCTGCTAAGTGTTATGCAGAGAAAGGATTATAAGGAAAACAGGTTTTTGATGCTGATGAGACTGAAGTGTTTTATAAGAATGTTAACAAATGAGCCTATATAACACAAATGGCCTCCAATGCTTCTGGCTTGAAATCATTGTAAGATCATGCAGTTAGTCATTTGTAAGAAGTAGTTACATTAAACAGTATGGCTTTAAATAGAAACACACAGAAAATAAGATTGTATATTGATCAGTTGGTGAAAATATTGTGACCCAAGGCTTATAGGAAGCTACTATTGTATTTCCTATAGGAACAGTGGTTTCCTATTTGTTAATTCAGTGTTTACAGCAACTTAACAGAATGTAACTATTGTAAATAACAAAGATAACTGTAGTTTGTCTTTATCTCTTACTGTACAGGTTTTCTCTTTCTTGTTCTGTAGATTCGCTAGATAAGGATAGGCATAGAATTTTATTTATTCAATTTGAGACTCGTTGCATTCCTGAATCTAAGGATTCTCATCTTTCATTAATTCTGGCAAAGACTCAGGCAAGATCTTTTCGTATATTCCCTTTCTCTTACTCAATATTCTCCATATCTAGGATTCCAATTAGATGTATCTTGGATCTTCTATCTTCCTTATCTTCTAATTTTTTCATATTTTTCTTTTTCTCCTCTTCTGTGTAGTCCTTTAATTCACCCTTCCCTCTTTGGCTGTGTCTAATCTGTTGTTTTTCCAAGTTACTGGGTTTTAAGTTTGACTAATATATTTGTAGTAGCTTTTTTGTTTGTTTTGGAGACAAGATTTCACTATGTGGCTCAGGATGGTCTTGAGTACCTAGTCTCAAGCAATCTTCCTGCCTCTGCCTCTGGAGTAGCTGGTATTACAGGTTTGTGTCACTGTGCCTGGCTGTATTTATATTGTCTTAAAGTTCTGTGTTTCTATTTGTTTTCTGTCTTCTTTTTCATATCTTAGTTCATCTTTTGCATATTTAATAATTTTAACAACACTTGCGTATATCTGTTTTGTTTAGTATGGTAGCCACTAGCCAATTCAAGCTTGTCAGCCCTTGAAATATGACTAGTCTGAATTGAAATGAACTGAAAATGTCAAAGACTTAGTATGACAAAAAGAATAAGCCATCTACTTAACATTTTTTGATTATATGTTAGAAATAATAACATTCTTCATATTTGAGAGAAACTGTTTTACTAAAATTAATCTTTTTTTATTTTGCTCTCTTAATACACCCATTAACTAGATGTAAAGTTAAATATATAATTCATATCATATTTTTACTCTGCAGTAGGTCTCTGGACTGAAACTCTATTTGCTTGAAATCATGGAGTTCTTATCCTGCTCTTCACTGTTTTTGCTAACACATGCTTTTGGTGACTTATATCCTGATATGTTTTGTAATTTTCTCTTTTGTGTTCTTAGTTTGTTTTCCTGTCAGATGCACCCAAATGTGTTATATATGACGAGTTCATATTAATTTCCCAGCTTGTGGTACCTCGGCCAATGTAAATAATGTAAATTTTTATCTTAACTCTTGTGATAGCAGGAAGGTGTCCACAGATTCTCAAAGACATTTATCTCCATTCCAAGGTTCAGTTTTCTCTTAGGCTCCCATTTCCGGTGGTCACTTTTTCTTAATAGAACTTTTCATTATGTGGCCCTTTGTGGGCCTCAATTTTATCCAAGGTTTTCAGTTCATACGCCAATCTAACCTAAACCTAATGCTTTATTTCCTGGCTCCACTTGGGCTCAGAACACAAGGCTCTTTTAACTCAAGATGAGTGAATGCCTCTGGATCGGGGTGATCACTGGCCTGGTCTTCAGCTTTCCCTGTGTTTTTGCATTCTAAGGACTTCTTTCTTTCAAGAAATGTTTTACAGTGTATGCAGCATTTTAAGTGTTTTCTACTTACAAGAATGTTTTACAGTGTATGCAGCATTTTAAATGTTTTCTACTGGAAATATTTTCATAGAGCAGTGCCCCCAATCCACAGAGGATATGTTCTGAGAACCCCTGTGAATGCCTGAAACTGTGGATAGACAGTACCACAGCCTATACAGGTGCTCCTCAATGTGTGACATGATTATGTCCCGAGGAAACCCTCATAAGTTGAAAATATCATCAATCAAAATACATCAGCTACATCCTGATAAACCAGTCATAAAGTCAAAAAAATCATTAAATCAAACCACCATAAGTTAGGGATTGTCTGTATATACTGTTTTTTCAATCAGATAACTACCAAGATGACTATTAAATGACTAATGAATGTGTGGATAATATATACAGTATGGATATATAGGACAAAGGACCGACTCCCAGCCCAGGTGCGATAGAGCAGGATGGCAGGAGATTTCATCCTGCTACTCAGAACATGCAATTTAAAACTTATGAATTATCTATTTCTGAATTTTTCCATTTAATATTTTCAGACTGTGGCTGACCATGGGTAACTGAAGCCACAGAAAGTAAAGCTGTGGATAAGATTATATTACACGACTGCCATATTACTAAAAATGGAAGACTTTGTCATTATTTATTTATCTATTATGTGTTTATCTTGCTTCATTAGGACTCGTTTTGATAGAGTTTCATATCTCTACATATTTCAATATGGAAACTTCGATGTAAAATACTGTGAATCTTATCTAAACATAAGGACATGTATGTCAATACAAAAATCTGTTAAATCCAAACGGTTTTGTGCTGAAACACTAAGATGTTCTTAGAATTAATCTGAAGCAAAATTGTGAGAAAATAATGACATTAATACTCAACACCACTCACCTGAAAGTCATGATACTCCTGGTCATACCGTCTCCCTAGAAATTTTGGTTGACGTGCATTTTTTTTGTGTAAATATTTTCAGTTTGTTTTTTTTATTTCAGTGAATTAAAATTTATCAAATTTTCTTGTTTCTACATAAAAAAATCTTTTTATGTCAGAGTTATAAGCAAATTTTAAGGCATAAATTAATGTGCTTCATGCATTAATAATCCCCCAGATGTCAAGCACAGTGCCTGAAATATGGGAAATTCCATAAATTTTCTAAATTAGTGGAGACATGAATATTTTTATGTTTGTCTTTTATCATCAAAGGGAAGTGGTTTCTAGGACAGCTGGTCTGCATAGCAGTAAAGTTTGTGATAAAAGAAGATACTTCTCTGAGCAACAGTAACTTCCCTATGTAGATATTTATATATGTCATGGGCTACAGATGATGTCTCCTAGATTAAGAATTATGTTCTGTCCAATGAAGTAGTATACTCTGTTCACATTTTTAAACCTCCAAGCCAAACACTATTCCTACCAAAAATGCCAGGAATGTTGTTCAAAAAATGGAAAAACTACTGGACTTTGGATCAGAAATCTTAGAGATATGCTATATAATCTTTATTAACTTGACTTTGGTTTCATCATGTGTTAAGTGTAAAAATTTGGCTAAATTGCCTAAAGGGTAAAATACTAGAATTCTATATATAGTGAGACACAGCCAATTACGTATGAGAGTGTAAATGTGTGAAATGTATAGTAAGTACTTTACTGTAAAGCATTAACTTTTTTTCTCTGTGTCTCTTAAAAGGTTTTTAGGTATCTGGTAATATGCTCATACTCCATGGGGATTGTCTCTGTGCTATTTCTATAATAGATCAAGAGATTCTTTATTAAACCTAGAAGAAAATAAAGAGATTCTTTATTAAACCTAAATGAAAACACAGAAGGGATGTAAGGAAGTATTATTTTTCCCATCACTGGCCCAATATGCTTACAAATATCCATCCCTTACACATCTCACTAACTTGCCCTGGGTGAAGTATCCTGACAAAAGAAGCTTATGGCTGGTTGCCTTGGCAATGGCAGGCTGCGTCAGCAGTGACAGAGTACCTCCATAGGGGTGAAGTGCCTCGGTAATGGTATACACCCCTCCCCCACCGAGCTGCACCATCCTGGGTTCAGCTGTGCTTGCCATGAAACTCTCAACCCCGAGCATTTCCAATTGCTGTTTTGTTTTTTTTTTTTTTGTCGCGGTGGGACCCACCAAGCCAGATCACCTGGCTTCCTGCCTCAGAGTCCTTTTTTTTTTTAAGTTGAATGGTTGACTCTCTCACCGGTGTTCCAGTCACCTGCTGAAAGGGCACCGGGATCTGTGTGATTTTCCATGTGGTGACCTACTGCGCCAGCTGAAACAACATCGCTGCCTGGGGCTCTCCTGGCCTGGCTTACTGTTCAAGTCCTGTTTAATCAGATGAATGTGCTAATCTGCCTTCCCAAATCTCAAATTGCCAGTTTAACAGGGCAACCAGACCAGAGTATCTTGTACGGAGTTCTGCTACGCTGCGGCGCTGGCTGAAACAGCTGTGCCGGCCCAAACAGCCATGCTGGCAGCCTGTGGGGCTCCTACACCTGGAAATTTCCTGGTCTGTGGGCAATAAAGATCCGTCTGGAAATGCGGTGTCCACTCACCCTCTGCACTTTCACTGGGAGCTACAATCCTGAGTTGCCCCTATAGCGCCATCTTCTCCTCTCTCCCCACTCCTCTCTAAACACTTTTTCATACATGGTTTTATTTAATTGGTTTTTTTCTTTCTTCTTCACATAGAATCTTAAGATTTCTGCACATAGAATCTTAAGAGTTGAATAGATATGATTAATCACAGTCCCATACTAGTGGTATGTAATCATCCAACTACAACATTATTAATTTTTGTCTTATTTATCTCTGTTCTCTGTTCTATTCCATTTCCCAACCCATGGACACACTATCTTGTATTTGTGTCCTTCCAACACACATTTCATACTTGTCTTTTAAATATAGCATGTTTTGTGTGCATGTTTTTTTAAAGTACACACAAGATTATACATTTTATAAAACACTTTTTTTAATCCAACATTATGTTTTTCTGAGAGATACATGTGAGAAATAGAATATTGTTTGTGTTTTTACACAACAATTATATAACAACTTGTAAATCCATTCATTTTCCAGTGTGTATGAAGATTGTTTGAGATTATTTGATTTTATGACTAATAAATTTTTATAGTGGTTCATGCCTGTAATCCCAGCACTTTGCAAGGCTGAAGTGGGTGGATCATCTGATGTCAGAAGTTTAAGACCAGGCTGGCCAACATGGTGAAACTTTGTCTCTACTAAAAATGCAAAAATTAGGTGTAGTGGCAGGCACATGTAATCCCAGCTACTCAGGAGGCTGAGGCAAGAGGACTGCTTGACCCTGGTAAGTGGAGGTTTCAGTGAGCTGAAATCATGCCATTACACTGCAGTCTGGGTGACAGAGCAAGACTCCATCTCAAAATTATATATATAAATATATTTTTAATATAAAATATACTATATACTATATATTTTTAATATACTATAAAAAAATATATACCCTAACACATATATAGAAGACACTAATTTATAGTATATAGTATATAAAAATAGTATATATGATATATTTTAATATACTATTATATATATATTTCTCTAACACATATATAGAAGAAACTAATTAGATCATAAAGCATAAAATATTTTAGTATTTTACTGTCAAAATTCTGTTTAAAATAGCTGAAATAATTATCTCAAAACTATTTTTAGAAAATACATATTTAGGCTGGGTGCAGTGGCTCATGCCTGTAATCCCAGCACTTTGGGAGGCTGAGGTTGGTAGATGATGAGGTCAAGAGTTCGAGACCAGCCTAACCAACATGGTGAAACCTCGTCTCTACTAAAAACAGAAAAATTAGCCAGGAGTGGTGGCAGGTGCCTCTACTTAGAAGGCTGAGGTAGGAGAATCATTTGAACCCAGGAGCTGGAGGTTGCAGTGAGCCGAGATTACAGTCTAGCCTGGATGACGGGGCAAGACTCCATCTCAAAAAATATTTAAAAAAAAAAAGAAAATGCATATTTACTCATATTCTTTCCAAACTGTAATGATACCTGACTTTTTATATGTTAATTAACATTGTATAATTAACATAATGCTAATTAATACAGTATTAATGAACATTAACCTAATTAATGTCAATCTAGAGATTAGAGTGTTTTATTTCATTGTATTTTTATTTTTCCCACTTTGTGCATTACTTTACTTATTTATTGGCCTTACAAGTTTCTTTTCCATTAATTTTCTGTTTATATCATTTTTATATTTAAAAATGTCCTTTTAAAGATGTATTTGTGGATTTTCTTAATATATTATTGATAACATTACTTTGCCTGCTACATATGCCACCAATACTTTTTCTAATGGATTGCTTGACTTTTAACATAGTATATTTCATTAATTTAATCTAGTATGGACTTATTTTTCATTTTTGATTTGTGTGGTTCTTCATTTGGTTTTCACTAAACCTCTACCAATTCTAAGACCATAAAGATATCCTCCATATTTTATTTTAGTTGTTTTGTAGTTTCTTTGCATAAAAGCATAATTTTAACTATGAGCACAACACCCTGAGATGGATATTATTATTATGCCCACTACATAGACAAAGTGAAATGGAAGACAACATTGAAGTGTCTGTTAGTTTATTCTTACATTGCTGATAAAGATATACCTGAGACTGGGTAATTTATGGGAAAAAAAAGAGGTCTGATGGATTTACAGTTCCAAGTGGCTGGGGAGGCATCACAATCATGGTGGAAAATGAGAGAATGACAGCCAAGCAAAAGGGGAAACCCCTTATAAAAACATCAGATTTTATTCACTGCCATGAGAACAGTATGGGGGAAACCTCCCCCATGATGCAATTATCTCCCACTGGGTCTTTCCCACAACATGTGAAAATTATGGGAGCTACAGTTCTAGATGAGATTTGGTGGGGACACAGCAAAACCATATCAAAGTGATAATCACACCTTATTCTTGTTAGTTAAGTGTGTACATTTCAAAATACTAACTAATATATAAGCCAGCAATACTCAGAGGACTGTATTTAAGGACTCCAATAATAGAGCTACGTGTCAGATGTGTTCCCTACACTCCATTTTCCCTAAACCCCTATATATTTACATGCAAATAAAAATAGCCAAAGCTTCTGGAGGCAATTAAACATACCAAAATTATAAAATTTCATTTTATGTTCTTATGATTAGCTTATCTAATCTATTCTCAAAACGATTAAATCAACACAGGTAAAAACAAAGAAGCATTGTTCCTTGAAACAGTTTAGAACCTTTTCAACCAGGAATAAATGGCAAACAAATCTTTATAATTAGTACACATATTTGACTAGGTTATTTTTAAAAATATATGCTTTTCCCAATAATTATGTTCAGGTAAACATTCATAAAGTTGATGAAAGGAAAACATAAAATTTTGTCTAAAGTTTAAATACATTCCAGGTGATTTTTTTAGTTTAATAAAATTAATTCATTCCTTGTTTAGCAAAATGAACTCATGCTAATCATTTGTCATTGGTATTTGATTGGATTTTATAATTTATAAAATATTTTTATATTATTTCATATAATCATCTTTGCAAACACATGATAAAGTATTTTTATTAAAATGAGAAAACTGATTTTCTGAAAAATATTATGATTTGCTCAAAGTCAAGAAGCTAGTAAATGGAAACAATGAAATGAAACTGGTAACTCTCATTTGTTCTCTTCCTGTTTCATCATGTTCAACGTTCTAAGTACAGAATAGAAGAAATAGTGCAATTTTGAATGTTAAGATAAAGAAAATGCGGGGGGAGGGGACTCAAGATGGCGCTGTGAGAACAACCCAGGATTGGAGCCCGCGTTGAATTCGCAAACGGTGAGTCAGTGCTGCATTTCCAGACTGATCTTTGTTGCCCACAGAACGGGGAAACTCCCAAGTATAAAAAGACACAGGACGCCAGGCAGTAGGTCTGCCTGGCGAAGCCGGCAGCCGGGGCGGCGGCGGCCGGCCCTACCCAGCAATCCCCACAGGGCGCGCTTGTCCGGGTGCCTTGTTGAACCGGCAACCTGAGACTTGAAAGGGCTGGACTTGAGACTGAACGAGACTTGCACAGTAGCCCAGCCCAGGGGATTGCAGGGACAGATCGCTTGGGATACCCAGTGGGACGAACAAAAACCGCGATTTCAAACTATCCCGGGCAGACGGTCCGAGACGCTCTGTGGGGGAGGGGCGTCCTCCACTACGGAGGCAACTGATATACACGCCCACTGCTGAGGCAGGCAGCCAGCCTTTGCCGAGGCAACCCGCCCCAACTGAGATACACGCCCACTGCTGACGCACCAGCCGTTGCCGAGGCAACCCGTCCCTACTGAGATACACGCCCACTGCTGACGCAGCCTGCCGTTGCTGAGGCAACACGCTACAACGAAGAGACTCCGCCGCAGGGTGTGGCGGAGACCACAGCAGAGCCGGCAGGAACAGCGTGAATCACACAACAGCAGGGCGGAGCCTCCGCAGCCAAACAGTGGCTAGTCTGCCTTTGAGCTGGGCAGGACACCTGATCGGACATCCAAAAATAAAGCCCAAACCCCTCAACACAGAGCATTTGAGAAAAAAAAAAGGGTTGTTTAATGAGCTGTGTTGCAGCAGAATCAAACATAGCAGCCTAACAGCCCTGAATGAACAACAGAGTGCACAGCTCAGCAATTAAACCCCTATAAAGTACAAACTGTCTCCTCAAGCAGCTCCCTGACCCCTCTATATCCAAAAGACTGTCATTAGGCAGGCATCATCCTGGGACAAAGAGAGCAGAAAAAGAAACTGGTAGCATCCCTCGCTGTGCCACGGCTACTAGAGGTGCACCCCAGACAAGCAGGGTCTGGAGCAGACCTCAACAGTCGTACAGCGAAGGGGCTAGACTGGTAGAAGGAAAACCAAGCAACAGAAATACTTCATCATCAACATTCTGGGTGTCCACTCAGAGACCCAAACGAAAAGTCAGCAACTACGCAGACGACCAGCGGACAAATCCACAAAGATGGGAAGAAACCAGCGCAAAAAGGAGGAAAACACCCGAAACCAGAACACATCGCCTCCTAGAAAGGACCAAAACTCCTCACCAGCAAGGGAACAAAGCTGGACGGAGAATGACTGTGACGAAATGACGGAATTAGACTTCAGAAGATGGATAATGAGAAACTTTTGTGAGCTAAAAGATCATGTATTAAATCAATGCAAAGAAACTAAGAACCTTGAAAAAAGATTTGAAAAAAGATTCGAGGAAATGATAACAAGAATGGATACCTTAGAGAGGAATATGAATGAATTAAAGGAGCTGAAAAACACAATACGAGAACTTCGCGAAGCAAACGCAAGTTTCAATAGCCGAATTGACCAAGCAGAAGAAAGAATATCTGAAGTCGAAGACCAACTCAATGAAATAAAACGAGAAACCAAGATCAGAGAAAAAAGCGCAAAAAGGAACGAACAAAGTCTCCAAGAAATGTGGGACTATGTGAAAAGACCTAACCTACGTTTGATAGGTGTACCAGAAGGGGACGAAGAGAAAGAATCCCAGCTGGAAAATACTCTTCAGGACATCATCCAGGAAAATTTCCCCCACCTAGCAAGACAAGCCAACACTCAATTGCAGGAAATACAGAGAACACCACAAAGATATTCCGCAAGAAGAGCAACCCCAAGGCACATAATTGTCAGATTCAACAGGGTTGAAATAAAGGAGAGAATACTAAGGGCAGCCAGAGAGAAAGGTCAGGTCACCCACAAAGGGAAGCCCATCAGACTCACAGCAGATCTCTCGGCAGAAACACTACAAGCCAGAAGAGAGTGGGGGCCAATATTCAACATTCTTAAAGAAAAGAACTTTCAACCCAGAATTTCATATCCAGCCAAACTGAGCTTCAGAAGTGAAGGAAGAATAAAATCCTTTGCGAACAAGCAAGTACTCAGAGATTTTGTCACCACCAGGCCTGCTTTACAAGAGCTCCTAAAAGAGGCACTACACATAGAAAGGATCAATCAGTACCAGCCATTCCAAAATCACACTGAATGCTAAAGAGCTTCAACATAATGAAGAATCTACAACAACTAACAGGCAAAACAGCCACTTAGAATCAAAATGGCAGTATCAAATTCACACATAACAATATTAACCCTAAATGTAAATGGACTAAATGCACCAATCAAAAGACACAGACTGGCAAATTGGATAAAAATCCAAAACCCATCAGTGTGCTGTATCCAGGAAACCCATCTCACATGCAAGGACACACAAAGGCTCAAAATAAAGGGATGGAGGAAGATTTACCAAGCTAATGGAAAGCAAAAAAAAGCAGGAGTTGCAATTCTCATCTCTGATAAAATAGACTTTAAAGCAACAAAGATCAAAAGAGACAAAGAAGGCCATTACATAATGGTAAAAGGATCGATACAACAAGAAGAGCTAACGATCCTAAACATATATGGACCCAATACAGGAGCACCCAGATACATAAGGCAAGTTCTTAATGACCTACAAAAGGACTTAGACTCCCACACAATAATAGTGGGAGACTTTAACACTCCACTGTCAATACTAGACAGATCAACCAGACAGAAAATCAACAAGGATACCCAGGGCTTGAACTCAGACCTGGAGCAAGCAAACCTGGTGGACATTTACAGAACTCTCCACCCCAAATCCACAGAATACACATTCTTCTCAGCACCACATCACACCTACTCTAAAATTGACCACATAATTGGAAGTAAAGCACTGCTCAACAAATGCAAAACAACTGAAATCATAACAAACAGCCTCTCAGACCATAGTGCAATCAAGTTAGAACTCAGAATTCAGAAACCGACCCAGAACCGCACAGCTTCATGGAAACTGAACAACTGGCTCTTGAATGTTGACTGGGTAAACAACGAAATGAAGGCAGAAATAAAGAAGTTCTTCGAAACCAATGAGAATGAAGACACAACGTGCCAGAACCTCTGGGACACATTTAAAGCAGTCTCTAGAGGAAAATATATAGCAATAAGTGCCCATATGAGGAGAATGGAGAGATCCAAAATTGACACCCTATCGTCAAAATTGAAAGAGCTAGAGGAGCAAGATCAAAAAAACTCAAAACCCAGCAGAAGACAAGAAATTACTAAGATCAGAGCTGAGCTGAAGGAGATTGAGACACGAAAAACCCTTCAAAAAATCAATAAATCCAAGAGCTGGTTTTTTGAAAAGATCAACAAAATAGACAGACCACTAGCCAGATTGATTAAAAATAAAAGAGAGAACAATCAAATAGATGCAATAAAAAATGATAAAGGGGAAATCACCACAGATTCCACAGAAATTCAAACCATCATCAGAGAATATTACAAACAACTCTATGCACATAAACTAGTAAACCTGGAAGAAATGGATAAATTCCTGGACTCCTGTGTCCTCCCAAGCCTAAACCAGGAGGAAGCTGAAACTATGAATAGACCAATAACAAGGTCTGAAGTTGAGGCAGCAATTAAGAGCCTACCTCACAAAAAAAGCCCAGGTCCAGATGGGTTCACAGCCGAATTCTACCAGACACACAAGGAGGAGCTGGTACCATTCCTTCTAAAACTATTTCAAACAATCCAAAAAGAGGGAATCCTTCCCAAATCATTTTATGAGACCAACATCATCCTGATACCAAAACCCGGCAGAGACCCAACGAGAAAAGAAAACTTCAGGCCAATATCCATGATGAACATAGATGCAAAAATCTTCAATAAAATATTGGCAAGCCGATTGCAACAGCAAATCAAAAAACTTATTCATCATGATCAAGTAGGATTCATCCCAGGGATGCAAGGCTGGTTCAACATACGCAAGTCTATCAACGTAATTCACCACATAAACAGAACCAAAAACAAAAACCACATGATTATCTCAATTGACGCAGAGAAGGCATTTGACAAAATTCAACAGCCCTTTATGCTAAAAACCCTCAATAAACTCGGTATCGATGGAACGTATCTCAAAGTAATAAAAGCTATTTATGACAAACCAACAGCCAATATCATACTGAATGGGCAAAAACTGGAAGCATTCCCTTTGAAATCTGGTACTAGACAAGGATGCCCTCTCTCACCACTCCTATTCAATATAGTACTGGAAGTTCTAGCCAGAGCAATCAGGCAAGAAAAAGAAATAAAGGGTATTCAAATAGGAAAGGTGGAAGCCAAATTGTCTCTATTTGCAGACGACATGATAGTATACCTAGAAGACCCCATCGCCTCAGCCCAAAAACTCCTGAAACTGATAAACAACTTCAGCAAAGTCTCAGGATATAAAATCAATGTGCAAAAATCACAAGCATTCGTCTACACCAATAACAGACTTAAAGAAAGCCAAATCAAGAGCGAACTGCCATTCGCAATTGCTACAAAAAGAATAAAATACCTTGGAATACAACTCACAAGGAACGTAAGGGACCTCTTCAAGGAGAACTACAAACCACTGCTCAACGAAATCAGAGAGGACACAAACAGATGGAGAAACATTCCATGTTCATGGTTAGGAAGAATTAATATCGTGAAAATGGCTATACTGCCCAAAGTAATTTACAGAATCAACGCTATCCCCATCAAGCTACCATTGACTTTCTTCACAGAACTGGAAAAAACCACCATGAACTTCATATGGAACCAAAAGAGAGCCCGCATAGCCAAGTCAATTCTAAGCAAAAAGAACACAGCGGGGGGCATCACACTACCGGATTTCAAACTATACTACAAGGCTACAGTAATCAAAACAGCATGGTACTGGTACCAAAACAGAGATATAGACCAATGGAACAAAACAGAGGCACCGGAGGCAACACAACATACATACAACTATACAATCTTTGATAAACCTGACAAAAACAAGCAATGGTGCAAGGATTCCATGTTTAACAAATGGTGTTGGGAAAACTGGCTAGCCATGTGCAGAAAGCAGAAACTGGACCCCTTCCTGACACCTTACACTAAAATTAACTCCAGATGGATTAAAGACTTAAACATAAGACCTGGCACCATAAAAACCCTAGAAGGAAATCTAGGCAAAACTATCCAGGACATAGGAGTAGGCAAGGACTTCATGAACAAAACACCAAGAGCATTGGCAACAAAAGCCAAAATAGACAAGTGGGACCTAATGAAACTCCACAGCTTCTGCACGGCAAAAGAAACAGTCACTAGAGTGGATCGGCAACCAACAGAATGGGAAAAAATTTTCGCAGTCTACCCATCTGACAAAGGGCTGATATCCAGAATTTACAAACAACTCAAGCAGATTTACAGGAAAAAAACAAACAAGCCCATTCAAAAGTGGGCAAAGGATATGAACAGATACTTTACGAAAGAAGACATATATGAGGCCAACAATCATATGAAAAAATGCTCATCGTCACTGGTCATCAGAGAGATGCAAATCAAAACCACATTGAGATACCATCTCACGCCAGTTAGAATGGCGATCATTAAAAAATCTGGAGACAACAGATGCTGGAGAGGATGTGGAGAAAAAGGAACACTTTTACACTGTTGGTGGGAATGTAAATTAGTTCAACCATTGTGGAAGACAGTGTGGCGATTCCTCAAGGCCTTAGAAATAGAAATTCCATTTGACCCAGCAATCCCATTACTGGGTATATATCCAAAAGACTATAAATCGTTCTACTATAAGGACACATGTACACGAATGTTCATTGCAGCACTGTTTACAATAGCAAAGACCTGGAATCAACCCAAATGCCCATTGATAATAGACTGGATTGGAAAAATGTGGCACATATACACCATGGAATATTATGCAGCAATCAGAAATGATGAGTTCGTGTCGTTTGTAGGGACATGGATGAATCTGGAAAACATCATCCTCAGCAAACTGACACAAGAACAGAAAATGAAACACCGCATATTCTCACTCATAGGTGGGTGATGAAAAATGAGAACACATGGACACAGAAAGGGGAGTACTAAACACTGGGGTCTATTGGGGGGAAAAGGGGAGGGCCAGTGGGAGGGGGAGGTGGGGAGGGATAGCCTGGGGAGAAATGCCAAATGTGGGTGAAGGGGAGAAGAAAAGCAAAGCACACTGCCATGTGTGTACCTACGCAACTGTCTTGCATGCTCTGCTCATGTAACCCAAAACCTATAATCCAATAAAAAATTAAAAAAAAAAAAAAAAAAAAAAAAAAAAAAAAAAAAAAAAAAAAAAAAAAAAAAAAAAAAAGATAAAGAAAATGCATGTGTATCAGATTTCAGAGCCTCTGATTAGAAAATATCAAAAGAAGCAAGGGAATTCAGTTCTACTTATAATACAGCTATGACACAAGGAAGATTAAGGGAAAAAGTATTATAGATCATTTAATAATCTGACAAGCAGGAAAATGACATTTTTGTCTTGTACATTATAAATATATTTTTGTGATTAGACTTTATAAATAGGGATGATGGATTTAAGATAATAAAAATTTTTTTTTAGTCTTATTTCCTATTCAGTCTATATACAGTGAGAGGTATTCAGAGTAACATATTTAACTTTTAAGAAGAGAAGAATGCCAACTACTTCGGTATTTCTTAATGTTACCACCTGGTGCCAAGTAAGAGACTAGAATAGTGAAACTGAGCCAACATGGTATGTGTTAACTTGCAACACTCTCTAATGCTTAGTTTGTTCATTATTTCCACCCCATTCATTCACTATGAGCCAGACGCTATACTAAGTGTTTCCTTTTAGAGCTCTTAGAGAGTGGACATGAACTAATGTCCTACTTTCCTTAAGCAAACTAACATCATTCTGTAACCAAATAATATTCATGTATCAGTTGGTCATCTAATCCAATAATAAGAATTTTTCCAAATTTCACTCATTGTAGTTATCACCTTCTCAGTAATTGCTGAGTACTACTTCTATTATTTGCTTATCATTTTCTTACATTCATTACAATAAAGATGGTAATTCACCATGTACTACCTTAAATCATTCTACTTGGTATCAGAGAAATACAAATCACACTAGTGGAGAGACTAGAGTTATGAGAAAAGAAAAAAAAAACAGCAGGTTCTGGCTGAAGCAGGAGTTTAAACATTACACATTTCTTTTAGTCCAGCCGTTACTCACAGACAAATTACTGCCCGGCAACAGCAAGACTTTGACAGAGTTGTTATATCTAGTCGTTCAATATTCAGGACCAGTATTTAATAATGAAAACAAGATGGATTATTTCTTGTTACATGTGACAGGCATGATGAAATAAGAATTATCATAGCTATTTACTACTTTTGAAAGAAGAAATGTGATCAGAAATGAAAATGTTCACTGTGATACTTTAGAAACTTTTATCAACAGTGTGTATCTCATAAAAGTGTCCACTGGGAATGCCTGAAATGTCTTCCCAAATGCATTTACTTTAATATTTCTTGTAAAAGACGAGACTTTTATCCCCTCACTGTGCACAGTATTTGATCCTATGATCTACTTGGCTTTGGCATGAAAATCATTTTATTCTTGCTTTTTCTGAAGTTAGCTCACATGATCAATCTAAGAGTTGAGAAAAGAAAATTGCTAGTCCATGACCTGATTTGCAATGTCTCATTGCCTGAGAAGGTATTGTAATCCAACTTTCACAGGAAATACAAAGTTACCCTACTGAAAGCATGGTGGATAATAAAAATGATTTTCAGCTAATTTATATATTTTGAGAAAGGAAGCCAAAAGCAATGAACAGATTTAAAATATTTAAGAGAATGTAGCTTTTGAAAACAGATGTCTACAAGCCTAATAATATGAGTTTTAAAGCATTGATTTCTATGTGTTTATTTATTCCACAAATTTAATGAACACCTACTATATGTTAGGCAATGTTTTAGATTCTGGGAATAGAGTGGTGAACAGCAAATCAGAAAGAAAATAGTTGAATCTTATGGAGATACATTATTGTATGGGAACAGAAAATAAACTAAGTATAGTTTACCCTTGAGCAACATGGAATTGACTGTGTGGGTTCACTTAAGGGTGGATTTTTTTTCGATAAATATAGTTGAGCCTCCAGATCTAGAGTCTGGAAAATACAATATTGGAGGATGTGAAGATTACATATATTGAGAGCCAGCTGTTCCTGTCTGCAGGTTTCACAGGGCCAGCTGCAGGACTTGAGCATGCATGGATTTTGTTATTACATGGGTGTCCTGGAACCAACCCCCATGGCTACCAAGGGATGACTGTAAAAAGTACGTTAAATGGGAAAAAAGATAGGGGTACAGGGATGACGTAAGCATTGTATTTTTTAAAAGGATGGTCAGGGAAGGATTCCCTAAGACTATGTTTAAAAAAAAAAGATTTTGTAAGTAAGTGAAGCTTGAATATCTGCAGAAATAACATTCCTAGAAATGGGAATAACACATGCACATTTCCTGAGGTAGGTATCTACCAGGCATCTATTTAAGGAACAACAAAAAGTCTAGGGCATCTGGAGCAAAATGAGTAGTGGGTAAAGTAGTGAAAGATGTAGTTAGAACATTAAAGGAGAAAGATCACTTAGACCTCATAGAACATCATAAAAGAGTTTGGATTTACTCTGAATGAGATGAGAAACTGGAGAGTTTTGAGCAGAGGAGAGACATAATCTGACCTTGCTTTATTGATATCACTCTGGCTTCTGTGTTGAGATGGGTATTGGATAATAGTAATAGCAGAAAAGCCAGTGAGGAGGCTATTTCAATAATCTTGATTAGAATCGAGCATTGGCAAATGCTATAGTCCTGGCTACTGGGAAGATTGAGGCAGGACTGGGTGGCTGATGGAGGACAATCACTTGGGCCCAAGAGTTCCGGTCCTGGCAACATAAAACAATGAGAAACCCTATCTATGATTTGGACCAGGATGGTAACAATGAAGTGGCAAGACTGTGGATATGTTTTGAAGATAAAATCAAAAGTATTTTGCTAACTAATTCGATGTAAACTAGAAAAGTGAGGAGAGTTAAGTATGACTCCAAGGTTTTTTGCCTAAAAAATTAAAGTTGCAATTAACTGAGATTGCAAAATTTGTGAGAGAGACATGTTTGATTGGGGAAGATGTGGAGTTTAGATTTGGTCATTGATAAGGTTTGGATTTGTGTTACTGCCCAAATCTCAAATATGTCAAATTGTAATCCCCAGTATTGGAGGGGACCTGGTGGGAGGTGATTTAATCATGGGGCAAATATCCCTCTTGGTGCAGTTCTTGTGATAGAGAGTGAGTTAGCGCTCATGAAACATAGTTGTTTAAAGGTGTGTGGCACTACCCTGCTCTCTCTCTTCCTCCTGCTCCAGCCACATAAGATGTGCTTGCTTCCCTGTTTGCCTGCCTTCACACTGTAGGTTTCTTGAGGCCTTCACAGAAGTGGAGCATATGTTGCCATGCTTCCTGCACAGTCTGCATAATCGTGAGCCAATTAAACCTCTTCTCTTTATGAATTACCCAGTCCCAGGTGTTTACAGCAGTGAAATAATGAACTAATACAGACATGCTAAATTGAAGATGTCTATTGGACATCCAAGTGAGGAAGCTTAGGCAGCAGTTGGATGTAGGAATCTGGAGCCCAGAGGAAGGTGTTACTTAAAAATATAAATTTGGTGTTTACCAATTTTAGATAATATTTAAATCCATGAGCCTGGACAAGATCATCAAGGATATTCAGATATTCAGGAATATGAAAAAAAAGTTGGAAAATAAGCCAAAAATTAACCAATAAGTAAAGAAATAAACCAGAATTATGTCTCTCCTTGAAAAACAAATTTAAAATGTATCTCAAGGAGGAGAGAGTAGGTAATTGGTCAAATGCTGCTAATAAGATGAAGGCTAAAAATCAATCATTGGATTTAGCAATATGGAGAAGTTTTAAAGAGTGTGGAATTTGAAAAGCACAATAATTTTAATGAGCCAACCTCTAAAAAGGAGCAGAGATATGAAGTGGTAGCTGGAGGAGTTGGGAGGTTTGTTTCTTTGCTTAGTTTCTAATGGGAGAAATGATAGCATGTTTGTAGATTGATGTGAATTAAGGAATAGAACTGAAGGTGGGATGATGCAATTCAACTTTGATAATAGGAAGAAAGGAAAGATTTTGATTAAAGTACTGATTGGTGAGAAAATATGCTATGGAAGCTTAAGGGATTTCTCTGCTGTTAACTTCAAATTTCCCAGTGAAATAAAAGTCATCAATTGAGAAGGAATGCTTCAGGTCTGGAGATAAAAAGGTTGGAAATAGGACTGTAGGACAGTGAATGCATCGAGGCAATGGAGAGTGTGTGCCAGACAGCAATAAGGGCCCACTTTAAGATTTTTGTGAGAAAATTAAAATGAAACTGCTCCATGTGAATGTTCCTCTCCAGCCATGTTCAGCTGCAAGGCCATAGGCACTAATTAGGGAAGAGTTAGATTTGGCAGGTGTTGTTTTTCCAAGTGTTATGACATAAGAAAGAGGCTAGGATGTTGGTGATATATACAAGGAAGAGATTATAATTGAACATGGAATTTAAGCTGGATATGAAGAGAAACGAAGACAAGGTGGTGAATGATAATGATATCTGAAAATGGTAAATAGATTTTGGTTTTCCATATCATTATAGAATAAATGTGGAATTGGATGAAGAAGAGAACTTGAATAGGGTCAGAATGCTTGAAATTGATATTATGGATGAATTGTGTTAAACTCCTAAAAATGTCACCAGTAATCTATTAATAAGGCAAAACCAGGCTTATTAGAATTCACTGCAGTAAAGATGAACACCACCATGACTCTTAGCCATGTTTCAAAAGGAGAAATTCGGGAAAGGATATCTATAGTGGCAGGACTCTGGGAACAAATTTTAAAGTTTTTATTTTATTTGGTGTTAAGTATGGGAACTAGAAACTGGGGTAAAATTTGTGACCTAGCAAGATTTAATGTGTAATTGCTGTCAGCTGTTTTGTCCAGGGGAACTGACTTAGGTAAAGACCTTCAATAAATTGATTTGCAGGAATTTTTTGAAGCAAATGATAAATGTATTTATTGGCTTATAGTTTTTGTCTTACCTTTCCTAGGAAAGTTTTCCTGAAACAAACAGCTCAGTTGTGCTAACACAAGTGGCCTGAGATACAAGCCATAAAAGCTGTCATCTTAACCAAGGTGATTTCAGTTCCATGTTAGTTACTATAAATGTCAGACACAAGGTTTTATGACAGAGTCTCTAAGTACTTGACAAAGAATTGAGGATCTGATCATTGGAGAAGAGGATTCAAGGAAACAAATGAATATTTAGGTGACAAAAAACTAAGTCAGGAATAGTATGAAGAGTGATAGTGAGCCAGCAGTTGTAATTATCAAAAAATGAAGAAATAACTAGGGATCAGTAGATAATACAACAAAGAGGGACACCAAGGAATGTGGTATGCGAACATGAGATTCAAAATTAGGAAGTTTAGAAAGAAGAGAGGATGCATGTCCTGAGAAAGACTCTTAAGAGCAGGGAGTCCTCCTAGAGCAACTTCTAGGCTGCATGATACCAGAGGTAGAGGAAAGTGTAGTTTCTTAGACCTTCGTGAAAAAGATAGACAAGCAAAGCCATAAAGTTGCTTGGTATAAAGCTGGGCAGCCGAGCAAGGCTGAGCTTTGTACCTAGCAACTGAAATAGTGATCAGTTAGAACTTAGAGCAGGGGGAGTATGAAGTGAGGAGGATGACGGAGAAGGCCAAGTGTCAGGAATGAGACTGGAGAGTAAGGATAATCAAAATTGGGAAGAAAACAGCTGAAGATACAGTGTTTTGTTTTTTTGTTTTTGTTTTTGTTTTTTTCTTTTGAGACAGAGTCTCACTGTGTCACCAGGCACCAGGCTGGAGTGCAGTGGCACAATCTCAACTCACTGCAACCTCCTCCTCCTGGGTTCAAGCAATTCTCCTGCCAAATAGCTGGGACCACAGGTGCATGCCACCACGCCATCTTATTTTTGTATTTTTTAGTAGAGATGGGGTTTCAACATGATCTCGATCTCTTGACCTCGTGATCTGCCTACCTCAGCCCTGCAAAGTGCTGGGATTACAAGTGTGAGCCACTGCGCCTGGCCGGAAATTTTTTATTTCAATTTCTTTTCCAATATGGGCTATTAAAAATCTATTCTTTTTATAAGACCTTAAAAGAGATTTTTAAAGAAAGGTTAAAAATTCGTGAATTTATATCATAATAATCAGAGCCAACTCTGATTATGAAGTAAAAAGCTCAAGCATCTTAGAGATAATTCTAGATGTCAACGAACAACTTGCCTACAGGTGAAACTGTTTTTACTTAAATGTTTCATGTGATTAAGTAGAGGATATATATCCATTTCCACTGAGATCTACTAATCTATTATTTGCCAAATGGAAAAGTACTTAGAGCAAATAATTAATAGTTGTGAGGGGTTGTGGGCAATGGGGGATTCTCATAGCCATTATTTTCTTCATGAATGTGTAATACAGATGAAACATTTAAAGGTTTTCCTTTTGCATTCATAACCAGGTTTACCTATTCTGATTTTTAAAACAAAGAATATGATCCCAAGAGAGAATCTTTTATTTTTCCAAATGGTTGTGACCAAAACTACTTTTCTGTCATCAAGAAAAGAAAGTGCATTTACATCAATTTTGATAGTAAACATCTGAGAGTCATCATTGTAAAGAGTAATAAAAGCATTGATTGATAATATATGGTATAAAAATACATATTAAACTAATATGATAAAAATAGCAAAATAGAATAAAGGGGGAACTTCCTCAACTTAATAAAAATCTACCAAAAAATCTACAGCTAACTTCATTCTTAACAGTGAAAAACTAGAAGTTTTTTCACTAAAATAAGGAACAAGGCAAGGATGCTCACAACAGTTATTTCATCATCATATTGGAAGCCCTAGCTAATAAAATAAGAGAAGAAAATAAAATGTGTACAAAATGGAAAGGAAGAAATGAATTGTCTCTGTCTGCAGATGATATTATTGTATATAATGAAATAGAAAATCCAAAAGAATCAATGAAAAAACACCTCGAACTAATAAGTGATTATAGCCAGTTTGCAGAAAATAATAATAATATACAACACTCAATTGTTTCTCTATATTCCAGCAAGGAACGATTATAATTTGAAATTAAAAACACAATACCGGCGTGCGCAAAGTGGGGAACTGGTGTTGGGAGTTGCTGGAAGTCGGAGGTGGGGGAGTGGTCACTCGCATTGAGCGTGGGTGGCGGCTGGGTGCAAAGTAGAGAGCAGTCCCTAGTTTAAGCCTTTCTGTCACCCTCTGGCACCACCAGTACCATGGACACCACCCTGCCGTGGCCCTTTGGCCACGCGTTGCAGCTGCCACTTGACCAGATTCAGAGAGGGGGACTGAAGGAAGATGGTGCTGTAGGAGCAGTTCAGGATTACAGCTACCAGTGAAAGTGCAGAGGGAGAGTGGATGCCGCATTTCCAGATGGATCTTTGTTGCCCACAGACCAGGAGATTCCCAGGTGGAGGAGCCCCATGGGTTGCCAGCGCAGCTGTTTTCACTGGCGTGGTTGTTTCGGCCAGCGTGGCTGTTTCAACCGGAGCCGCAGCACAATGGCTCTCGGTAGAAAATACACTGGTCTGGTTGCCCTGTTAAGCTGGCAACTGGAGATCCAGGAAGGCAGATTAGCCCATTCATCTGATTAAATGTGATTGAAACATAAAGCCAGGCCAGGAGATGCCCAGGCAGTGTCATTATTTCAGCCAGCACAGTGGGTCACTGCACGGGAAATCACACAGATCCCAGCACCCTTTCAGCAGGCGACTGGAACACCTGGGAGAGAGTCAACCATTCAACTCAAAGAAAAAGGGGCTCTGAGGCAGGGAGCCAGGTGATCAGGCTCTGCGGATCCCACGCACACAAAAACAAACAAACAAAACAAACAAACAAACAAAAACAGCAATTGGAAATGCTTGGGGTTGAGAGTTTCACGACAAGCACAGCTAAAACTGGGATGGCACAGCTCTGTGGGGGAGGGGCATCCGCCATTATGGAAGCCCTCGACCCATACGGAGGTAGTTCACCATTGCTGACAAAGCCTGCTGTTGCCGAGGCAATCTGCCATAACAGAGTCCGCCATTATAGAGGTGGGCCAACATTGCTGAGGCAGTACTAACCACACCCATATAAACAGGACTACAGGGAAATACACACAGCAGCAGGGCGGAGCCAGCAGCAGGGCGGAACGCAAAGCAGCTCAGTAAAGCCTCTGCAGGCAGTGACTAGGCTGCCCCCTTGCTGGGCAGGACAGCCCTGGAAAAAAGAAAATCACAGTGGACCCTCATAAATAAAGCCCTAACTCCCCAGGACAGAGCATCTGGGGAAAAAAAATAGGCAGCTTATGAGTTCTGCTGCAGCAGACTTAAACGTACCTGCCTAGCAGCTCTGAATGAACAACGGAGCTCACAGCTCAGCACTTGAGCTCCTGTAAAGAACAGACTCTGTCCTCAAGCAGCTCCCTGACCCCTGTATATCCAAAGAGTCACCTCACAAAGGACTGATCAGGCTGACATTTGGCGGGCATCATTCTGGGACAAAGATAGCAGAAGAAGAAACTGGTAGTAACCCTTACTGATCTGCAGCTGCTGCAGGTGACCCCAGGCAAGCAGGGCCTGGAGTAGACCTCAGCAGTCCTAAAGCAGAGGGGCCAGACTGTTAGAAGGAAAACTAAGAAACAAAAATAACATCTGGACGTCCACTCAGAGATCCAGTCTGAAAATCAGCAACTACACAGATGAAAGGTGGATAAATCCACAAAAATGGGAAGAAACCAGTGCAAAAAGGAGGAAAACACCAGGAAACAGAACACCACGTTTCCTACAAGGGATCACAACTCATCACCAGCAAGGGAACAAAGCTGGAAGGAGAATGAGTGTGATGAAATGACAGAATCAGAATTCAGAAGGTGGGTAATGAGAAACTTCTGTGATCTAAAACAACATGTTCTAACTCAATGAAAAGAAACTAAGAACCTTTAAGAAAGATTTGAAGAAAGGATAACAAGAATGGACAACTTAGAGAGGAATATGAGTGAATTGATGGAGCTGAAAAACATAACACGACAACTTCACGGAGCATGCACAGGTTCCAACAGCCGAATTGACCAAGCAGAAGAAAGGATATCAGAGGTCAAAGATCAACTCAATGAAATAAAATGAGAAGGCAAGATTAGAGAAAAAAGCACAAAAAGGAATGAACAAAGTCTCCAAGAAATATGGGATTATGTGAAGAGACCTAATCTACATTTGATAGGTGTACCCGAATGTGATGAAGAGAATGAATCCAAGCTGGAAAATACTCATCAGGGTATTATCCAGGAAAACTTCCCCAACCTAGCAAGGCAGGCCAATATTCAAGTCCAGGAAATACAGAGAACACCACAAAGATGTTCCTCAAGAAGAGCAACCCCAAGGCACATAATCGTCAGATTCACCGGGGTTGAAATGAAGAAAAAAATGCTATGGGCAGCCAGAAAGAAAGGTCGGGTTACCCACAAAGGGAATCTCATCAGACTCACAGCAGATCTCTCAGCAGAAACCCTACAAGCCAGAAGAGAGTGGGGGCCAATATTCAACATCCTTAAAGAAAAGAACTTTCAACCCAGAATTTCATATCCAGCCAAACTAAGCTTCATAAGTGAAAAAAAAAATAAAATCCTTTGCGAACAAGCAAGTACTCAGAGATTTTGTGACCACCAGACCTGCTTTACAAGAGCTCCTGAAAGAGGCACTACACATGGAAAGGAACAACCAGTACCAGCCACTCCAAAAACATACCAAATACCAAAGAGCATCAACAAAATGAAGAATCTGCATCAACAAATGGGGAAAATAGCCAGCTAGAATCAAAATGGCAGTATCGAATTCACACATAACAATATTAACCCTAAATGTAAATGGGCTAAATGCACCAATCAAAAGACACAGACTGGCAAATTGGATAAAAAGCCAAAATCCATCGGTGTGCTGTATCCAGGAAACCCATCTCATGTGCAAGGGCACACAAAGGCTCAAAATAAAGGGATGGAGGAAGATTTACCAAGCAAATGGAGAGCAAAAAAAAAGCAGGAGTTGCAATTCTCGTCTCTGATAACATAGACTTTAGAGCAACAAAGATCAAAAGAGACAAAGAAGGACATTACATAATGGTAAAAGGATTGATACAACAATCCTAAATATATATATGGACTCAATACAGGAGCACCCAGATATATAAGACAAGTTTTAATGACTTACAAAGAGACTTAGACTCCCACACAATAATAGTGGGAGACTTTAACACTCCTCTGTCAATATTAGACAGATCAACCAGACAGAAAATCAACAAGGATATCCAGGGCTTGAACTCAGACCTGGAGCAAGCAAACCTGATAGACATTTACAGAACTCTCCACCCCAAATCCACAGAATATACATTCTTCTCAGCAACACATCCCACCTACTCTAAAATTGACCACATACTTGGAAGTAAATCACTCCTCAGCAAATTCAAAACAACTGAAATCATAACAAACAGTCTCTCAGACCATAGTGCAATCAAGTTAGAACTCAGAATTCAGAAACTAACTCAGAACCACACAGCTTCATGGAAACTAAACAACTGGCTCTTGAATATTGACTGAATGAACAATGAAATGAAGGCAGAAATAAAGTTCTTCGAAACCAACGAGAATGAAGACACACATACCAGCATCTCTGGGACACATTTAAAGCTGTCTCTAGAGGAAAATATATAGCAATAAGTGCCCATATGAGAGGAGTGGAGAGTTCCAAAATTGACACCCTATAGTCCAAATTGAAGGAACTAGAGGAGGAAGATCAAAAAAACTCAAAATCTAGCAGAAGACAAGATGTAACTAAGATCAGAGCAGAACTGAAGGAGATAGAGACACGAAAAACCCTTCAAAAAAATCAATAAATCCAAGAGCTGGTTTTTTGAAAAGATCAACAAAATAGACCACTAGCCAGATTAATGAAAAAGAAAAGAGAATAACCAAATACATGCAAAAAAAAGGATAAAGGGGAAATCACCACAGATTCCACAAAAATTCAAACCATAAACGGAGAATATTACAAACAACTCTATGCACATAAACTAGTAAACCTGGAAGAAATGGATAAATTTCTGGACACTTGTGTCCTCCCAAGCCTAAGCCAGGAAGAAGTCAAAACTATGAATAGACCAATGACAAGATCTGAAGTTGAGGCAGCAATTAAGAGCCTACCACACAAAAAAGCCCAGGTCCAGATGGGTTCACAGCTGAATTCTACCAGACACACAAAGAGGAACTGTTACCATTCTTTCTGAAACTATTCCAAATAATCCAAATAGAGGGAATCCTTTCCAAATCATTTAATGAGACCAACATCATCCTGATACCAAAACGTGGCAGAGACTCAACAAGAAAAGAAAACTTCAGGCCAATATCCATGATGAACATAGACACAAAAATCTTCAATAAAATACTGGAAAGCCTATTGCAACAGCACATCCAAAAGCTTATCCACCATGATCAAGTAGGATTCATCCCAGGGATGCAAGGCTGGTTCAGAATACTCAAGTCTATTAACATAATTCACCACATAAACAGAACAAAAACCAAAAACACATGATTATCTCATTTGATGCAGAGAAGGCCTTTGACAAAATTCAACAGCACTTTATGCTAATAATTCTCAATAAACTCGGTATTGATGGAACATATCTCAAAATAATAAAAGCTATTTATGACAAACCAACAGCCAATATCATAGTGAATGGGCAAAAAATGGAAGCATTCCCTTTGAAATCTGGCACTAGACAAGGATGCCCTCTCTCACCACTCCTATTCAATATAGTACTGGAAGTTCTAGCCAGAGCAATCAGGCAAGAAAAAGAAATAAAGGGTATTCAAATAGGAAAGGAGGAAGCCAAATTGTCTCTGTTTGCAGACAACATGATAGTATATCTAGAAGACCCCATCATCTCAGCCCAAAATTTTCTGAAACTGATAAGCAACTTCAGCAAAGTCTCAGGATACAAAATCAATGTGTGGAAATCACAAGCATTCCTATACACTAATAACGGACTTAAAGAGAGCCAAATCAAGAACGAACTGCCATTCACAATTGCAACAAAGAGAATAAAATACCTAGGAATACAACAAACAAGGAACGTAAAGCACCTCTTTGATGACAACTACAAACCACTGCTCAACAAAATAAGAGAGGACACAAACAGATGGAGAAACATTCCATGTCACGGTTAAGAGAAAATAATATCTTGAAAATGGCCATACTGCCCAAAGTAATTTAGAGAATCAAGCTATCCCCATCAAGCTATCAATGATCTTCTTTACAGAACTGGAAAAAAACACCTTAAACTTCATATGGAACCAAAAGAGAGACCACATAGCCAAGTCAATTCTAAGCAAAAAGAACACAGCAGGAGACATCACACTACTGGACTTCAAACTATACTACAAGGCTACAGTAATCAAAACAGCATGGTACTGGTACCAAAACAGAGATATAGGCGAATGGAACAGAACAGAGGCATTGGAGGCAACACAACATATCTATAACCATACAATCTTTGAGAAACCTGACAAAAACAAGCAATGGGGAAAGGATTTCCTGTTTAATAAATGGTGTTGGGAAAACTGGCCAGCCATGTGCAGAAAGCAGAAACTGGACCCCTTCCTGACACCTTACACTAAAATTAACTCCAGATGGATTAAAGACTTAAACATAAGACCTGGCACCATAAAAACCCTAGAAGAAAATCTAGGCAAAACCATTCAGGACATAGGCATAGGCAAGGACTTCAATGACTAAAACTCCAAAAGCAATGGTAACTAAAGCCAAAAGAGACAAATGGGATCTAAATAAAGTTAAGAGTTTCTGCACAGCAAAAGAAACAATCATTAGAGTGAACTGGCAACCAACAGAATGTGGAAAAATGTTTGCAATCTACCCATCTGACAAAGGGCTAATACCCAGAATCTACAAAGAACTAAAGGCAGATCTAGAAGAAAAAACAAACCCATTTCAAAGTGGGCAAAAGATATGAAGAGACTTTTCAAAAGAAGACATTTATGAGGCAAACAAACATGAAAAAATGCTGATTATCACTGGTCATTAGAGAAATGCAAATCAAAACCACATTGAGATACCATCTCACGCCAGTTAGAATGGCAATCATTAAAAAATCTAGAGACAACAGATGCTGGAGAGGATGTGGAGAAATAGGAACACTTTTACACTGCTGGTCGAGTGTAAATTGGTTCAATCATTGTGGAAGACAGTGTGGTGATTACTCACAGACCTAGAAATAGAAATTCCATTTGACCCAGCAATCCCATTACTGGGAATATATCCTAAGGACTATAAATCGTTCTACTATAAGGACACACGCGTATGAATGTTCATTGCAGCACTGTTTACAATAGCAAAGACCTGAAACCAACCCAAATGTCCATCAATGATAGACTGGACTGGGGAAATGTGGCACATATACACCATGGAATATTATGCAGCAATCAAAAACGATGAGTTTGTGTTCTTTGTAGGGACATGGATGAATCTGGAGAACATCATTCTCAGCAAACTGACACAAGAACAGAAAATGAAATACCGCATGTTCTCACTCATAGGTGGGTGATGAACAATGAGAACACATGGACATAGGGAGGCAAGCACTACACACTGGGGTCTATTGGGGGAATAGGGGAGGGACCGCGTAGGGGGGAGTTGGGGAGGGATAACATGGGGAGAAATGCCAGTGTGGGTGAAGGGGAGGAAAGCACCAAATTACACTTCCACGTGTGTACCTATGCAACTATCTTGCATGTTCTGCACAGGTACCCCAAAATCTAAAATGCAATAAAAAATTAAAATTAAAAACATAAAAACACAATACCATTTAAATTAGTATCAAAAATATAAATATTTAAGCATAAATTTAACAAAAAACAAAGTGTCTATAGAACTAAAAATACAAAAGCCTGATACAAATCAGAGAAATATTAAATGAATAGAGAGATATTTTGTATTTGTGGAACAAAAAGACAACATTGTTAAGATGTCAGTACTTGCACACTTGATCTATAGATTCAATGTGATCCCAATAAAAATTCCAGAATTTTGTGGCTATCGACAAACTAATTCTGAAGTTTTTGTAAATAGTCAAGAGTTAGAATAGACAACACAATACTAAAGAAGAACAAAGCCAGAGGGCTGACACTGGCCAACTTCAAGACACGATAAACTTATAGTTATCAAGTGTGGTAATCATAAAAGAAAGGCCAAATAGGTCAGAGGAACACAATAGAGGGCTCATTATCATGTTTGTGAGACAGAGAGAGAGAGAGAGAGCGCTGTAGAGCTATAGGTCATTTATTTTCATAGCTGTCATATAATCTAGTTTATGAAGATATCATATTTTTTTCTCTATTTTACCCTTAAATGGATATTTGGACTGTTCCAAGTTTTTAAAAGTTGTTTCTGTATATTGACTTTTTTGCTTTATGTATTAAGAAAGGTGTGTTAAAATTATCTACTGAGACTATAAAGATAAATGTATCAATTTTCCCATGATAAAAAAAAAAGCATAAAAAGACAATCACTATTAGGCAGCCAAAAAGAAATAAAAGAGAAAATATTTGCCATTTTGAGAAATGGCTGTTCAGCTTCTTTGCCCGTTTTTAAATCATGTTATTTTTTTTCTTGTCGTTGAGTTCTTTGAGTTCCTTATATATTTTGGATATTAGCCCCTTATTAGACGTATGGTTTGCAAATATTTTCCTCAAGTCACGGACTCTCATCACTGTTGTTTCTTTTGCAGTGCAGCTTTGTAGTCTGATGCAATCCTACTTGTATAAGTTTGCGTTTGTTGCCTGCAATTTTGAAGGTCTTACCAAAAAAATTATTTCACAGATCAGTATCATGGAGCTTTTCCTCTGTTTTCCTCTAGTGACTTTACAGGTTTGGGTTTGACATTTAAGTCTTCTAGTGATTTTGAGATGACTGTTGTATAAGGTGTGAGAGAAACATCCAAATTGATTCTTCAGCATGTAGATACCATTATTCCAATACAACTTATTGAAGTGGCTGTTCTTTCCTCATTCTGTGTTCTTGCCACCTTTGTCAAAAATAAACTGACTGTAAATTTTTGGGTTTATTTCTGGACTGTCTATATTGTTCTGTTGTTCAATATGTCTCTTTTTATTCTAGTATCATACTATTTTGATAAGAGTTCAATAGATCAATATATTATATCAAAATAAAATCAGATAATGTGATACCTCCAGCTTTGTTCTTTTGCTCAAGATTGTTTGGGTTATTTCTGGTCTTTTCTGGTTTTATACATTTTAGCATTTTTTATTTCTGTGAAAGATGACATTAGAATTTTGATAGGAATTACATTGAATCTCTAGATTTCTTTGGATAGTAAGGACATTTTCACCATATTAACTCTTCCATTCATAAACATGGGTTACCTTTCCATTTCTCTGTGTCTCCAATTTATTTTATCAATGTTTTATAGTTTTCAGTTTATGGGTCTTTTGCTTCCTTTTCTAAATTCTATTTGTTAATGCTATTGTAAATTTGGTTGTTTTCTTAATTTTTTTTCAGATAGTTTTTTATTAGTGTCCAGAAACACTATTGATTTTTGTATATTGATTTTGTAACCTGCAACTTTACTGAGTTTGTTTACCAATTCTAAGAGATTTTTAATGAAGTTGTTAGGGTTTCCTGTATTTAAGATCCTGTCATCAGCAAACAGTGACAGTTTCACTCTTTTCTTTCCTAAGTGGTTGCCTTGAATCTTTTTTTCTTGCCTAATTGGTTTGACTAGAACTTCTAGTGCTGTGCTGAATAGAATTAGCCAGACTGGGTATCTTTGTTTTATTTCTGATCTTAGAGGAAAAACTCAAATTTTCACCATTGAGAATCATGTTAGCGTGAGAACACATAACACATGGAGAGGCTGGAGAGTGGGAGTGGGGAGAGGATCAGGAAAAATAGCTAGTGCTGGACTTAATACTTGGGTGATGGGATGATCTCTGCAGCAAACCACCAAAGAACACATTTACCTATGTAACAAACCTACACATTCTGCACATGTTAGCTGTGGACTTGTTGTATATGACCTTCGTTGTTTTGGGGTTGATTCGTTTTATAACTAGTTAGATGAAAGTTTTCACTATGAAAAAAATGTCAAGTTTGCCCAGTGCTTTTTCTACATCCATTGAAATGATGGTGTGATTTTTGTCCTTCATCTTGTTTATATGGTGGATAACAATGACTGATTTACATTGGCTGAACCATCCTTGCATCCTGAGGATGAATCCTGCTTGGTCACAGTGAATGATCTTTTTAATGTACTGTTGGATTTTGTTTGCTAATGTTTTCTTGATGACTTTTGCATTTGTGTCTATCAGGGATATTGCCTTGTCATTTTCTTTTTTTGTTATGGTTTCCTTGTGTAGCCTTTGTGTCAGGGTAATTCTAGCTTTATAAAATGAGTTTGAAAGTAGACTCCTGTTTTTCAATCTTTTGGAAGAGTTTAGGATGGAAATTGGTATTTGTTCTACTTTAAAATCTTGGTAGAATTCTTGAGAGATGATTTATTAGTATATCTTCTTACTCATTATTAATCTGTTCAGATGTTCTATTTCTTCTGATTCAGTGTTGGAATATTGGATGTTTCTAGTAATTTATTTATTTATTTTAGGTTATGCAATTTGTTTGTGTTTGCAGGTAGTCCCTGACTTACTATGGTTTGATTTATTATTATTCAACTTTGCAGTGGTGCAAAAGGGATACTCATTCATTATCAATTGTACTTCAAATTTTAATATTGTCCTGAACTAGTAATAACTGGTATGATACTCTTTCACAATGCTAGACAGTGTCAGAAAGCTGAAGTTCCCAGTCAGCTACATGATTCTGAGGGTAAACCACAGAAACTTTATACTGCCATATAATTTTGTGCAATTGTAAGCTAATATAAGTGTTCTGAACTTGTTTACAATAGGCTGGCCTAAGCTATGATGTCTGGTAGGTTAGTTGTATTAAATGCATGTTCAGCTTTTGATATTTTAACTTCTAATGAATTTACTGAGACAGGGTTCTCTTTTAGTCAAGGAGCATCTGTAGTTGCTCTTAGTGCTCTCATGACCCTTTGTATTTCTGTGGCATCAGTTATAATATCTGCTCTTACATTTCTAATATTGAGTCTTCTCTCCTTGTTAGTCTTGTGAAAGTTTTGCTGATTTATCCTTTCCAAAAATCAAATTTTAGCTTTTTTTTCTATTGCTTTTCTAGTCTTTATTTTTTTTCTCTGATCTTTAGTTTCTTTCTTCTGCTAATTCTGAGCTTTTTTTTTTTCTTTGTTCTTTGAGGTGTAACATTGGGGCATTTATTTACAATCTTTATTCTTTTCTGATATAGATACTTATTGCTATAAATTTATCTCTTAGAACTGTTTTGGCTGGGCACAGTGTCTCACTCCTGTTAATCCCAGCACTTTGGGAGGCCAAAGCAGGTGGGTCACTTGAGGTCAGGTGTTTGAGATCATCCTAACCAACATGGTGAAACCCAACTCTACTCAAACAACAAAAAATTAGTTGGATGTGGTAGTGGGCACCTGCAATCTCAGCTACTAAGGAGGCTGAGGCAGAAGAATAACTTGAACCTGAGAGGCAGAGGTGACAGTGAGCTGAGATCACACCACTGCACTCCAGCCTGGGTGACAGAGTGAGACTCCAGCATGCCCTCCCCCCCCAAAAAAGAGAGAGAGAACTGTTTCACTGTACACCATAGATTTTGGTATGTTGTATTTAAATTTTTGTTTGTTTTAATTTACTTTTTCATATTTCTTCCTCAGAGTATGTTTTAATTGACTTTTTCATATTCCTTTTTTACCCCTTGGATGTTTAGGAGCATGTTTGATTTTCATGCATGTATGAGTGTTTCATGATTTCTCTATTACTGATTTCTAGTTTCATGTTATTATGGTCAGAAAAGATACTTAATATGGTTTAAATAATCCTGAATTTGGTAAATCTTGTTTTGTGGCCTAACATGATCTATTTTGGAGAATGTGCTGTGTGTACTTGAGAAGGCCTTGTATTCTGTTGCTGTTTGATGAAGTGTTCTGTAAATATCTGTTAGGTCTATCTGGTGTAAAATGTAATTCAAATCCAGTGTTTTTAATTGATCTTTTGTCTGGATGATCTGTTCATTTTTGAGACTGGGGTATTAAAGTATCCTCCTAGTATTATATTGCAGTCTATGCTTACATTTAGCTCTATCATTCTTGCCTTATTTAGTTTGGTGCTCCAATGTTGGGTGCATATATATATGTAGAGTTGTCATAACTTTTTGATAAATTGACCCCTCTATCAATATATAATAACATTCTTTGCCTCTTTTTATAATTTTTAAAGTCTATTTTGTCTAAGTAGAGCTACTCTTGCTTCTTATGATTTCCATTTATATAGAATATCTGTCCATTCTTTCACTTTCGGTTTGTGTCCTTAGAGGTTAGTTTCTTGTAGACAGAATATAGTTGGGTCTTTGTATTTTTATCCATTCAGCCACTTGATGTCTTTTGATTAGAAAATCCAATCAATTTACATTCAAATAAATTACTTAGATAAAGGCTTATTGTTTCCATGTGTTAATTCTTTACTAATTAATTTGTAGATTATTTGTTCTTCTTTTTCTGTCTTTTTTTGGGGGTTGATGATTTTCCATAGTGGTATGCCTTGAAATACTTTCTTTTTGTCTTTTATATATCTACTAACAGTTTTACTTCGTGGTTACATGAAACACATAAAATATATTACACTATTAACAGGATATTTTAAGCTGATAACAACTTTATTTGCACAAACGCTACATGTTTACTTCTCCCAACAGCATTTGTTTTCATATCTTTTAAAGCCTGTGCTTCTTAAAAAATTATTTTAGCTACAGTTTTTTGTAATACTCTAACAAGTTTTTTTCTTGGATGCTGGTGAGGCACAGCTCCTCCAAGAGAATGCTGGGTTCTTGGTCTCCAACCTCTTAAAGAATAAGTGATAGGACCACTGCAGGTGCACCGTATGCTCATAAAAGTAAATATCGAACTTACAAAGTGTTGCAGAAAGGTGATTTTATTTAGGCAGAGAAAAGAGAAGAAGAGAAAGACTTCCATGAAGAGTATGGAAGGGGATTCCATAAGGGAAATTCCAGAGGGGAAAAGGAGCTCCCACCATGTGGGAGGGGATTCCAGAGAGCTGGAAATCCACTGTGGGTGAAGGAACAGGGGAATTTATCCTGGGAGAAATTCCCACCTTCCCAAGTTCCTCTGGCATTAAAAGGAGTTTCTCTAAACTTCCACTGGGGTGATTGACTCTTAGTTTCTTCTCATGCCTGCAAATTCAAACATAAACCGTGAAATCTCCCAGATGGAAAGAGATGAGAGGGGGCATGGTGCTGGGAAATTCTTGTGCTTAAAACTGTACCCCCTCATGAACCTGGAAAGAAAACACATTCCCTCAATACTTTTGCCTTTTAACCTTTATACTAGCTATAATTGATTTTCATACCACCATTACAGTGTAAGTTTAACTGTATAGTTTTACCAGTAAGTTTTATATTTTTATATGTTTTCATATTGCTACTAAGTGGCATTATTTTCAGTTTCAAGAATTCTTTTTAGCATTTTTTTGTAAGGCAGGTCTAGTGGTGATAAATTTTCTCAGCTTTTGTTTGCCTGAGAAAGTTTTTATTCTTCATTTTTGAAGAGTAAGATTGCTGAGTATAGTATTCTTGGTTGGCAGGTTTTCTTTTTCTTTCTGTCAGCTTTTGAAATACATCATTGAGTTCCTTCTGACCTACTAAGTTTATGTAGAAAAATCCTCATAGTGTCATGGAGAGATCTCCTTATACATAACAATGCACTTTTCCCTTGCAGGTTTCAGTATTCTCTCTTTTTGCTTAATTTTTGACAATTTGATTGTAATGTGTCTTGAAGTGGGTCTCAGCTTCTGGTGAGACCCATCCCCTTGATTGAAACATGGTGGAGAAGGCCAAAGGAGAAGTAGAAATATGCAAAGTGGCAAAATTTAATGGGCATCCTGCTTTGTAACAACTTCCTGTTGCAGGAAAAAATCCATTTCTGTGGAAGCTCATTTAGTCTCATGAAATCAAGAACTCACCCATGGCCAGGAAGAATGACACCAAAGCATTTATGAGGGATCAGCCTAAAAGACTCAAAGACCTCCCATGAGGCACCACCTGCTAACACTGTCACATTGCAGATCAAATTTCAACATAAGTTTTAGTGAGAACAAGGTATATCCAAAGCACAGCATGCTATAAATGCATTTATTTTATCAAGAGCATAGTGCTGGGTCATTTAAGGAGAATGGGAAAACACCACTCACAATTGAAGATGCAAAAATAGCATATATACAGCACTCCAGAGCTTGCAAAGCCCCTTCATATACACTATACCAATGGTACCTCACACTGACTATGGAGAGGCTGAGGGGAGGAGAAAGGGCAGGTATATTCATGATTTTGTTTTTTTGGTCATTTCTTCATTCATTTTTATTTTGTTTGTTTTATTGCATTTTAGGTTTTGGGGTACATGTGCAGAACGTGCAAGGTAGTTGCATAGGTACACACATGACATTGTGTTTTGCTGCCTTCCTCCCCTTCACCCACATTTGGCATTTCTCCCCAGGCTATCCCTCGCCAGCTCCCCCCCCAGTGTCCCTCCCCTATTCCCCCCAATAGACCCCAGTGTGTAGTACTCCCTTCCCCGTGTCCATGTGTTCTCATTTTTCCTCACCCGCCTATGAGTGAGAATATGTGGTATTTCATTTTCTGTTCTTGTGTCAGTATTCTGAGAATGATGTTCTCCAGATTCATCCATGTCCTTACAAAGGACATGAACTCGTCATTTTTGATTGCTGCATAATATTCCATGGTGTATATGTGCCACATTTTTCCAATCCAGTCTATCATGGATGGGCATTTGGGTTGGTTCCAGGTCTTTGCTATTGTAAACAGTGCTGCAATGAACATTCATGTGCATGTGTCCTTATAGTAGAACGATTTATAGTCCTTTGGATATATACCCAGTAATGGGATTGCTGGGTCAAATGGAATTTCTATTTCTAAGGCCTTGAGGAATCACCACACTGTCTTCCACAATGGTTGAACCAATTTACACTCCCACCAACAGTGTAAAAGTGTTCCTATTTCTCCACATCCTCTCCAGCATCTGTTGTCTCCAGATTTTTTAATGATTGCCATTCTAACTGGCGTGAGATGGTATCTCAATGTGGTTTGATTTGCATTTCTCTAATGACCAGTGATGATGAGCATTTTTTCATATATTTCTTGGCCTCATGTATGTCTTCTTTTGTAAAGTGTCTGTCCATATCCTTTGCCCATCCATTTTTGAATGGGCTTGTTTGTTTTTTTTCTGTAAATCTGTTTGAGTTCTTTGTAAATTCTGGATATCAGCCCTTTGTCAGATGGGTAAACTGCAAAAATTTTTTCGCATCCTGTTGGTTGCCGATTCACTCTAGTGACCGTTTCTTTTGCCATGCAGAAGCTGTGGAGTTTGATTAGGTCCCATTTGTCTATTTTGGCTTTTGTTGCCAATGTTTTTGGTGTTTTGGTCGTGAAGTCCTTGCCTACTCCTATGTCCTGAATGGTTTTGCCTAGATTTTCTTCTAGGGTTTTTATGGTGCCAAGTCTTATGTTTAAGTCTTTAATCCATCTGGAGTTAATTTTAGTGTAAGGTGTCAGGAAGGAGTCCAGTTTCTGCTTTCTGCACATGGCTAGCCAGTTTTCCCAACATCATTTATTAGACAGGGAATCCTTTCCCCATTGCTTGTTTTTTTCAGGTTTATCAAAGATTGTATGGTTGTAGATATGTTGTGTTGCCTTCGATGCCTCTGTTCTGTTCCATTGGTCTATAACTCTGTTATGGTATCAGTACCATGCTGTTTTATGCTGTTTTGATTACTGTAGCCTTGGAGTATAGTTTGAAGTTTGGTAGTGTGATGCCCCCTGCTGTGTTCTTTTTGCTTAGAATTAACTTGGCTATGCGGGCTCTCTTTTGGTTCCATATGAAGTTCATGGTGGTTTTTTCCAGTTCTGTGAAGAAAGTCAATGGTAGCTTGATGGGGATAGCATTGATTCTGTAAATTACGTTGGGCAGTATAGCCATTTTCACGATATTATTTTCTCTTAACCATGAACATTGAAAGTTTCTCCATCTGTTTGTATCCTCTCTTATTTCATTGAGCAGTGATTTGTAGTTTTCCTTGAAGAGGTCCCTTACGTTCCTTGTTCGTTGTATTCCTAGGTATTTTGTTCTTTTTGTAGCAATTGTGAATGTCAGTTCATTCTTGATTTGGCTCTCTTTCAGTCTGTTATTAGTGTATAGGAATGCTTGTGATTTTTGCACATTGATTTTATATCCTGAGACTTTGCTGAAATTGCTTATCAGTTTCAGGAGTTTTTGGGCTGAGGCAATGGGGTTGTCTAGGTATACTATTATGTCATCTGCAAATAGACATTTTGGCTTCCTCCTTTCCTATTTGAATGCCCTTTATTTCTTTTTCTTGCCTGATTGCTCTGGCTAGAACTTCCAGTACTACATTGAATAGGAGTGGTGAGAGAGGGCATCCTTATCTAGTGCCAGATTTCAAAGGGAATGCTTCCAGTTTTTGCCAATTCAGTATGATATTGGCTATTGGTTTGTTGTAAATAGCTTTTATTACTTTGAGATACATTCCATCTATACCAAGTTTATTGAGGGTTTTTAGCATAAAGGACTGTTAAATTTTGTCGAATGCCTTCTCCGCGTCAATTGAGATAATCATGTGGTTTTTGTATTTGGTTCTGTTTATGTGGTGAATTGCGTTTATAGACTTGTGTATGTTGAACCAGCCTTGCATCCCTGGGATGAATCCTACTTGATCATGATGGATAAGTTTTTTGATGTGCTTTTGCAATCAGCTTGCCAGTATTTTATTGAAGATTTTTGCATCCATGTTCATCATGGATATTGGCCTGAAGTTTTCTTTTCTTGTTGAGTCTCTGCCAGGTTTTGGTATCAGGATGATGTTTGTCTCATAAAATGATTTGGGAAGGCTTCCCTCTTTTTGGATTATTTGGAATAGTTTCAGAAGAAATGGTCCCAGTTCCTCTTTGTGTGTCTGGAGGAATTCAGCTGTGAACCCATCTGGACCTGTGCTTTTTTTGTGTGGTAGGCTCTTAATTGCTGCCTCAACTTCAGACCTTGTTATTGGTCTGTTCATAGTTTTGGCTTCCTCCTGGTTTAGGCTTGGGAGGACACAAGTGTCCAGGAATCTATCCATTTCTTCCAGGTTTACTAGTTTATGTGCATAGTTGTTGTAATATTCTCTGATGATGGTTTGAATTTCTGTGAAATCTGTGGTGATTTCCCCTTTATCATTTATTATTGCATCTATTTGGTTGTTCTCTATTTTCTTTTTTATCAGTCTGGCTAGTGGTCTGTGTATTTTGTTGATCTTTTTAAAAAACCAGCTCTTGGATTTGTTGATTTTTTGAAGGTTTTTCGTGTCTCTATCTCCTTCAGTTCTGCTCTGATCTTAGATATTTCTTGTCTTCTGCTAGGTTTTGAGTTTTTTTGATCTTGCTCCTCTAGCTCTTTCAATTTTGATGATAGGGTCTCAATTTTGGATCTTTCCACTCTTCTCATGTGGGCACTTATTGCTATATATTTTCCTCTAGAGACTGCTTTAAATGTGTCCCTGAGATGCTGGTATGTTGTGTCTTTATTCCAATTGGTTTCAAAGAACTTCTTTATTTCTGCCTTCATTTCATTGTTTATCCAGTTAACATTCAAGAGCCAGCTGTTCAGTTTCCATGAAGCTGTGTGGTTCTGAGTTTGTTTCTGAATTCTGAGTTCGAACTTGATTGCACTATGGTCTGAGAGACTGTTTGTTATGATTTCAGTTGTTTTGCATTTGCTTAGGTGTGCTTTGCTTCCAATTTTATCGTCAATTTTAGAGTGGGTGTGATGTGGTGCTGAGAAGAATGTATATTCTGTGGATTTGGGGTGGAGAGTTCTGTAAATGTCTATCAGGTGTGCTTGTTCCAGGTCTGAGTTCAAGCCCTGGATATCCTTGTTAATTTTCTGTCTGGTCAGTCTGTCTAATATTGACAGTGGAGTGTTAAAATCTCCCCCTGTTATTGTGTGGGAATCTAAGTCTCTTTGTAAGTTATTAAGAACTTGCCTTATATATCTGGGTGCTCCTCTATTGGGCCCATATATATTTAGCATCATTAGCTCTTCTTATTCTATCAATTCTTTTACCATTATGTAATGTCCTTTGTCTCTTTTGATCTTCGTTGCTTTAAAGTCTATTTTATCAGAGATAAGAATTGCAACTTCTGCTTTTTTTTGCTCTCCATTTGCTTGGTAAATCTTCCTCCATCCCTTTATTTTGAGCCTTTTTGTATCCTTGCATGTGAGATGGGTTTCCTGGATACAGCACACTGATGGGTTTTGGCTTTTTATCCAATTTGCCAGTCTGTGTCTTTTGATTGGTGCATTTAGCCCATTTACATTTAGGGTTACTATTGTTATGTGTGAATTTGATACTGCCATTTTGATTCTAGCTGGCTGTTTTGCCCATTAGTTGATGCAGATTCTTTATTTTGTTGATGCTCTTTAGCATTTGGTATGTTTTTGGAATGGCTGGTACTGGTGTTTCCTTTCTATGTGTAGTGCCTCTTTTAGGAGCTCTTGTAAAGCAGGCCTGGTGGTGACAAAATCTCTGAGTACTTGCTTGTTCGCAAAGGATTTTATTTTTCCTTCACTTATGAAGCTCAGTTTGGCTGGATATGAAATTCTAGGTTGAAAGTTCTTTTCTTTAAGGATGTTGAATATTGGCCCCCACTCTCTTCTGTCTTGTAGGGTTTCTGCTAAGAGATCTGCTGTGTGTCTGATGGGATTTTCTTTGTGGGTTACCGACCTTTCTCTGTGGCTGCCCTTAGTATTTTCTCCTTCATTTTAACCCCGGTGAATCAGGCGATTATGTGCCTTGGAGTTGCTCTTCTTGCGGAATATCTTTGTGGTGGTCTCTGTATTTCCTGGACTTGAATATTGGTCTGTTCTGCTAGATTGAAGAAATTTTCCTGGATAATATCCTGAAGAGTATTTTCCAGCTTGGATTCATTCTCTTCGTCACATTCTGGTACACCTATCAAACATCGGTTACGTCTCTTTACATAGTCCCACATTTCTTGTAGACTTTGTTCATTTCTTTTTGCTTTCTTTTCTCTAATCTTGGTTTCTTGTTTTATTTCATTGAGTTGATCTTTGACTTCTGATATTCTTTCTCTGCTTAGTCAGTTCGGCTGTTGAAACTTGTGTATGGTTCGTGAAGTTCTCGTGTTGTGTTTTTCAGCTCCTTCAATTCATTCATATTCCTCTCTAAGTTGTCCATTCTTGTTATCATTTCCTCAAATCTTTTTTCAAATCTTTTTTCTACATTCTTAGTTTTTTTGCATTGATTTAGAACATGTTCTTTTAGCTCACGGAAGTTTCTCATTACCCACCTTGTTAAGTCTGATTCCGTCATTTCATCACACTCATTCTTCTTCCAGCTTTGTTCCCTTGCTGGTGAGGAGTTTTGGTTTCTTGTAGGAGGCGAGGTGTTTTGGTTTTGGGTGTTTTTCTCCTTTTTGCGTTGGTTTCTTCCCATCTTTGTGGATTTATCCACCTATCGTCTGATTAGTTGCTGTCTTTTCGATTGGGTCTCTGAGTGGATACGTTTAAGTCTGCTGCAGCAGAACTCATAAAACCCCTTTTTCTTCTCAGATGCTCTGTCTTGGGGAATTAGGGCTATCTTCATGAGTATCTGTTGCACTGTCATGCCCAGCTAGGAGGCAGTCTAGTCACTATTTGCCTGCTGAGGCTCCACCCTGGTGGCGTGGTTTTGCCCTGCTACCACAGGCTCCACCCTGCAGCAGAGTCTCTCTCTTATGGCGGGTTGCCTCAGCAATGGCAGGCTGCCTCAGCAATGGGAGTGTACCTCAGTAGGGGCAGATTGCCTCGGTAATGGCAGACGCCCCTCTCCCACCGAGCTACACTGCCCTGGGTTCAGCTATGCCCGCAGTGAAACTCTCAACTTCGAGCGTTTCTAATCGCTGTTTTGTTTGTCCCTGTGGGGGTGAAACCCACTGAGCTTGATCACCTGGCTCCCTGCCTCAGAGCCCTTTTTTTTTTTATTTAATTTGAATGGTTGACTCTCTCCCAGGTGTTTCAATCGCCTGCTGATAGGGCACCAGGATCTGTGTGATTTCTCGTGCAGCAATGCACTGGGCTGGCTCAAATGCCACTTCCCAAGAATCTGTCTGGCTCACTGTCCAAGTCTTGTTTAATCAGATGGATATGCTAATCTGCTCTCCCAAGTCTCAGATTGCTGGTTTAACAGGGCACCCGGACCAGTGCATTTTGTGCAGTGTGGGCAGAGTGCTGCTGCACTGCAGTGCCGGCCGAAGCGGCCCCGCCAGCCAAAACAGCTGTGCTACTGTCCCATGTCTCTCCTACTCCTGGGAATTTCCCTGTTCTGTGGGCATCAAAGATCCGTCTGGAAATGTGGCTTTGACTCACCCTCTGTGCCTTTACTGAGAGCTGCAATCCTGAGTTGTTCTTACTGTGCCGTCTTGAATCAATCATCCTATAAATATTTTTAAATATTTTATCTTGTTAGAGTTTTCAGGGAACAACCAGAAGGAAATAAACATTACTGAAATGTACTTTACTCATGCTATTTTGTTTGTTTTATATTTACTTTCAAATCTCAGTAGTTAAAAACTTTTTACTGGCAGAAGTACCACATAACAGAGCAAAGTTATTACACTGCACTAGATGATATTTACATTTAGTAAGAGATACCTCTGGTGAATAAGGTTCTGCTAAAACAGTGAGGAAGGTTTTAGGTAATTCAGAATCATTTGTGCATTGGTTGTGCTCTCTAACTATAAGCATAGCAAATAAATCTCCTTCTAAAATTAGAAAACCACTATTGTAATTTATTTTATCTTTATGCTTTTTTCCTATCAAATCTCAGCATTACAGGTCTCATAAGTACTTCTGAAGTCTTTGTTTTATTTACTGTGTTTAACACAAATGTAGAGAATTTAAAATAACTAATAACCTTTTCTGTGTGTTTCTAAGTAATTTTTAATCTCTGGCATTTTCTTGTATTTGATGATTTAAACTAACCTATTGATAAAGGCTACCATTTATAGTATGTGTTTATGTGTATCAGAATATTATGAACCTTTAAAATTTTCCTATTTCTAATCATCAAACATGTAATAACTTTTTTTTTGAGGCAAAGTCTCACACTGTCACCCAGGCTGGAGTGCACTGGCACAATCTACACTCATTGCAACCTCTGCCTACTGGGTTCAAGCAATTCTCCCTGCCTCAGCCTCCTGAGTAGCTGGGATTATTCACACCATTATTGGCTAAGTTTTGTATTTTTAGTAGAGACAGGGTTTCACCATGTTGGCCAGTCTGGTCTCAAACTTCTTACCTTAGGTGATTTGCCACCTTTGCCTCCCAAAATGCTAGGATTATAGGCATAAACCACCATGCCTGGCCATAGTGACTCTTGACTAGAACATAACTTTCATATAAAACTTGTTTCTTTACCAAATTGTTTTCAGAAATAGATTCAAGATAATAATACACCTTCATGAGCAGTGTTTAATTTAAGAATAAGACTGATTTGGGGCCAGCATTGAGTTACTGATAAGGGATAGTGGTGAGGGAATTGGAGGAGCAATATGGGAGATTTGTTGTGAAGAGCCCTTTTTTTTGACTTACTCAGAATATGCCAGAATGAGTTTCTACAACCATCACAAAGAGAATATTGAAACCAACCAAGAAACTCTGAAGATCTCAATGCTTGTATTACAGTGTCAACTCTGACAGTCACTGACATATTGTTAGAATTCAGAATATCTAGTAAAGATGTGCTAATCTTTCATCCCAATCCATTTTAAGGATCTATAAGTACTTAGTAAGTATAATGCTTTAACAATATTTTTCCCCCAGAATATCCCATGGAATCTCCATAAATGTTCACTTAGTATTCCTTCAAATTTAGTTTCTCAGTAAGATTTCTGCTTCCTTTTTACCAAATATTTTTTATGAATGTTTTTAAGAGGAGAATTATAGTGTCACTGATTCAGAAACTGCCTATAATAAGGAAGGACAGAGAAAAAAGTCAGCCTCAGAAAACTTTTTTTTTGCTTACAGTGATATTCATACTTCTTAAATTTTGAAAAAATAATATAGCAATGATTGTCTATCCTAGGCTGCTTTTGGATATACTGTTAGCTTCTAAAGCATCTCTGATTTTTAAAAATTATTTTTATGCATTTATATCCAAGAGTATTGTTCCTTCTTATTCTATGTATCTCACTACTGAATGAGTAGAAAACCCAGAGGGAAAACTGGCAACTAATAATCCTAACAAGGTAATGCTGGATAATAGTACTTTTCTCTCTGCAAACCACTTTAATTTAAATCTGGGTATAGTACTAACCTACACTGAGTTTCACTGAGTTTTATAAATACTTCTCTTTTAAAAGTAGAAAGTCACCAATGCCTCAATTAATTGTAAAATTCAAGGTGCTTCAAATTTTCTAATTTAAGTTAAAAATGTAAACATTTTTTCAAAATTTACCTGTTTTTTTCCCTGTAAAATAAGTGAGACCTTTGCAGAGAATGTACATTCTTGCCCAAAGTGCCTACAGTTTTCCTGAAACACTTTGCCTGTGGTAGTTCTGTCCTGAAATGCAGTGAACTTTGCTTCAGTAATTTCCAGTCTACAAAGTAAATGAAAAATTGTGGTGTAACAGGCAGGGATTTTGCCACCAGCCATCCATTTGTATTAAATGGATTTTTTAAAATGAAATTCCTGCATGGTTTAATGAGAATAATATGCTGAAAACCTCATTGAACTCCAGCTCTTGTGGACAGACTTCACCAGACAAAGGAAGTAAAACCCCTGCTACTCCTCAGCACTCTGGGCTTTCTAATTAGTGACATGCATGGCAACAACACTCCTGGCATGCCTGTGCTTTTCATTTTGGGTTATATAGTTGCAAATGAAAAATATGACCCATATTCTGTCAATAAAATTTATATTTGGGCAAATTTAAATTATTATAAATTATAAATATTAACCTTTCCAGAGCATAAGACTCTGCAAAAATGACCTAATTCACAAATTTTTTAAGTCTTTAAATTTATGATGAATAATTTTGAGTAGTTTACCATATTAGAAATTTATAATGTTAGGCAATACATTTTCAATAGTAAAAATGTGTTGTTTCTGAGGTACTTTCTGGGACTCTATGCTCCTTAACATAAAGTTCTAGATCTAGTAGTTATCATCAAAAAATAATAATCACATGTGTTGTATGACTTTCACACTATGGAGTTTAATGATCAATATATAGTAAATAATGTTTATTTGAAATTTTCTTATTAAAGATTTTAAGAACTATTTTATTTTACTTATGCCAAGTTGTACTTAAAGCCTGGGTCTTAAAAAAGAAGTGTAGGCATGGGACTATTATATTTTGTGATACTTTTAAGATTTTAAGAACATTTTAGTAAAATTTAAAGCATCCACTTCTGCAGCATTAGTAAAATTGAAGGATAAGTGAATTTGTGCCTGTCTGTTAGAAATTTAGTGGCCATAGTTAATGACTCATTGAAATTATCCATTATTGAGTCCTGAACCAACCTTTTCAAAACAATTACTTTGACATTACTATGCTAAGTGAGGAGGATGCAAACATGAATGATTTCTAGTAGTCAAATCCCTATGCCTGTTAAAAGAAACAGATGTATAGAGCAGATATTCACAATTCAATACAGGCTACAAAAACTGATGTTGACACAAGGGACAGTCTGTTTTCCTGTAGATTCTATGTGGATTATATCATATGGAGAATACAGTTCAATTTTAAAGGGGGAAAAGGGTGTATCATGAAGATAATAAAGATATTTCATCATTTAATAACATGCATGGGCCATATCAGCATGTCATATGATATGACAGTAAGTTCAGAAACACTTTCATGGTAATAATATTTCCAGGTTATTGAAGCCAGGAGAACAATTGTAAAATTTGACAATAAAATTATAAGATCAATAACTTTTTCTTTTTTGCCACAAGATAAAAGGCAGTTATTGGCAATCTATAAGTATTTGTTAAATAAATGAATACACATTACATTTTTTTACATAAAATGAATTATTTAATATTCACAATGAGCCTACAAAACAGACAAGCAGGAATTATGACCTCCATTTTAGATAATAAAGTTTAAGATAACAGACTTAGATCACCACATAGTAAGTGACTGTGTAGGGACTCAAACAAGTCTTGATCTCAAAGGCAGACACTTTCTGTCACCTAATACCCTTTCTACCTATACTTTGTTTATATATTCAAATTTCAAGATGTCTGGAGAGCAAGAAAATGTGTTTAGGACAAAGATAAGTGAGAAGTAGAAACCCTACTTTAAGATTTATCGCAAAATCCCCTATCAAAATCAGGGATAGCTCTATGAATAAATGTAGTATGCAAGAATATATGTAATGTAATTCAACATCAGAAAGAGTCACTTTACTCTAAGCAAAGAACTCTTGAGTCCAAAAACAATGACCGTAACACTCAGAAAGTAAATTTTTGAATATTTTCTTAGTCTTACTGCAATGTGCTAATTCACTTACTGATTAGTCCTGTTAAAATTGTCTGAACAGCATCAGAACACTTGGGAGAGACAGAATTATATTCACAGGAGGTTTAATATAGTGAGGGTCTCAGTGATATTGGAATATATATAGATGAGCATTGAGAGCACAATCTTGTGGCCAAGATAGAGGAGAACAATCTGGAAAGCACTGTACATGGCCAGGAAGTCAGGAACCAGCAAGTTGGGGGATGAGGGGGAAAGGCAAAAATGGAAAAACTCATTATTTTACTTATGCCCGGTCATAAGTAAGGTTTTTAAAAGTCTAGTCTTTAAAAGAGAAGAGTAGGCATGGGACTGTTATATTTTGTGATACTTTCCCCAGACTGTTCTAGAGTTTTAAAGAAGCCATAATCCAGTATGCTTCATAGGAATAATATGACAAAGTGATATAAAGTGATGTAATACCTTAAATTATGCAGTTACTTGTAAAATTTCCCCAGTGTCATGGCCAGTTTCCTAAGTTAGATGAGAACAAAAGTTACCAAGAGTAAAGCAGTGGATTGCTATTAGTTCCCTTATAAAATAAACTAGGAAAACTGTCTTTAAAAAATAAGATAGCAGGATTCCCGGCCAAGATGGCTAAGTAGGAACAGCTCGGGTCTGCAGCTCCCAGCAAGACCAATGCAGAAGGTGGATGATTTCTGCATTTCCAACTGAGATATCTGTCTCATCTGACTGGGACTGATTAGACAGTAGGTATAGCCCATGGAGGGCGAGCTGAAGCAGGGTGTGGGGCCACCTCACCTGGGAAGTGCAAGGGGTTGGGGAATTACCTCCCCTAGCTAAGGGAAGCCATGAGGACTGTGCCATAGAGTTATTCAGCCAAGATACTACAGTTTTTCCACAGTCTTTGCAACCCACAGATCAGAAGATTCCATTGGGTGCCTACTACACCAGTAGGGCCCTGGGTTTCAAGCTATTTGGGCAGACACCAAGTTAGCTGCAAGGGTTTTTTTTTTCATACCCCAGTGGTGCCTGGAATGCCAGTGAGAGAAAACCATTCACTCCCCTGGAAAGGAGGCTGAAGCCAGGGAGCTTAGTGGGCTTGCCCAGTGGATCCCACATCCACAGAGCCCAACAAGCTATGATCCACTGGCTTGAAATTCTTGCTGTCAGCACAGCAGTCTGAAGTCGACCTGGGATACTCAAGCTTTGTGGGGTAGGGGCATTCACCATTACTGAGGCTTGAGTAGGTGGTTTTTCCCTCACAGAGTAAACAAAGCCACCAAGAAGTTTGAACTAGGCAGAGCCTACCACAGTACCACAAAGCCTCTGTAGCCAGACTGCCTCTCTAGATTCCTCCTCTCTGGGCAGGACATCTCTGAAAGAAAGGCAGCAGCCCCAGTTAGAGGCTTATAGATAAAATTCCCATCTCCCTCGGATAGAGGACCTGGAGGAAGGGGAGGCTAAGGGCACAGCTTCAGCAGACTTAAATGTTCCTGCCTGCCAGCTCTTAAGAAAGCAGAAGATCTCCCAGAATAGTGCTTAAGCTCTGCTAAGGGACAGGTAGTCTCCTTAAGTGGGTCCTTGACCCCCAGGTCCCCTGACTGAGACACACCTCCCAGCAGGGTTCGACAGACACCTCATGCAGCAGAGCTCTGGCTGACATCTGGAGAGTGCCCTCTTGATGAAGCTTCCAGAGGAAGGAACAGGCAGCAATCTTTGCTGTTCTGCAGCCTCAGCTGGTGATACTCAGGCAAATAGGGTCTGGAGTACACCTCCAGCAAACTCCAGCAGATCTGCAGCAGAGGGGCCCAACTGGTAAAAGGAAAACCAACATCAAAAGCTATAGCATCAACATCAATGAAAAGGATGACAACTCAAAAATTCCATCCAAAGGTCACCAACATCAGAGACCAAAGGTAGACAAATCCACAAAGATAAGGAAAAACCAGCACAAAAAGGCTGAAAATCCTAAAAACCAGAATGCCTCTTCTCCTTCAAAGGATTACACTTTCTTGCCAGCTAGGAAACAAAACTGGATGGAGAATGAGTTTGATGAATTGACAGAGGCAGGCCTCAGAAGGTTGGTAATAACAGATTCCTCCAAGCTAAAGAAGCATGTTCTAACCCAATGCAAGGAAGCTAAGAACCTTGATAAAAGATTACAGGAACTGCTAACTAAAATAACCAGTTTAGAGAAGGACATAAATGACCTTATGGAGCTGAAAAACTGTACGAGTGTTGGGGTTTGACAGGCAGATGCTGACCCCACAACTGATAAATAAATTCACTCAGACACAGAATACCATGAGAGAGTGGGCTAGGGGTGTTCATGGTCACTCACAGATACTCCAGAAGAGTGCTGTAAAGAGTTAGCAGCCACAGACTCTGATTCCTGGCCTTGCTGGCCTTTATTCAGCACACATTAAATGACAAAAAATTTGAATCAGCAACACTAGAGGGTAGATTGAAGGCCAGGTTCTGAGGCCTAAAGCAAACACCATTTGCAGGTGATAAATCTGGTCACCCTCTCCCCAAAAAGCAATCTGGTTAGTGAAAGATTAAAGGTTAGCTTTTAGGACCAAGTGAGTAAACAGGCTATTTAGGTAAATTCCCTTACATTTCTTTGTTATTTTCTTTTCTTTATCAACTAATGGTAAAGGGGATAAGGCTGCCTTCAGCCGTAATTCTACCCTGAGGCTTTTACAAAATCTTCCAGCCTCCCAAGATCTGTGACTATTTTCTATAACTTTCTCTAATATTTTTCCAGACTGAACTACCACATTTCCCCCTTTTCTGCATCAGGTGTTATTGATTGAAGATTACAGATGTATGCAGTAGTGGTTTTATCAGGCAAGGCAGTCATTGCTCGTATTCCAGCTTTGCATCCTAGAATCAGTAAATAATGTAAGACAATCATAAGTGTAATTAGCAACATTCTTTTCCAATCAAAGAATGACCCCCAGGAGAGGGGAGTCTACCCAGGAGACATGATCTTGGACACCCTTCCATATAGTTGTTTGTTGGGTGTGTAGATCTACAGTGTGAAGTGACTAAAATTTTCATTTTAAGTTGCTTTATGTCTGCTGTTAAATTGTCATGAAAGGTTCCCAGAGGCATTGCTTCACCTTATCCCAACTATGTATTGATTGATTCCATGGTAGAGGAGTGACACAGATATGTTTGTCTTTCCAGTCACAGCTTAATTGCTGTAGGAATGCCAGCACATTCTGTTGCTCCCTTACATATCCTTGAGGGCTGGCAGATGTGCAGGCATTGTTTAATCTATACCTTGCTGTAAGAGAAATTCATTAGACATATTTTTGGCCAGATTATCTACAAAGGCAGCTGTTTGTACTGACTCAGTAGTAGATGCCACAGCAATGCTAGCAGTTGACAAGATGACTGGCTAAGACTATAAAGGCTATAAGTGTGCCTGGAAATCTTTTTTGTCTGACCTGGGACAGAGCATGTTCTAAGGTGTTAAGTAAGGTCAGAGGAACAGCATTCTTAAAGAAAAGGATTTTCAACTCAGAATTTCATATCCAGGCAAACTATTTAATATCTGACAATTACTTCTATTTTAAGCTTACTTAGAATTGACTTCATTGTGGAAATCACTTTGAAGTTACATGGTTGAAGATGTGCTCAATTAAATGGTCATTTCATTATTGATTTGTTTGTTTAAATGCAGTATTACCTAGGAAACTCATACTTAAAATAATCTTAATCTTCCAAGGGAATTTGACAGTTAGAAATTGTGAAAGATTATCTGTCTGATAAATACATAGTTAGAAATTGTGAAAGATTATTTGTCTGATAAATACATTTAATCTGTATTTTTGAATGTACATTTTACAGTGTACAATTTACACTTCTCTTGTAGTGTCGAGCCTTCTGGAATAAATCAGAAGAGTGTGGCAGAATGCCATAAGGCAAAAACTAACAAGTACTTTAAAAAAACATGTAACACTCCTTATCACCTTATCTCCTGTCACTCCTAATACACGTTACACATTTGAATCTGAGTATGTTATATGCTGTACATACACACTGTACATGCCCCCTCAACCTGTTCATGCTGTCACACTAGTATTCATATGCTCTTCCCACTCCCTGAATGACTCATGAACAACTGCAGGGTATCTTAGTTTCTGATCTTATATATGTGGTAGTGCTTTTCACCGCCACTAGTTTATACACACACTTCTGGGCTTGAAGTGTCAAAATCATTGTATTTGTTAATTATCTTTATTAAAGGTACAAATTCAGTTGTGTCAAACATAGTCAAATTTCCCCACTTTAAAAAGAACTTGGCAATCTTAATATACCTTTGAAAACTTAACAACTGTCAGAAATGATATTATTTCATGGTTTCTCCTTAGAGTTAGTGAGACCCTATGAAGTGGAAGGATCCTTCTAAGATGGTATCTCCTTGGTATCTTCTGAGGAATTGATTTTTCCAAGTTGTAATGAGATTTAAATGCTTTACTGGCAATAGAACAGCAAACATTGGAGTTTACCCAACAAATTATTGGCTAGGAATAAGAAAAATCTAATTCTAGATGGTACTAAAAGCATTGGAGAATATGTGATACTGTAATAAAATGCCTACATAGATTGATAACAATTATTAGAAAGATACAAATTGAATAATTGTGAATAATTACCATAAACCAGTGTCCCAACTTCTATTTTTATACCTTTGTCTTTATGCAGCACTCTGAATTTTTTTTATTGTACTTTAGGTTCTGGGTGCATGTACAGATCATGTGGGATTGTTGCATAGGTACATACAAGGCAATGTGGTTTGCTGCCTCCATTCCTATGTCACCTGTATCTTGCATTTCTCTCCATTTTATCCCTCTCCAACCTCCCCACCCCCTGCTCTCCCTCCCCTAGTCCCCACTCCCCAACAGACCTCAGAGTGTGATACTCCCCTCCCTGTGTTCATCTGTTCTCATTGTTCAACACCTGCCTGTCAGTGAGAACACACAGTGTCTGATTTTCTGTTGTTGTGTCAGTTTCCTGAGAATGATGATTTCCAGATTCATCCATGTCCCTACAAAGGATGTGAACTCATAGCTTTTTATGGCTGCATAGTATTCCATGGTGATATATTCCACATTTTCTTTGTCCAGTCTATCATCGATGGGCATTCGGGTTGGTTCCAGGTCTTTGCTATTGTAAACAGTGCTGCAATGAACATATGTGTGCATATGTCTTTATAATACAATGATTTATGATCCTTTGGGTATATACCCAGTAATGGGATTGCTGGGTCAAATGGAATTTCTATTTCTGGGTCCTTGAGGAATTGCCACACTGTCTTCCACAATGGTTGAACTAATTTACACTCCCACCAACGGTGTAAAGTGTTCCTGTTTCTCAGCATCCTCTCTAGCATCTGTCTCCAGAATTTTAATAATCACCATTCTAACTGGCATGACATGGTATCTCAATGTGGTTTTGATTTGCATTTCTCTAACGACCAAGGATGATGAATATGATCATTACATGATGGCTGGGAAAATAGGGCCCATCAGAAATTCTCAAAAGCCACTGACCAAAATTCACCAGAAGCCAGAGGTGAAGAGAACCATTGCTGCGGCTCTTTCATTCAGCCCCAGAAGCATGGAGCAGAGTGGAAAGGGCGAAGAAAGGAAATGGGGTTCCTCAGAGATTATTTCAGCTGTCCAGTTTTATTAGAAAAACTTAAAATCGCACCTGATTAACTTTTCACCTAGTTACATACAAAATTTTACAGCTTGTTTTTCTTTCCTTTCCTTTCTTTTTCTTTCTCTTCTTTTCTTTTTTCTTTTTATTTGAAAAACTGAGTTTTTATTAAAGGGGTAATTTTTAAAATCTTACTAAGGATTTTTGTAGTAGTACTGGGGTACATCTCAGTTGCTACACATAACAGCAAGAAGGGGGATGAAAACATGTCTCAAAAGTGCCTTTGATTATCTCGTCGAATTAACATGCTTTAAATTGCACTTAGGCTTTTTTTTGATTCCTCTGAGTAATTATAAATTAGAAGTTTAATTTCAACCTGATATAGTGTGGCTGTATAGAAATGGTGTATATGAAATGATGTTTTGATATTTTAGCAGAATATATAAAAGGACATAAAAATACTAGTCTAAAATAATATTGTTCTGTGGTGGTTTGTAAATTCTGTCATATTACATGCTCATTTGTCATAGTTCAACATCCTTGCCTACTAGGAAGATGCATAATATTTATTTTTGATACATTGGTAAAATAATTACTTAGAAAACATACCCAAAGAGAGCTATCTTATGCAAATTCCATTTAACCAGAAGTGGCATTTGACAATGATACAGGTATTCATTTTTGATCAAAAAATTTAGCTACCCAGAACTAAATTTACAATTTACTATGTTACAATAAACATCACAGAAAATGCCATTTGTTTCAGATAACTGCTTTATTTATTTAATTGATGTTTATGATCAAATTACAGTGCAAGGTTTCAGATATGCATTGATAAACTAGATGTAACACAGTAAGTTTCTATATTTTTTTTAAAGTACTCTGATCCAGTGGATTTGACATTTGCAGCTACTGTCTGGTTTTACTAATACTTGCAAATTCTAAAAAGGAAAAATGAATAAAATATAACTACAGATGACACAAATATCTGCATGTTACTCTTTGAACATGAATAATTTATAAAACTTGCTGAATGAAAGTAAACATCAAGATTATTTCTACTTTTGTTTTTCTTTGACTTTCTCTTTGGTGGAAATGCTAGCAATCAAGATAAGCAGTAATCCATATTCTAAATAAATTATTAATATTATACATATATATCATTAATTGACATTACCTAATATACAGTCTACGAAGGTTTTTTTGTAAAGCAATGGCACAGATTGTAGACCTCACATTAAGAAATTTGTTTCATTAGTCTGTACTTTTGTTGTGTTGTCTCTTCTCAATGAGAAAAGTACTTCATTAATAACAAGGAATATTTTAAGTTGTATTTTGGTTTAAAGGTTTTCATGACAGCAATCTGAGTATGTTTATTGAAATTTAAAATATTCATACTCTTTAAGCAATTTCATTCTGGGAACTTAGTCAACCAGAAAAGAAACCTAACAATACATAAAGATGCAATCAGAAGATATATTTATTACCATATTATTTATATTGACAAAAAAGTTATAAGCTATCAAAAAGTCTATCAATAAGAGAATGTTTAATAAGATATGGAGTAGGCATTGGGTTAGTCTGGTTCTTATGAGATACGGATGGCAAGACAGAATTGAATATGCAAAGATTCAGTAGGAAAACTGAATGTAGGAGAGAAAATTGGATGGGAGTATCTGAAACTAGCATGCAGTCTAAAGAAAGTTCAGCGAAGCCATCAGGGAGTCTGTGAGCCTAAATAGCAAGGTAAGTATGCCTTCATGCACATGGAATCTTTGATACATACACTGATAAGCCATGAGGCAGGGAAGAGTTCAAAATACCCCAAATATCTTCATGTTTTCTTGCCTTTATGACTGATGGTACCAGTCTCCCTACCAGGATTCATTTCTGCATCTACTAACCCAGCTTCAAAGTTCAGCTCAAATATTTTCCTCAAATAATTTCCTCTCTATAATATTCTTGAAATAAAATTATAGAGATGAAAAACAAGGTTAGTGGTTGTGAGGAGTTAGGAATCCCAACGGATGTGGCTGTAAAGGCGTACCACAAAGGATCTTTATGGCAATAAAATAATTCTGTATCTCAGACCCAAAGATGTTTATTAGCACATGTTAACATTACAGGGTATAGTGGTAATATTCATCCGCTCAAGGGACACAATTGCATAAGAGTACACACATACAAAAAATATATAAAACTGATGAAATTTGAGTAAACTCTGTGGATTGTATTAATGTCAATATCTTGGTTTTGCTGTTGTAGTTATAATTGGAAGAAACTGGGTAAGAGGTACACAGGACTGCCTTGTACATTGTAAGATTTATTGCCGAGGTAAAATGAGGAAACTGAGGCAAGTATAAAAAAGTGAGGCGCCAATTTATTCAGCTCCCAGGCAAGCTTCAGTGGCCCAAGTGGGGGCTAGAGAAGTCGCACCTGGCTGTTCAGGGTGTGGGGTTTTATGGGGAGTGCAGGCAATTGATTGGTTGCTGGGGAAACAAAGAGAAGGCATTTCTATTGGCTGTTAAGGAGTAGGAAGTACATGAAACTAGCTGCCATTGGTAGGCAGGCCCTTGGGTAAGTGGGCCTTGATTGACTACTGGGGAAACAAAGAGAAGGCATTTCTATTGGCTGTTGAGGAGCAGGAAGTGCATGGAGTTAAAGTAGGAAGTACATGAAACTAGCTGCCATTCATAGGCGGGCAGGACCTTGGGTATGCGGCCTGCCAGAGGTGTATGGGGCAGGCTGTTGCTAGGCAGGGAATGGTGGGGCTTCTTTAAAAAAAATTTCTCTGCAGGGTCTTTTAACAGTGGGCTGGAGGTTGGATGCATAATTTAGTGCTGAGTGTGGGCTTGGGCATGGTATGCAGAGGTGGGTGTGGGGAAGCTTTGTGGGGAAGCCAGATAATGAGCTCGGGTGATGAAGCAGTTATCAGGTGCGGAGAGTGATGAATGTGTCTGTTTGACTCCCGGCAAGGCAACCAGTCTTACATACATATTTTGCAACTTCTTATTAATCTATAATTCTTTAAATATAAAAAACATACGTGTACAAAAAAATTCATGACCAAATTATTTGTAATTGCCTCAAATTGAAATAAAATTAAATGACCATGAAGAATAGAATGAATAAAGGAATTGTAGCATTTTCACACAACAGCAGTAAAGCAATGCTACAATGCAACACAAATGATTTTTACTAATGTAGTAGGGAACAAAAGAAGCCAGTATACACTGTATTATATACTTTTCTTAAAAGCAACCTATGTGCTATATATCAGCATAGTGATTACCTGGGAAGGGTAGTGTCAGGTAAGAGACATAAAGATACTAAAAATGTTTTATTTCTTGTTTGGGTGCCAGTTGCATGGTATGTTCACTTGTAAAATTCTCTAAGCTGACACTTGCATTTTATACTTTAATAAAATATATGTTTAAAAAATAATTGCTAAGAAAACCAGGTCTATATTTTTATCAAGTTTTGTCTGATTGATAGTTTAAGAGTGAGTTAAGACTTGATACAAAATAATTAAAAATAAAAAGATTTTTAATTCTATGCTTTAAAAAACAAGCTTTGGAGAGTATGCAAAATTAAATGACCATTTTTAACTCACTTGCTTTCCTAGTGAGGGATAAGAAAAACCACTGGGCTGGTAGAAGATTCTTTATTTTTTTTTTAAATGATGTCCTGATAATCCAAATAAAAAGATGAAACCAATAGAAATATATTCATATGTATTTGTATGTCTTGTTTATGACTTATGTGTGTCCAGGCTTGGAAAATTATCATCAAAGTGACAACTGTCCCTGAGGAGCCCTGGCTGGGGAGGGTGCAGCTGAGGATGTTTATTAGCACATACAACATTACATGGGACTCATGTAACTTGAGAAATGCTGCAAGACAATGGAGTTTAAATATTTACTGTATAATAGCAGGTGCTAAGTTTTATATTTATTTTGTTACTCTTCTCTCAGCCAATGTGGGATGATTAGTTTATTAGTCATATATGCTTATCAGAGATTTTATAGCTATAATATCAGCACAGATTTATAGGATATAAATGGTATACTGAAGATCCTTATGACTGTATTTTCCTGTTTAAAAAATGTAAAAGCCTAAAAACTCAAGAGACGCTCCCCTGACTAAAACTTAAAGGTAATTTCACTACAGAATAAATAGTAAATCAATGATAGCCCATGTAGTAAGCCTTTGGAGTTTTCTCTGAGCTGTCGCCATGTTTTTCCATGATTCCTTCTTGGGCATTCAAACTCACAAGTAAAATAGAGGGGAGGCCAGGCACAGTGGCTCATGCCTGTAATCCCAGTACCTTGGGAGGCCGAGGTGGATGGATCACCTGAGGTCAGGAGTTCAAGACCAGCCTGGCCAACATGACCAAACCCCACCTCTACTAAAAAAAATAGTAAATTAGCTGGGTGTGGTGGTGGGCAGCTGTAATTTCAGCTACTCAGGAGGCTGAGTCAGGAGAATTACTTGAACTAGGGAAGCAGAGGTTGCAGTGAGCCAAGATTGTGCCATTGCACTCCAGCCTGGGCAACAGACCGAGACTGTCTCAAAAAAGAAAAAAAAAAGAGGGGAAAAGAGCATTATAGAAAGAATTTAGATGTTTAGATGTTTTTATAGCCAATTCTATCACTATCTTTTTGTCATCTTTTGCAAATCTCTTTACCTCTTTGGTCCTAAATTTTCCTCTCACAAAAATATCAACTCATTTTTGTAGTGTTATTTTTGACTGATAAGTGACAGAAAAATAGTAGGTGTGAAATTTTCGTTTCGGCAAATTATCTGTTATATTTGCACAGTAGCCTAATGAGCACAATGGAGAAATATTGACTGAATAAGAGTTTAGCTCATTGGTTTGCACTTTGGTTGAACGAGGGAACATGCATCAAAGAGGTTGCTGGTTCCATCAACATCACCTTAGAATCTGCTGCTGAAGGAAGGGCTCATTCATTTTCCCAGCCCTCAATAACTCATTCATCAATGGCTTGTATCAGAGTATGATAATACGAGTCTCAGATTTGGAGTTGAAGCTAAGAGGTAAATCATATATATGAGATTGTGTTATCAGTTACTCAAAAGATCCAGACAGGACTGAGACTGGTGCCGTTAGTCATAAAGGTAGGAAAACTTGGATATATTTGGGGAACTGTAAAATCTTTCCTACCTCAGGGCTTATCAATATACTTATCAAAGAGCAGAGATCAGGCCACTGCACTTCAGCTTGGGTGACAGAGCAAGACTCTGTCTCAAAAAAAAAGGACTCCATGTACATGAAAAAACACTTGCCTTCTGTGCAGGGTCCACAGAAGCTGTACATATCTTTTCACAGAAATCAAATAAATCTAAGACAAATATAAACACCTCATGGTAGTAGATCTGCAAAAGTCAGCTTAGAAAATTTTGGATGAGCATCAAGATCATCACATTAACAACATAATGTGCCTATCAAAAAATAGCAATAATCTTGCATAGGATCCAAAGGAACAAAGCTAATACTCATATTCTACACTGGTTGGACAACATCTAGTGAGACTAGTTCATGGCTCCAGAAAGAAGACTCTGATAAATTATGATATACCACAATATTGCATTTGGTAAAGGAACAGAAGCAATGCTATGAGAGCACTGTGGAGGTGCCCGCAGATGTATAGAGGGAAAACAGAGAAAACAGGATATAGATCATGAAATATTTGAGGAGCTATCAAGAAGAAAAGTAATTTGATCAGATCAAGTGTCAAGTTATAGGAAGATAGCATTTTAGTCAATGTAAACTAAAAACTGCTAACTATTAGAGATGTCAAACAATTAAACGAGGCTGGGTGCAGTGGTTCATGCCTGCAATCCCAGCACTCTGGGAGGCCGAGATGGGCGGATCACTCGAGGTCCGGAGTTCAAGACCAGCCTGGCCAACATGGAAACCCCTTTTCTATCAAAAATACAAAAGCCAGCTGGGCATGGTGGTGGGCACCTGCAGTCCCAGCTACTCAATACGCTGAAGCAGAAGAATCACTTGAACCCAGGAGGCGAGGTCGTGGTGAGCCAAGATTGTGCCATTCAACTCCAGCCTGGGTGACAAAGTGTGATTCTGTCTCAAAAAAAAAGATAAAATGAGCTACCATAAATGATGCTCTCCATCTGTACTATCACTACCTTCTCTAAGCCATCATGAACTTTGGTCTGGAACCCTTCAGTAACTTCTTAACTTTCAAATCCATCATTGTTCCAATTCATTAAGCATACAGGAGCATAAAGGAGCTTTTGAAACTGTGTATATCTAAAGTAGCTTAAACTTAAGCATCCGTCCTTCTACTCCAGGCTTCCTTCTAAAATATTTGGCAGGCATTACAAGGCCTTCCAAAATACAGTTTCTACTCAGCTTCTTAGCCTTGTTTCTGCATCACTCACTGCTTCCATCAATTATTCTGTGACTTCGAGGACCATGGGCTTATTCTTCAGTTGGGCAACGCTGTCTCTCACCACTCTACTTGAGAATACCTACAGTATTCATGTATTTAGAGCTCAGCTAACCGTTTCTCAGAGAAGACTTACTAGGTCAGATCCCTTTGTATCTTTCATGTTCTGTATATGTATTTATAAGATTCAGTCTGTTTGTCTCTTCAACTAGATCATTTACAAGCTTCGTGACATCTAGAGCCTTGTGTGTATGTTTCCTGTGTCTCACCCAGTGTAGATGCCAACATATTTATAGAATAAATGTAGCAATAAGAAATATTTTAGGACTTTTCTACCTATATGACCTATAGGACTTGAATTGGGTGAGATTCTCTCTGGTTTTCAACAAAGTTCAAAGGATAAGAAGCCAATAAATAAATAAATAAATAAATAAATAATATTTACTGCTTCTGGTAAAAAAGACAGTGCAATTTAATGTCATATTTTTGTGAGTGCGAATTTTCTTAGTGAATTATGGAGCATCTGTCACCTGATGACTCATAGAGTGTGATCCATAGACCAGCAGCATCAGCATCACCTGGAAGGTTGTGGGAAATGCAGTTTTGAGCCCACCCCAGACATACTGAATCATAATCTGCATTTTACCAAGACCCCCATGTAATTCAGAAGCATATTAAAAAATTGAGAAGCACTGATCCATGGTATCTTCATATTTATACTATTAATAATTTAAAATTATTTATATTTTTCAATATAATTGATATAATAGAACAGATAACTGGAAAAATAAACTGAAAAGCTGATAGTTGATTTCCATCACTGTCCGATGGATGTCACTTACAAGAAAATGCGCAGGCCATGTTCTGCTATCCTTATGACGAGGCCAAGTTTACTTGACCAGAAAGCAAACAAACAAAAATCTTCAAAGTCAATTTAATAGAGAAAGCAGATGGCAGACAGCCTCACAGTTTACAATTTAGTCTGTAAGCCCATTTTGCATGATGATGTGTAATACAAGCAGCTAGTTTGTAGCCTGTCATTTGGTATATACCTGCAAAACAGACATTTCTGAAAACTGTTTCATTTCAGTAACTGGGTTGCTGTGTGCAACTGCCGTTATTGAGAGTGATTTCTAATTATTTTGGCTTCCTTCCTGTAAATTACCAGAGAGAAGTCTAATTTACCATATGGTTTGCTGATACGCTAATATTCACAAGCTATCGTTAGATGCAGCTGATCTATAGTCAGGTGCTCTGTTTGTTCAGGCATATTGGAACAACCACTGATTAATATCGCCGAAGAGAGTGGTTAATTTTGTTAGCCACTAAGAATTCTGTGAATAATCTTATTTGCTTCATGTGAACACTTATCCAAGAATGTGCATTCCAGAGAATATGTTTTAAATGCAGGCTCCCCTTGAACTTCATGCTAACACTGGTAATGGAGTTCTGTAACAGGCACTGGACTTTGTTCAGTTTGCAGTCTGGGATTTGAGGGGTTCTTTTTCCCCACTATGTATGTACTGCTATTTTTATTAAGTGTTGAAGTTTTTTTCTGTCAACTTCACCTGAAAAGACATTAATCCCACTCCCATAGGGCTTAGAATCTAAGCCAGTATGACAATACAAGTCAGACATGTTTCTAATAATCGTTTAGAAGCTCTGTGACAGAATTCTTTTTCCATTTATCAAGAACTATACACAGGCATTTTGATCATTGTCACAATTTAGAGAGCAGGTAACAGTAAATATGCTGAGAATCCCCCTCCTACATCCAGTAATAGCTTCTTTTTGAGGCACGAGCATTTAATGAAAACAGAAGACTTTGAATGTAGAATGCATTTTTCCACTTTCATCTGCTCACCCATGTTTCACTCACTCCTCCTCCCTTGCTTATGATCCTCTTTAGATTCTATTTTTCTTTTTCCCAAAAGAAATAGTAGAGACATACTAGAAGCAGAATTTAAATATGTTTTAGAATAGATGGCATTCTAAATGCATGCTTTGTTTCTTTTGATATCTATCCACTTTAAAAATCGCAAGCATTTGTTTTCACAATTTTACTACACTGTAAATTGTTGTTTATAAGAAAAGAGATTGCAAAAGTTGGGGGAGGTTTGAGTAATTTTTCAGTTCTCGGATATCTAAATTTTGCTCCATATTGCATGTTATTTTACATTATAATAATTCTCTGAGCTCTCTGAAAATATTTTCAATAATGGAAATAAATTTGGATATTCAGTACCTATCTATTGCTAGTATATGAAGTATCACATAAAATAATGGAAATGATTCCAAAACATACAAAAATAACTCTTTATTTCAATGTGTCCTGCCTGTGCTTATGTGTAGACATAACCAATATATTATGTGTCCACTGCGTTGGTGGCAGATAGAGCTTATGTTTTAGGTCATATAGAAATGAGAATGAGTTCTGTTCACTTCTTACCCCTCTGACTTTGAGCAAATTGATCTCTAAACATTTCATTTCCCTCTGTACTGTGGGGATCACATCTCCCTTACGATATGTGTATCAGGATTAAATGGAAAAAAATGTCTATAAAACTTAATGCAGTGCTTGCCTGTCAAAATAAATACTAAAATGTAGCTATATTATTTGTTTAGATATATTTAAAAACAAACATGACTTTATATTCTTATGTTCAGAACAACTCAGTGTTTACCTAGAGGTGCTTATTGCTCATTGAATTCAAACAATGGCCTACTGGTGACCAAAGCAAAGTTCTTTTTGGAAGCAAAAATCCCGCCCACGGGTATATTAAGGCTCTGTAACCCACACAGTTCTGCTTCATGTTTTAGTTGAATACAACAATGGGGATATAAAAACAGCTAACAACAAGTTTCACTGTGCTTTTGTGTATGCAAGTTTTATTCCTGAAAATAAAAGAATGAGTAGAATACTTGGCTTTCACAATTTTTGTAAAATTTTGTTTCTATAAAAATGAGACAGTGTATTATTTTTTAAATCAAAATAAAGGCCAGTAGGTTAAAAGACTAAAAAAAAAAGATAATAATTGTTCAGTAGAAAGGACATTGCTACAGAAGTGACTCCAAACATATATATGTCTATGCACATGCCTACTAGAAAATAAGCAGTTATCAACCTTTACAATAGGTGCAATTCCACTTGTCACAAATAACAATGTTTGAGAGAGACAGGTAACTGTAATTTCCTCTATTTTCATTATCTGGTATCCATTTCTGAAATGTGTATCCATTTTTTCCTCAGTACTTTCATGCTAATATTCTTTTTTAAAATCAATATGCCATGATGGAAAACTCAAATGTTTTAAAAATATCCAATTATGTTGAGAATGTAGAACTGTGTGAATTACTAAGAAGTTTTTTAAACTTCACATAATACAACTTTATGTTCCTCCTGAACTTAAAATAAGATTGATCACAGTAGTGATTCTAAAAGATAACAAATTATCCGGTTGCTATATGCATATTCTTCTGCCTATCCAAAGATAGCATAAGCATTAAACATTAATTCTCACCAACTGCAAGAAATACCATGAGGGCTTGGCTTTCCCATCTGGTAATTAATGAAGGCTATGAATTAAAAATATAATTGTGTATGCTTGTTGGAATATTTGAGTGGTGGCTGTTGCATGAAATGGACTCATGAGTAGCAATGATTAATGGTATATCCAATTCTCCTGGAAATAATTAATATCTGGGGGATAAGAGACCAGACCAATAGTGTTTATTTTTCCATTTTCACTTACAACCAGAATAGCTTAATTTTATGTCTAACATATTTTTACTTAAAATTCTTGTATTTTGAATAATTTTCTTCACATATAGTGTATTTTGTTAAGGTACAAAAGTAGTGATTACTAGTCAGAACAGTTCTATGAAATACTCGAATCTCTCGTAGACTATTGTACTCTTGTTTTTCAAAGAATTATGGAAAGGACAATAAATGAAAGAAGTTAAAATGTATATTTTTCACTCCAGTTAAAAAATGGTTTTAATTGCCAAAATTTAAATTATTTGGGGTGTGAATAAGAGAGTATACAGTTATATTGTGGGGAATTTATATTTGATGAATTTTGGTTCTTTGTGGAGTCTTTTTGTTTGCTTGTTTTCTGTATTTTTGTTGTTGTTGTTGTTGGCAGTGGTGTTTTGAGGCCAAGTTATTCAGTTATTTATCTAGGAGGAGAAATTAACTCACATTTCACCCACAATGGGAAGGGAAATGTCTGAGAGTCAGTCACAGCACTCTCATAGGCAAAATAATCAATATCTGTGCTTTAAAAAGTGTTCAGGTCTATAAAATCTGCACCTTCTATTCATTGTCTGAAGTGTTTAATTTTGCACAGGCTGTGTAACTGTTAGCTATTATAGTGCTTAAATAAAAATCATGTGCACAAATTGTCAATATTCCTATGCTGAAGTTACTGTATCTGTCAGTCTTGATACTTAAATGACATTGTAAGGATGTTGAAAGAGGAATCTTTGTTGGCTTTTTTCCAAGAGACCTCAAAGAATAATATATTTTTTGGTGTTTGCTTTGGTCCTCCATTGTGTAAGCCTCAGAAGTTTGATTTTTATCATCATAAAGCAGATGATTCTAAGAAATTTTTACCAGTTCACTCGCATGAAATGAACTAGAAATAAATTGCCTAATTTATTAGCTTACATAGAAGAATACATCTGCCAAGAGGAGAGAAGTTGAAGATATGCATTCTCTGGCCAGAATGCCCTGTTGGAAAAGCCATTAGAAGCCAAATTATAATGAAAAGTATGCTTGACGATTATGTAATCAGAACAAGAAGAGTGATTTGTATGCTTTGTATGTTTAGTGGCATTAAACCACAATGGGAACTATAAGTCTGCACAGTTCACTTGATACTGACCCTGAGAGAGATTACGTCTTTGTCAGGGCCCCCGTCTCCTAGAGAAATAAGCTGTCTCACTGGTGGTTTGCTCTTCTGACTGACCCAGTGATTCATTAGCTTTAGCCTAGTCTTGTTCTGTTCAGAGAGTCAGTCTGTGCTTCTAAGTTAGTTTCATGACTTTTCTATCTCAAATCAGGTTCCTTTTATAATTGTAGAGCCAGGAGCACTTCCATTCCCCTGTTGTCAAGTTCCAGGGGAAGTATTCCTTACACCCAGCAGAGACTTACTGAACAGGCTGGTAAAATCAGAATCACTATCTTAAATGAATCTGTCTGGAAAGTGATAAATAATAAATTTCAACCACACTTTAAAGCTAAATTAGTTCTTTTCAATGTATTGTCTCACATGATAAAATAGCACTATTTTTTCAAACTGAGGGGAGCCAAGGGAGAACAATTTAGGGAAAGAGTACACTATAAATCAGCATGAAAGCTCTGTTAGATATATTGTTCTTATCGTAAAAAATTGATACATTTGTCTTAGACCTTTGGCTCTGACTTTTTGTTTTAATTTTTATTGTGTTTTTAAATGTGGCAACCATGAACAAAGCAATCACTTGGTAAAGAATATTATCATTAGAATTTCTCTGAGAGGCAATTACAATGTCAGGCAGTAGGCACTGCACTGTAAAGCATGACTGTGTAGAATTTGCAATCAGTGCAAGGGGAAGTTTCCTTTAGTTTCAGAGAAATTATAGCAGAACAACTATGTAGCATGTAAAGAAAAGCAGTGCTTGTAGAACAGAAAAATGGCAAAAGAAAAGGTAGGTGTGAAGGGTATTGGAGACCTTCCCCTGCAATAGTCAAAGGCACTCGATGATTTTGCCGTGCCTTGTGTAGATAATGTAATCTCTACAACTCAAGTGAGACAGATAGTATTCCTATTGCCAAAGTGGAAATTTCTCATTTCCATTTTTTAGACAGTAGGAGAAGTAGGATCTACAGAATTCTTATTTCACTCTGCAATATCCTTTTTGGTGCTAGCTTCTGATGGTTTAGCTATAGGCTATTTGTTGACTCCTCTTCCCCATGAAAGCTTATCTCATGCACTGTCCTGAGATTCATGTCTGTGGCTTCATTTGCTCACTGGACATTTCCATTCAGAAGTTATGTGAAAACTATGAGCTTACCATTTCCAAAACTGTGCTTGTTTTCTTCATATATATTCCTGCCTCACCTGACATGTCCTTGACTTCAGGTAATCATATTACCATAAATACATTCTCTCAATAATATGCTCAGCCATCCTCTACTCTTTCCTGTATTTAGCTCAGCATCCAAATTCAGCTGCCTATATTTCAGAAATATTTTCTCTATTTTACCTCTATTCTTCTATGTCTATTCTTGCTGCCACTGCCTTTGTGCTCTAATCACCAGCTTCCATGACCTACCTTCCCCCTCACTAGTCTAATCCAACTCTAGTATAACCTTTATATTGTACCCAGGTGATCTCATAAGTAGCAGATATGACAGTGAGACTCCCCAACATGAGAAATCACCAGTCTCCCTTAGACTAGTATGTCAAGCCCATGGCAGAGACTGGCCAGCTATTTGTCATTTTCCTTTCCTCCTGGGCAGACAATGGTATTACACTGCCAAGCCTTCCTTGCAATTAGGCATGGCCAAATGACTGGGTTTGATCTAAACCATTTCTGAGCCAGGCTGCCAGCTATATACTGATGCCTAGCAGTACATCAGAAGCTGCAAGTTAAAGATGAGAACCCTTCCACCACCCAGTATCCCTGAAAGGTCAAGTTGGCCAGAGCACCCAGCACAACTAGGAATATGCATTTTGGACAACAGGTGAATGAGAAATCACTTTTTTTATTCTTAAGCCACTAAGATCTTAGAGAATATCTATTATAGCTGCGATTATTTCTTTAACTGGTCTAAAGCTTAATCATCCTTCTTAGGTACACACATTCTAGCTTAGTCCCAAATCATCCTGCATAGCCCTGTGCTCTGCACCATTACTACACTCTACATATTCTCTCTCCTTAGCTTAAAGACTTGAAAAATTGTAAGGGATCCTTCAAAACTAAACTCAAATATTACTGTTGCAATGGTTTCCAATGTTCATAAAATTCTGTGAATATACATATCTCAGCCTTTACTATAGACCCATAACTATGATAATTTTATAGAAAAATTCTTGAAGGCAAAGACTATGTTATGAATGAACACACTGCTAATATCCTGAAGTTGTCTTTCAATAAATTTTATTAAATAAATGGAATAAATTAGGCTCTATATACTAGGATTTCATAACGAAGAGAAAATAACCAGTAACTACAGTTTCTCTATGAAAATCATTCTTCATTTGAGCAGGCATATTTGAATAAATTATTTTCTGAAAATATTATTCATAAATCTTCCAGGTATCATATGTAAACAGTGGTTGTTTTCTAGGAATAGCTGAGACTAGAGTGCATCTTCCTTGTCTGTTTCTACAATTTTCAAATTTTTGAAACTACTGAGATTTACTTTTCTAAAGCTTTTCCATGCACTATTAAGCAGAAAACTAAAGAAAGTAGGTCAGGTTTCTGACCTGTTAGTCTTGCTTTAGTTGTATTCTTACACAAAGACACTGGCAGGCCTTTAAAATTCAGAAATATGAACAGGAAGTATAATACCAATGTCAAAATCTTCCTCTCCATTTATATTTTTTGTTGTTCTCACAAAAGAATGATTTTGACAGTATGTTGTATGCAAGAAAAAGTTTAAAATGCTGCTACTGGCTAGAGCTTCATATAAAACAGACTTATGCTTCCTCATCTAAGATATTTTAGTTTTCTTTCCCATGTAGCATCAACTAAATAATCCCATGAAGTGCAATTTCTATTCAGAAATCATAATTCTTTTATTCTGAAGTAATAGAAAATATGTAAGAACCATAACACAGTTAATCTTCATCTTCTTTTATAATGTTTATGGAATTAAATCATTAAATATTTCATTGCTGATTTTTCCAGGATGGGAAGAATTTATCACTTTATTTATTAATGTTATTTTATGCACATAGTCAAATATATATACACCTGCTACAAAAGTCTCTTAATGGTGATACTCGTCTCAGAATCTCTGACATAATGTAAACTTGATTCAAAATGAAGTATAGGGTACATAGCTTTTTTAAGCTGGGTTATTCTATACTCAAATACAGATTCAGTGCCTTAAAATACTGAATCACCTTTATTATATTTACTAGAGATGCCAAAAATATATTGATTGTGGTTAAGAAGTTGTTCAGGGTCTTTCAATATTTTTGACTGGGAAAAAAGAGAAATTATAACTTTATATCACTTCATCCACACTTATCTTGTCTAACTTCATTTGCTCTATTACCCGAAGTCTTGATATATTCTTCTAAGATCTGCTCCCTATTCCTCCTAGAAGTCTTCTCTTTCTTGAAAATTTAGTTAGCTTTTATTATGTGTAGCCAGCTGTTTAATCTGTTCATGTTTGTTGTCTAACATGAGTAAGGCTAACTTTCACTAGAACTTAGTTATCCAAATAGCACTGGATTTCAAACATATGCATTTATTCTATTAATGCTAAGTCTCAAAGCTGATATCCTCATAAGATCCCTCTTAATCACTGGGTAAGATCAAGGTGTTGGAAGGGCTGTACTCTTTCTGAAGGCTCTAGAGGAAAGTCTGTTTCTGTGCCTTTTCCGACTTCTAAAGGCTGCCCACTTTCTATGACTTGTGGCCTTTTCCTCTGTCTCTAAAATCATATATGATGGACTGAGTCCTTCTAATGCTGCTATCTCTCTATTTTTCTTCTGCCTTCCTTTTCTTCCCTTGAAGGACTTCTGTGATTACATTGGACCCTTCTGGATCATCCAGGATAATTTCCCTATTTTAAAGTCAGTTAATTAGAAACATTGCTTCTATTTGCAACCTTAATTCTTCTTTGCCATGTGGTATTAGTCTGTTCTCATGCTGCTAAGAAATACATACCCAAGACTGGGTAATTTGTAAAGGAAAGAGGTTTAATTGACTCACAGTTCCACATGGCTGGGGAGGCCTCACAATCATGGTGGAAGGCAAAGGAGAAGCAACATCATGTCTTACATGGTGGCAGGCAGGAGAGCATGTGTATGGGAACTCCCTCTTTTTAAAACCATCTGATTTCTTGAGACTTAGTCACTATCACAAGAAAAGCATGGGAAAGACCTACCCCCATGATTTAATTTCATCCCACCAGATACCTCTCACTATATGTGGGAATTATGGGAGCTACAATTCAAGATGAGATTTGGGTGGGGACACAGCCAAATCATATCATTTCAGCACTGTCACCTCCCAAATCTCATGTCCTCACATTTTACAATTACATGCCTTCCCAAGAGTCCTCCAAAGTCTTACCTCATTTCAGCATTAACTCAGAAGTCGACAGTCCAAAGTCTCACCTGAGCCAAGGCAACTTCCTTCTGCTATGAGCCTGTAAAATCAAAAGCAAATTAGTTGCTTCCTAGATACAAGGGGTGTACAGGCATTGGGTAAATACATTTGTTCCAAACAGAAAAAATTGGCCAAAATTAGGGGGCTACAGGCCCCAGGCAAGTCTGAAACCCAGTGGGGCAGTCAAATCCTAAAGCTCCAAAGTGAGCTCTTTTGACTTTATTTCTCACATCCAGGTCACACTGATCCAAGAGATAGGATCCCACAGCCTTGTGTGGCTCCAACCCTGTGACTTTGCAGGGTACAGCCCCCTTCCTGCCTGCTTTCAGGGCTGGCATTAAGTGTCTGCAGGTTTACTAGGTGCCTAGTGCAAACTGTCAGTTGATCTACAATTCTGGGGTCTGGAGGAGGGTAGCTCTCCTCCCACAGCTCCACTAGGCAGTGCCCCAGTGGGGATTCTGTGTCAGGGCTTGGATCCCACATTTCCCTTCTGCACTGCCCTAGCAGAGGTTTCCCATGAGTGCTTTGCCCCTGCCACACACTCTACCTAAATGTCCAGACATTTCCATACATCTTCTGAAATCCATATGGACATTCCCAAACCTCAATTATTGATTTCCATCCACCTCCAGGCTCAACACTATGAGGAAGCTACCAAGACTTGGGGCTTACATCTTTATAGCCACAGCTTGAGCAGCTGGAATGCAGGACACCAAGTCTTGAGGCTGCTCACAAAATGGGGGCCCTGAGTCTGGCCCACAAAACCATTTTTTCCTCCTAGGCCTCCAGCCTGTGGTGAGAGGGGTTGCCACAAAGGTCTCCGACATGCCCTGGAGACATTTTCCCTATTGTCTTGCCTATTAACATTTGGCTCCTGATTACTTATGCAGATTTCTGCAATAGGCATGAATTTTTCCCCAGAAATGAGGGTTTCTTTTTTCTTTTAGGGCAAATTTTTCATACTTTTGTACTCTGCTTCCTTTTTAAACATAACTTCCAATTGCAAACCATATATTTGTAAATACATTAAACTTTTAACAGTACCCAAATCACCTTTTGAATGCTTTTCTGCTTAGAAATTTCTTCCACCAGATACCCTAAATCATTTCTCTCAAGTTCAAAGTACCATAAATCCCTAGGACAGGAGCAAAATACCACCAGTCTCTTTGCTAAAACATAGCAATGGTCCCCTTTGCTCCAGTTCCCAACAAGTTCCCCATCTCCATCTGAGAGCACTTCAACCTGGACTTCATTGTCTATATCACTATCAGCATTTTGGGCAAAGCCATTCAACAAGTCTCTAGGAAATTCTGAATTTTCCCACATCTTCCTATCCTATTCTGAGACCTCTGAACTGTTCCAACCTCTGCCTGTTACCCTGTTCCAAAGTACCTTCCACATTTTTGGTTATGTTTATAGCAGTGCCCCACTCTACGTACCAATTAACCTTAGTCTGTTCTCACACTGCTAGCAAAGACATACCAGAGACTGGGTAATTTATAAAGGACAGAGATTTAATTTACTCATAGTTCCACATGGCGGGGGAGGCTTCACAATCACGGCAGAAGCAAATGAGAAGAAAAGTCATGCCTTACATGGTGACAGGCAAGAGCATGTGCAAGGGAACTACCCCCTTTTAAAACCATCAGATCTTATGAGACTTATTCACTGTCACAAGAACAACATGGGAAAGACCTGCTCCCGTGTTTCAGTTACCTCCCAGCAGGTCCCTCCAATGACATGTGGGAACGGAAGCTACAATTCAAGATGACACTTGGGTGGGGGCACAGCCAAATCATAACATTCCACCCTTTTTTGTGTGGAAATATGAATTATTCAGTTTCCAAGGATTAGGACAGCCTTCTTTGGGAAGGCCATTATTCTGTCTACCACAAATAGTACAGGTATGGGTGGCAAGATTGACATACATGGGTTACAAGTCACTACAAATTTATCTAGCTTTTTTGCTGTAGTCCTCTTATGGGGAAAGTAGTACCTCCATCATTGAGTTATATGAGAAACAATTTTTAAAAATAAAGAGGTTTTTTAGAGACTGACATATAAAGGTTTTAATAAATATTAATTATTATTAAAATTTTGGTAATCTCCTGACAGTATTGACAGTACTTAAATTGTTTAACAAAGTGATTGAACAAAAGCCCCTCCCTCCCTCCCCCCCTCCCTCCCTCCCTCCCTCCCTCCCTCCCTTCCTTCCTTCCTTCCTTCCTTCCTTCCTTCCTTCCTTCCTTCCTTCCTTCTTGCCTCATTTTGTTAGCTCAGGCTGCAGTACAGTAATTTCATTACAGCTCAGTGCAGCCTTGACCTCCTCGGCTCGAGTGATCCTTCCACCTCAGCCTCTTGAGTATATTGGACTACAGGTATGTGCCACTATGCCCAGCTATTTTTTTTTAATTTATTTACTTTAGAGACATGATCTCCCTGAGTTGCCCAGGATGATCTCAGACTTCTGATCTCAAGCAATCCTTCAACCTCAGCCTCCTAAAATGGCAGGATTACAGACGTAAACCACCATAACTGGCCAAAAGATTTTTCTTATGTCACATATGATAGTGATTAACAGTCAAGCTGTAAATTCAAGGTCTTAAAACTTTGAAAAAGAAAAAAATCAATTGTATAGTTCAAGAAATAAAAGCAATTTTGAAAGTTGCAGTTCATATAGATACCACTCTGTAAAGGACTTGCTCCCTTTGCCTAATTACATTGGCCTCCTAAGGAAACCTACATCCCTTTGGCATTGTCACTCACGCATGTGAAAACCGCAGTGTTCATGGACCCAGAGCACAGTTCTTCCAGTTCTTAATACAAGCTCCCTGTGTTAAGCTCTGGGAATTTTCCTTCCTGTTAACAAAAATAATTTCCTTTTAGAAACACTTTGTGGGAGTCTCAAAATACTTTAAAGACAGACAGTCTCTTTCAAGCACCAATACCCAAAGTAAGATCTTCCAAAAAGCATCATGCACTTAACGTAGAGTGCATTTTCGCCAGCTTTAATCTGTAAGTAAACACTGCAGACAGCTGTTCTTATTGCATGAGGCTGTGTATCAACACAGTTTCAGATCTCTAAATCTCATTAGTTACCATACTTCCCATTTCAATTCCCATACTAAGCTTTGTCATTGGGAAAATTTGTTTATCTACTTCTGTTTCTTTGCCTTCTTGGATTTTTTAGAACACATATTTGCATTTTATTTCATTTTGTTTTAAATTTATTTCCATTTAAGCCCCTCTATTTTATAACTTCCAGAAATTCACCAGTGCTTCTGTCTCATTAATAACATCCTTTATGTTTTCCAAAAATGCTATGAATTCTTCTCATTTTTGTTTCTTTTATTGCTTCTATAAGATTTGGAGAATGTAAGCTTCATCCACAACAGGATCAAAAGTCTACACCACTACATTTGATTTCAATATATGTGTATGTTAAAAATTTATTTGAAACAAGCATGCTCACATTTTTGAATGAGCAATATATTTTCATTGACATAACTTAATGATACTATCGAAAATATAACGTGAATTAATTAAACAATAATCTCAAATTTTTCTGATGTTGTTATAGTAATAATTATATAATTTTTATATTTAATGAATAAATAAAATAAATTGAGGTAATTACCAAGTTAAAATTAACTTCCATATTATTGTTTAATTTTAAGAAGAAAAATACCAAACCAAAGTAGAACACATCTCAGAAATACTTTAGACTTTAGCATTAATTTGTCACCTTAGATTTCTTTTTTTGGTAAGATTAAGTGCAAGCTATTATCCAAACATATAATTGTAAAATTATCTGTGCATTTCATATCAGACTCCACAGGCTTATACTGCTATCTAGTGGCCACATTGGATAATATAAAACTACTAACTAGTTAATCCTGCTCAAAATGCATAATACTACACCATTGCCATTATATTTTTAAAAATAACTAAGATTGGCTTACTGTTAATCTTCTAAGAATATAAGCTCTAAAAATTGCACTTAACTTACTTGTGGAGGACGAGGTAAAAATTCATTGTAAACGCAATCTACTTTATGAATAAATGTATTATTTTAATAATGAATAAAATAATGTTTAAGAATGGGAACACTGAACAGAACACCAAAAAATCATATAAACACTAGAACAATGCCTAAATAATGATTTCGTCTTTCTGATAATAAAAACAGCTTCTTCTGAATGTGTAATACATTGTCCTTGACTTTTAAAAATTGCTAGGATTTTTACCCAGGGATTTTCTAGTGATGGTACAAACCGGGTTACATTTTAAGCAAAGGTATTAACGAGCACATAATGTTCAAATAAATTCCAAGGTAACGTTTTCAGTTTATTGTTTTTATATTGAGAATTCACTTTGTAAAGGATAATTGAGAGTTCTTAAAACTTCAACTATTCATAGTGAGGAAGAGGGAAAGTTACCATGTTACGATTTGATAACTGAGGTAAGGATCAAACAGGAAAATGTAGTGGTTCCTTGGCCCAGTTTTTTTAATGGCTGTATCACATCAACGTTATTTAAAAAGATCACTTTAAAAGGATGATTAGTAAGGAAAATAATGTAATCTCCAAATGTCAAGATTTTGAAATTGGAGTGTTCCCTGACCCCCCTCACAGAATGTGCAGCAGTGATGTGGTTTGTCTATTCAGCTTCTGCACACTCAAACACCTTACAGGATGGGGGAGCATGCAGATGGGCATGTGCAGGAGCCAGGCAAGTGCTTTTGGGCTCTGGCAACATGGTAGTATCTGGGGTGAGGGGTATACCTGAGACTCCCGAAGCCCCAGTGGGCATATTATAGTGCATTTTCAGCTCTGCCATCTGCAGATGGCTTAAGTGTTAACCAGCTCAGTGCCCTCTCAATACCCAGGTTATTGTCAAGCACCCCAGAAGAATCAGGGTCACATGGCCTAACTGAAGGATGGTAAATGTGGGCTTTTTTTCTTTCCAAATGAAGGTGACTCTCAGCAGGATGGTTGGGGAGCTGGAAAGGGGATGGAGTGGGAAGATGATCTTATTCTGGAGTTTGGCTGTCCCTTGGCCAGTCTTCTCTCTGACCATACCCAGTCAAACTCCTCTCGTCATTCATATGCTCCCTCTCTTCTCTCCTCCTCTGCCACTATTCTGCTTGTCTGTTAGGTCTGCTTGTGGAGCCTGAGGTTTGGGGTTTATTAGGGTACAGCATAGGGGTGTGTGGCAGGTCAAAAGGCAGCATTTGGGCACAAAAACAGAAATACTTGTTCCCATTTAGGGCATCAGGTTTCCAGCCTCCTGTCCATATTAATTTGACAGCGCTGTCTCCACAAAGATGGGTCAGGCAAATGTTCAAATATTATTGTTCATAGAAGGAAGGCTAATTCTCCTATTTAATATTGGAAAATTGTCTTTTCTACCCAAATACATCCCCTACTCACAGATCTAGATTGAACATATACATGTACCCACACATGTACATGTGGACATGATCACAGAGTTCAGATTGTTACCTAGGCTACAAGGTAAACATTCAGGTTCTCTCCTAGGGCAGTTTAACCCTAATTACCCTGAAAATTAAATAAATCTTAGAAATTTGACATTTTCTAGAAATAGCCCTTTGATATTTATAAACATGTTAAATGCTATATAATTCACATAATGCTCTATAAAAATGTTAGCTCATATTTTAATCATAATTTTTATACCTAAATGCTAAAATGTATAATAGTTATCATGGTTATTATTTTGGATGTCTCATGGACTCCTCAAATTCAATCAAGAGTTTTAAATGAAGACAATTTAGAGTTTCTGTAAGTTTTTACATACAAATTATTCATCAGTATTTTTCAACAATAAGGCAATTGCACAGTACAACAAAGGATTATTTATAAATCTTCAATAGGACTGAAATCATGCCTGTGTAATGAAGAGCTTCATGATGCTACTGATAATTCAGTTCTCTGAAGATACTGGTGTACATCCTGAGTCAAGTGTCACCAGCTACTTCTCAAACATAATGACATAAGAATAACTATTCCAAAGTCATTAAATTCTGAGATAAAGGCTAACTTAAAGTGTTTTGTGAAGCCTCGTGGAAAGTGTTTGTTGGAGCAGTGAATGCATACTTTGACAGATTGTGTGCTAATATGAAATGCCAGCATGTGATTACTTTGATTAAAAGACCACTGACTCAGCAACATCTTTTGTGAACCCCATACAAATATGGAGAGTAATCATGAGCAATGATGCACAAAATTACAAGTTCTGAAAAGGTTTACAACAACTTTTGTTATATGTATATTATTTTTATATTAACACTATGACAAAATGACTTAATATTACCTTTAAAGTGAATGCTATATCTATATAGTGTGTATATATATATATATACACATATATATGCAATATATACTGTGTATAAACATACATATATACATATATACACAATATACATATTGTGTATAAACCCCTATATATATATATATACACACACACAATATATGTATATACACACACACTAGAGAGAGAGAATGAAAGAGAGAGAGAAGAGATACTCCAAATAATGAGTGCCATCTAGTAACGATCATCTTACTTCCTTATATAGGAATTTCCATAGCTTGATATAATTGTTTCACAATGTGTACATATATCAAAATGTCACATTGAACCCCATATTGACAATTATCATTTGTCAATTAAAAATAAACACTTTAACCTGGTACAGTGGCTCATAAATGCATGCTCTTTTATATTTTCCATCTCAACATTTTGGAAATGAGACCCCAGTCTTTGAAACCAGGTGAGGAGACTCCCACCTTCCTCAGCAGAATAGGAAGTAATAACTCATGCAGATCCCTGTGTAAATCACTGTTACTAGAATCAAATCATGAAAGAGAATATTTACCATTTATACCTTTGCTTTTAAAATGTTTGAGGTACAGTTAATAAATGCTTATATATTTACATTAGACTCAACCTGTTTACCTCATGCTAATGTAAAACTTTGTCATTCTACTGCATTTACAATTAATACAAAATACAAAATCCATATAAAGATTATAATGGTTGATTAGTTTTTCAAGAAGGGAAACAGCATATCAGCTATGCATATAACTGTATTTTTTTATTTATGTCATACTTGACAGTTGTGGGAGACAGCATTGACTTCCAACTCTTGAGGTCTATTGTGAGCATGTGAGCAAAAATTTGATATTTTCAACATTGGCTGATAGAGTTATGACTTGCTTATTCACCTTTCAGGAAATATATTTTCTAATATTGTCATCTTTGGACTTGTTTGAAATATACTTCACAAACCAAGAATAGTCTAACTTCTGGAAATATATTTTCTAATATTGCCGTATTTCTAATGTGATAAGCAGTGGACTTATTTGAAATATACTTTGCAAACTAAGAATAGTCTAACTTCTGTTTTGAACTTTGTATTTTTAAAAGCATTTTATAAATGCAAAGTAATTATGATAGTTTTTCTCTGCAATTAATCATTTTAAAATAACTGAAAGTAAATACTTATAATTATTTGATATCTTTTATTATGGAGATGTCAAGAAAAACAAAATCAGACATGCAGATATCCAGTATTTCTAGGAATCTTACTCCAGGGAAAGAAAACAAGTGATTTCAAAGCAAAGTACCTGGCACATGCTTACATTTTTAACAAAATTCTTGGGAAAAAAAAATATACATTCTAGTCTTCACACCAGGATCACCTCACAACAACCTTCTGGATATTTTCCTCATACTCTGCTCCACTCAAAGCACAAATTTCTTCAAAATGTAGTACTGTATGCATGTTATTTGACAGCAATCCAATAAAGCTAGACACTTACGCCAAAGCCTGTGTTCAGTTCAGCAGAAACGAACACTTAACACACCATTAAGCCAACCATTAAGGCCACCTTGTTCTCTCTGCTTGGCTGCTGCCTAACCTGCCAGGCAAAGGCACCTCAAGTGCTTCCAGTGAAAAGAGGCACATTACAGCAGCAGAGTGATGGATTCAAAGCACAAATAAGAGCTCCAGAGGGTGGTTGCTAGGATGGAAAAGCAGGTGACTGCAGCCCTAATATTCTCTGATTCTGTTTGAGAGCAAGGTTCAAAAAGAAAAATGCATACACAAGAAATGGACCAATTAGTAGAAAATAAATATTTAAATAACTCTTTTCCTTTGTATTCAAAAATGCTCTGCTAGAGTTTCGTATGTCTGTGACTTAGAAGTAAATGTCCAATAAGCTATATTGTGTGTGTGAGTGTGTGTAAAAATGTATCCAAGGTGGTTTTTTTCCCTATTGCTACTCTACCCTAGTCTATAACAATTTAACAAATGAAGCAAGGTAATTATTTTTCTCAGTATTAAATTACCTTCTTGAGACTAGGCTGTGCTCTTTCTATGATTTAACTTATATATATTCACAAAAATTATTTTTTTTTAATTTACAAGCTAGGAAATAAAAATGTAAAGATGTTAAGTAAACTTATCTGAATATCCAAAACTAATATAAATAGAGTTTTCAACTAAGATCTCTCTGATATTATGCCCCAAAATGTCTGTCATTCACATAACATCACATTACCTACATTTAAAATTTGTTATCTAATCTTTGATAGCTATAAATCAAGTTGTTTTGTTTGCTGAGACAAGGGGCTAACTATCTATATATATGATACTTCGTTTGAAATTGAGCTCTGATGATTTTACATTTAGTAACAACTTTATGGAAATACATTTCACATACCATACAATTCTCCCATTTAAGTATACAATTTAATGGTAGTTGATAAAGTCACAGAATTTTCAACCACTACCACCGTCAATGTTAGAACATTTTTCTTACCCAGCAAGAAACCTCATACCCTTTGCAGTCCTCCTACCTTTTTTTCACAACCTCCCAAACCAGCCATCGACAACCACTGGTCTGCTTTCTCTCTCCCGGGATTTGCCAACGCTAGACATTTCAAATCAATAGAATCAAATAATATGTGGTCTTTTGTGGCTGACTTCATTCACTTAGCATCACATTTTCAAGGCTCATCTATGCTGTGTCATGAATAAGTATTTCATTCTTATTGCCAAATAATATTGCATTGTATGAGTACACCTCATTTGATTTATCCATTCATCTGGATATTATGAATAATGTACCTATGGACATTTGCATACAATTTTTACATGGACATATGCTTCCATTCTCTTGTGCATATACCCAAAAGTGAAATTCCTGGGTAATATGGTAACTCCAGGTTTAACCTTTTAAGAAACTGTCAAAGCATTTTTCAAAGCTGTTGACCCATGTTTCATTCCTGATTCTAGTTGTATGAGTCTTCACCCCCTTTTTCTTGGTCAGTATAGCTAAAGGTTTGTCAATTTTGTTAATTTTTTTAAAGAACCAACTTTTTTTTTTTTTCTATTCTCCGTTTCTTTTCTAAGCTCATTTTTTCCCTCTTTCTGTTTGTCTCAGGTCAAGGCATGCTTGAAGATCCTAGTTCAATACATAGTTTTGAACAAATAAATAAATATTTTGATTGTTTATTTACATGACTGTCTTCTCATAGTCTGGATTCAAGGTTTTGGAAATCAGGACTGCTTACTCACCTTTGTCTCAATTCCTATTATCTTTGCCACAAAGTACTGCTAAAAACATGGATAAACAATTAAAAGCATGTTTTTAAATGTACTGAGGAACTAACAGAAAATTGGGGATAATCAGATAGTGAAAATAAAGTTAAATTAGAAAACTAGATACAGGTGAGCACCAGGCCATTTTCACCTTGACAATATCAAACAAAGCAAGGTGAATTGAACTTTAGTTTTTACTGACCTATAGGAGTGAAACAGAATACTGTGAAAGGTAGGAAATCTGACAAGGTTGGTCCAGTAAACTACATATACACCTGCTTCCCCAGGGTAACGGCAAGGGAAAACATACACTACAAATGTATCTATGGAATATTCAAAGCATACTAAAATAAAACAAATTTTTGATTATACAAACATGGTGAAACTATGGAAACTCTGAAGGCAGGCAAATGAATATTGAACTCTAAATTCTGGATGCTTCCTCTGAGCAGAAAGAGAAGGGAATAGGTTACACAAAGATAAATGAGGATTTTAAAGAATATGATAAAAAAAATTTATAAACTCGACAGTAGAATGTAGGTGTTCATATTATTATTGTACATTTTAAATAAACATTTGGTGTTTTACAATATCTGATTTTAAAAATAAAAATAAATATACATGAAAGGAAGCCCATAGATCACTTAATACGAAACCTAAGTAGTTGAATGGCCAGCTCAAGGTCAAACAGCTTGTTAACAAAGTCCAGGATTAAACTAAGTTTTATTTAATATTAAGTAGGTATAAAACTTTTGGCTGGGTGTGGTGGCTCACACCTGTAATCATAGCACTTTGGGAGGCCGAGGCAGGTGAATCACCTGAGGTAAGGAGTTCGAGACCAGCCTGGCCAACATGGTGATATGCCCTCTCTACTAAAAATACAAAAATTAGCTGGGTGTGGTGGTGCATCCTTGTAATCCCAGCTACTTAGGAGGCCTACACAGGAGAATTGCTTGAACCAGAGAGAGAGAGAGAGATCGCAGTGAGCCAAGATCACGCCGCTGCACGGCCCAGGAGACAGAGCAAGAGTCCATCTCAAAAACAACAACAACAAAAAACCTTATTAAGGGCCATCTACAAAATGGTATAATTTGTCACTAGGAAAAATGGCTTAAAATAGCAATAATGTAATTGACCATATTCTGCTAAACATAACAAGTTTATAAATGTCCTTAAAAATATAGCTACAATAATTTGCAATAAGATTTATTCATTTGTGGCTCATTTTTTGCAAGTTCCCAATCCCTGGTTTACTTTCTCTGTTAACAAAACATTCTTGAAAAGTTACACTCTACTGTCTTGTGTTGTCAAGATGTATAAGTAACTTTCAATATTAGAAAAATAGTACCAAGAATTCATAATGGAATATAATCCCTTCATATTTTCAAAAAAGAATAAAGCCACATACATATGATAATATGCATATACACACTTTTTGTGCAAAGAATCACTAGAGTTTGGTAAATTTTTGTTATGTTTATTTTACCACAATTTTCAAAAGTGGTTTTAGTCAGCTGTGGGAGCTTGAAGAAATAGATCACAGAAGAAAACTCAGACCACGTTGATTCTAGCATTGTTAAAAGGGCAGTTCTCAAAGGGCAGTTCTTGGACCAGCACTATCAGCAACAATAGCATTATCACTTGGGAAACTGTTAAAAATGCCAGTTTAACAATTTATGTTTCAATGAACTCTGTAGGTATTTCTGATACTAGCTGTGAGAATCATTGATCTACTATATAGTCAGTGCTGAGAGCTATCAACTTTCAGGCAGGGATTTGCAGCCCTAAGACATACTTGAATCACCTGGAGAAATAATAAATGCTGCTATCTGGGGCCCATCCCAAATTAACTTAATTAGAATCTCCAGAGGTGCCGCAGCTATGAAAAACAGTCTGAGCTCCTCAAAATAAATAAATAAATAAATAAAAAATAGAGCTACCATATTATTCAGCAATTCCACTTTTCAGTATTTATACAAAAAAATTGAATCAAGATCTTGAAGTGATTATCTGCACTTCTATTTTCATTGCAACATTATTCACAATAGCTAAAACATGGAACATTCATTGACAGATGACTAGACTTTAAAAATGTGGAATATACACACATTCAATGGCATACTATTCAAGCTTTAAAAAAAGGATATTCTGCTATATATGACAACATATATGCAAACATACTTGAACCTGGAGGACATTGTGTTAAGTTAAATAATCCAGTCACAAGAGGACAAATACTTCGTGCTTCTGAAATAGACTCAGAACAGAGAGCAGAATGGTGGTTACCAGGGACTTGGGGCTGGATAGAGAGTTGTTCAATAGTTACAAAGTTTCAGTTATGCAAAATGAATAAGTTCTAGAGATCTGTTATGCAATATTGTACCTACAGTTAATACTGTGTTGTGCACTTAGAAAGATTTAAGAAGGCAAATCTCATGTTAAGTACTCTTACCACCAAAAGGGGGTGGGGGGGACAAGATATGTTTATTGCTTTGATTTTTTTGTGTGATGCTGGTTTCACAAGTGTATGCATATGACCAAACTCATCAAGTTGTATACAGTAAGTACATGCAGTTTTTTGTATTTCAATTATATCTCAATATAAAAAACAACTTCCCAGGTGATTTTAATATGCAGCTAGAGTTGAGAAACATTTCCCTGATGGCCATAAGATGGTTATCTTTAAGGTATCTGGGCATGCCTTAGATGTGTAGAGTGATGCAGTATAAACAAGTGATATGGATAGTTTAACTCATCAGCAAAATCACCATTACTATGAGACGTGGCTGGATGTTTAAAATGTTAAACAAAATTCATATTCCTTGAGGAAACTACTGATTATCATTTGATTTTTTTATGTACCGTGTCTAGAGTTTAGAAAACACTTTGATCATGTTACATGGAAGCAAATCTGGTCCTTTAAAAAAAATCACTTTAGACTAATAAATTGGCTTTTGAATTAATTTTTTTATCAATCACATGAACTTAATATAAATATGTCCAGAGATGAGGCCTAAAGGTCTTCACTCTGTGGTGATAGCATTCCTACATAATCCTACATGTTTAATATTTCGTTTTCTACACCTATCATGTTGTGTTTCATGGTTATCAAGAAACAAAATGTTTCGAGTCACACAGTTCTTTTAATTCATGCTTCATAAATGGTGATTGTTACCATTTTCATTATTTCCTTTCTGCATAAAGTAATTTTCATTGTAGATCTTCTCCCCAGTTTAAGTGCTTCTAATTCAGTGTTATAAATTCTCCAAGACTCACCCTGTAGCACTATACCCAGACTTGGATTTCACAGGCAATGCCCTTCACTCTAAGCCTTTCCATCTGCTTTTCTCCCACTCACTTGGCTACCAACATTCTTATTTTATTTCCCACCTTTCACCTATGAGAGCATGAACTGATTATGAATACCTGTATCTGCTGATTAATCAAAAGACAAATGAGGATGTTACATAGCTTTTGTGGCTTTCCTCTATTAAAATAAATTAAGTACATTTTAAAAGTTTCCCTTTAAACTCAATTATCTTTCCTTTTCAGTTTAATTTTGAAAAGTAAAAACCCATAGGAGACTTAGAAACACTGCCAAGGCAGATTGACGTCAGCATTTGTTAAAATTTCTCCAGTTGATTCTAATGTGTCACTAGGATTGCATACTCCTATAACCTTGGCTATACATTAGAATTACTTTGGATACCTTTAACTACACTTCTTGAATCTCACTCTTAAAGATTCTGATTTAATCTCTGGAGGTGATTTGAATGTGCAGCCAGGGCGAACAGTTGTTGCTCTAGACCAATGATTCTCATAGTCTCCATCAGAAACTCAAGGAGAGCTCATTAAAACAGAAGGCACTGCTGGAGAAGACAGCTGGTCTACAAAGCAACAGAAATAGAAACTGGATGTTGCTTGTTTTATGTCCCATAGTTTCTGATTCTAGTCCATAATATGTAGTGAAACAATACAGTATGCAGTAGTCCTATATTCTGGGACATCTGCAAAATGGAGACAAAACTTGTAAAATGTATCGAAAACATTGTTGATTTTCAGCAAAATAACATACAAGTCTGTAACTCACTTTCTGAGTATTATCTGATCTGATTCTATGGAAGCTATTTTGCAACTGTAAATTGTAGACAGCTGATAGCAATGCAAAATGATTGTCTGTAGACATGCAAGTTCTGTCTGGAGGAGGTTCTATTGACTTTCCTTCTCCACTACAACAGAGGCTAGCTTTGCCTCCATTTGCACATTCATTTAACCACAAGCGTTTCTGGTTTCCTACTGCTCCTTTGAAGCACTTGTTGTACTTCACAAGTTCCATCAAGTTAAATAAAACACATGTTCATTTTTACATCTCTGTGAGAGCTATTTTACCCCTTTTCTAAAATTATTTTTAATTAATTTAGATTTTTTATTATTTTAATACTGCAAATAATAATGGACTGGCAATAGAAATTTTTTCAAAGGAATTTTTAATTGTATCACTTTGATGTTGTTTAACAAACAATAATATTTGATATATTATGTGCCTATCCAGATACAACACAAAAATTATAAACTAAACTCTTCCCAGAATCATTTCATCCTAAATGTAAATGCAGGGGAGATCTCCTGGTTTAGTATATATTCACATACGACTTACAAGGACTCGAAAAAAATGTTGAGACTAAATATCAGGATGAACCACTAGGTGGCAAAGTAACATTTGTTTTGTCAAATTTTTTAAAAGATTTGAAAACTTCGTTCAATGTTATTTGTAACTGAAATATGATGTTCACTGGATTCTGATTCAGTAACGTTTTCTAAATATGCCCTTATTCAAATAAAACTATCTTTAGTTCGTTTTGTCAAGGAAAACCAATCTTCATAACACATTTTTAAAAAGAACACAAAAAGTTGTGTTGGATTGAGCCATCTATTCTGAAATCAAAGTTTCAACTTGATCAAGTTTTTTAATATCTGATGTAACAAAATCCTGAAATACGAATGGACCTTACATATCACCTAGACTAAAAGTTCACCTTTATGCTGAAAATGAACTTTAACATTATCCTGATCGTTAATTATTTGAGCTCCTATTAAACATTTACATTTAGAGAAAATGTGCTCTCTCACAAGGCGTATATATTGTTTTGTTTTTTTGTTTGTTTGTTTGTTTTGAGACGGAGTTTCGCTCCTGTTACCCAGGCTGGAGTGCAATGGCGCGATCTCGGCTCACCGCAGCCTCCCAAAGTGCTGGGATTACAGGCTTGAGCCACCACGCCCGGCCATCTATTGTTTTTTGTTTAATTGACATTACAACTTGGAGTTTTCCTTTTCTTTTTAAAAAATGTTTATTTCAGTTCTGGAAAATGTTTTGTTTTCTATAGCACACATCCTATTTGACACAATATCAGTCCAAATTTACCTTTTTTCTTTTTTTGAGATGGAGTCTCAATCTGTCACTTTGAGGCAGAGTACACTGGCGTAATCTCAACTCACTGCAACCTCTGCCTCCCGGGTTCAAGTGATTCTCCTGCCTCAGCCTCCTGAGTAGCAGGGACTAAAAGCGTACGCTACCACACCCAGCTAATTTTTGTATTTTTAGTAGAGACAGGGTTTCACCATGTTAGCCATGCTGGTCTTGAACTCCTGACCTCTGGTGATCCACCCATCTTGGCCTCCCAAAGTGCTGGGATTACAGGCACAAGTCACCACACCTGGCCCAAATTTGCCATTCTTTATGAGGGAGCTCTAGCAGCATTTCTATTAAACACAGAAACAAAACTAGGATGTCCTCTACATTCACTATCTATGTCTTAGTAGTAAGTAACCATAAACTTCAAAGCTTAAAATAACACATTTATTACTGCAGCTTCTTTAGGTTAGAAGTTTAGCGTGGCTTTACTGGGTCCTCTGCTTAGGGTCTCACAAGTTTGCAATCACGGTGTTGGCCAGGGCCTCAGTCTTATCGGAGGCTGGACTGGGAAAGTATTTGTTTTGGTTGGCAGAATTTCATTTCTTACAGCCATAGGACTGAAGCCTTTACCTCTACTCCTGAAGGCCAAACTCAGTTTCTTTTCATGTGAGCCTACCAACATAGGCAGCTTACATTTTCAAAGACAGGAAGGAAAGAGAAAAGCAAGCAAGAAAATCTAGCAAGCCAGGCGCTGTAATCTCATGTACTTAATCATAGATATCTCGTCACCTTTGCTGTATTCTATTAATTACAAACAAGTTATAGGTCAGACCCACACTCAAGGGAATGGGACTATGCAAAGATGGACACATCAGAAAATAGGTATCATGAGGAGGCACTCTAGGGTGTGTCCACCACACCACTATCACCTTTTTAAAGGTACTAACTGTATTAGTCCGTTTTCATGCTGCTGATAAAAACATACCAAAGACTGGACACTTTACAAGAAAAAGAGCTTTAATGGACTTCAGTTCCACATGGTTGAGGAGAACTCACAATCATGGCAGAAGGCAAGGAGGAGCAAGTCACATTTTATGTGGATGGCAGTAGGTAAAGAGAGAGAGCTTGTGCAGGGAAACTACCATTTTTGAAACTATCTGATCTTGTGAGACTTATTCACTATCATGAAAACAGTGCTGAAAGACCCGACCCCATGATTCAAGTGGGAATTATGAGAGCTGCAAGATGAGATTTGGGTGGGGACACAGACCCAAACCATATCACTAGCCTATAAGAAAGCAAAGAATAAAGCAATATAAATAAAACCAAATATAAGAATAATAATACTAAGTGTAAATGAATTTAACTCCCTAAAGACAAAATTCATGGGTTGGATGATTTTACTAATCCAACTACAGGCTTTCTATTTTGTTTTATTTTATCTTAAAGTGACATAGGAAACTTTCAATGTAGATGTATAGGAAAATTATTTCAGAAAAGCATGTAACAAAAAGACAATCTAAAAATAAAAGTGCAATTCTTAATATACGTATTAACATGCTTAAAGGAGAAAGTAGGCTACATTGTATTTATAAATAAATGGTGTAATTTTCAAAAAAGAAATCACACTCAAACCTTTTCATGCTTAAAATTTTAGATCAAAATAGTTCTTATGAGGAAAGATGGAACTTCTGGCAATGAAAGCATGAAAAAGTCAGGTGATCTCTGCCACAGAGAACAATTACAGGTACCAGACAAAAATATTAAGTTAAAAGCAACTCTTTGGAGGCACCGAAAATGACCAAAGATAGGCAAAAATATTGAGAAGGTGTATTCATGGAAGGATGCTATTGCCTTGGGTAAGAACTCTGAGTTTGTAATTTCTTTCTAGGACATTCCTCAAACCCACCCTTTTCCTTGGGTCAGGAGGTAAAAAACAGCAGCCTGAAGAGCTCAAGATGGCAGATGATGGAATTCAAAGAACAGAGCAAGTGGAAATTTAACAGGGAAATTTTGAAAGTGAGACTGCCACAAAATCTGTCTATAAACTCTATCCAAGTCTCTGGCTCAACACTAAACTATGTTTGCACAGGGAAGGTCCCATTAGCCTGATGAAAATGTAGGCAGAAACTAGAGGTGGGTCTACTTTTAAAAGACATAACTGCTCCTAGTGGGATTTGAGGGTTTGCTGCACCTCTGACCCACAGTCTTCCCCAACCTGTACACACCTAAGAAGCAGAAAGCAGAAACCTTTCAAGTTTAAGTGTGAAAGAGCAGAAGATGGAACTGGCAGAGCAACTAGTCATTCATGGGGAAGGGATATAGATTTTGCTGTTTACAACAAAAAGGTGATTCTCATAATAACAGAAGAGATTCCAGAATCGCTGCAAAGTCTTATCTTAAAGGTCAACTTATTAAAGCAAAAATGTTTAGACATGCAAACACACAGGAAAATATAACCTGTTCTTAGGAAAAAAAATAGCAGTTTCTGAAAGGTTCCAGATGTTGGATTTGGCAAAGAATTCAAAGAATCTATTATAAATATGTTCAAATAATTAAATGAAAATGTCACTTTAATGACTAGACTAATAGGGAATTTTAACAGAAATAGAAGATATATGGAAGAAAAAATACAATAACTGAAAGAGAAATTAGACGTAACAATAACCTATCTGACATAGCAGAAGAAAGAATCTGTAAATTTGAAGATAACTCATTGAAATATCCAATCAGAAGAACCAAGAGAGAAAAGACTGAATCAAAGTAAACAAGATATCAAAGATATGTGAGTTGACATCAAACAGTCCAACATTTATGGAATTTGAATCCCAGAAACAGAAGAGAAAGAGTAAAATGTCAACAACTTTCTGAATACAAAATAACTATAAACACCTTAAATGATTTGGAAAGCATATAGTTCCCAAAATCTCAACAAACCAAAATTAGTACAAATGCAAAGAAATCCACACCTAAACACATAGATGAAAGCCAAAGCTAAAGAAAAAATTCTAAAAATAACAAGTGTTTTTAACATCATTATTTATCATAGCAAAAAACTAGAAGCAATCTACATGTTCATCATTGGTGACTGGAGAAATAAATTATTGCATACTTACATAGTAGAACATCATTCAAAAAGAAAAAAGGAAGAAATTACTGGCACCGTAATTTGGATGAAATCTAGAGAATACTATACTAACTAAAAGAAAGTGCACACAGATGATTGTATACTAACTAAAAGAAAGTACACACAGGCGATTGCCATTATAACATATTCTAGAAAAGGCCAACTACCCAAGAAGCAAATCAGTGCTTGACTGGAAATTGGATAGAGGAAAGGATTGACTACAAAATAAATAGGAGAGAAATTTGGGAGTGATTACGATATTTCATACTTTGATTTTGCACATAGTTACAAGATTGCATTCATTTACCAAAACTCAATAAAAAAATACTTAAAATAGTTGAATTTTATTGTCCATAAACTATACCTCAATATGCTTATTAACAAAAATAACTACAGGTAATGGACACTCCCACATACATAACATGAAAGTATAAGAACTTGAACTTAGTAGACATTAACAGGTCAAGAAGGCAAAAGTAAGCAAAAATATAAAGCAAGATGTTTTAGGCCATTCTTGCACTGCTATAGAAATTCTGAGACAGGGTAATTAAAGAGGTTTAATTGGCTTATAGTTCTGCAACCTGTAAAGGAAGCATAGAGGCATCTGCTTCTGGGAAGGCTGCAGGAAGCTCACAATCATGTGGAAGGCAAAGGAGGACCAGACATATCACATGGCAAGAACAGGAACAAGAGATAAAGTGGAGGAAGAGGTGCCACGCACTTTTAAGTAACAAGATCTCATGTGAACTCAGAGCAGGAGCTCACTTTTCATCAAGGGGCAGCTTAAGCCATTCATGAGAGTGATCCACCCCCATGGTCCAAACACTTCCCATCAGGCCCCACTTTCAGAATTGGGGATTACATGTCGACATGATATTTGGGCAGGGACAAATATCCAAACTATATCATTCTGCCCCTGGCTCCTGCCAAAACTCCTGTCCTTCTCACATTTCAAAATGCAATTTTACCTTCCCAATAATTTTTCAGTCTTAACTCACTCCAGCATTAACTCAAAAGTCCAAAGTTCAAAGTCTCATCTGAGACAAGGGGAGTCTCTTACACCTATGACCCTGTAAAATCAAAAACATTAGTTACTTCCAAGATACAATGAGAGTATAGGCATTGGGTAAACACTGCCATTTTAAAAGGGAGACATTAGCCAAAAGAAAGATGTTGGGGTCTGGCACGTCTGCCAGGGTGCTACCGACCTGCGGGAGTCCCTGAGACCACCAACGTAGATGTCTCATTCAACCTGAGGGAGAGAGCAGGTGGAAGTGAAAGAAGAAAGTAAAGTGGAGTCTGGAGGTCTGAATGACTTGCAGTCAAGCAGCAACTTTATTTTTGTGGGTTACAGCTTTTATACCTTTTTTCTTGTTACATTTACTTTAGCTCAGCAGAAAAGGGGGCAAACAGAAAAGGGAACAGAAATCACGTAAAAATAGTTATCAGGGGCTTGTGATAACAGCTCACAAAGCAGTTTTAAGGGGGCTTGTGATAATAGCTTACAAAGCAGTTTAAGAGTTAATATATGTTTTTCAAAGATACACAGTGCAAGCAAACAATGGTGCCCTTAAGGTGGCTTGTTAACTATATTTTCCATCAGGAGGTAGAGCAAAGGCTCAGCTCCTGAGAAAATATGGGCAGGGGTCGCTGCCCCTCTCAGGCACCTCAGTTGCAGCAATCCTATTGCTTACACAGAGACTAAAGGGGATATGAAGCAGTCAGCACAATGTCCTCAAAAACCGCAGGCCCTTAGTCTGCATTCTGTTTTTGCCTCAGTGGCTTAGCCATTTTTACCTCGACTTGACAGCCCTCGAGAGCCGGGGGAGAGCAGATAGGTCCAGCAGCCAAGATGGGGCGAATCACACTAACTGTCTCAAGCCCTTGGCATGAACACTGCAGAAAGGGGCCACAGGTCCTATGCAAGGCAGTCATTAACTCTTAAAGCTCCAAACTTTTAATCTCATTTGACTCCATGCCCACATTCAGGGCACACTGCTGCAAGCGGTAGGCTCCCAAGAACTTGGGCAGCTCAGCTCCTCTGGCTTTGCAAGATTCAGCCCCTAAGGCTGCTTTCACAGATTGAAGTTGAATGCATGTGGCTTTTCCAGGTTCAGGGTGCAAGCTGCCCATGGACCTACCATTTTGGGGTCTGGAGGACAGAAGCCCCCTTTTCACTGCTCCACTAGGCAGTAATCCACTGGGGACTCTATGTGGGGGATCCAACTTCACTTTTCTCTTTGGCACTGCCCTAGTAGAGATTCTGTATGAGGGCTCTGTTCCTGCAGCAGGTTTCTGCTTGAGCACCCAAACTTTTCCACACATCATCTGAAATTTAGGTGGAGGCTCCCAAGCCTCAACTCTTGCACTCTGTGCACCTGCAGGCTTAACACTACGTGGAAGTCACACCAAGGCTTACATCTCCTTCTCTCTGGACCTGAGGCTTAGTCTCTACATGGGCCCTTTGAACCACGGCTGGAGCCAGAGTGGCCAAGATATAGGAAGCAGTGCCCTGAAGCTGCGAAGGGCAGCAGGGTCCTGGGCCTGGCCCAGGAAACCATCCTTCTGCCCTAGGCCTGCAGGCCTGTGATAGGAGGGGCTGCCACAAAGGTCTCCAAAATACCTTTGAGGCCTTTTTCTCCTTATCTTGGCTACCAGCACTTTGGCTCCTTTCTAGTTACGCAAATTTCTGTAGCAAGTGGTTCCTCCTCAGCTGGCTTGAATTCCTCTCCCATAAAAGCTTTTTCTTTCTTTGCCATATGGGTAAGCTGCAAATTTTTTTAACTTTTACACTCTGCTTCCCTTTAAATATAAGTTCCAAGGTACTTCTTTGCTCATACATTTGAGCATAGGTTGTTAGAAGCAGCCATCTCATATCTTGACTATTTTGCTGCTTAGAAATTTCTTCCACAAGATATAAATCATCACTCTCAAGTTCAAACTTCTGAATATCCCTAAGCCTTGATCAGAGTGTAGCCAAGTTTTTTGCTAAGGCATAACAAGGGTGACCCTTGCTCCAATTCACAGTAAGTTTCTAATTTCTATCTGAGTCTTTGGCAGCCTGGACTTTACTGTCCATGTAACCATCAGCATTTTGGTCACAACCATTTAATGAGTCTCTAAGAAGTTCCAAACTTTCCCTTATCTTCCCATCTTCTTCTAAACTCTCCAAACTCCTCCAACCTCATCCTGTTGCCCAGTTCAAAAACAACTTCTACATTTTCAGGTATCTTTATAGCAATGCCCCACTTCTCGGTACCAATGTTCTGTTAGACTGTTCTTGCACTGCTGTAAAGAAATACCTGAGACAGGATAATGCTTCCTGTACCTTCTAACTTCTCACAGTATTGTATAGGCCATATTCACAGTGTGAATACACTGGAATGAAAGTTTAAATGAAACCCCAAATAACAGTAAAATTTTTTTAATGATCTTCTGAACAATACCTGAATCAAAACTGAACTCGCAGGCTAGTTTCATGATATCAATCAATAGCCAAAGCTTACAGAGGAATATTTTTGTCTTTATGGTCTTGTTGCTAAAGAAAAAAAGTAGTTTTGTAACCAAAAAAAGCATGTAATTTTAGAAATTAGAAATAAACTGGCAATGAAAACTATGGAAAGAAGAGCAAAGTAATTTATAAGATAGTAGAAATTGTAAAGAACACCAACAAAATAGAATAAAAATGAATATCTTAATAAAGAATTATGGCCTTTAAAAATTAGTGATTTTACCATGGCTAGGATGGAGATTTAAAAAGCAGTAGGAAATACTGTATACTACCATTTGCTATATTTTGAAAACTTTAGTGAAATAGTGAAATACTGAGGACAGGAAACATTATCCCATTTCTAAGCTGCTCTTAAGCTAATTTTCTGGTTCTTTGCCTATTGTGTGTTTGCAATGGGACTGTTTTCCTTGGTAGGTTGTCAGATACTCTCCAGGATGTTTGAGTTCTCAGGGGCAACTGCTCCTGGGCCAGGTACCATGGCCTTGGCTCACTGCCCAGCCTTCAGGGTTCAAGCAGCAGATATACACACTTAAGTAACCTGGTGGGGGACTTGTCATGCTACAAAATCTGTATTTCCAAATCTATTAATATAACTAAGGGCATCATGAGGTTTAAGGAGAAACAACAAATGATAGTCAACAATAATGGCAATTTGTGAGTCCTTCCTCATTTTAAAAATAAAGTAGTAAACTATTAGTAAATTTAGAAATTATTTGGAAGTACCCTTAATTTAATTATTTGCCATTGTTTTATTATGTATGCATATGCATATTTTAGAGTCATATTGATGACCTATCATTTGTTTATACGTTTGTCTATATGCTGAGAAAAGAGAAAGTCACCCTACAATATGACATGGGTGTTTATGTAAGTTTGTCATTCTTTCTGTTTTATGTCTCCATTTTATTGTTACTTAGTGAGCCCTCTGGATCCATGGGTCCATATCCACAGGTTAAACAATGGCAATTAAAAACATTAGAAAAATAAAATAAAAAATAACAACAAAAAAATTACAAATAAAAATACAGTATAATAATTGCTGCATTACATTTAAAATTACGTATCATGAGTAATCTAGAGATGATTTAAATTATCCACAAGGATGTGGGTAGGTTATATGCAAATACTATGCCTTTTTATATTAAATACTTGAGCATCCCCAGATTTTGTTATACCCCAGGTTTCTTGGAACCAATCTCCAGCAGTACAGAGTTATGACTGTTAGCTAATTTCATCTTAAATTTATAAGAAACTTATTTTATTGGTAAGTTGAAGTTTTGTAAGGCAATTTTGATTGTCTTACATATGAAGAAAACATTTTTAGGTAAACATTTCTTGTTCAAAATGATATCCTCTTAAAACTGTGAAGATTTTGACTCATGAGACTTCAGTCTTTATTATTGTACAGAAACTACTAGCCTTGTTTTGTCTTTTGTAAAGAACTAGTTTCACCCAGTGTGGATATTAAAGGATTGTAAATTCACTTTTGAAATTTTAAAATTTTACCAAATACCCAAGTATGTCTTGGACTTTAATTTTATTGTTTTGTTCCTCCTAATGCCTTAGGAGGAACATCTAAATATTCAAATCTTTCTCCAGTACAGAGCAGTCATCTCCCTTTGTGTCTTAGATGGAAGTGACCACTTTATCAGCTCTGATACCATATCTTTTTTCCCTTGTTTCATTTTTTTACTATTTTCCTTTGAATTCTATGCAAATTTTGTATGCATTCCTTCTACATTTCTGTAACATCCAATGGGTCAATTATCTTCATTGCACTTTCAAAAACAAAACTGGCTATTCTGTTTTTCATGTCCTGCAACATTTTGGTAATAATCTCATATTGTGCACCTTGGTCTAACTTCATTTCTTTTTTTTTTTTTTGAGACGGAGTTTCACTCTTGTTACCCAGGCTGGAGTGTAATAGTGCGATCTCGGCTCACCGCAACCTCCGCCTCCTGGGTTCAGGCAATTCTCCTGCCTCAGCCTCCTGAGTAGCTGGGATTACAGGCACATGCCACCATGCCCAGCTAATTTTTCGTATTTTTAGTAACTTCATTTCTGACTGAAATATTTGCTCTAATTCCTCAAATAATTCTATCATAGAAAAGTAATGTTTTGTTGCCAATTGTTTTTGCTTTTTCTCAATTGCCAGCAAGAAGTATATATGTTTTTTCTTAGGACTGAAGTCCTATCAGAGACTTAGGAGGGCTCCATTTGAATCTTCTAGAGCCATATAAAGGAAAAAGAGAAAGAAGGTTCTTTGTCATCCTTGTTAAAGGAAGGAAGCAGCTGGCTGGGTGTGGTAGCTCATGCCTGTAATCCCACACTTTGGGAGGCCAAGGCAGGCAAATCATCTGAGGTCAGGAGTTCAAGACCAGCCTGGCCAACATGGTGAAACCTAGTCTCTACTAAAAATACAAAAATTAGCTGCCATGGTAGTGGGCACCTGTAGTCCCAGCTGCTTGGGAAGCTGAGACAGGAGAATTGCTTGAACCCAGAAGGTGGAGGTTGCAATGAGCTGAGATCATGTCACTATACTGTAGTCTGGGTGACAGTCTAAGACCCTGTCACAAAAAAAAAAGAAGAAAAAAGGGCCAGGTGCGGTGGCTCAAGCCTGTAATCCCAGCACTTTGGTAGGACGAGGCGGGTGGATCACGAGGTCAACAGATCAAGACCATCCTGGTCAACATGGTGAAACCCCGACTCTACTAAAAATTCAAAAAATTAGCTGGGCATGGTGGCATGTGCCTGTAATCCCAGCTACTCAGGAGGCTGAGGCAAGAGAATTGCCTGAACCCAGGAGGCGGAGGTTGCGGTGAGCCGAGATTGTACCATTGCACTCCAGCCCGGGTAACAAGAGCGAAACTCCATCTCAAAAAAAAAAAAAAGAAGAAGAAGCTATAGGGTTCAGTGGCTCATGCCTGTAATTCTAACACTTTGGAAGGCCAAGGTTAGAAGATGTCTCAAAGCCAGGAGTTCAAGACTAGGCTGGTGAAAATAATGTGACCCCATCTCAAAACAAAAAAAGAATGTAAAAATAAAACAGCAGTTATAATCAGAAACAACACATTTTGTCATTTTTTTCCATGAGTTTAGTAAATAAGGCTAAAATTAGTCAGGGAGGTAAGTTCAGTGTTTGCCAGTACACTTGTCCCTATTGACACCAGTATGGCAGTCCTCCCATGTTTACCTGGAGTGGCCATCTGCTGTGGTGCAAGTGTTCCCTGCATCAGAAGATTGTAAGACTGCTGAGTAAAGTATCTTATCTCAAGAACAAAAGTATGGAGAAAAGGAAAATGAAAGCTTATTCTTATTTCCTATTTAACCAGAGCACTGCAAATATAGATTATTTAAAAGACCAAATTTTGTTATGTGAATTTACTTTTTCAACTCTCTACTTCCTGAAATTTAAATACAGATTAAATGTTGCTGATGAAAATTTACCGTCCCTGTTGCAATATGCTGTAATTGTAAAAATCACTTTGGATTTCAAAACTTAATATAAGAAAGAGAATATGAACTATGCCATTAGTAATTTTTTACTTTGATCATGTCAAAATGATAATGTTGTTGGTATACTGGATTCAATAAAATACATTATTTTTAAAAGACCAAACATTAACTGCATAATTTGAGCAGCACATAGTGCAGTTAAAGAAACATGGGATGAATTCCCTCTTATATTGGGAGAGTTAGGCTCTTTTATTTTGTTTCATAAGGGCATAGGTTGAATCTATGTGTAAATACTAGAACAAAATCAGGGCAAAGACATGTGGGAGTCCAACTAGAAGCTAGTGGCTACGCTGGCAGCTTAATGCCCTCTATAATCTGAACCAGGATTGAATTAGAGCATGCAGAAAGCAGGACATGTATATGGATTGCATGTGCCTTCCCAGTAGTGTGCTGGAAGAGAGTCTTTGTTGTTTACTTTTAGCTCTGGATATTTTGTCTCAGAGCCAGTGACCCATCTGCCACAGCCTCTAATTTTGTAATCCAGAGATCATTCTCAAACATTGACTTAGCCAAGGAGGTATCTTATAAGTCTAAGACATCAAATTCTGTAGGAAAATGAAACAGTAAATAAATATACAATTAGGAAATATGTATGCCACCTAGACTTCATGTATATGTGTCATCTGTGTCATTTGATTTCCTGATTTTTACTAGACTTCTATTTAAAGATTTTAAATATATGTACCAAGTTGATAAGATATGCCTAAATTGTCCTTAATAAAATTCAAGACATATTTAAAAGCCTTAAGGAATATTTGTTGTTGAACTGCATTTCAATAAACATTTTCTCTCCATTAAGCCCAGCACTTGATTCTCTTTTTCTCTCCCCTTCGCTCTTACCCACATCTCTCCTTCTCTCTCTCTCTCTTTCTTTTTCTCTCCCCAGCAACCTCTGGCTTGGAAAAATATCTGAGTGGTGTACTTGTCACAGAATTACAAAATGTTATGTATATATATTTTGAAAATAAAAGCAATTATCAGGATTCCACCTCTCATCTTCTATAACTTATGACACTCAATATGATACTATGGGTAATATTCATTAATTATATATGTAAACACTATTTGCAGATGGATAAGATACTTTCTAAGGGAAAATTCAGTAAGTCTCCCTTATTATTGTAAGCCAAGAATAGTAGGAATTATTATAATAAAAACTTGGAAAGCAGAACTTGGACATATAAATCAGATAATCTTGTCTTGTACAGATTGCAAGCTGTGTTCTATTTCTGAAATAATTTAAAACAAATATTATACATTCCATCAATGAGGAATCAACCTCAACAAAATACTGACAATTGACTTTCTATATTATGAAAAAGCAGTTGGATATTCTGAATGTTCCACATGCAACTGTGGTATCAATATGCTTCTAGTTTTCAATTCTTTTTTTGTTGTTATTGTTTCATGTTGTTATAGTTGCTGTTCTGATGCTAGGGTAGACACACCAATTTTAATAACTGCCTTTACCATTGTCCTTTCCTAACAAAACTGTGTCATCTACAGCTCTGACTGATGTAGACCAAGTGACACTTCTCCCAGGCCGCAGATGGGTATGACAGAAGCCTATAGCATTTTCTCAGATAGCTGGGGCAATCATAGGGAATATTCTGTGAAAGAGAATTCACAGAAATTTGAATTGGAAACATACAGAAAAAAAGAGGTCATGATTAGGGAAAAATAGAGATGAAATAAAGCCATGAGAAAGATTCAGGGTCATGAGGGCCACTCTAAATGGAGTTTATGAGGCGAAAGAAACTCTTAAGTAGAGTAGGAAATTGAGAATATGAATAAGCAAGAGCTGTAAGGTAGAGCAATAGTTAGAGAAGGGCTGTGTTTTAGCATTCCTCTAACACAGCATACTTCAGACTTATGAAAATCTGTACTGTTCAGCCCTAAGATCCTATGAGAAGGAATTCTGAGGAGACTTAAACATCAGATATTTCTTTTCCCAAAGTGCTTTTGATATTTTGTATCAGTTCAATCATCATGACCATTTTCAACTATTTCCTCTGACATGATTCCATGTTTAGGCAATTTATTTATTGGAATAACAGCATTTTTTAATATGATTGCTAATTTGTAAGTGTCATTTGCAACCTCTATCACTGCAAACTCATTAATTCATTAAACAAATACTGATTAAGCTCTTATTGTATGCCAACACATTGTTATCTGTGATAATGTAAGGTAAAAACTGAAGGGATCTACAGGAAGACACTAAATTCCAAAAAACTCATCAAAAAAGGAATTAATCCTACTTAACAGGGAAAAGTTGAAACCTTTCCTCTAAGATCTGGAACAAGATAAGGATGTCCACTTTCATCACTTCTATTAAACACAGCACTGGAAATCCTAGCCAGAGCAATTTGGCAAGAGAAGACTACGAATGGCATCCAAATTAGAAATGAAGAAGTTAAATTGCCCCTGTTTGCATATGACATGACCTTACATGTTTTTAAAACCCCGAAAACACCACACACACAAAAATAGTAGCACTAATAAACTAATCCAGTAAATTTGCAGGATACAAAATCAACATACAGAAGTCCATAGCATTTCTATACACTAATAGCAGACTATCTGTAAAAGAAATCAAGAAATATTGTAAATTCCATTTACAATAACTACAAAAAATAACAAATACTGAAGAATAAATTTAACCAAAGAGATGAAAGATCTCTACACTGAAAACTATAAACATTGTTGAGAGAAATTGGAGATACAAATAAATAGAACAATATTGCATGCTCATGAATTGGAATAGTTAGTATAATTAGACTGTTTCTACTACCTAGAAACAGATTCAGTGCAAGCCCTATCAAAATAGCAATGGCATTCTTCATAGAAATAGAAAGAAAAAAAAGAAAACACTAAAACATATAGAACCACAAAAGACCTCAATAGCCACAGAATTCTTAAGACAAAGCTGGAAGTGTCACCCTATCGATCTGACTTCAAATTAACTAAAAAGCTATAGTAACCAAAACAGCATGGGATTTGCATAAAAACAGAGACATAAAGCAATGAAACAGACTAGAGAACACAAAAATAAATTCAGATACTTACAACTAATTTTTGAAAAAGGTGTCAAAAACACGAAATGGAGAAAGAACAGTCCCTTCAATTAAGGGTTCTGGGAAAATTGGATATCCACATACAGAAAAACAAAGCTAGATCATTATCTCTCACCATAATCAGAAATCAACTCAAAATGGATCAAATACCTTAATGTAAGACCTGAAACAATAAAAGTGCTAGAAAAAAACACATGGGAAATGGTTTGTGGCATTGATCTGTGTGAGAATTTTTTGGATACCATTCCAAAAGCACAAGCAACAAAACTAAATATAAATACATAAATAGAATTATGTCAAACTAAAGTCTTCTGTACCACAAAGGAAGCAATCTAGTGAAAGACAGCCTATAGAATGGGAGAAAATATTTACAAACTATGCATCTGGCAAGAGTTAATATCAAGAATATATAAGAAGCTCGAACAACTCAATGGTTTAAAAAAATCAAATTTTGAGCAAAAAATCTGACTAGATATTTCTCAAAAGAAGATATACAATGGCCAGTAGGTATATGGGAACAATGTTCAACATAACCACAATGAGATATCACCGCACTCCAGTTAGAATGGCTATATCAAAAAGACAAAAAGTAACAAATGCTGGCACAGATGTGAAGAGGAACTCATATACACTGTTGATGGGAATGTAAATTAGTACAGCCATTATGGAAAACAGTATGGAGTTTTCACACACACAATCCAGCAATCCTACTAATAAGTATTTATCCAAAGAAAATGAAATCACTGTGTCAAAATGATGTCTGCACTCCCATGTTTATTGCAACACTATTCACAATAGCTCAGCTATGGAATCAACCTAAGTGTCCATCAGTGGATGGATTTTTAAAAATATGATGTATATACACAATAGAATACTATTCAGCCATCCTGTCATTTGCAACAGCATGGATGAATTTGAAGGACATTATTTGTATTAGTCTGTTATCACACTCCTAAAGAAATAACTGAAACTAGATAATTTATAAAGAAAAGAGATTTACTTGGCTCATGGTTCTGCAAGCTGTACAGGAAACACAGCTGGAGAGGCCTCAGGAAACTTTCAGTCATGGTGGAAGGCAAAGGAAAAGTAGGCACATCTTACATGGTGGCAGGAGAGAAACAGCAAAGGGGGAGGCGGTACACACATTTAAACACAGACTCCTGAGAACTCACTCAGTATAATTAGAACAGCCAGGGGGACATCTGCCCCTATGACCCTCCTCCAACACTGGGGATTACAATTCCACATGAGGTTTTCATGGGGACACAAATCCAAACCATATCCTTATGTCAAGTGAAGTAAGCCAGGAACAGAAAGATAAATACCTCATGATCTCACTCACGTGTAAACGGAAGGAGTTGATTTCATAGAAGTACAGAGTAGAGTAGTTGTTACCACACAGCTAAGGGGAAGGGAGTTGGAGAGGAGATGAGGAGAGATTGGTCAATGGACACAAAGTTTACAGTTAAATAGGAGAAATAAGTTTTGGTGTTCACAATAGAGAGAGTCTGGTTAGCAATACTGTATTGTATATTTCAAAATAGCTGGAAGAGAGGATTTTGAATGTTCTCACAGCAAAGAAATAACAAATGCATGAGGTGATGAATATGCTAAGTACTCTGATTTTATTTTATACAGTGTTTATATGTACTGAAACATTGCACTGTACCCCATAAAAATGTACAATTATGTGTCAATTGAAAACTAAATTTAAAAAAAACCCCTGGGAGGTGGCCTGATATTGGATGTGGAAACCCAAGCAGAGTGAGGAGGCTTTTGCACAGAAATTTTGTTTGGCTCAGGGTCAGAACCTGAGAGGGGCCAGGAGGGTATCTGTGCAGATATCTGCCTGGTAATAAGTATCATATCCCTTGTAGAAAAAGAAAGTTATCAGTGTAAGAAAAATGGTGATGGTGGCAGAACATTAGTAATCTTATCAAGGATATTGATAAGATTAGTAAATATACTAAGTATAATGAGAGCTATGTTTCTCACTGTCAGTGAAAAGAGGTACCAGTATCAAAAGGGAGAGAGCTAGAATGAATCCAGTAATGTTAGATGGGAATTGGAGATATCAGCGTTAACTCATGCTCTAGATCTACAGATAGGTAAGTACATAAAAAATAGATAGATGTATATGTGGTATGTGTGTGTATGTATTCTCTTAGTCAGCTTGGGCTGCTATAACAAAATACTATAGATTGGATGGCTTAAACAACAAAAATGTATTTACCACACATCTACAGGCTGGAAAGTCCAAGATTGAATTGCCTGACATTTCAGCTCCTGGTGAGGGCTCTCTTCCTCATTTACAGACAGCTTCTTTCTTGCCATGTCATCACAGGGCCTTTCAATGGTATGTGCACATGAGAAGAGAAATTTTCTCTCTTCCTCTTCATTTAAGGCCCCCAATCCTATCAGATTAGGACCCCACAATTATGACATCAGTTAACCTTAATGACCTCCTTAAAAAAGCCTGTTTCCAAATATAAGCACATTGGGAGTTAGGGCTTCAACATATGAATGGGGGGAATGACACAATACGGTTTATAACATGTATACATACATTTTGTACATGTGTACATATGTACAACCAGCACCCAGATTTTGACTTCTAATACCATTTTCTTTCTTTCTTTTTTTTTTTTGGAAACAGAGTTTTACTCTTGTTGCTCAGGTTGGAGTGTGCAATGGCACAGTCTCAGCTCACGGCAACCTCTGTCTCCTGGGTTCAAGGGATTCTCCTGCCTTAGCCTCCAAAGTAGGTGGGATTTCAGGCATGCACCACCAGGCCTGGCTAATTTTGCATTTTTAATAGAGTTTCTCCATGTCGGTCAGACTGGTCTCGAAATCCCAATCGCAGGTGATCTGCCCACCTCAGCCTCCCAAAATGCTAGGATTATAGGCACGGGCCACTGCACCTGGCCCCGCAATACTATTTTCTACTAGAAAGTAACAGAACTCCTAGTTAAAAAAAAATTACTGACTTCAACTGGAGAAAAAAAACAATACAGATGAGCCTGAAATATATTTGTCTGAGAAAGTCAAGAAATGCTCAAAGAATGAGGACATGTCAACAGGATATAGAAGCCAGATTGAAAGGGCTTCAAGTGGCCATTTCTGGGATAATTTGAGCCTCAAAATAAATTATCATATAAATTTATTATAATCTATTAGATAAAATAGGAATCCATGAGTCCATAATAATTAATTAAAGAATTTATAGAGTGGAATCTTTATAAGGAACGGTATACTTACATCATTCACTATCAAGACTTTGTCTTCCCTTGGGTTTATCTTCTCTCTTGTTTCTCCTCTGCTGCTGCCTTCAGCCTTTTCCTGTTGATATTCCCTGGCCTCTGGTCTCAGCCCTGAGCACTTCTCACATGAAAGAATCAATGAACAAATCAACCAGCCTTGAAATTTGGTAGTCCTGCTTGATTCTCCCCTCGCCTAAATTCCTGCATCCAAAAAGTAAACACATTTTTATCTTCTTAAACCAATCCTCAAAAATTGTTTTTTAGTTGCTAAGCCTGTGTTATGCATTTTTTTCTTTTTTTGACGGAGTTTCACTCTCGTTGCCCAGGCTTGAGAGTAATGGTATGATCTTGGCTCACCACAATCTCCGCCTCCCAAGTCAAGTGATTTTCCTCCATCAGCCTCCCAAGAAGCTGGGATTACAGGTGGTGTGCCATCATGCCTGGCTAATTTTTTTATTTTTAGTAGAGATGAGATTTCTCCATATTGGTCAGGTGGTCTTGAACTTCCAACCTCAGCTGATCCACCTGGTGTGGATGCAAAGTGCTGGGATTACAGGCATGAGCCACCATGTCCGGCCTTTTCCATCTATTCCAGATTCACCTACTTCTGCATTAATACAAGCCTAAATTACTGCCTCCTTTCCAGCCTCCCTGCCTCTAGTTCATTCATTCTGCCATTTATTCATCAAATATTTAACTTTTATTATCCATTAGGAGAAAACCGCCAGTTCTTGCCCTCATGTAATTTATAATATGGTGGTGACTAATGAACTAATTTGACAAATAATTACAAAATTAACCTTGTAAGTATAATTGTGGTACTGATGCAAAGGCAAACTATAGAAGTTAAGAGAAGATATAACAAAGAAACAAGTTCTTATCTGGTGGATGATAAAAGTCATCATCAAGAATGTTGTATTTGAGCTGTGACCTGAAAACAACAATGGTTTTTAATGGTGGGATAATTGGGATAGAAGATTCCGAATAATATATACTGCATATGCAAAATCCTCAAAGCAAAAAGAAGCGGGGTACATTCTAGAAACCAAAATAAGCCAGCCTAGTTAAAGAACAGTGAGTGAGGGAGAGAGAAGAGGTGGATTTGAGAGATAGTTGGGAGGTAAAATTGACATGAGTTTGGATGCACCAGATCTGGTGTTATCTGGGAGAGTGAGGTATCAAGGATGACGCTTGAATTGCTGATTTTAGCAACTAGTTAGATGATTATGCTATTTGCTTTGAAAAAGTACTGGAGTGATTCCAGGCTTGCTATGAGGAGGAGGAAAAAGAACATGTTTACTTTCAATTTCAGGTATAAAAACTTTTATCTGCCTATGGCACCACTTAGAGAAGACAAATGGAGCTCTGAGGAGACATGTGATAGACATATAAATTTGAGGGAAGCTATGGAAGTTAAAAATTTTCAGAGACAGAAGTGTCAAAGAAGCTAAAGGAAGGAAGCTTTTTTAAATGGAGGAAGTCATTAAGTCTCAATGTCTGCTGAGACATCAGAGAGAAGAATAACTAAAATCCATCTATTGGAATTAACTATATGAAGGTCAAATTGATTCAAACTCATAAACATACCGGTCAGTGGGAGGGCTGGTAGTGGGGGTGCAACCCTCTCCTGGGACATTCCTGACTGACTCAGCACCACCTCAGGGCACTTATTCACATTTCTCACTACCCCACCTACCCATCTTCCCTCAGAAATATTACCTTTACTCAAGCCCCCATTCAAGTTTCTCCTCTCAGGAACGCTTTTACCTCGTGTTTGGATTTACAGTGCCCATCACTTTTAATGTGCATTATGATTTTGATATATTTATGATCTATCCCTAGAAAAAATATTAGCACTTTGAGGGCAAGGATCATATTTCTTTCATCTTTGCTTCCACAGTGACTGGCACATGGGATATAAATAAGAGTTCAGTTGTACTTTTAAAATTTTCTATTACTCATGAGTTGCTTTTCAATGAATTTCTCATTATCCTGTTTCTCTTTTCATGTGCATTTCTGAAAGAGGCTGACAAGATGTTTCCTAGTGAGCTTTGCCAGGTGTCAGCACATTCATGAAGTCACCATGGATACAAGTTCTGTTCCTCAATTTTGTAAGTCAAAAACCTTAATTTCACCAGTTAATCTAGTGGTGGCCAGATTCTAGAAAGTATTCACAACAACTGAGTTTACAAAAAATATATCTATGCACAGATATATATACACACATATACACACACACAAATCTGAAGATGGCATACATTCATATGTTAAATACTCCAAATTAAAGAATATTTTGAATGTTTATGAAATGTAGAAAAAATAGTATACACAATAAAATATTTAGTGTTTCCATAACTTTCATATTTGATGCTTTGAAAAAGGGAAAGGCAATGATTAAAAAAAAAAAAGGCAGAATCCATAGATTCTGTGAGAGTTGTGATAAAGTGGGAAGAATGTAGTGCATCTGAAATGAAACGAACCAGGGTACCAATTCCAACTACGGTTCTTAAGGAAATTTTCATCCATAAACTGGGAATCACAAAGCCTACCAAATAGGATTATTATGAGAATTAACTGATTCAATGAACAGAAACTTCCTAGTACACTATATTGTATGAATACAATATAAAGATTGAACCTCATTCTTTCACTTTTGTTAATATCGATATGTCATATTATATAGTTTTTTGTCCCAATTCTCCACTTGGATGAAAAAATATGTACTTCTTAACCTCTTTAAATTATTTCCGAGCTGAAGTATTATTTTATTTTATCACAGTTTCTGGAACTGAAGTAACAGATTCAGAAACTCTGGAGTAACAGGAAAGCAAACATTATCTTCATTCAAAATCAAATGGAAATACATGACCAACTGACCCTACCAGAACTCCAAGCCCAGATAATCAAAGCATACACATTAAGATGTGCAGACACTAACGTTGACTGGGAACACTCTCTGTGTGCAAGTGAATATTCTAGATCCCTTCTATCTAGAGAAACAGATTTTTAGGAACATGTTGTTAAAGATGTGTTAACACAAAATCTCTCAGGCTCTGAGCTTTGCTAACCTACTGTGATGGTTAATTTCATGTATCAACTTGACTAGGCCATAGAGTTCCCATACATTTGTTCAAACGTTATTCTGGATGAGATTAACATTTGGATCAGTAAACTGAGTAAAGGAGATTGATCCTCCCTATGTGTGTGGGCTTCATCCAGTCGATTGATGGCCAGAAGAGAACATAAAGGCTTGATTCTTTTGTCTGCCTGTGATGAGTTGGAACATCAATTCTTTCCTGCCTCTGGACTCAAACTGAATCATCAGCTCTTCTGGGGCCTTGAGCCTGCAAGCTTTCAAATCAGAACTACAACATCAACTCTCCTGGGTCTCTAGCTTGGTACCTGCAAATCTTGGGACTTGTCAGCCTCCATAACTACATAAGTCAACTCCATATATATATGTGAAGGGCTGGTAGTAGGGGGTGCAACCCTCCCATAGGACATTCCTGATTGACTCACCTCCACCTCAGGGCACTTATTCACATGATTTCTCACTGCTCCACCTACCCATGTTCCCTCAGGAATATTACCTTTACTAAGCACTGATTCAAATTTTTCCCCTCAAGAACATATATATATATATATATATGTTAAAGTCAACTCCATATGTATGTGGAGTTGACTTATGCAGTTATAGAGGATATATATATATATATCCTCTATATTATATATATATATATAAATATATCCTATTAGCTCTGTTTCTCTGGAGAACTGATTAATATACATATCTTGAGAGAATGGGTTTGATGAGGGTCCTCCTATCCCAGTGGCATAATTAATGATAAAGCTCACTTTTAATTATTGTCAGTATTTACTATCTCAGCCAATGCCTCCAGATCTCTCAATTGATATAGCATGCTAAAAGCATAGGTTTACTAGAATTTAGCAATATTTAGAAACCTTGGCCAGCCATTGAATATTTCCCAAGGTACACAGGTAAACAAATTTCTGATAGCAATACCTATTGCTACTTTTTTCCCTCCCTGTCATATCCAGTTATAACATTTCTTTTTTATATTTGCAGCATTACATTTATAAGGAAATGTCTAATCCATCTCACAAGTGCTCATTAAAGATACTGTAGAAGCTAAAGCATGTGTTTTTGAAATGCAGTGATTTTTAAAATGTCTCCCCACGCACTCGCTCTCTCTGCACACATGGGCACACACACACTTGCACCATCCATAAAATGTTTAAATGAGAAAAGGAGCATATTTTATTTGGAGCTAAAATATACTAATCATATTTTATTGAAAATACTTTAGATTTTACTTAGCCAGCTTTTGTAAAAATCTGTGCCACTCTTTTTTTTCCTTAGTTACTATGGAAATTCTTTTCTGTAGAAAAATGTAAGAGGCTACCTATGGTTCATTGCTTTGCACAGTCTTTTGGAATTTTAGTTAACAGATGAGCTACAGTATAATTTTTTTTAACTAAAACAGGGCTCTAAAGGCAATATGGATTTGAGAAAACTACTCAACATTTTTCATATATGTTTCAGTCGATAATACAATCTTTATTACAAAATATAATTTCAAATGTGATAAAAGACAAATTTATAAACTTATTCTTTTTCTCTTTCTTACACCTAAAGGAAAATAAATAAACATCTTTCCTTGTCCTCGTTAGCAGATAATTTTCACACAATGGTAAAATCATGATGTTCATACAAATATAAACATAAACAGGTATTCATTTTGTTATTTAACTCATCAATTTTTAAAAACAGGCAGATATTATAACTGGTTCAAACAAGAGCTCATGAACAGATGAATTTATGTTTCAGGAATATTGAAGTAAATGTGCAGATGGATGCAAAACTGTTTTTCCAGAAGGAGAGGAGAGAAAATGGCAGTCAATTAAACCTCTCTCCAGAAAGGAAAAATTTCATGTCTGTAGACAGTAATTTTTTTTTCATTATTATCAGTTATCTGCAATTAACACAGTGGTAAAATAGCTTCCAAAGAATCAGAATCAGATAACCCGAAGAGGTATTCTCTTGGGCCTAACAATCTGTAGTTTTCCACTGAAGCACAAGTTTTTCTTTACATTTCAAAATGTAAACCCAAGCTGGGTATGGTGGTGTGTGTCTGCAGTCTCAGCTACTCTGGATGCTGAGGTGGGAAGATGGCTTGAGCTCAGGAGTTTGAGACCAGCCTGGGCAACATAATGTGACCCAATCTCTTAAAAGAAAAAAGAAAGCAAATGCTAACCCTGTCTCTATAGCGTCAGTGAGCAAAAATACTGGCATTTAAATGTATTGTCATTGTTTAGCCATATACTAACCAAAAATTTCATAGAATTTCACATGGATAACTTAAGGCCTTACTCCTCAATCTCAGTCAGAGAAATATAGCTTTTAAATGACTCAGATTAATCATTTTAAAAGACCCCGACTGTTCAAACTTTATAATGTTGGAGTCAGTGGAGTGGACAGGTATCTGATGGAAGCTGGCTAGGGAGAGAAAGAAGGGAGATGCTGGAAAGAAAGATAAAAAAGGGAGATGTTGACGTACTCTGTCACTTCTCTACCCATCATTACTTAATCCTATATCTAAAAAATAAAAATAAATGTGGGCTTTGCTATTTAGTGTAATCATATTTATACATGAATCTATTACTTTTATACCCAGCAATCCATTTCTTAATTGTGGCATTTTAAAATATAAATAACATAATATTTACGATTTCAACTATTATTAAGTATACAATTTAGTAGAATTAAGTACATTAACATTGTTGGGTAACCATTACTCAGTCATTCATTTTTTATTCCATATACTTTCAGGACATTTTCCAGGGGAAAGGAAAATGAAGTAGTCAGAGGAAGAAAACTGTAATACATTTGACATAAAGAAAGCTTGTTCTTTTCAACAGGTATTTTTTGAAACATCAGTCTATCACTAATATACTGCTATTGATGATATTTCACATACTTATTAAAATCCACCTGAAAAATTGGTTTGAAATTGTGAAAAACAATAACAGACCTGAGATCCAAGGCTTGTTTGCAAATGTAAAAGTCTATTTGTATAAGGCCACCTTTCAAAGCATCTCCAATGTCTTTTTCCTGCTAATATAAAAGGGTGAACCCATTGCTAGACAACAATAATAATAATTTTGTAAAGAGCTGAGACTCCATAACAGCATGTGTGTGGAGGTCTTTGGCTGTAATGATGTTTCCTGCTTACCTCAGTCCAATCACATTTAGAACCTGTCATCATGCTTGTGAGGTTTCCTGCCTATGGTTTATTCAACATGAATAAATCCTTCTACTGATTCCTAGGACCTTTTCTCAGCTTGACTCTGTTTCCTTATTGGGGCCCACTGCTTCTGAATCTACCTCTAATCAGAGTCATATAATTCATTAAAAACAACAATAATAACAATAGCTAGCACTAAGGACCTGCTAGACCTTTAATTCTCCCAGCAACCTCATTGCAAATGTATAGATGACATCATTGAGCCTTTGATTGGTTAACTAATTGGCCCAGTCATGAAACTCTTAAGTGGTTGAACTTTAATTGATAGTTAATTCTTATATTCCTTCATTCAGGCTTTTATTAAATGTTGGCAGGCAGGCACTGACTAGATGCTAGAGCACAGAGATAAAAAGATAAGAACTCAGACCTTTTGGCACAGTTATGCTTAGAGTCAAATATGGTTAATCAGGCACCTGATGGAACTGAACTGGAAAAACTGTGATTTGAAGAACTTATAAGCAGTTTGTACCTTTTGAGATGAATAATGAAACCACTTTAAAGAAATTCTTTACTTTTTTCTTAGAAGTGGCCTTTTGATGATACCCCATAGACAAGAACTCATAAAGCAACTCGCTATAAATTGTTCTTACAAGTCCTGATCATTGGTAAGCTGATTTAAAATCAGATTCTTTGAATCCACATATAAATGCAAATTGCATGTGCTCTCAATAGTTAGAAAATCTTTTGTACTAAAATTTGAATTTAGATCAATCTGTATCTGAAGATCATTATTTGTTCTTGAGACATCTATGTGTTTTTGCCCAAGAAGTTCCAAAAGGATATATTCGTGTAAATCAATAACACACTGGACACACAAAACTGACCTTCTCTTCTACTCATAACACAGTGAAGTTCACAATAAGGAATTGGACTAGATTTGGAGAAAGGCTGCTCAGAGTAAGTGGTTTTTATACTAAGAATAGTATTAGAATGAGAATATCTGCAGAGGTGCCATCAGACTTTGGGTGTTCCTGAGGGAAAACAATCAGATTTTACACGTTTCTTTCATTTGCATATTTAATAACAATTAGTTATATAAGTTTGTTTTTCAAATGTTTATTATATTTTTCCCCTGAGTAGACTGTAAACTCCTTGAAAGAAAAAAACCATGTGTGTCTGGTTTACTGTTGAACACCCATGGCCTACCACAGTAACAAGTACAAAAGAAATGCTCAAAAAAACTATATCCTTGAATAAGACAGAGAGTTATTGACAGAAAAGGCAGCCATCAGATGACAAGATAAGAAATCAGCAGAAGGAAGAGGAGAAACTAAAAATGAAGTTTGCTTAATTTTGGAATTGAGATGGGTAAATGTGCATAGGAATTTTGATTACTGAAAACAAACAGAAAAATCAAGTCATGGTCCAGTGTACATGTGCATCCATGAGCAAGGGTTGACATATTCCCACTTAACAAATTTAAAGGGGTACTGAGAATCCCCAAAATTAGATCTCTTTATCAGTTCACTACCTGAAATGGGTTGAGTCACTCTGCTTATGGTAAATATACATATGCATGAGCTTAATAAACTTCCTAGACCTGATATTATATACTTATTCTTAAGGGAAGGATCATGTTAATAATCATAATTAGTAGACAGCATGAACTAGCTGGTTTAAGATAATGTATTATTTTTGTTTTTTATTTTTATTTTTAATTTAATTTTATTTTTTTGAGAGGGAGTTTCGCTCTTGTTACCCAGGCTGGAGTGCAATGGCGCGATCTCGGCTCACTGCAACCTCCGCCTCCTGGGTTCAGGCAATTCTCCCGCCTCAGCCTCCTGAGTAGCTGGGATTACAGGCACGCGCCACCATGCCCAGCTAATTTTTTGTATTTTTAGTAGAGATGGGGTTTCACCATGTTGACCAGGATGGTCTCGATCTCTTGACCTTGTGATCCACCCGCCTTGGCCTCCCAAAGTGCTGGGTTTACAGGCTTGAGCCACCGCGCCCGGCCTGTTGTTTTTATTTTTAAAGGAAGGAAGTAACTTAAGAAGGTTTCTACTACCTGTGTGAAATAATTGCTAACATTCATTATTCTATTTATCTAAAAAAGCGGGATTATGACATTTTACAACCCAGTGAAGAACGCTCTTGATATTTTCATCAATAATAGAGTCAGTCACCAAAAATTTATTATCTGTAGCCAGGCACTCATGTCTGTAATCGCAGCAGTTTGGGAGGCCAGGGCAGGTAGATCACCTGAGGTTAGGAATTTGAGACCAGCCTGGCCAACATGGCAAAACCCCCATCTCTAATTTAAAAATATAAAAAGTAACCAGATGTGGTAGCACATGCCTATAGGTCCAGCTACTTGGGAGACTGAGGCAGGAGGATTGGTTGAACCTGAGAGGTGGAGGTTGCAGTAAGCTGAGATCACACCACTGCAATCCAGCCTGGACAACACAGCCAGACTCGTCTCAAAAAACACAAACAAACAATAGATTTATCATCTGAGCCCAATGCAAGGTACTTCACATGCTAGCAAGTCATCCCCTTTTCTAAAACTATAATGGTAAATTCTAATGTGATTGTTTAGCCTTTAAAGTTACTGATTTTAAAAGTATTAAACTAGAATAATGGTTTTTGCTTTGTTTCTTATATTTCTTTCAAAAACCAGAATTTGAATATTTACATTATTTATTTAGTATCTGAGAAGGAGTGGAGAGCAATAGATTTTAAAATTAGAAAAATGTGAATAAAATGATTAGGTCTTATCTATCCAATCTCTAAGCAGTTTTACGGAGAATAACTGTAAAAGAATTAACATCAAGGGCATTCATTCCGTGAGTCTTTCATTCATCTTCCTGGTTGGAGACTGCCTTGTAAACTAAATTGAATGCATAGGTGTCTGCTTCTTCAAATCCTGACACGTCGGAGCTCTTCTGCAAACAGCACCTTTATAATCTTCATTTTAGCTGTTTCTCTCTCTCTTTTTTTCTTTTTGTCACATCTCTTTGTTATCTCTCCAGTAATCAATTGCGCTTTCCATGCTCTGTAAGCTAAATCAAGAAATACAATTTGGTAGATTACATAAATGGTTTGCTTTGTGCAAGGTAGAAAGCAGGAATTTGCCACCTCCCTTAATAGATTTTTCAGAAAATTCATCCACTGAAGAGCATTTATTTTCTGTGGCTTAATCTTCTTAAGGGTACCATCAACATTCTCAATAATTACCATACTTCAGTCCACTTGTTTGATTGCCTTTTGTGTTCTTTGAGGAAGAACAATACAGCCTGTTTTCTATTGTGTTTTCCAAGAGCAATTCTGTATCTTTAGACTAGGCTCCCAAATATCTTCTTGAATACAAAGAACTCTATTCTTCCATTCAGTGTAAAAAAATTGTACAAATAACTACCCATACACAGCACTCAATTGTGAGGAATAAATAGCACCCTTAAAATATCAAACACATCATTTAAACTTATATCAATCATTTTAAGTCTGTTGTCACACCTCAAACATTTGAATGGAAAATTTAAGCAATAAATTGTAAAATATTAAAGTCCACAAATTTCCAGGAGACTTGACATATTTTTCTATAAGTTTTAATTAGGACAGAATCTATACCTTTTTAATTGGACTTGAAAATAACTCAATAGATACCTTTGCCATTTGTGAATTTGTAACCCTGTTGCAAGAGACAATTAAATTGTGCCCTCAAGAAATATCTGTTCAGACACAATTGCATACATTTCTAAACACGTTGACAATATTATTCTAAATTATCATTCATTTATCTATATTCTACATATTTTTATTTTGGTCAATATGTAATTCAGTGCTTACATTTCAAGGTTACTGAATTGATCATATTTTTCTATTTAATTATTTAAAAAGCTACACTCATTATAAGTATTATCTGTTGATTTCTAAGTCCAGTATTTTCTGTCTACCTGAAGCCTCCTCTCTTCCTAGCAAGAGCAAATATCATCTCCGTGGTAAAGTTTTCCTGGTATTCCGTCAGGCTAGTTTAGTCACTCTATCTTCTGTACTCCCGTATGACACTGAACTCATGCATATACTTAGAAATAGATATGCTGTGAAGAAAACGATGTTTCAGTTTCAGGGTAAGCTCCTTCAGAGCCCTTGCCATGTGTTCATGTGGATATATGTTTTTGTGACATTGGCAAATGTAAGATTTTTTAAAGAAACTGCCATTGGATAAGTCATATTGCTTCTCCTATTTAACACTTCCCGAGTGCCTGTTTGGGGGAGGCTACAAGCATGTCTGGGATCTGTCTAAGTCGATACACTGAGCATGGAATTTGGGGGTTGTGTTTATGTGCTTTACAGTCATTTCCAAGTGCAGCTGTGTTACTGCTGGCCGCCTAGCAGTCCCATGTAGACATAGTTTCCAGGAGGACTCCTGCTGATTCCTGTGCTGGTTCACTCAGCTTTGTGAAACATCCAAAAAGTGCAAGTCAAAGGTTTATATTTCTATTAGAAAGCAAATGTTTGAATAATAAAGCAAATATTAGAGTAAATATTATGTTTAATTTTTAATTATAGGAAGTCATCTATAGCCACTAAAGATTGTTGCAATTTGTCTAAATAGCTATATTACTTTTGGCTATTTTAACTTTCATTTTAAATCAATTGTAACATCTGCCTGGTTTTCCAATACAGTGAGTAAAATAAAAACTTTATTTAATATATGTTCATGTTTATATCTGCATGAGAGTCATAATGTTGCCTTTTATCTGAAAATTATTTTTAACAGAATTTTCCAAACTGAGATTGTTGTCATAAATTGGGTTGCCCAGAGCAGATACTGAGGTGGAGACTGGAGTATAAGATGTTTCTTAGAGATTAATAACTGAAAGGGACAGAGGGGAAGAAGAACTGGGCTGCAGAACCATGGAATTGCAAAGCAATTCCTATGCCAATCCAGTAGGTATCCTGTTAAAGAGTCCAGTGCTAGCCGTCTACCTCTCCTGCCTTTAGTCATGCAATGCAAGCTTTCCAGAGAAGGCTGTGACATCAGCTGAGGAGGCTCCCTATGCCTAAGATAAATCCTGTCTCCTCCTCCTTTCTCTTTCACATACATACACTTGCCTAAAGGATACCTGCAAACCATGACATAACCTTTGACTTGCACTTTTTGGATGTTTCACAAAGCTGAGTGAACCAGCACAGGAATTAGCAGGAGTCCTCCTGGAAACTATGTCTACATGGGACTGCTAGGCGGCCAGCAGTAACACAGCTGCACTTGGAAATGACTGTAAAGCACATAAACACAACCCCCAAATTCCATGCTCAGTGTATCGACTTAGACAGATCCCAGAAATGCTTGTAGCCTCCCCCAAACAGGCACTCGGGAAGTGTTAAATAGGAGAAGCAATATGACTTATCCAATGGCAGTTTCTTTAAAAAATCTTACATTTGCCAATGTCACAGAAACATATATCCACATGAACACATGGCAAGGGCTCTGAAGGAGCTTACCCTGAAACTGAAACATCGTTTTCTTCACAGCATATCTATTTCTAAGTATATGCATGAGTTCAGTGTCATACGGGAGAACAGAAGATAGAGTGACTAAACTAGCCTGACGGAATACCAGGAAAACTTTACCACGGAGTTGATATTTGCTCTTGCTAGGAAGAGAGGAGGCTTCAGGTAGACAGAAAATACTGGACTTAGAAATCAACAGAAAATACTTATAATGAGTGTAGCTTTAAAATGTGGTTTGGATAAACATTCTAAATTTGAATATTATCTCAATCTCTAGATGTTTTCTGAAAACCAACTACATTTAGAAAATAGGAATGTAAATATTCTGAGAATAGATTCTTTCATCCGATAATTTCCTCTATGAACTTTTGCCTGAAGAACAAATGTGACTTGCCTCTCAGTAGGTATAAAACAAGAATCTGGGCTAGACTTCTTTTAAAGGAGCCAAAACAAGCTATCAATAATCTGTTTGTAATATTGATCAAATAAAACAATGTATCTCTTTAGTTCCTCTTCCAGACTCTCATTCCTTTACTGTTGTTTCCTTACTTCTTATTCTCCCATTTTTTCCTTCATTTTTATGCATGCAATTAAATAAAAATTCCAATTTTCTTTCTTCCCCACCCTTTCTAATACAGCCTCTGGAAAACTTCCTTCAATAAAGAAACTCCTATATGTCCTTTATATCTTCCTGCCTTAGCTTTGTCTTAATTGAGATCTGCTTCTTTATCCTATTGAGAAAGATTTTTTTTTTAGTTCCTAAGTTTAGGGCAACTGTACAGTTTATCATACTAACTGGAAAATTTCAAAGAGTGAAAAGCAGAGTGCGGCAGGGGGCGGGGGGCCGTCTGCTTATCTTTAGACTGAGATAGCAGGCATAAACCTGAACTGCCTGGGGCAAACCAAAATGAATGTTACTCCACGTTAATCACAAACATCATGGAATTAGAGTTGGGTCAGGAAAAGAAAAAAAAGGTAAAGTTTCTTAAAACTCCATTGTCATTTCCAAAATATTTTTTTCACTATTATTTGACAGTTCATCATCCAGATAACTGTATCACCAGCCTAGAACAGGGCTCAGCAAGCTACAGCCTGCAGGCCATGACTGTTTTCATAAACAAATTATTATCAAAATATAGCTACACTCTTCATTTACATATTATCTGGCTGCTTTTAGCTACAGAGGCAGAGTTGAGTCATTGCAACAGAGCAGAATGGCTCCATAAAGCCTAAATGATTTATTATCCAGTCCTGTAAAGAAAAGTTTGCTGATCACTGGAATACACCGTAGGCGATCTGAGCATGTATATGTCTATTGATCTTATTCATCATGTATATCAAAACAAAATATCGAGCACAGAGTAGATGCTTAGTATTTGTTTTATAAATAATGTAAAATAAAGCTACAGTAACTAATAAGTATGAACAGACTGATCAACTGAGCAGAAAATGCAGTCTCCCTGATAGTTACCAGTGGTTGGTATATGTATTTAGTATTCAGTGTATTTCCTACAAAAGAAAACAAAATGGCCTACAAAGTAAATGAACTTGAAAAAAATGTAAACTGTTTGGAAAAATTGTATATTTGCATTAGCTATTTTGTGTGCAGAAAAAAAAGTTTTCTACCTTGATTGGACTCCCCGCCCAAAAGAAACATCTGCCACCACGCTGATGCTCTCCTCTTTGAACTGCAGAATAACTCTGCACCTCTGCTCTGCCTTGAGCTCCTCCCTCTCCCACACACTCAGGCTTTCAATCCACATATTTTGTCTTCTTTCTCCAGGATCTTCAGTCCCTCACCCTTCGAACTCTCACTCAAGAGGCAGTTACATATGAGAGTTCTTGAATCAAACTTCCTAGGTCTGACCCTGGCTCTAACTCTAGCTAGTTAATTTGGGGCATGTTTTTAAACTTTCTGTGCGTTATTAGGCATATCTTAAAAATAAAGAGTTATCTCATAGATGCCTGATAGATTTTTGTGAAAAGTAAACACAGCACTTCATATAAAGTGTAGTAACACTACCTAACACATAATTAGCACTTGATTTTTAAAAAATAACCACAAAAACTAAAATTATATTTAAGGCAAACCTCTCTTTAAAAATCAAAATGGTGTATTTCTATTCCTCTTTATATGAACTCAGACAAGGTCTTGGAAAGAGTAGTCCTAATAAATTCCAATACTCCTTTTTATCTCCATCATTCCAATAAACTGCTTTTCTCTCAAGGGTCCCTGATGACCTAATTTCTAACATCAAGGAAAATGTTTCGATGCACATTTTTAAATAAACTGCTGCATTTTCCTGTAACTACTAGTTCCTATTGAAATTCTCTTCTCTCTTATCATCTGTGAAAATCATTTCTTTTGATGGTGCACTGGATTGTCTGATTAGTCTTGGTCTTTTTTGTGAGCACTTTTCCTCTATTAAAAGCTGGTTAATCCCCAAAGTTCTGTGTAGGTCCTCCTCTCTTATAATTCTTTTCCCTCTCACTGCAATGTTAGATGGATGTCTCTAACTCTCTACATCAGAGGATATATCTTTTGATCTCTGGATGCCTTTGTACATATCTAATTGCTTATGTCACAGATCTTTTATAATCATCATATCCAAAACTGCACATATCATCTTTTACCTCCACCCAATATTGCATTACTGGTCCCACTAGCTACCTAACTGGTCAAGCCAGAAATCCTGTAGTCCTATTTCTCCTTTAGTTCTATTTAAGGAATTATATCTAGAATGACAAAACTGTATATTTTGAAACCCAAACAATCTGGCTTAAATATAGCTCTTGGAATACTTAACTGGTATTCTTTGACGTGTAAAAAACATTATTTGATCTTCAAGTTCGTCTTCTATAAAAATGAGGCAGCGGCTGGGTGTGGTGGCTCACGCCTGTAATCCCAACACTTTGGGAAGCTGAGGCAGATGGATCACCTGAGGCCAGAAGTTTGAAACCAGTCTGGCCAGCATGGTGAAACCCTGTCTCTACTAAAATTACAAAATTAGCCACAAGTGGTGACACAAGTCTGTAGGCCCAGCTACTCAGGAGGCTGAGGCAGGAGAATCACTTGAACCTAGGAGGTAGAGGTTGCAGCAAGCCGAGATTGCGCCATGGCACTCCAGCCCGGGCCACAAGAGCTAAAGTCCATCTAAAAAATGGCAGGAGGGGCAGCAGTCCTAAATTCACAGATTTGTGGGAGGAGATTAAATGGTCATCAGCCACCACACAAATGCTACCCTCCCTTAACTGCAGAAGTAACTGCACCTCTGCTCTGGCTTGGGCTTCTTCCTGTCCCAAATATTCAGGCTCTCACTCCATCTATTTTGTCTGTATAATACGGAAAAGTAGTTAACATAAAACCCTTAGTAGATTTTCAAAAATACTAATTTGCCCTGCCTGTCTCCACTGACCACACACCCCATTTGTCACTTCCTCCTTCTTCTGATATGGTTTTTTCTTTCTATTCCTGTTGCCACCTTAGAGCCCCATTCATTGTTGCTCACTTGAATCAGCAACACCTTCAACTAGTCTCCCAGTTTCCAGTGTCAACATCCCCCGAATCATTCTTTACCTTTAGAATGTGCTTTCTGAAAATTTTGAAATCCTTTCTTTCCTTATATCTCCTTTCTTTCTTTCTCTCTAAACCAAAATTCCCTGAATGAGTTGTGTCTGTGCTTACTTTCCCCACTCTCGTATTCTCTAAAATCTTCGAATTGATTTTTCACCCCTTCTGCTCCACAAAATATGCTTCCATTAAATTCACCATTATACTTTACACTGCACTATCCAGCCTATATTCTCAGCCCATTCTTTTCTTTTTCACTGACCTGTCAACATTATTGAACCCATTATCTGACTTTCTCACCTTTGAAATATTATTTTTTTCTCTTGACATTTAAAATATTACATTCTCTGTGTTTTTTTCTCTCTGGACACTTTCTCAGTCTCTTTGATGTTTAATCATCATCACCTGATCCCTAAATATGGAAACCTTTTAGGACTTTGTCCTTCAGGATATTCTCCCCATGTCAACATTCAGTCTTTAAGGGATGTCATCTAATCTCATAGTACGGTATAATATCCCATCTCTATGCTGAGGGTCCCTGCATTAATAGATTCATGCTGATCCTCTCTTCCAAATTCCAGACTCATATAACCCACTGCCTTCTTTATATCTCTACTTGGATGCCTAATACCAATAGTCACCTCGAATTTAAGTATCCAGAACTGAAACACTAAGAACTCTCCACCACCATCACCAACACAAAACTGTGTCCAGAGTCTTCCTATCTCAATAAATGGCAACTCAAGGAAGGTGTATTAGAAGAAAGTGGAAGTTGCATTGTAGCTGTAGTTAAAAATTAACCTATGTTACCTAGTTATAACCCTAGTTAAGACCAATGATCTTCCAGGTGCGGTGGCTCACACCTGTAATCCCAGCACTTTGGGAGGCCAAGGCAGGAGGATCACCTGAGCCCAGGAATTTGAGACCAGCCTGAGCAACATGGGAAAACCCTGTCGTTTCACTATTAAAGATGTTATATGTCTATGGATTAGATTAGTAGTATATAATTTTCCTTATTAGCTTGAATCCAAAGAATCCCTGTCTTAATTTTGTTTTTTTTGGTGGCAGCAAACCTGTATATTAATATGCTAATTAATTGGAAGTATAATCCTAGGACACCAAAAGTGAGAGAAAAAGAAAGTGAGGGAAAGAAGACTGTAAAAAAATGCAAGGGGATATATTATCTGTCACTCTCTGACAAGCCTTAAAGTGACATGTGTGGAAAACTTGTGTAATGAAACAGTCCATTGGCAGAAAAAACAGTAAATTGATCTGCTGTCTCTTACCAACTATTGGTCACAATTTGTCCTGTGACAATTTTCCTTGCACCTGTGTGTTGTGTCCCAGTTCCTATAGCAGCCTCTGGTGAAGTGAGATCCCAAATTCTGCAGTGGTAGCCGTGATGGGGGTCTGAAGCTAGGTAAGTCCGGGAAACTCTGGTTTGACAAACCACCATATAATCCCATCAGCAGAGTTGATTGCTAACGCCTCCTAAACACCAGGGGGTTATTTCTCCTCTCAGCAAGAACTGACATCTATGCTTCAATACTTTCAAGTAATTTTTTAATTCAAAGAAGAAAATAGTAATTGTGAAGTACTATCTGACCAGGCACAGTGGCTCACACCAGTAACCCCAGCAGTTTGTGAGGCCCATGCAGCAGGCTTATTTGAGGCCAGGAGTTCGAGATTGGTCTGGGCAACATAGGGAGACCTCATTGCTACAAAAAATTTTTTAAACATTAGCAGGGCATGGTGATGTACACCTGTAGCCCCAGTGTACTCTAGAGGATGAGGTAGAAGGGTCATTTGAGCCCAGGAGGTCAAGACTGCAGTGAGCCGTGATAACACCACTACACTCCAGCCTAGGTGGCAGACTGAGACCCTGTCTCAAAAAAAAAGAAAAGAAAAATAATAATATCTGATAGCTATTCATAAAAATGAATATCAACTTATATCTTGCTTACAATTGTGGCATAGCTTGAAAATATATAGGCATTTGGGACCATCAGTTTATTGTTTTATGAATATTTACAGTTAGAGTTTCTCACTCATATGCTAAATTATTTCCCAAATTAGAAAGAACCTGATATTACATTTTATTCTAATATTACTTTTCAATCTCTTTGATGTTTAGAATATTGATGACTCAGGTGAATTTCATGACTTTTTAATATCTAATCATAAAATAATATTTTTCCTTATAAAGTTTCAGTTTGAACTCCTGCAGCAAGGATTTTTTATCATTTCTGTTTTTACTATTTTTGGAGCCAGGTGACTAGAATAATATATGTATGTAAATTAGCTGTGAAGTCTACAGAGATTTACAAATAAAATACTGTTATAAACCTTATTTTGGCACTACATTTTGTGGCAAGCTACTACTGAATGGTAATGTTACTTGTTTTACCGCTATCTCAAGAATAAATGAGCCTCTCTAAGATATTTAAAACCCCAACTTTGGACACAATCTGGTATTAAGTAAATGAGTACTTCTAAATTCTGGAATAGATGGTCAATATTAACAGGTATACAGTTTCTTTTACATACAAATAAGTTCTTTTGAGAAAAGTACACACATAAATACTAATATCTATTTAAATTATACTGAAAGAAAAAAAATTGATATATTTTTAAGTGATTGTAATATGAGTTCAATAAGTATCATCCATTAGGCCCAAAGGTTTGAAATAGCGCGTATAATATGAAGAACTTTTTTTTTTTTTTTCCGATGGAGTCTCGCTCTGATGCCAAGGCTGGAGTGTCCTGGTGCGATCTTGGCTCACTGCAATCTCTGCCTCCTGGGTTCAAATGATGCGCCTGCTTCAGCCTCCTGAGTAGCTGGGATTACAGGCGTGCACCATCACACCTGGCTAATGTTTTGTATTTTTAGTAGAGACAGGGTTTCATCATGTTGGTCAGGCTGGTCTTCAACTCCTTATCTTATGATCCACCTGCCTCGGCCTCCCAACAAGCTGGGATTACAGGCGTGAGCCACCATGCCAATCCTAAGAATTTTCTCTAGAAAATTCTCAATTTTCACCTCCATCAGTCATTTAATGTAAATTTTATTTACATATTAGTTACTATACATATTATGCACAATATACATATACAAATAATAAGTTATATACCTCAATAAATTTATGCAAAGCATAACCAGGTTATATCAAGAAAAAAAATATTACAGAAGTCCTCCTTGTTTTGCACAGTAAATGTGGAACTAGGTGTGAATATAAATTTGTTTAAATTAATAATTGCCATTCAATAGCCTTCTGAGTTCATTTCCATCAATTTATTTAAAATCATTTTTAGAGCACAGTAATAGTGAGAGCTGAGTTTCACACATAATGTTCATGAGGGAACAAAATGTCCTCAAATGCAAATTTTGAAAGCAGACTTACAGTGTCTTGTATTGGCTAGATCATGCAGATAAATCTTTATGAGGGTATCACTTTCATAGGAAAATATATTCAATTATTATTAATTAATTTCTTCATTGATAAAAGACAATATTTTCTTTGCTTTTACTAAACCAAACTGGTGCATGACATACTTGATCATAATAAATTTTAAAAAATCAACATCTTTTTTCTACTAAGCAGAATTCAGGAAAGTTCTCAACATGAATACACTGTGGTCAGTTTAGGCAATAGGTTTAAATAATATTCCTATACAAATAATACCAAGTGGTGATAAGCAGTAAGAAAATAGCTTACACTGCTCTGTTTTATTATAGAAACAACCAGTCCAATTTTATTACTTCTGAAAGTGAATCTCTTTTTTTTTCCTTTTTTCTTTTAAGATGGAGTTTTACCCTTTTTGCCCAGGTGGGAGTGCAATGGCACGATCTCAGCTCACTGCAACTTCTGCCTTCCGGGTTCAATCGATTCTCCTACCTCAGCCTCCAAGTAGCTGGGATTACAGGCATGCACCATCACACCTGGTTAATTTTTTGTATTTTTAGGAGAGATTGGGTTTCACCAAGTTAGTCAGCTGGTCTCAAACTCCAGACCTCAGATGATCCACCTGTGTCAGTCCCTCTAAGTGTTGGGATTACAGGCTTGAGCCACTGTGCCCGGTCAAGTGAACCTCTTTTTATAGACCTTTGTTCTAAGGTAGTCTCTTTTTTGGTATTTCAAAGTAATTCATCTATTTTAGTGGTAGTCACTCATTAGCCCTATTGACATACAAAGATTTCTCGTAGAATAACATCAAAATAGTAAGAATAGTGCTGTTGACATTAGGCTAAGTACACAAATGAAGAATAAAAGATTAATATTGCAAAAATTTGAATCTGTAAAGTAAGAGATAGTAGTGAATCTAGCAATTGAACTAGGTGTAGGCAATTAATGCCATATTCAAACTAAATAGTAAAGACAAATTAGAAACAGTTGGGAGAAGGGTTTTCATAGACCACTAGGTGCCACTGTTTTGTGAGAAACGGATTAAATGATATAATTGAAATCTAACTTATATTCCTTTTATAAAAATCATGTCTTAAATTGGGACGTTGCTATATCATAGCTCTAAAGTGAGTAAATTTCTTTGTCTCTGGAATTAAACTCAGCGAAAGGAAAGTAATACAGTATTTGAAATAAGTTATAAAGCCCAAATTTTATCATTATCAATGTTAATTTTTGGCTGTTAAACCTATGCCATCATTGATCTAGAAACAGTGATTCTGAACTGAAAACTTAAGTGGTTTGACTGTATGTAATAAGAGGGCTGCATAAGCGTATTTAAACTGTGGGTCCAAAATACTTCCATAGAAAAATAAACATGATTGCCTACAGAAATTTAGGAATGGGACTACCCATATGGTAGCGTGAGAAAATTTCTTGAGAGCAGCTGTCTTCAATCCATCAGCTGATATTAATCTCAAACTTGATATAAAATAGTCCACATCAAAACTACAGAGGAGGAGATCATCTTCAGAAGTAACCAACCCATTGATATTAAATACAGAAGACCCTTTTATTTTAAATATGCTTCATTTTAAAGGATAATTCTACTTATCTTCCAAAATGAACCTAAGCAAAATCATTACTATAATCCTTTAGAGTCAGACAGAGATATAACTTTTTTCAGTGCTTGGAAGTTTGGTGAAAAGCTGTAATAGATGAGTTTTTACGCTTTCCTTTCTTTTTCTGTTTGCTTTTCCTTTGGGCCAGTAAACAGAATTTACTAGTAAGCATAAGTCAGATCAGCCTGCCCAAGAAGATAGTGCTGCCCAAAGCCTTCATGAATGCAGAGCCTGCCCCTTGTCCAGGGGACTGTGATTGGGAAGGTACTTGACCCCACAACCATCAAGGATGAGGTGTTTCTCAGCCACTTTGTCTTCAAATTTGTCAGCATTAAACTTGGTGAAGCCCCACTTCTTGGAGATATGGATCTTCAGCTCTCCGGAGAACCTGAACTCAGCCCTACGTAAGGCTTCAATCACATGGTCCTTGTTCTGAAGTTTGTTGCTGATAAGCATGATGACTTGACCAAAGTGGAGCCTGGCCACAGTACCCTAAGGTTTTCCAAAGGCCGCTCTCATACCCATCTGGAGCCTTTCATCTCCAGCACAGGACTACATCTTGTTTATGTGGATGGCATGGAAAGGATGGAGCCACCTTCAGATGTGAAAGCCATTTCTACCACAGTTTTAAACCAGGTACTTGTTGGCACAAATACGGGCAGCCTCCAGGGCTTGGAAAGACAGCAGCTCATACTCATCAGACACCATGTGGCCACAGAGTGGGAACTCATCTGCTTTTGCCTTCTTTCAACCCAGGTCAAAGATACAGATCTTGGCATCAGGAGCACTGTGGCAGAAACGAGACTTTGTGTATGTCTGGTTCTTACAGTATCAATAACAAGGAGAAGGATGGTAGCACCTGGCAACTCAGGAACCTCGCCAGTGCATCGAAGAGAAAGTGCACTTTCATACGTTTCCACTAATGCTAATATCTAAATATTTATAAAGTAGTCCTTTGAAGAGACTAATGGCTTTCCAAATCTAACCACAGTAATTAAAGCAACTAATGTTGGCTAACAAGCTATCATCTTTTTATTAGACAAATGATGTCTAAAAAGCTATCATCTGATTAATTTTTTAAATACTCAAGATAATATGCTGTTGTAACACAGGACACTCTATTACTTATCTATTGCTGTACAACATATCTCAAAATCTAGCAGCATAAATATAACAGGCATTCATTATTATCTCATAGTTTCTGAGAATCCGGGATCCAGAGTGGCTTAGCTGGATAACTTTGGTTCTAGTTTTTTGGAGGGTTGTAGTTAAGCTGTCAGCAAGGACCGTAGTCATCTCAAGACTCAACTGAAATCAGATCAATTTTAAGGTTGATTCACATGTTGATGGCAAGTTTCCATTTCTCTCTGGCTGTTGTTTAGAGACTTCAATTACTCACCATGTAGGATTCGCTACAAGATCTCTATAAGATGGCCTATAATATGCTGGCCTCAGAGCGAGCGATATGAAAAAGAGAGAGTGGAAAGAGTGGACACCCCAGACAGAAGTCACAGTCTTTTTATAATCTCATTTAAGTGACATACCATCATTTCTTTGGTGTTTTATTCATTAGAAGTTAACCACTAAGTTTCCACACTCAAAATTAGGTGATTGCAAAACAGCCTAAATATCTGGTGTTGTGGATCATTGGCAGTCATCTTAGAAGCTGCTTACCACACCAACACTGCAGTCTAAGATATCCTTTCAGTATCTCCTAAAAGTCACTTAAGACTTTCTAAAGCTAACATTGATGAGTAAGCTTTCATCTGATTATTAAACAACTAATTTAATATTTGTAAATATTCAAGGTAATATTGTCATAGCACAAGGGTACTGATTTCATGATCTATAAAAAGAAACAGTGAACAGTTCCTTTCATTGTTTCTTTATACTATTCAGGTAGTTTCTCTAACAGAAATAAACCCTTGAATTAGGATATAATAGTTTGATGACATTGTTTCCTGAAATCACTGTTCTTCTTACCATGATTGTTTCTGTATATTACATACAAACAATATAATCTTGACAAAGTGAGGGTCTATTGCAAACCTGTCTAAATATTTTTCTTTTATCTGAATAATATAAATATTCCTGATGAATTCTCTTAAAATATGAGTGTTCAACAGTTTTATTTCTTAATGCAAACCAGAATGTCAAGGTGCTCTGGCTGTGTTATATGTTGTCCCATGATTAATTCCACCCATCAGACTAGTTTGCTCCTTTGCTATGCCAAGTGTCTACCTCCTCCAGCTGTGACCTGGATTGAGGAGATGATATTTCCAGAAACTGCCAATTAAAACTTTCATATTTTATTATATTAGTCTCTGGTGATTCATTTAAAATAATTTCTTGAGATCTTAATAATCTCTGAGTAACCTCATAAAATTATGACTTTGGCATATAATTAATACACAATAATTCTGTAGAATGACTGAACATGCAAACCTCAAGAGCACTTTGACCACACGTACCTTCCCCTTCCCTTTCTTTTAAAGAGCCATCAGTTCTTTTAAAAGCATCCTCTATGCTTGTTGTTTGATAGTTACTTTAGTTTTAGAGTATGTCTTGCTGGAAGTATTGGGGTTATCCCAACAGCCCCTGCAGCATGTGATATGAAGGTGATGAAGTTTTTGTGGCCTCCTTGGGAGGGTATGGGCTGGAAGGGATGCAGTTTGACCCTGCTAGATGCCACAGGTTTTGCCTAATAGTTTTAAATATTATAGAAACTAAATTGGGTAAAAGCAAGGAGAGTCAGCACTGTCCGTCTGCTCTTGCTGCCCTTGTCTAAACTAATTACTGCAAATTTGCACCCAAAGTTAGCAAAGTCCAGCCAGGTTCAGACCAGAGCTAGGATGGCAGAATCAGACTAGTGAGGTAAAAGACCACGGATAAGACAGAATTTACAGAAGCAGAGGGGAAAAAAAAAAAAGAAAATAAAAAAAAGGAAAATTGTGAATGGGGCTGTGGTAATTATACAAGAGAAAAAAAATACATAAAGTGGGCGGCCATTATTTTGGGAGGAAGAAACAATCTTTGCTGTGTCCTTTCACAGTCACTTCAGGGCCTGACAGATGTCCATGTTCCTTTCCTGACTGTTTTATAATTGTCTCCCTTTCTAAGCAATAACTAGAGAGATATGGCAGTGCTCACTGCAGGTAAAGACCCTGACAGACAAAATTATTTTACTGTGACTGGATCCAGGAGGTGAACTGACAGTATCAGCTTTGGAAAAGAAAAAAAAAGGCACAGACACACCTGATAAAATTATCATTTGAAATTGAAAATAAATCACAGTTATCAGTATTGCACATATACACATACAATTTACATTCCTAATTAGGCCTTTGCTAACTGTGGGAATGTAAACAAGTTACATAACCAATATTTAAGCTTCATTTTGTCCTACAAAGAAGGAACACCTACTTCACAAAGTTAGTCTACATGTTGTATTAAATAATTTGTTGTGTTTCAGTGGAAAACGAAGCATCTTTTAAGTAGACACTCCTGGAATATTAGATCCTGGTGCTGTTCATTGTCTTTCAGATATTTTGCAACTGTTTGTAAGGTATAGGTAGCTAAAATATAAGGAAATCCTGCACTGTCTGGTAGTGATTTAACTGACTTCCTCCCTCCTATGGAAAACTAGTTTTGTCTCCATTTACAATTCATCTCAACGTTCCTTTATTCCATAATAAGTTTTGCTATTTTGCTCTTTTGGTTTTTTGAACCAGTTATAACATCTACCTGGTAACTTAATATCATAAAAGGCAAATGAATTCTTTAGCATGCGTTCATTTTTATATCTATATGAGTCATGATTTTGTGTTTTACAGAAAATTTTCTTTTGACAAACATATGCTAATGCTGAGCAGAGTGTATGATATATATTAGAAATTCCAGAAAATAAATTCTATATCTGATTTTAATTTTTTTAAACATTTGTGTGCTTTACTATATTTTGAATTTTTAAAATTATATTCTCTTCATAAAAATAATTTATGGACATATTATAAAGTTAGTACCAAGACTTACAATGTACATCAATAGTTCACTGCAATATTCTCTCCATCTTGAAGGCCCTGAACCCACAAATTATGAACTGTGAAATTTATGACTTTGTATTTATAAATAATATACTTACACCGCTATTTTATAAGCTACAAATGTTAGATATTTCCTATTGATTTCACACCATGACAAATTAGAATTTAGCTTTTCCATACCATAAATATCTATTTATCTGACCCCCATTATTAATAGCAGTATACTGTAAATTTTATTTTTCCTTTTTTTTTTTTTTTTTTTTTTAAATTTGACAGAGACTCTGTTGCCCAGGCTGGAGTGCAATGGTGTGATCTCAGCTCACTGCAACTTCCACCTCCTGGGATCAAATGATTTTCCTGCCTCAGCTTTCCGAGTAGCTGGGATTACAGATGTGCACTACCACCCCCAGCTAATTTTTGTATGTTTAGTAGAGACAGCGTTTCACCATGTTGGCCAGGCTGGTCTCAGACTCCTGACCTCAAGTGATCTGCCTGCCTTGGCCTCCCAAAGTACTAGGATTACAGGTGTGGGCCACCACACCCAGCCTGTAAATTTTAGTTAAGCCAAATGTTAGTGCTTTCTTACATTATGTTATGTAAATGGTGCCCCAGAGGCTCTGCAAAGTAGGGATAAAGTTTAAATATGTTCACACAAATAATCTTCCTTCCCTTCAAAGTAGTATACTTTAATTATTCTTTCTTTCTAATGCTGCTGTATTCATTGTCTATTGCTGCTGAAAGAATGACTCCAAAGCTTAGGTACTTAGAACGACAATGAATTCTGTGGGTCAAGAATTCAGAAGCAGCTTAGTTTGGTGGTTCTGGCTTGGAATCTCTCATCAAATGCTAGTCAAGATGTTGGCTTGGGTTGTAAGTTACCTGAAGGCTTGACAGGGGCTAGAGGATATTTTCCCAAGTTGCCTCACTTGTTTGAGGTGTGTTGTTGGCAGGCGGCCTCAGTTCCTTCCCACAGGAGTCTATCCATGGGCTGCTTCAGCGTCTTCATAATATGGTGCCTGGCTTCCCTCAAAGGGAGCACTCCAAGAAACAGCAAGGCAGAAGCATGATATCTTCCATGACCTAGGCTCAGAATTCATATACTGTCATTAAAAAAAAAGAAAACACAGTTTAAAAAGAATATATTTCACATGTCATATAACTTACCCATTTTAGATGTATACTTTAATGGTGTTTAGCATATTCACATATGTGCACAACCATCAACACAGTCAATATTAGAGCATTTCCATCACCTGAAAAAGAAACCCCATATCCTTTAGCTATCACCACTATAAACCCCTATCATCTGGCACCCAACCCTAAGTAACCACTCTACTACTTTCTGTCTCCATAGGTTTTCCTGTTACAGACTTTCACATAGATAGAATATGTTTTTATGTGGACTTGTGGACTGGCTTCTTTCACTTAGCACAATGTTTTCACAGCTAATCCCAGTTGTAGCTTGTGTCATACTTCATTTGTTTTTATAACAAAATGATATTTCATTTTATAAGCATACTACATTTTATGTATCCTTTCATCCACTGACAGACATTTTGGCTACTGTGAATAATGCTGCTATAAATATTCATGTACAAGGGTGAGCATGGTGGCTTATGCCGGTAACCTCAGCACTTTGGGAGGCTGAGGCAAGAAGATCGCTTGAGCCCAGGAGTTCGAGACCAGTCTGGACAGCATATTGAAAACCCAACTCTACACAAAATAATAAAAGATTAGTGGGATGTGGTGGTATGCACCTGTAGTCCCAGCTACTCTAGAAGCTAAGGTGGGAGGACTGCTTGAGCCCACCTTTTTGAGACAAGAACTTACTCATCACCCAGGCTGCAAGTGAGCCAAAATCATACCACTGCACTCCAGCCTGAGTGACAGTGAGTCCCTGTCTCAAACAAATGAAAATTCATGTATAACTTTTCATGAGGACATATGTTTTCATTTATCTTGCATAAACACATAGAAATGGAAGTACTGGTAATTCTATGTTTAATCATTAGAGGAAATGCCAGACAGTTTTCTAATGTGACTGGACAATTTTACATGCCCATCAGCAATTTATGAGGATTCCAATTTCTGTACATTCTTAGCAACACTTGTTATTATCTGACTTTTTAAACATGGTCATCCTAGTGGGTGTGAAGTGGCATCTTTCTGTGGTTTTGTTTTGTTTTTTTCTGATGACTAATGAGGTTGAGTAACTTTTCATTTGCTTATTGGCTGTTTGTATGTGTTCCTTGGAGAAATGTGTATTCAGGTACTTTGTCCATTTCTTAACTGGTTTATTTGTCTTTTATTGTTAAGCTGTAAGAGTTCTTTAAATATTCTATATAAAAGTTCCTTATCAATATTATTTGCATACATTTTCTCCCATTCTGTGGTTTGTCTTTTTAAATTCTTGATAGTGTCCTTTGAAGCATAAAGCTTATGAAGTCCAGTTTGGCAATTTTTTCTTTTCTTGCTTATACTTTTGGTGTCATATTGAAAAATCCAAGGTCATGAGACTTACTGTTTTGTTTTCTTCTAATAGTTTTAACTTCTACATTTAAATCTTTTATATATAATATCTTGAATTAATTTTGCATATGGTAGGAAGCATATGTCCAACTTCATTCTTTTGCCTATGACCATCTAGTTGTCCCAGCACCATTTGTTGAAAATGGCATTTTTCCCCATTGAATGTTCTTGGTACTCTTGTCAAAAACTTATTGACTGTGGATATATAGGTTTATTTCTGGACTCTCAATTCTATTCCATTAGTCTATATGTCTATTCTTGTGCCAGTAGCACACTGTTTAATTACCATTGCTTTGTGATGAGTTTTGAAATTGGAAAGTGCAAATCTGCTTACTTTGCTCTTCATACTTCATTTTTTAATTATTTTGGCTATTCTGCATTTCTTGCAATTTCCTATGAGATTTAGAATCAGTTTGTCAATTTCTGCAAAAAGTTTGTTGTTATTCTGTTTAAAATTGCGTTGATTCTGTTGATAAGTTTGGGAAGTACTGCTATCTTAAAAATACTGCTATCTTAATAAATAAATAATTGCTATCTTAACAATGAATAATAATGAATTATGAACATTCATTGTCATTCTTATTATATATCCAAATAATGCATAATTCAAGAATCCAAACAATAAATAAACCTTGCAACCCATAAGTTTAGATTTTTAAAAAATTTTTTCACTATATTTAATAGTTTTCAAAGTATACATTTAGCACTTCTTTTACTTATTTCTAAGAATATTTTTTGTATTAGAGTAATTGGAATTATTTTCTCAATTTCATTTCCAGGTGGTTAATTCCTAGTATATAGAAATAAAATAGATCTTTTTATATTAATCTTCTATACTACAACCTTATTTATTATTTGCTCTTGTAAACTTGTGATAGTTTTTAATGGGTTTCTTAGGATTTTCCATATATATGCAACATCATGTCATCTGCAAAGAGAACTAGTTTTAATTCTTCCTTTCCAATATGGATGTTTTTTTTTCTTGCCTACTTGCCATGGCTTGAATCTCTAGTGTGATATTGCCTTAAAGTGGTAAGAGCAAACACCCTTTCTTGTTATTTTGCATGATGTTGACTATGAGATTTTCGTAGATGCCGTTTATCTGGTTTAGGAAATTGTCTCTGTCAAGAATACTTGACTGGAGCTGTCCATTCTCCTGATCCACTGTGGACAGGTTGCATTCCAGGCAAGCTGCACAGCAGTTGTTCTGGTATTTCCCTTCATTGTCATTCTTAAAATTTTACTGACATTTTTCTAGAATTTATCTTTTTTTTTTTTTTTTTTGCTGAACGCTACCTCTGTCTCTCTTAATTTACTTCCTTATTTGTTCAAGTATATCCTCCACTAACTTCCCATGAATTAGTAACTGACGTATGTTTCTACATTTCTAAAAACAACCTTATTCTCATTTTTTATTGATAATTTGGCTGACTATAAAATAATTCATCAAATATCATTTTCATTAAGAATTTTGAAGACACTGCTCCAAGGTCTTCTATCACTCATTATAGCTTTTGAGAAGGCTGATACAATTCTGATTTCCTGTCTCTTGTAGGTGACCTTTGTTATTTTCTCTGGAAGCTTTTCCTTTATACTTGTTATTTTGAAATGTAATATTTTATGTGATTTGTGAGGTCTTCAATCATTTTTCATGGGCCACTTGTGCTGGACACTTTCAATTTGGAGATTTATGTCTTTCTAAAAATTGTTTTTTTATAGTTCTTGATAATCTATTTTACTTTCTCTTTTCTCTATATATTTTGTATAAAATAGTTCCTGAACTACATGAATTTTTTTCTCTTTCTTTTCTATATTTCCTATTTTCATATTTTTGCATATCTGTATTTGCATGTGTGTGCATTAACTTTTGGTCCTTGGCTTTATGTATCTTTTTATTATGTTATTTATTTCTATCATAGTTTTGTTCTTTTTTACTTTCCATAGCATTCTACTCTTGTAATATCTCATTGAGAATATTAGCTTATTTTCAAATTAAAAAAAATTTCCTGTATTATCAGTTTTCAATGGGTGTCTTTGTTTTTATATTTGTTATAGTAACTCCTTGTTATTACTTTATTGTTTTAATATTGTTTTAGTGAGGTTTGCAGAGGAAGAAAAATGTGTGATCAGTCACTTTTTTTTTTTTAATGTACTGGGTTAAATAGTATCCCCCTATAATACCTGTCTTCTCAGAACCCATGAATGTGGTCTTATCTGGAAATTGCAGAGGTAATCAACTTAAAATTACATCATACTAGAGTAGAGTGAACTCTAAATATAGTATGACTGGTGCCATTATAAAAAGAGGGTAGGTCAGGCACAGTGGCTCATGCGTGTAATCCCTTTGGGAGGCCTAGGCAGGTTGATCACTTGAGTCCAGGAGTTTGAGACTAGTCTGAGCAACTTAGGGAAACCCTGTCTCTACTGGAAATAACAACAACAACAACAAAAAATCAGCCAGGCCAGGGCATGGTGGCATGCATCTATAGTCTCAGCTACTGAGGAGGCTGAGACAGGAGGACTGCTTCAGCCCAGGAGGTTGAGGGTACAGTAAGGTGTGATCACATCACTGTGCTCCAGAGCCTAGGTGGCAGAGCAAGTCCCTATCAGGAGAAGAAGAAAAAGAGGATGGAGAAGAAGGAAGAAGAAGAGGGTGGCAGCAAAGAGGAGGGATATTGGGACACAGAGATACATACCCACACAGAAGAAAAGGAAGGAATGTGAAGACAGAGGCAGAGATTGGAGTGATATGTGTATAAGCCAAGAGACACCAAAGATGGCCAGCAATCACCAGAAGCTAGAATAGACAAAGAACGATCCTGCCCTAGAGCCTCAGAGGAGACATGGCCCTGCTGACATCTTGTTTCAGGCTCCTATCCCCAAGAACTATGAGAAAATAACTTCCTGTTGTTATAAGTCACCTGGTTTCTATACTTTGTTAAGGTAGTCTTAGGAAACAAATACACTCTTCCTCATTAAAGATGGATGTAGAATTTGGCAGACACAGAAGTATTCACTTGCTTTTTAAAACATTGTCTCAGATTAGTTCTTTTCAAACCTTCCTTTTTTTGAGAAACAGAAATTAAGACAATCTAGAGTCTAGCACCTCTTCCCTATAATCATTACCAATGTTGTAAAAGTTTGTCTGTCCCGCCCTGTTCAGTAGTTTCTCCTGGCCTCTCAGTTCAAGCAACACTAGCAATATTTTCCACCCAATGATACGTGAGTAGAATCTAACAGTTCTTCCTATGGTGCTAATTGAAAATAAAGTTATAGTTTTATATATTTAACTAATTGGAAATGTAGCTAATGACTACTTTGCATATAAAATTTTGGGGTCTGGGCAGTTTGATGGCTTTTTTTTCTAAATCAGATTGGCATTCATTTTTCTTTTATGTCTAAGAATTTGTTCAGCTTTGCTACTAATTTACTTAAATATTTTTATTTCGAGACTAGTGAGAGATAGAAGGAAACATAGAAAACAAAAAAAAGAAGAAAGCCAAAAAAGAAAGTTTAAGAAAGAAATACTCAACTCTCTAGCAAATGCCACATAATCCGAGTTAAATATTATCTAGAAACTGTTTTACGTGGAGGGAATTAATGTCATCTTTGGTGTCTTAAATGCTGTGAGAGGCCAAATTGCAGTAGGCTAATGATGGCATTGGAAGTGAGGAAACAGAAATGTGTAGAGTGCTCTACTCTATCAAGAAGTTTTGTTTCAAAAGGAAGGGAGCAGGGGCAGTTATAATGTTTTCAGAACACAAGTGACCAAGTGTTTATACTCAAAAGAAAGTGTCTGAAAGAGCCGGTAGAGCTGAGGAAGTTGAAAATACAGGACAAAGGGAAAGAGAGAGATAAGATAAAGAGTTGTAGCAGTAGCAATAGAGTTAGCTGATAAAAAGGAAGAGGGGAGAGAGAAAGAAGATTGGTAGAGAGATTTTCTTGAGTAAGAGGGTGTACAAATATCCAGAGAACAACAACAATTAGCATCAGCTTTGGACATAAATACAGCCCCTGAGGCTAGAAAGAGAAATAACTGATGTGGATGCAGCTTTGTTTTCATAGAGTTAAGTGAGAAGGGACAGGAAATTGAGAACTCTTGACTTTCTGTGCAATTAGAAGGCAAAATCAGGTGCTGAGTGCATTTATAGAAAGAAACTAAATTAGCTAAAATTCTTATTTTACCTCGAAGTCAAAGTAGGAATAAAATGACAAAATAAGCAAGTGCTCTTAGAGCTCTCTTTAAAACAACGTGGAAAGAGAATCATTGAGTAACATCCAGTGTCCTAAACACATGCTTCTTAGTAGGCCATTAACAGAATTTATGGATTTCACACAGCCCATCCATCTTTTATTTTTAGCTCATTTACAAAACAATAAATGACAGGTACAGACTGTGGTTTCAGATGCTAAAAGACTGGTAGGTTCTGCTATTTTATCTCTGAAGGCTGTAAGTATCCTGTTTTGGTTGGAAAAAAATAGTGCTTCCTCTAAAAGACATCCACTGAGGATGTGGCTTTTTGAGGCACAGTTTTACTTTTATTTGCCTAAGTGCTTATTCTTCAGAATGTAAGAAAAAGCTGCATGGAAATTACATTTGACTTCATCTTGTCACACTGTCTTATTTCAAACAAAAAATACAAGATGTAGCTCCTGTAGATAAAAGTTCTGACATAAATTTCTAAATTCAGTAAAATACAGATAAGTTACTTACTGAAGTATTTTATATCAAACTGCTTATTTAGAAAAGAAAGTGCTTTCATCAGCTAAGCATATAATTTATTCAATCCTCCCAATTAAAGGAATGCATTCATAATGAACATGGCACAAATGTTTGCTAGAATAGCAAGAGACACACAGAATAAGACGCTTGTTTACACACAAAAAATGTATAGAGATATTTGTAAAACACAAACATTCCAGGAAGAATTGAAAAAGTCCTTTTGTAAGTATTGCTGTTTGTATTTCTTCTTGCTTTTACTATGTATGTAAGCATATTCTAGACAAAAAGAAAGAGTAATGGCACAGGTGCAATTTTTGTATTCAGCTTCGGCACAGCTACTTGTAGCTGGTTCTGTTTCCAAGTGATATCACACAGTAATCGGTATGAGCCAATCCAAACTTGAATAACAACTCCTGTCTATTTCTAGCAGGTTAATCAATCCTATCATTATGCTGAACTACATTGTGATGCTTTTCTTCCTGTCCATTGGGTTAATATGAAAGAGCAGAGTTGCGTTAAATGCAGTATCTGGCTGGGTTTGGTGGCTCACACCTGTTATCCCAGCACTTTCGGAGGACAAGGTGTGTGGATCACCTGGGGTCAAGAGTTTGAGACCAGCCTGGCCAACCTGGTGAAACTTTGTTCCTACTAAAAACTAAAAAAATTAGCCGGGCTTGGTGGCAGGTACCTGTAATCCCAGCTACTCAAGAGGCTGAGGCAGGAGAATTGCTTAAACCTGGAAGGTGGAGGTTGCAGTGAGCCAAGATTACGCCACTGTACTCCAGCCTGGATGACAGAGTGACTCTCTCTCAAAAAAAAAAAAAAGTGGTATCTGTCTTTTTGGTTTTTGTTTTTTCTACCAGTGGTTATTTTTGAATGCATTTTAGTTCTGCAAATTATAGCACAATGTCAGGATCAAGAATGTTAAGGTAAGATGAAAAATACAGAATCATGGAAATGATTTTAGTCACACTTAAAGACTTTTATTGTACTTACGCAAATAAGACTGCTTTAACTCAAAAATCAAATAGAAATTGAGCATTCTGATTACCATCAAAAGAGAAGAACTGAGTATTTTAAGTGCCCATATTCTTAAAACAGCAGGGTAATATCAAGGCATTTCGATGTTTACCGGGAGGTGGAAGAAACAGTGTCGGCTGAAAGATCTTATATAATGCATTCCACATATTAATTGATAATAAAACATTACATTCATGATATTTTATAATTTTCATTTTATATTAGATTTATTGTTTTTCTTTAAAAAGAAACTATAACAAGTTATTTTTTTCTTTAAAAAGAAACTATAACAAGTTATTTTTACACAATAGAAATTTTCTTTTAAGTATGTAATTATAAAACCAAGTGGAAAGTAACAAATATTTATCATAATATATTACATAGTTTGTAACCATACAAAAGTACATACACATTGGATATCAATAATGTTATTGTTGTTGAATTCTTAACTACTTTCCATGTTTAAAAGTAGTTTCACACACATGGTATGCAAACTGAGTTTTGTGTTCACAGCCAAGAAACCTAGACAAGCCATAAATGTGTCACTTATGTTGATTAACACAATTGTACATACCTAAATACCTGGCAATAATGCACATAAAATTATTAACTTACTGGTTTGTAATAATTTGGGTACACTCTCAGTTTTTAAAACAGGAAGCTCATTTTGGTGGTCCTGCATTCCTGGGCAATGCTGGACCCACTGATTACTCCTAAGAGCACATCAGTATATACTACCAAGAGTATTTATCAAAATTTGTATGTTTTGATACATTCATAAAACATTCCAAATTATTAGCATTTTGGTTTGTCTTCTAGAGCCTTCTTATTCAAATATGTTCTCTGAATCAGCAGTATCTACCACTTTTGGGAGCTTGTCAAAAATACACAATCTCAGGCCCCACCTCAGCCTTGCTGAATTGTGATTTACATTTGAACAAGATCCCCAGCACAGGTGATTTGTGTGCACATTAAGAGTTTGAGCAGAGCAAAGCAGAGCAGAGCAAGGAATTTAAAACCTAGTATATTGGAAGGTTTAAAGGTCTCAGGTGGTGTAGAAAATAAATACATTTCAAGGAAAGGTATCCCAAATCATATTCAACTTTACTTTTTCACATCTTAAATTCTCTTTAGAATCCATATGTTGCAATTTGGCCATTGAACTGAGTCAGTTAAATGAACAGGCACAGTTCAGAATTTTGTAGAAATAAGAAACTATATTATAAAGCACTGCAGTTTAGAAAATTGTTTTGAAAATAGAAAAAGATATGAAAGGATATTAGCAATATGTTTTCTGGTTAATTTTTTCAGCATTTTAAATCACAATTTCAAGAATATTCAATATGTCACTGAATCAAAGGCAAAAATTTCTAAATAATGAAGTGATTGAGTACTCCATTCACTTTCTTTGCTGGAGTTGAAAAGATTTCCAAATCTAAAGAAGCTGTAATTCAGTGGAAAGTACACAGGACTTGGTCCTGTTTCAACAATTGTCTAAACTTATGTGCTGGAAGTTTTCCTACCATCAGATACTGAGTTCTCTATAAACATTCTTTGAATTAATGAATTAGTGAGAAATCAGAGACAAAGACTATATTTTCTAGAATATACTGTAACAGGAAAAGATAGAAGGCAATATCCCAAAGGAAGATATATTCAAAATATTTTTGATTGTTTATTAATCCAAAGAGCCAATTTGTTATTTTAAAATAAGAATTGCATTATCAAGAAGAAAGCATACTCATATTTGTTAATCAGCACATTTTCTTGCTGGGGAAAATATATGTCAGAAACAATGTTACAATCAGAAAGTTACTGTGAAACCAAAACATTATATGAATGATTATAATGGCTAGTGAAAAACTGATATATAGCTTTTTGCCTAAGATTATACTAAACCCACAGAATAGATGCTTGAGTTCAGGGCACCTCTTCATCAGTTATAGAGATATTTTGTTACTATTTGCCCTCTGATTCTTGTTGTTTTTTTCTTTAGGAAAAAATGCTTGAAATGAAAGCAAGAATGGATTAAAGGAGGCCAATTAGGACCCAATTGCCACTGTGTGTGTGTGTGTGTGTGTGTGTGTGTATACAAGTGACCTTGAGTACAAATTTGGCTTGGACAAGCTTCATTTACTCCATTTAGAATTTGTCCAGGATTTTTTATTTTTATCAAAGTATTTGTATTCATATTTGCATTAAAATAATCAGAGATGAGTTTATTAGATCTACTCTTTGTATTCTCGGCTTCTGTAAGGCATATGGTTATATCTTTAAAACAATATGCAATAACTGCCTATCTTTTCTAGAATCTTTCCATATTTAGTAAAACTAGCATCTCCCTTCCAGACAGCATATAGTATGCTCACTGAGAAAACCAACCACGCTTGGAAGTGAGTGGCTAGGACATTCAACTCTGCAGTTTCAGGTGGTGATGGGAGAAGTTTTGAAGCCACAGCCTCTACCAGATGCTTGGTAACTAGCCAGCTCTGTCATAGCAAATGCCACAGTGCAGATGATGCATGAAGATACCAGTCAACAGTCAGCAGGGTGAACAGGAAATATGGCAAATGAAAGGCTAGCTATACATGATATTTCTACTGTATGATGTAGAGACTACTTTATAATCTCTTGCTATAGTAGTTTTGTCATTTATTGTAAATCTATAATTTTATTTTATTGTTTGGTAAAGCTTTTTTTAGTTTGCAATAGCTTTTGGTAGCAATGAACTCAAAACATAAAAAGCAAGTCTTATAGTTTACATATTTGACTCTCCAAATCTTATGTGGAAATTTGACTCACAATGATAGAAGTGGGGCCTAGTGAAAGATGTTTGGGTCTTGAGGGCAGATCCATTATGAATGGCTTGTTGCGCTCCTCATGGTAATAAATGAGTTCTCACTCTATTAGTTCCCAGGAAAGCTGGTTGTTAAAAAGAGCCTGGCACCTCCTTGCCGTTGATTCCTCTCTTGCCACGGGATCTCTACACAGCAGCACTGCTCTGCCTTTCAGTATGACTGCAAGCCGTCTGAGGCCCTCATCAGAAGCAGATGCTGGCGTCAGGCTTCTTGTACAGCCTGCAGAACTATAAGCCAAATAAACTTCTTTTCTTTGTAAATTATGCAATCTCAGGTATTCCTTTATAGCAACACAAATAGACTAAGACAACAATTGTTTAATAAAAAATTTAGTACTGATACCTGTAGTTCCAGCTACTCAGGAGGCTGAGGCAGGAGGATCACTTGAACTCCCAGGAGACATGAGCTATGCTTATGCCATTTCACTCCAGCCTGGGCAACAGAACACACACACACATACACACACACACACACACACACACACACACACACACAATTTCTACTGAACATCCATTTCCACTTTTAAAACACGTGAGTAATATAAACTTGCATAAAAAAAGTCTATCAATGATTACCATTCGCCGTAGGGACCACAGCAAAGTCAGTAGTCATTAGAAAACCAGAAAATACAAATCACTGAGAAATCATCAATATCTATTTAAAAGTCAATCATTATTTTAAGAAGAATGTTTCCAATGACAACAATTTAATACCTGTGGCTGTTACATTCCATTTTTAAAAGCATGCATTTTTATTTACAACAAATGAGTGTTCTTCTAAATAATGTATTTTCAATCCCAATTTTTAGGCACATATGGAAAGTAAAGCAAATAACTCTGACACCAGTTTTATATAAGTGTAATTATATGCTTCAAAGAAATTTCGTTAGTTGAATCCAATAATGCTTAAGAATTTTTTTCCAGCCAATTCATGAAATCAAAATCAAATCAATAAAAAATTTTAGAGAAGGTGAATATTTGCCATTTACAACAAGATATAAACGTAAATCAGTTTAAAAGTCCAACATTTAAGGTACATTTAGATACATTAAGATCCAGTTTTTAAAGGTTCATTTTTACAGCTATAATATGAGTATAAATTTTGGTGGAGCCAGGTTCACTGCAACTGGACAATGTTGCAGCTAAGAAAATTATTGTATTAACAGGCCATGCCACATTAACACTAATGCTCCGTAATGAATCACCCCCAAATTCAACAGTTTAAAACATTTATCTTCATGGCTGTGTGATGACCAGCTAATATCTGAATCAATAAGCAAGAGTGAGATGATGGTAGCTCAGAGGAGGACAAGAGTAAGGACTTGGGTGGTAGTGGGAAGTAATTGAATTTAAATATATGGGTAGGCTGCGCATCAGACTGTAGCAGCTGAGTCCATTGATCTGAGCTCCATTCAGCTGACATGATAGTCCATGTGTTTGTCTTTCTTCTCATGGTACCAGTGCTCTAGACCAGGACCTGTTCTTCTCATGGCGATAGCAAAGGCTTAAGAGAGCAAGAACAGTTACTGAAGACTTCTTTAAGCCTAGGCTCAGAAATATCAATAGCACACTGTCACATCTGTCTATATGCCACTAGCCAAAATAAACCAAGGGATGGGGAAGTACAATCTGCTTAGGATGCCAAGGGTGTGGATACAAAGAAGGATGCAAAGACTTGAGCTAATCTAGTTCAATCTACAAATTCCTCAGGCAACAATGAGCTCAAAAGCAGACATATACTGTATTTGGGGCCAGGTGCTGTGGCTCATGCCTGTAATTCCAGCTCTTTGGGAGGCTGAGGCAGGAGAATTGCTTGAACCTGGGAGGCGGAGGTTGCAGTAAGCCAAGATTGTGCCATTGGGTGCCAGCCTGGGCCACAAGAGTGAAACTCTGTCTCAAAGGAAAAAAAAAAAAAAGACATGTAAAGTATTTGGAAGTGGTTGTGGTAGACACATAATTAATTGTAAACTGAAAAAGTACAATGTTCTATAATTAACAGAGAATGTAGGTGTCAAAACTTACACATTTTTATATGTTTACAGAGTAGGTAAAGTACAAAATTTTTGTGATAAAGCTGATCTTAAGTAAGTTGTAACATACCTCAGCGTGGCAGTACATGCTTTTTCCCTTTGCTCCTCATCATCAATAGGAGTTTAAGAAATATTTGAGACTTGGAAGAATTAGTTTGTACAACAACCTAAAAGGCCTACAGTGAATTGAACTTCTTTAAAAAAAATGCGAAGTCTCTAAATTTTGGCTCATTTTGTTTAAAAGTAAATTTGGAAATCTTTAATAAAAATGTTCTGCAAATAGAGCAACAAAAAAAACTGCAGCTTTTTAGGCTTATGGAAAAGTAAAATGGAAAACAATGCTTAAAACAGAAATGTATCTGTATAAGCAAGGTAAAGACTGAATAAATCAAGAAATGAGAGCACAAATGATGTACATAATTTTGGAATACTATAATTATACTTGAAATACTTAAACTTGTGGGATGAACTTTTTGGTGCAGATCTTTTTAACAGATTAATTTATAATTTCTACTAAAATTGAATAAAACACCTATAGATTTAAACTTGGTGAAACAAAAAAGAATAAAAAAAGAACAATTATTTGACAAGTTATTTTCTTATGAAATACATATCAAAGAAAGGTTTTTCAAATGCAGACAATAAGATAAAGCCTGCCAAAATATCTAGGTTGAAATATTTGTACATTTGAATGACAAAAAAAAATAGCCTCAGTTTAGAAAAATTTGCTCAGGTCTTACTGGGCATCTTACCTCTGAAAAGAGAATATCTGTTGTTTTTTGTTTGTTTGTTTTGTTTTTGAGAGAGTCACGCTCTGTCACCCAGACTAGAATGCAGTGGCGAGATCTTGGCTCACTGCAACCTCTGCTTCCTGAGTTCAATCAATTCTCTTGCCTCAGCCTCCCAAGTAGCTGGAATTACAGGCACCCACCACCATGCCCAGCTAACTTTTGTATTTTTAGTAGGGGTTTCCCCATATTGGCCAGGGTTGTCTCGCACTCCTATCTGCCCACTTCAGCCTACTAAAGTGCTGGGATTATAGGCATGAGCCACCATGCCTGGCTAAGAGAATAGTTGCTTAACTCCAAATATAATGGTCCATATAGAACTTCAACCTAAATTGTCAAAAATTCCAAATTAATTAGCTGTAAGATAAAACTTTGAAGAAGATTATAGGCAATTTTATAAAAACTGAAAATAAACAGTTTTAAAAAATAAATCATTAAGAAAAATTTCAGTGGCATTATATATAGAAACATATAACAAACTGCTTAAAGAACATGAATAGTTGGCCAGGTGCAGTGGCTCATGCCTGTAATCCCAGTACTTGGGGAGGCCAAGGTGGGCAGATTGCTTGAGGTCAGGCATTGGAGACCAGCCTGGCCAACATGGTGAAACCACATATCTATTAAAAATACAAAAATTAGCCGCGCATGGTAGCAGGAGCCTGTAATCCCAGCTACTCTGAAGACTGAGGCAGGAGAGCCACTTGAACCCGGGAGGTGGAGGTTCCAGTGAGCCAAGATTGCACCATTGCAATCCAGCCTGTGTGACAAGAGCGAAACTCCATCTCAAAAGAAAAAAAAAAAAAAGAAAGAAGAAAGAAAAGAGAAAATATGAATAGTTTTCAAGAACAATTATTCTGCTTATATTTTTAATATTAATATAAATCAGCAAAGTCAATGTTAAAATTTTTGCTTTATGAACATGGACACATGCCACTTTTCATTTTTAGAAATTATTTTACAGTTTCAGCATAATTTTATGTAAAGAGAGAAATATTTAAAAATACATAATTTCTGGGGAGGCCTCTTTCACACTCATACATTTCCTAGATCGAGATTTAAATAAATGGTCAAACCTGTATTTCGGTAGGCTAGGCATAACATAATAGTAGCAAAAACTGCACAGATGGTAGTTGTCAGAGAGAAATGTAGATAGAGTTTATGATTTTTAAGTAAAATCAACAGGGTATGATGTAGACAACGCTACGTTTTACATGTTGATGTGTGGAACTAGTTGTTTAGTAGAAGGTGTTGATTGTCATCGGATGAAAATTTAAAAGGAGGCAGGAAGAGGTACAGTTTGGACAGAAACCAGTTTTCCAGCCGAGAGATTCAAGAGACATTGACACATAGGTCTGAAGCCCACAGAAGTCAGCTATTGATATAAATTGAACATACAGCATCTTCTAAATAACCATATGTAAGGGTTAATATTGAGTGTCAACTTAATTGAATTAAAGAATGCAAAGTATTGTTCCTTAGGGTGTCTGTGAGGGTGTTGCCAAAAGAGATGAACATTTGACTCAGTGGACCAGGAGAGGCAGACCCATCCTCATTCTGGGTGAGCACCATCTAATCAGCTGCCAGTGTAAAAGCAGACCTGAAAAGACCAAACTTGCTGAGTCTTCTGGCCTCAGTTTTTCTCCTGTGTTGGATGCTTCCTGCCCTTGAACATCAGCCTCCAAGTTCTTCAGCTTTTAGACTCTTGGACTTACACCAATGACTTGCCAGGTGCTCTCAGGCCTTCAGTTCACTGTCAGCTTCCCTGCTTTCCAGGTTTTAGGACTCGGCCTGGCTTCCTGACTCCTCAGCTTTCAGACAGCCTATTGTGGGACTTCACCTTGTGATCTTGTGGGTCAATTCTCCTAATAAACTCCCCTTCATATATTCATCTATCCTATTCTGTCCCTTTAGAAAACTCTGACTAATACACTTTTCAAAGGCATTTCTCTTATCAAATGTACAGAGTTCAATTCATTGAAATCTCTGAATGTAATTATTTTAGGTGTTTTGAAAAAATATTAGGTAAAAGATAATATATTCTGTATTTGCCTTGTTATGATAGACTGGTAACAAGTTAATAAACAAGAAAGAAAAAATACTCACTACACATTTGTTATCTGTGATATCAAGGCAAATCAATGAAGCCCTCAGTAAGATAATATAGAGAAAGGCAATTTTATAATTCCATTTACCCAGCAAACATAATGTATAATTCAACTAAACAATAATTCCACTGAAATTTAGCACACGGATGAAATTAAAAATTAATATATTTGCATTTTATATTGATTTATTACTCATGAGAAAACTATGTTGTCATTTACACTACATACATTTAAATCCAAGCTTATATAATACACCAGTTGAAAATGTATAGATACTACAGATAAACTAAAGCAATCTGGAATTTTTAACATTTAAAAAAGACTGTTTCAAATTTGTCACATGGTTCACTTTGTAATCATCCGATAGATTTAGCAAAGCATTAGATAGTGCTTTAGTACAAACTAGGTTATTCATTTGCATCATCTTATAATTACTAAATCCATGTTTTTGTGTTTTGTGTTTTTAAGATATTTTGAGATCGTATTCAGTTATTTAAATCTTGAAATGAAATTCTCTGTGTGTGCATATGTGTATATTTTGAAAAATCTTTGTGGAAAATATGTTGTAGAATTTTGCAGTAATATAACATCTAAATTTATAGGATAGGAATTGGTAGTTCTAAGACATCTCATTACATCTGAAGAACTCTTTTTTTTTTTTTTTTTTTTGAGACTGAGTCTTGCTCTGTCACCAGGCTGGAGTGCAGTGGCGCAATCCTGGCTCACTGCAACCTGCGCCTCCTGGGTTCACGCCATATTTCCACCTCAGCCTCTCGAGTAGCTGGGACCACAGGCGTGTGCCACCACACCCGGCTAATTTTTGTATTTTTAGTAGAGATGGGGTTTCACTATATTGGCCAGGATGGTCTCAATTTCTTGACCTAGTGATCCGCCCACCTGGGCCTCCCAAAGTGCTGGGATTACAGGCGTGAGCCACCGCCCGGCCTAAATACCTCTTTTTTTTGGAGACATTTAGATATTTAGTCTGACTAGATATCAGTAAGTGTAGGTAATCAAGTGCTTCACAGATAACTAAAAATAAAACAGAAAAACGAGCTAAATGGAAACAGAATCAACTGGATTCTAACAATTGTTAGAAAGCTAATTCTAAAATTAACATGAGGCTTTATTTTCCTGAACCTTTGAAAATATGTCAGTCATACTACTTGATGAACTCATCTTTCATGCCTTGAAAAATAACACATTCATTATAACATTAGAATACATCAGAAACATCCGCTCTTTGCTCCTGATGAGGACATCCCTTTTCCCACCCTACCCCCAGCTACCTGTTACCCAAGTTTTTGTCTTACTTTATATTTACCTCTCCTTTTCCTTTAATTCTTAGGTGGTGCACACCAGACCTTATTGTTCACTGAGAAAAATGACTACAGGGAAACTTACTCACATTTCCTGAAGCAAATCTATTTATTTTCTCCACCATTCCTTCTCATACAAAAGAACTAAACTGTGCTATCAAATCTACCCTCAACAGCATACAGATATTCTCTATTATTTCTATGTTAAAAATCCCTTCCCTAATCCCATATTTCCCCTAGTTATTGGCCTATATTTTATTACTTTCCTCAGCAAAAATTCTTGATTTAGTTGCCTGACTTACTGTTTTCAACTCCATTTGTCTAATTCATCCATCAAACTACACATATTTGATTTTATTCTCGTTTCCACTAACTTTATTCTTTTCAAGGTCACCAACTACTTCAGAGTTGCCAATTTCAATAGGAAATTCTGTGTTTAGCCTATTTGGTAATGCTGTTCTTCCAAAAACTTCTCTCCTGGATTCCTGGATCTAATAGTTTCAGACTTTTCTCCCTACCTTATTATGTGCTCAGACTCAGTCTCTAATTTGCATCCTCCTGCTACTTCTGATTCAAAATTTAGCTTTCTCTCCTCTTTACTGTCCACATCTTCTTCCTAGTTGTCCCTGTCTTTCCTGTGGCTGTAGATGGCATTGTTGTGCTCCCATGTTCCAAATCTCATTCTGAGGTCAGATCTATCTCCTTGGTCTGAATATTAGACTCAGGTGTTCAACTGCCTGACATCTTCTCTTAGATTCCTAATGGGGTTGAAATGTACAACCATAGCTGATTATTCTATTGATCTATTCCTCTGCCTGTTAAAAAAAATGGCTCTGCCAGTTAGTTAAAAAATATATATATTGTATATATATATATATATTAAATATGTATATGTATTGTATATATATACAATATGTGTATATATATATGTGTGTGTGTGCGTATACATGCGTGCGCGCACACACACACACACACACACACACACTTGATTCCTCTCTGTTCCACACCACCATCCCTGATTGATGCCCAATTGACCCTCAGGTACTATTGGTTCTAACTCTGAACTGCCACTTCCCTAATTGTAAGTTATCTTCCTATGTTTTCTAAAATACTGCAAGAACTTTATAACTGTAATCTCTGCTTTCATTATCAATTTTTCTATTCTCCAAATTGTGGAAACAGTGATCTTTTAAAATAAACCAGATTACAACCACTCTCTGTTTAACCTCCTGTAATGGTTCTTATTGTGTCTTTTCACAATCAAGTCCCTAATTCCTCTGCAAACATAGGTCTTCTGTATCCTCTCTTGCTTACACTCCATGCTTCAGTCCCCTGGCCTCCGCTCTGCTCCTCTAGTGTCCACCTTACATTTTTCTACTTGAAGAGCTCTTCTCTCCATCCCTACCCATCAACAGGCTTGTTCTCATGAAAACATCCATTAGATTTCAACTCAAACATCCCCTTCGTGTAAGATTTAAAGTGGGCTCTTCCTACTGTTCTTTATCTTCTCACCCTGGCTATTTTGCTCTACACTTATCACCATCTGAAAGCGCCCTATTTGTTTTCTTGTTTACCATGGATTATTTAAACGTCCACTTGGGTTGATGCTCTGGAACAACAGGAGCATTGTCACTTCAGATGTTCCTAGACCTAGACCACTGCTCACCCTGTATAGCATTTGAGAAGTAATTGCTAAATACATAGACAATTAAATAAATAGTTTCTATAGCATATTTGTTATATACAAAGGGCCAAGGATTTTGAAATTAGATGACATCACAATCTAACTCAAACTAAGTGGTCCAATACCCTCAACTCTCTAGAAAATCTGGAAAACATTAATAATCCATGGAGACACAGAACAATAGCACGGCCGAAAAGAATAAAAGTAAAACAAATATATTAAGTTGGGAGGGACATGTTATTTTCCTTTTCTGAGAAATTACAAAGAATTGCATATATAACTACAGAAATCTTAGAATATATTTATGAGAAAAATAATCAAGAATACATAAAATCCCCTCATTTGGTTAGGACCTCAGTAAATATTTTATTATATAATTTTCAGATTTTCCCATGGAGATCTATACAGTTACTGAACTCTTGAAATGTGTTTAGTGCAAATGAAGAGCTGACTTTTTATCAACCTAAAATTAAAATTGAAGCAATATAAAATATTTCTTCCAGTAAACACTACTTTATTGTTTAGTACGACTCTATTTCACTTTAATTACTGAAAATAAAATGTGTGAATTAAGACACAAAACATATGCTGGATTTTCTTTTTCTTTCTCTCTCTCTCTCTCTTTTTTTTTTTTTTTGAGATGGAATCTCACTCTGTCGCCCAGGCTAGAGTGCAGTGGCACGATCTTGGCTCACTGCAACACCCACCTCCCGAGATCAAGCAATTCTCATGCCTCAGCCTCCTCAGTAGCTGGGACTATAGGCACCTGCCACTATGCCCAGCTAATTTTTGTATTTTTGTTTGTTTGTTTGTTTTTGAGAGAGAGTCTAGCTCTGTCATTCAGCTGGAGTACAATGGCACAATCTTGGCTCACTGCAACCTCTGCCTCCTGGGTTCAAGCAATTCTCCTGACTCAACCTCCTTAGTAGCTGGGATTACAAGCACTCACCACCACACCTGGCTAATTTTTGTACTTTTAATAGAGATGAGGTTTCATCATGCTGGTTGAAACTCCTGACCTCAAGTGATCTGCTTGCCTCAGCCTCCCAAAGTGCTGGGATTACAGGCTTGAGTCACCAAGCCCAGCCCATATGATGGATTCTGAAAAGACTTAATTTTTTAAAAAAAAGAAAAATATTTTACTAATAAATTTTTGATGAATAACATGTTAAAATGATAACATTTTGGATGTAACGGCCTAAACATATTTTTAAAATAAATTTAATCTTTATTTTTATTTTTTCTGTGTGCCTATCAGAAAATGTAAACTACATATGTAGCTTGCATTTCCACAGAATAGCCCTTCTACACTTACAGATATATGTACACACATATATAGGTATTTTATAAAATAACTTTTTAAAATAAACTACTTCCTTGACTTGGCTTTATAGTAACATATTCCTTTAAGTCAATAAATACAGACGTTTATCTAGCCTTTTTGTGTAATTGCTTAGTATTTCACTGTGTGGAATATTAGAGCCATTCTTAGTGTTTAGATGGTTTCTAAATTTTCATTTTTTTATATAATGCTAGGAGAAATGTATTAAGTGAAACTTTTACTGGTGATGGATAGTTATAAGGACCAAGTATCTCTATGTTGAATTTTAAAAGAATTGGAGAAGGGCATGGCAAATTTTTAGAAAGTAATTTTTATAAAGCATATAAAAGTATATAAACTTATGTAATCTATAAAAGCATATACTTTAGACCAGGCACGGTGGCTCAGGCCTGTAATTCCAGCATTTTAGCAGGCCAAGGTGGGTGGATCACAAGGTCAGAAGTTCAAGACAAGCCTCGCCAACATAGTAAAACCCCATCTCTACTAAAAATACAAAAATTAGCCAGGTGTGGTGGCATGCACCTGTAGTCCCAGCTACTCAGGAGGCTGAAGCAGGAGAATCAATTGAACCCAGGAGGCGGAGGTTGCAGTGAGCAGAGATCACGCCATTGCACTCCAACCTGGGTGACAGAGAGCAACCTCATCTCAAAAAAAAGAAAAGTATGAACTTTGTATACAGTTGTAGCTTGGTATCTACAGAGGATTGGTCCCAGCAACCCCCAGTATACCAAAATTCACAGATGCTCAAGTCCTTAATGTCAAATGGCTTAGTATTTACATATAACCTAGGCACATCTTCCTATACACTTTAAATCATCTCTAGATTATTTACAACACCTAATAGAAGGTCTACAGCATCACTTCCTTTGCATGGATTCAACATAGTACTTGGTGCCTAGCAAATTCAAGTTTTCCTTTGGAACATTGCAGAATTGTTTTTTCCAAATTTTTTTTATTCAGGTTGGTTAAATCCACAGATGTGGAACCCACCGCTATGGAGAGCCAAATGTACTTTTATAAAATATGATCATTGTATACAGAGTACATAATATATCTTATAAAGATTTCCATGAACAATTAAAATATTTAAATGCTAAAACATTTATAATTTTCTTAAAAAATACATTCTACGACTATTTCACCTCCCTGAAAACATCTTACAATTTTTGATGAAATACTGCTATTTTAAACAATAGAATACAAGCCCTTCGATATAAGGGACTGAAATATCTGGTCTATTTCTGTTATTTCTGCCTGTCTTTGAAGAGATGCTTTGAGTACAATCTCAGATGACAAAAAGTCAAAAGACTGGTATTCTAGGAGCCCCCCTGAGAAAGTGTGTGTCCTCTCTGGGGTAATATCACCCATCTAGGCTCTCGTGAAGGGTTTGCAAAGGAAATGGAATTGTTCTCAGGCCAATTCAGAGAGGTCTTTACCTTCTGAGAGCCAACCTGTTAGAACCATTCCAAGTAGCCAGAATCTATAATAATGTTGTTTCCAGAGAATGATAATACACTCCACGTTAGAGGAAATAAACAGAGTAGGATTGTCTTGATTTTCCAAGTATTTTGAGTACTTGACCTTGAGTATTGACCATTTGCTCAATATTTCAGTGTTCTATGAATTACATATTCTTAGTGTCCCAGGCCACTATTAGGTTCCTAGACAGCCAAATATTCAAGTTTAATATAGAGATTATTAGAAATACAGAAAAAATTATTTTATAATATATGAAAAAAACTACCATATTTACTAGTCCTAGAAAATCTTTTAGAGTTTGAACTAGTTACGCTACTTACCTTATACATAAAATCATACGACTTTCCTGGGTAAGAGCATTCAGTTTAGTCTTTTTCTTTTTCTTTCTTTTTTGAGACAGAGTTTTGCTGTTGTTACCCAGACTGGAATGCAATGGCACGATCTCGGCTCACTGCAACCTCCGCCTTCTGGGTTCAAGCAATTCTCCTGCCTCAGCCTCCTGAGTAGCTGGGACTACAGGCGCGCACCACCATGCCCAGCTAATTTTTGTATTTTTAGTAGAGACAGGGTTTCACCTTGTTGACCAGGATGGTCTCGATCTCTTGACCTGGTGATCCTCCCACCTCGGCCTCCCAAAGTGCTGGGATTATAGGCGTGAGCCACCGCGCCCGGCCAGTTTAGTCTTTTTCATTTGTTTGTTTCATCAATAAGGGCTTTGCCTTCTATTTCCTACACTGGAATTTACTATCATTTCATTCAATTTATATAGACAATAGTGGGACCTAAACATATTTTGATTTCTCACAGTTACAAATTTTATATAACTAGGTTGGAAATTCAGGTAGAAGGGGCTCCTCTCTACATAATCTCTGTAGTGTCACAGAAGCATCCAGAAGGTCTGTCTGCTTCCAGCCCTGCCATGTATTGATTATGCATCCAAGGACCTGCCACTAAATCTTTCTGGAAGTTAATTTCCTCATCTATAGTATGAGGAAAATAAATCCTGTGCTACCCACCTCACAAGACAGCAATGAGAATCAAGTAGGGTAAAACATACAAATACATTTTGGAAAAAAAAAAGAGAGAGATACCATTTCTGGAAACCTAGAACAACTTTAACAGTAATAACAATAACAAATCCTCGTTTTGTAACTACTTCTTATATTAGCAATCTTATGACTGCAATCAATAGAAATCAACTCAAACTAGCTTAAAAGGAGGCAAAAAGTGGAGAGAGGATTGCAGTATAGGGATTCAATAGCATCCTGGTGTCTGGAACTAGGAGCACATCAAGATCTCAGGAAAGAACTGGAACCAGTTACCTTTCCTCTCTTGTATTTGTTATCTGAAACGTTATTTCTAATATCTAAAGATATATTTATTCTGCTTATCCTTGAATAAAAATGTGGCTGCTTGCACATGCAGAGCATGTATTTTACAGATTCAGCCACTTCGAGACACAATCTCTATTTAATTTCCAAATACAAATTCCCTGGGATCTGGTTATATTTCAATTGTGTGCCCACCTTTAGTTATATATTGTGATGATGATCAAGAATAAGATGTTTAAAATGGCTGTTGGGTGAATACTGCTCTTCTCCAATGCATTAGAGACCTTTGATTTGTTTTATTTTTCCTCCAGAAAAAAAGGTTGTTGAATCCTTTAGGTATAAAATCCCTTAGGTACCCACTATTAAAAAATCCCTTAGGTATCCACTAATATAAGAATATATTAGGTATCCACTAATATAAAATCCCCTAGGTATCCACTGTTCCTTCTAACTTTCCAAAGCATTTTCACATGTGAATGAAATGAGAAAATGTATTATCTTAACAGATAGAAACAGAATTTCTCTGAGGGATGGAACTATTTTTGTTGAAAGGGGGAAAAAAAGATACTTCGGTAAGCCATTTGAAAGAGAAGAGAGACATCTGGAGGGCATAGGTGCCAGCTGAGTCCCAATAATAAAAGAGCTGCTTAGGGTGCTCCAGTTTAGGAAATGAAAGCCATTGGAATTTGCTCCTAAGAGGACTGGGGAAACAAAAGAAAGGAAGGAGGAGACCAGGAGGCATAGAGTCCAAGAAATGTGGCGCATCAAAGCGGCGTGGGGCAAGGAACTTGTAAAAATCTTCCAAGGGGTACAGTGGCCCCCATCCCTGCAGCTTTACAACCCCCAGCCTACACAAACTCTTTGAGAAGAAAAATATTCAAGATGGGATTTTTAGTTGTTTTTATGCAATTTAAATTATTTGTTCATTCTGTGGACGTTATCAGAAGTAAGAGAGACAGAGAGAGAGAGAGAGAGAGTGAGTGTGTGTGTGTGTCTAAATTAAGCATGTCTGGCCTGAACAGTGTGGAACAGAGAGAATGTGTGTTAAAGCAGAAGTGGAGGCAGAGCAAACACCACCCAAGATGTCAAGGGCAGGGAGGGAGCAGCTGCCTTTGGGTTATAAATGCATTATCTCCTATGCTCCCTCCAACAACTTGCCAAGTAATTAAAACAGATATCATTACTGTTTGACAGATAAGCAAACTGAAAACAATCATTTACACAATGTCTTACAGCAAATTGGTCTTGGAACAGAATGAAAATCTGTATGTCTTGTCACTGGACTCGTGTTAACTGCATTGAACTGCCTTCAAATGCTATGATAGAAACAGAACAATGGTAGCATACCTTAGTGGCAGGAATCAAGAAGACATTTCTTTAAATGAAATGCTTTCAATGCTTTTAGTGAATCCACCAAGATTACCTTTTAGTTATTCTTCCATTCATTTAATAGATATGTGTTGAATTCTTGCTCTCCAATTAGCATTATGATAGGTGATAGCCTTTTGCTTTTGAATAAGAATCATTTGACCAAAGTGAGTCTTATGAAAGAAAAAAGGAATGAGAGGACCATGAAATTCACAGCATCCTGAGTAGTTTTTAAAAACTTTTTTAAAATTTCTGGTTCTTTTTGAAATTGCAGTGACACAAAGTCTGATCTAGTTTCAGCACTAGAAGTAACTAATTTTGAATCCACAACTAACCATATTAATCCTCATCCACTGATAGTGTATAACTGAATGGTATAGCACTTTAGAAAACAGCTTGGTAGGCCTGGCACCACAGCTCACACCTGTAATCCCAGCACTTTGGGAGGCTGAGGTGGACGGATCACCTGAGGTCAGAAGTTTGACACCAAACTGGCCAACATGGCAAAACCCCATCACTACTAAAAGTACAAAACTTAGCTGGGTATGATGGTGGGTGCCTGTGATTTCAGCTACTCAGGAGGCTGAGGCAGGAGTATCGCTTGAACCTGGGAGGCGGAGGTTGCAGTGAGCTAAGATCAGCCACTGCACTTTACTCCAGTCTGGGTGAGAGAGTAAGACTCCATCTCAAAAAAAAGAAAAAAGAAAAAAAGAAAACAGCTTGATAGTTTCTCCAAAAGTTAAATACACAATTAACATATAACCCAGGAAAATCATTTTAAATACTCCTAAGATTAAGAAATGCCTGGAAAGTGCTTTGCCAGCCCAAACACTCTCCCTCATCCAAAAGTCCCCAAGGAGAAGGCTATGTTCTGAATGTCTGTGTCCCTGCAAACTTTGTATGTTTGACCTAATCCCCAATTAGTATTATGAGGGTAGGCCTTTGGGAGGGGATTAAGTGATGAACGCAGAGCCTCATTCATGGAGTAGTTCCTTACAAAAGAGGCCTGGGAAACCTGTTTGTCCCTTCCACCATGAGAGGACACACAGAAGCCATCATCTATGAGGAACAAGCCCTTGCCACATTTGCTGGCATCTTGATCTTATACTTTCAAGCCTCCAGAACTATAAGCAATAAATTTCTGTTGTATGTAAGTTTCTCAGTCTAAGGTATTTGTTATAGCAGCCAGAGTGGACTAACACAGAACTGTTTAGAAAAGGGGCGGGAGCACTTTGTGAATTAAAGCACCACTCTAGCAATAGCTGTGCAGCCTCAGATCTCCAAAGAAGCGCCTCGGTAAAAGAACAAGGTTGAATTTACAGCTGAAGTTTGAGAGCTAAGCAGCACTTTTTAATTAACACAAATTAAAAACTGGTGGGCCAGTATGCTCAGGCTTGCTTGTGGAAAAACAATGTTTAGCTCAGCCAGGTCCCAAACCCATTGACCCATCCAGGTGCATTGAAGGGAAAAGACAAGCTCCTGCAGAGGTTCTGTCTACACGATGGAGGCTGGAAACAGATATGCAAGCAAAGCATGGAGAGCAGAACATTGCTTTTAAGATAAAACACAGTGTTCTGAGGCTCATTCCATGTCTGAAACTTCTGCCTGTTGAGTTTTTAATGTATCTTCTTCAGTGTTAGAGTAACAGTGAGCTGGGAATAAAGCAGGTAAGGATAAGCCAGGCATGGGAGAGGTGACCAAAGATTTTCTTTCAATGCGTACACTTTCCCCAGTCACTTTTCTCAAAGATTTAGGATCTGATCTTGAGTACTTGGCTGACTGAGCCTCCATTTCGCATGATCTTGTAGTTGGGTATATGGAAGATCTGGATAATTTCATGTCCTAAAGCTCCTCCTGTGTATTTTTTCCCCCATTTAATGGCCCTGAATTCTTTTTTTTTTTTCTGAGATAGGGTCTCACTCTGTAAACGGAAGTGAAGTGCAGTGGTGCAATTACAGCTCACTGCAGCCTCGACCTCCCAGGCTCAAGCAGTCCTCCCACCTCAGCCTCCCAGGTAGCTGGGACCATAGGTGCATGCCACCATGCCGGGTTCATTTTTAACGTTTTTGTAGAGACAGGGTCTCACTATGTTGCCCAGGCTGGCCTTGAACTACTGGGCTAAAGGGATCCTCCTGCCTTGGCCTCACAAAGTGCTGGCACTACAGGTATGAGCCAATGCACCTGGCCCCTGAACTCTTATACAGAGATAATTTCTTAAAAACTGAAAACATATTTTATTCCTTTTGGCCCCTAATCCATATGTGGCCTAATAAACTACTGATATTCAACAAATGTTTGCTAAACCCTTTAATACCATTATTTGGAATAATATTGCCACTGATAGTAATTAGAACAGAAAAACACTGAGTGCTTCCCTGAATCCCTTTGGCCTGCCTCCTACTCCCAGTCCTCTATCAGCCCTTCTGCTGCAGTTCCTGCAGAGCTGAACAAGAGACACACATGTCAGCCTCACAGCTTAAACAAAGAGCTACAGTTAAAGAAAAACAGCTGAGCCAGCAGGAAGCATAAACAGAGGGGGAGGTGTCAAGATGGCTATTTTTAAAGCTGATGTAGTAAATAAACCCATAGGCCTTAATAAAGCCAGGTAGCTCTTTTCTTGAGAAGTTGGCCTATGCTCTAAACTTGTCCCAAGGTTTGCTTGATCCTCTTAGAACAGCATATTTGAAATTTGGTAAGGGCAAACAAACACTGGGGCAGGGGAAGACACGTTCTCATTCTTAGGTTTTTTTCTCACAAAGACAAATAGGAAGCTTGAGAACCACGAAAACACAAGGCAGATAAAGAATCCCAAAATATGTACAAAATGTTATTGTTGTCTATCAAGATACAGATGGATGCATCATGAATTTGATAGTGATTCCTCCCCTTTGGATCTTATCTGCATCTCTCCTGCTGGTCCTCAAAGTCCTGAATTGTCCCTGTCACCTTAATCTCTTTCTCTTTCCTATTTTGCTCTTACTCTTGGATCTGACAAAACAGAAAGAAAAATGCTGTATAACTATGAGCATATGATGTGCCTGGAACTGTGTTGTGAGTTATTTTAATCAACACAACACTTCTAATTTCTCCAGTGTTGAAGAGGAAACTGAGGCTTGCAAATTGCAATGCAGAATAAATTCCCACCACCTGAATTGCCTGCATAGCTCTATAGGATCTGGCTCCTGCTTACTTTTCGGCCCTAACATCCCTGGTCTCCTACTGTAACCGGGTTTTCTTGGGGTGTTGGTGAGGCACAGCTCCCCTGAGAGAATGCTGTGGGTTCTTGGTCTCCAGCCTCTTAAAGAATAAGTGATGGGACCACTGCAGGTACACTGTAGGCTCGTACAAGTAAATATCAGACCCAAGAAGTGTTGCAGAAAGATGATTTTATTTAGGTAGAGAAAAGAGAAGGAAAGGAGAAGAAGAGAAGGATTTCCACGAAGAGTGTGGAAGGGGATTCCAGAGGGGAAAATCCGGCCAGGTGTGTGGATACGGAATTTTATCCTGTGAGGAACCCCCACCTTCTCCAAGACCCTGGGCCAATGAAAGGAGTTACTCAGAACTTCCACTGGAGTGATTGACTTTTAGTTTCTTCCCGAGCCAGTGAAATTCAAACATAAACCATTAAATCTCCCGGAGGGAGAAAGATGGGAGAAGGGCATGGTGCTGGGAAATTCTTGCCCTTAAAACTACGCCCCCTTGTGGACCCAGAAAGAGAACACATTCCCTCACTACCTCTCTTGTCCCCACTTCAGTCAAACTAACCTTTGAGTTTCTTGATCATGTCAACTTCCATTCTACCCTAGGAGCCTTGCCCTTGCCCTCACCAATGAAAGACACTGGAATCCTCTTCCTCCAACCATGGTTCCTTCTAGTCATCTGGTTCTCTGCTCAAATGTGTCACCCCATTAGAGTAATCTTCATAAACATTCAGTTCAAAGTACCTAATTTTTCCTTCAGAGTGACTCCTTGTTGTGGCCATGGAGTGCACCATTCAGATGACCCTTCAAGGGAGCACAGTTGGCTGACAATCTCTAACTGCCCCATCTTTAAATCCACTGCAGTGTTCACACATAGGCCTGAGGCTCTCTCTTTCGAGACCTGAGCCTATAACAGAGAAGGGTAAGGGCACTAAAGCCAGCCCACTTTACCACTTCTGCCCAGTGCAGGACTCCTCTAATGAACAATATTTGCTCAGGACTGCGTTGTGGGGCAGAGATCTCATCGGTTGGCCAAGACTTTCTTCAACCTGCATAAGAACCTGTCCCAAATTCCCTCTTTCCTTATCTCCTTGTCCAGATGTCAGAGCTGCATCACATTCAAAGTGCTCCCCGGTTACTCCTGCTCCCACTCTCTCTTACCCTTCACAGGCACTTCTCCCAGTCTCTTGTTTGTCTAATTCTGTCTTGATGTCTGCTTCTCAGGAGACCTGAACTGGTGTACTCTCTTATAAAACAGTGTTTCATTACTTGCATAGCATTTATAGCTGTTTTTATTTTATCCAATTAAACTGATCCACTTACATATGTATTTAATGTCTCCCTCCTACTACTGCCACCATCTCCCCCTCAATGTAATCTGTCTTATTCATCACCTTATTCCCAGTGCTGAGAACAGTACCTGGCTTGTAATTGTTCTTCAGTTAATATTGTAGAATGAATGTATGAATACATTTAGAAGGCTAGATTTATATTCCAGATCCATCACCTCCTCTTTATTCAGTTACTGTGGGTTTTACTATTCTAATTTTTGGACATAAAACAGTAAGCAAGAAAGACAAAGTCTCTGCCATTTTGAATTTATATTCAAGGGAGGGAAGACAGGTAATAAACACATAATCATGAACATATATATGCTATGTGATAAGAGATATAAAGATATTATAGTGTGTAATAAGGGAATAAAAAATGGTTGTTGAGTAGTTAGGAAAGCTAACTCCCTGATAAGATGACATTTAAACAGAGATTTGAATGAAATAAGACAGTGAGTCAAGCAGATACCTGGCTCAAGAGTGTTCCAGGCCAGGGGAATATAAATGGAGGTATTTACGTTGGAGTGTGTTTGGAAAGTTCAAAGAACAGTCTGGAGGTCAGTGAGGCTGAACCACAGACAACAAGGTGAATGGCAGAAAACACTATGGGGAGGCACATGGTATGAAAGGTAAGTCCTTATATGCCATCATAAGGAAATTAGATGGGATTTTCCTCTAAGTGAGATAAAAAGTGAGTGGATAGTTTTCCCTGACATTTTAAAGGATGTATCAGGCTACTAGGTGGGGAACAGTAAGAGATAAAGGTAGAAGTAGAGGGAGCAGAAAGCAGGTTATTTAATATTTCATAAATATCTCTAGTGTCTGTCAGTAAATATGGTGATATTTGGTCAAATGCTGATTATACTTGAAGGCAAAGTTAGTAAGATTTCCTAACAGATTGAATAAATGAGGTTTGTGGGCAAGGAAATAATCTAGAATGACTATTTGGCCTGAGCAAACAGAAAGGTGGAGTTGTTGATTACTGTGTTTTCCTCTGGTTGAGCTCAGCGGAACTGGTATAGTCATGGATAGGCAGAGTAGATATAACTAGATGTGAGGTTTCTCCTGTTGAATACAATAGTAGGAGTGTTTTGAGGATATTGCAAAAGAATCATTATCCTTTTAGAAGATGGGATATAAGTTGCATAAGGAGAGACATTAGCACATGAAGGGCAAGATAGAAAGAGAAAAGGCATCTGGTCAGTAGATGGAAGGTCTCTGTGGGGCTGAAGAATGAAGGACAATGAAAGGGTCTGAAGTGGTGGTCAGAAAGTGGGGTGGCCCTATTTTTTCCTTTGCACCACAACTGTATTAGTCTGTTCTTATGCTGCTAATAAAGATACCCAAGACTGGGTAATTTTTAAAGAAAAAAGTCTTAATTGACTCACAGTTCAGGATGGCTATGGAGGCTTCAGAATCATGGCGGAAGGCAAAGGAGGAGCAAAGTCACATCTTACATGGCAGCAGGCAAGAAAGCTTATGCAGGAAAACTCCTACTTATAAAACCATTAGATGTCATCAGACATATTCACTACCATGAGAACAGTATAAGGAAATTTGACCCCATGATTCAATTATCTCCACCTGGTCCCACCCTTGACATGTGGGCATTATTACAATTCAACATGAGATTTGGATGGATACACAGCAAAACCATATCAATAGCAATCTCTTTTTCTCCCTTGAAAAATAAGAGGAGTGGTGAATGAAATGAAACAAATCCTATACCTACCTCTCCAACTACCATCCCATGTATCTACCCCTCTCCATGGTTAAGATTCTTGAAAAAGTCTTATTCAGCGTTTGCCTTCTCTGTGGTTCCTTCTTAATTTCCTACGGTAAGGCTCCCATTCACAACACAACAAGGTAAATTTTTGTTTGCTGCAGATTTCTTTCAACACCACCTTGAAGCTAGCTAAAAAAGTCATTCCTTTCGATAAATGACATCTCTTCAGTCATTTGTATCTTCTCATTCCTACATTAAATACCCCCAGTTTCTTCAATTATTCCTTATGACATCGTTTGGAGCTACTTTTAAATGTCAGGCTCTCAGCTGAATGTGTTCTAATTTATCTCTTAACGTATGTCTCTAACTCTCTTGATATATAATGTTCAGTATTATTCAGAAATAAGAAGAAATGAAGTACTAGTGGATGCTACACAGATGAACCCTGAAAACTTTATGCTAAGTAAAGAAGTCAGTCACAAAATACTATATTCTATATGATTCCTTTTATATAAAATGTCAGAATAGGCAAATCTAAAGAGACAGAAATTAGATTGGTGGTTGTCTAGGACTGGGGAAAGATAAATGATTGGGGATGATGGCTAAGGAACGTAGAGCTTCTTTTTGTGGTGATGAAAACATTCTACAATTAATTGTAGTAATGGTTGTACAAATCTGTGAATATTATAGTAAAAGCCACTGAAGTGCACACTTTCAATAGGCGAATTCTATGGTATATGACTTACATCCCAAAAAAGCTATTAAAAGCAAACATGATACTGAAAAGAAAACGCAGTACTTTCAAGCAGAGTGCTTTAACCTCTATCATTTCTATTTCACTCTGTATAAAACAGAAGTAAATAATATCTGCTTCACCTCCATGACGAGGTTGTTGAATCACATTTTGCGACCCAATAATTATGTAAGTCATTAGCTTGAGTGACTCTCGCCAGCTTGTATTTGGATTACTAACACAATTCACCGGCTGATAACCCATTTGTTTTACATGTAGAGGTAAGAAGGTTTTTTAATTTTTTTGTTTTTTAACATCTGTTACCCAACTCAGGAAAGAATGTAAGGAGCACTTAGTACCGACTGTATCAAGTCCAACTCTTCACCTTAGCATTTAAAGCTGTCTTCCAACTCTGTCCCATACATCTTATCAATCTTTACCCCAACTTTGACCCACACATCCTATCGTTCTTTACAGCCAAACTACTTTCAATGCTAAAACCATCGTTTTCTCTTTCATGTATCTTGCACATTAACTGTTTAGCTGGTTATTCCCCTCAAACAAAATATACCCTATTACGGCCTGAATGTTTGTGTGTCTCTAAAGCCCTAACCTCCTGAATGTTTGTGTGTCTCTAAAGACACACAAACTCCAAATAGGTATTTGGAGTTGGAACCTTTGGGAGGTTAGATTTGGATGAGGTCTTGAAAGTGGGTCCTTTAAGATGGGGCCTTTATAAGAAGACGAGGAGAAACCAGAATGCTTTTGAGCTCTCTCTCTCTCTCTCTGCCATGTGAGGACACAGCAAGAAGGAGGCCATCTGCAAGGCAGCAGGAGAACCCTCACTGGGGAACTGAATCAGCTGGCACCTTAATCTTAGGTTTACCAGCCTCCAGAACTGTGAAAAATATATTCCTATTGTTTCCGCCACTCAGTCTATGGTATTTTTAGGGCAGCCTGAACTGACTAATATATACTTCTTGAAACTCCCCACCAATATCCTGTTATCACTTGCTTCAAATGTTTCTTGAAAACATTCTTATCTTAAATGCTCTCCCCATACTGATCAGTTCATTACTCTTCATCCTCTTAGGAATTTGGCTACATATAAATCTAATTTGTTGGTCTTATTTGTTTCTGTATCAGATTTAACTCACCTATTCGACTAACTTCAAAGGACAGAAAATAATGTCACCTATTTGACAAACTTCTATTACACCTTCATTTCCCTTAAACACAAGTTTTATAGACATTTCTACCAAAATTCAGGCCCCACTGCTTCTTCTTTTGCTAACCTGTTTTTTTCATGCTCTGTCTGGTCCAAACTTAATAGGAAACACTCATCATAAAAAATAATCCAGAATGGCTTGTGTTGAAATTTGATTTCCTAAAGTTTAATTCCGGAGTTCTGATACACATTCGCATTTAGAGTGCCAAGAATTACAGTGTAGAAGGTGACTAAGTACATTTAAAGATTGTTCCTTTTTGTTGTTATATTACAAAAGGTTATAGTTGAGGCAGATCTTGAAATTGCATCTCATCAGCCCAGCAGGTGTGACTCTCTTAGGAGAACAGGAAAAGACTTGTCCCATAAGGAGGCAACTCACAGTCTCTGCTAGCTCACCAGCCTGGTCTAAGTGTCTTACTCAAAGCCATTCTGCCTGTATCATCAGTTCAGCCTCACCTTGGAAAACTCAAGCTCAGTTTTCCCATATGATTTTTAGAGACTAAGATTTCCAGATGAAAACCAGGGAGGCTTTCCCAATTTTTAATTCATCAAGAAAGATGTTTTTCCTTGCTACCAGCCCTATTTTCTAATCAGTTAACGCTTCCTGTGATGTCTGTAGAGGAAAGGTGTAGTGCAATTGACAGGAAGAGATGAGATCTTAAGCCTCTGCTCATTCATTCGGTGCTGAGTAGAATGCCTCCCGCAGGCCCCAAGAACTTATTTCCACAGACCAGTTAGAGCCAGAAGGATGGGGAGCTAGCACCATAGATCCACTCCTCATTTCATGGGCAAAGAAGCTAAGGCCTGTAAAAATGACTTGCCCTATGGTACAGGAGTTACAAATACAGTCATAAATATTGGCTCAAAATTTGGCATAGAATCTTATGTGCTGCTCTAGAGATCTGCTACGACGTGGATTGGCTTGTGTTGGGGTGTTTTATTGCTCTTGTCATTTAAAAATACTTTTTGATACTTAGTCTCCCATTTTTTCAGGTTCCGAGGAAATCCTTCAAAATGGGTTCTTGCGGAAAAACGTGAGAATGGGAGGAAGGAGGGAGGGCTAGAAGGAAAGAAAGAGAAGCAAAAGCTAGGAAGAAAGTTGACCTTGGTGCCCTTTCCCAATCCCCTCCCCCTACTTTTCTGTTCTCCACTGTGCCCATCTCTGGTTTCACCAAGCTCCATTCCCTCCCCAGCTCTCTGTTTCCCACGGCCCTGAACATCAGCCTACAGGGGTTTGCATTCTGAAAACCCTTGCATGGCTGCCGGCGCTGGGCGTGCTCAAACGCCCAGGACTAGCTTTTTTCGGCAACTTCGGCAGCTCTCCCACCCCCACCCAAAGGGGCAGGTACGCACAGCTCCCTCGGTGTGAGTAAACGGAAAGAAATTAGCCCACTCCCGCCCAGGGCAGGAGGCCACAGCCCCGCCGGGCAGTGCCGTGCTCCGGGGAGGCTGCCAGGGGGCGCCGGCCCCTCGGGGGTGGCGCGGCGCCGGGGTCCAGGGCCAGGAGGGCGCGCGCACCCCTCCGAGGGGGCGCTGTCCCAGGGCACGTGCGCGGGCGCGCGCCCTGGGAGTGGTCGCGGGGTGGCGGGAGGGGCGGGCAGGGGCGGGGCCGCGGCGGCGCGCGGAGGCCGAGCTCGGCTGGGCTTGGCGAGGCTGCGGCGCGGCCACCGGCTGGAGGGCAGCAGCTGCTGTACCCAGAGCTTCAAAACCCCAAATCCGGGACTTGGGGGCGCTGAAACGGGCCTGAAGCGCAGCCCAGCGGTGAGGAACAGCCGCCCATAACTGTCTGTCCCTCCGCGGACGGCGTCGCCCTCGACTACGCTTAGGAAGTGGTGGGGGTGGCTTGGCCCCCGTCGGGAGGCGTTCGAACGCCCGCTCTGAGAAAGAAAGGATTCCCCTGTGCTTGGAGCCCGCACCGGGCGCAGAGGGAGCGGCGACAGGCTCTCGCTCTCGGCACCATGGGCTGCACGCTGAGCGCCGAGGACAAGGCGGCGGTGGAGCGGAGTAAGATGATCGACCGCAACCTCCGCGAGGACGGAGAGAAGGCTGCGCGCGAGGTCAAGCTGCTGCTGCTCGGTAAGGGCGGCCGGGTCGGGGGCCCGGGGGTTGGCGGGGGACCCGGCGCGGCGCTCCGCGGTGACCGCTGAGCGGCCCTCAGCGTTTGGAAACCCGGAGGGAAAGGGAGGAAGCGCCTGAGGAGGCTTCGGAGCGGGAACTGTGTCGGGCGGTGCGGAGCCGAGGCGGGTCCTCCTCTCCGGGTGTCCGACCTCCCTCCGCCCCAGCGGGCGCGTCACTTCACTCGGTTGCTTTCGCGCGACCCAGAGATGAGCCCAGGCGTGGGTCCGAGGCGGCGGTCTCGTGGAAACCCTTTGCTTTGAAGTTTAGCTCAGCCTTATGAAGATGAAGGGGCATTCGTGGCTAGAAAATAAAAGCATCCCCGCGCCCCCAACCCCCTCCAGGAAAACCCTCCTTCTAACGAGGTGTAGGCTGTGTTTCGACTCTGGTTTTCCTTTGCCCAGAGTGCCACGTTTGGTGAAATCGTTGCATCTTTTGTGGGGCCTCTGAGATGGGGCTGAAATGCCTTTCCTGTTAACTTCCTATGGCGACTCCCTAAGTGGTCAAGGAGCACTGATTACATTCACCCTGGGCTGAGGAAAGAGGCTGCGCTGAATGCTTGATTTTTCTTGCTGTGGGGACATGGAAGCCACCCAAGTGGGGTTGGGAAGCTTTGCTTTAGTAGTAGGCAAGGCAGATAGATACTCGAGTGATGAAAACCGCTGTGAAAAGAGCGAGAGGGTCACGCCAGACAACAGGGCTCTGCCTCCGCTGCCACGGTTTCAGATGAATGAGATTTGCCAGGTACACGCCAGGCTTTTTATTTGTTCTTAGCACTGTTCGGTTCGTGAAACGTTACGTGGAGGTCTTTTCCAAATGTTTGACGGGAAGAAACTAAAAAAGAGTAAACCAGGATTTCCACTGAGGGAAGCATTAGGAAAATATTCGCAGGTTAAGATTTGTGAGTTAGGGTTTTCTTTTGTTTGCATGTTTTCTTCTCACACTCTAGGTATTTAGGTAGATGAAAGGTTTCTCAGAATCTTCATTTGCATTTCCAAGGACTGCTTTTATTTTTATACCAGTTATAAAAAAAACTAGAAATGTTGCACAAACCTGTTTTTCAGTAAGCTTCTGTTTCATTGGTTTAATGACTGCAGAAAAAATGGTGGGGTTTTTTTCTCCAATACTAGTAGGCTTGGGAGCAGCAAAGTTGGCATGACTAAAAGTAATAATGATCTGAGTCATTTTGCAAGTAAACTGTGAAATAACTTTGCATTTTAAAGACCTGGGTGAGTTTCACCCTCTCGCCCCCAACATAAATCTTTCTCAGTTAATACTGTCTGCCTAAGTTTTTGCATTAATAAGAAATACTGTGTTTTGAGGAGATTAGTGTATCTGCTCCTCTTGTGAATTGAATGTGAGATAGATATGAAATAAAAGAAGAATTAAAAAGTTCTTGCAGTTTTTGCACTCCTGGTGTGATATATTATTTCAGCGTATTTCTGCGTGACTCAGTTTGAGCCAACCATCCACCATGTTTAAAGCAATTGAAAAATGAATCCTCTGGTGGTGGTGTTTTGGCCTTTAATTAGATGACTGTTAGGGATGCACTAGAATAAAGGTCCCAGGAGTAGGCTTTTGCTTATGTTCAGTAGTGATCAGTGTGTCTTAACCTTAGCCCACTTGGCATTTAGGGTTGGGTAATTCTTTGTCGTGCAGGCTGTTTTTGTGCATTGTAGGATGTTCAGCAGCATCTTTGGCCTCCACTCATTAAATGCCGGTAGCAGCCTCCCAATTTGTGAGCCCCAAAAGTGTTTCCTTCAGGACATAATGCCTGAAGTCCTCTGGGGGCAAAATATAGCCTTAGTTAAGGACCACTGTTCTAGTTAAATATAATTGAATGTGTAATATAGAACCAAAAGTTGAATCTTTACAGTCATCGTAGTGAGTTCAAGAAAAGATGTAGCAGAGACCTCGTTTTCTGAAGAAATTATGGATCTCTTACATCTCTCTACCAGAACTAGTGCTGTTAGAAATATTTCAGAATGATTTGTAGAAATCCTGAGGTGATTGAATTCTTTCGGCTCTCTTTTCTAGCTTTGATCTTTCGTTTTTCCCTGCCTCTCTCTTCTCTGTGGAAATCCTGGCTGTCTTGCTGGCCCAGCACTCTCCTCTGTCTTATCCCCATTCTACTCTACCCTTTTGCCTAGAGTTCCAGCACCCTAGTCCTGTAAACAGAATGCTGGGTTACTTATTCCAGAAATTCAATTCTTGGAATGTTTGAAAACATTGTTTTCCTAATTTGACTTTAGTCATGAATTGTGACCTCTGGGTTTTTTTTTTTTTTTTAATGTTTAAAGCATATGTATAAGCAGCTCAGTGAAATAATTCCATGTAAAACACAGCAACAGAATCAAGTAGAAATGTAAAATCGTTTCTAGGTAACGTATAATCAGTGTCACAGCCATTTACATCAGATCTTCCTCTTCAGTTATTCTGTTTTTCTCATTGAATTATGTTTTTAAAATTTAAGGCATGAAATCCCTAAGGTACTTTTAAGATAGTCTGTTAAATAGATTATATTAAATTTTTTTTTTGTAAGGAATGTATTGTCATTTTAGACAGCTGGGCTGAGAAATTTGGATATAAGACTTGCACACTATTAGTAAAGATTTTGGCACTGAATGTCTACATGATTTAAATCAGAGGTATTTCATTATACTGAGCAGTGAATTAGGCCTTAAAAAAAGAGGACCTAGTCTAATCATTGACCTTAAGGAAATTAGGCCAGAGTTTGGGTTGTCTTTTAGGTTTAGTTTTTATGCTTATTAGGATGATAGTACTTAATGGAGAAACTTAAAGAAGTAAGTAATAATGAAAGATTTTGAAAGTATATGTCTAATTGTTGGGGAAATTATTTTTTATTGTTATATCTTTGATATAACAATATCAAATAAATGTTTTAATTTATCACCCTTGTAAGGGGAGTGAGATTAAACTTATGCTATATTTCAGTAAGTAACTATAGTGTACTACTGGTACTTACTAAATATTTTATGTGTTTTGAGGATATACGAGATGATATACTAATAAGATGATCATGAATTAATTTTCTGTTCCAAAGCTTTTAGCAGTATTCTCCTTTATTCCACCTCACTATCCTTCCTTCCGCTTCACTCACCCACATATACAAAAATCCACAGCCTTATCTGTCCTCCTTTAGCTTGGTTTAAATATTACAGGTTTGGGGGAAAATGAGCTGAGGGATTGGATTTCTTCTGTTTGGTGGAAATTTTTTTATTGCTACCACCAGCCAGTTCTTTGGGATGCTACGTCATTAATCTTCACTCTTTTTGAACTTGCCCTGGGACTTCCCTAGTTGAGAAATTTTGGTGTGCAGGACTTTTGATATTTCATTGGTTGTCTTTCTTAGAATGGGTTTAGGATGTTAGATGTCAAAAAAGCCCATTTCCTTGACTAAATGGACTTGATATTTCCGCATGGGTTGTGTGCTTCTCTCTCATGGTCTCCCTTGTATTAGCAGTTACTTTAATAAGCCACAGGTGGTATAAAAGTATGTTTTGGAAGTGCTGATTTTTTCTTTATCTTCTCTTTTTCATTTTCATGTTCATAGTTCAAGTCCTCCTCTGCCTCTGGCAGCCTGATTCCAGTAGGCTTTCCTGCTTCTTGTCTTTCCCTCTAGCCTGTTCTTTCTACTGTACGTACCATGCTGTTTCCTTGCTCAAAAACCTTTGTTGACTTTTCCATTTCCTGCAGAATAAAATCTTTTAGACTTGGCTTCCCTCTGCCCTTATACTTTTTCCTCAGGGCACTCTTCTCCTCCAAACAGAAACTGTTGGCATATGTTAAAGCATATTTGCACTTGGTTTCTTGTGTTGTTTAGCCTTCTGCCCAGCCTGTTCTACTGCTGTGAGCAGTTTTAAAGGCAGAATCTTTGTAGATTTTCTTTGAATTCCTAACAACCCTTTCATTTTACCACGTGTAAAATGACTTCTTAATTATGTAAAATTATTATCTTGCTGGAGTGTAAACATTATACTCTTCCATTTTTCACTATCAATGAGAGCAAATAACTGCCCAGCCAAATTATATAAATAAAAAAGGAATAGCGAATTATGTTATGACCACAGTGAATACATGGCATCTAAAATCAAATTGTTTGGTTTAAGATTTTTTCCCTCATATTTATAAGAGCTTTTCAGTCATTGTATTTGATAAATTAAAGTTCAGAAAATGATAATGGATATTTATTGGAGGAGGGTCTGCTGTGATGCAGTTATGGCACTTTGCCCTACAGATTCTGTTTTTGTAAAGGTAGATCTCATTTTCTGATTATCATTTTTGGCCCCAATTTCTAATGCGTAAAAAAGTATAACTCTTGTTAAATGTATCAGTGGTAGGAAATATGCCTATCTTAAAGAATTTAATAGATATTACTGAAACCTAAAAAAGACTGCTGTAATTTTTTAAATGAAATTTGTGTATCCAACCACAATCTTAATTTTTATTTTGTTATATGTTTCTAACTGCCTTGGAAAATTCTATGCACAACAGATTCACATGGAAGAACTGAATGTATTTGGCTGTGTTTATCGCAGATTTTTTGGTCACATGTTGTGGCATGCAGTTAACCAATGTATAACTCCTTAGAGTAACACATTGGTGAAGTTCAGATCCCAGACCCCATTTGAGTCTTAAGAACTAAGTTCAGCTCTACCTAATCTTTTAGTGCTCAGACTGCCTTCTGTCATGACTCGTTAAGGCCAATTAAAAACCTTAATGGAAATAGGGCAAAAATAATTTTTAAATGAATGTTCATTACCACAAACTTAGTGACTTAATGCAAAATTTATTGTCATACAGATCTGGAGGTCAGAAGTCAGAGAAGGGTTTCCACTGGGCTAAAGTCAGAATGTCGATGTGGCTTCTTTTCTTCTGGAGATTCTAGAGGAGAATCCATTCCCTTGCTTTTTTCAACCTCTACAGAGACTGTCTGCTTTCATTGGCTGGTGGTGCCTTCTCCGTCTCAAAGCCAGAAATAGCTTGGTGGACTCTTTCTCATGTGGCATCACTTTGCTGCCTCCTCTTTTCACTCATAAGGACGCTTGTAATTGTGTTGGGCCTGTCCACATAATCCAAGTTAATAGCCCCATCTCAAGAACACATCTGCAAAATTCCTTTTGCCCCATGAGGTGACATATTCACAGGTTTCACGGATTGGAACATGCTTATCTTTGGAAACTGTTATTTTGCCTACCATAGTCTGCCCTCTGGCTCCCAAAAGTTCATGTCCATCCTGCATGCAAAATGCATTCACCCTCTCCCAACATCTCCAAAAGTCTCAACCTAATATTGCCACAACTGATTCCAAAAATCTCAACCCAGAATGGGTGAGATTCTGGGTGTAATCCATAGTGCAACAAAATTTCTCTCTGTTTGTGGACCTGAGAAACTAGCAAATAAGTTATCTGCTCCCAGAATATGGTGGGTCAGGCATAGATTATCATTAAATGCATTACTTTTGAGCACTTTCAAAAAACTCCTTTAAATTTCAAGGACTGGGGATAGTTCTGTGTGACTCTTTGCTCCATCCTCTGGGTACTGAACTTCCCTGCTCTTGGAGTCATCCTTTTCTAATGAAGGGTGGTAGCACCTGTATGCTGCTAATGACTTTTATCAGCCTGTTTCTTGCCCGTGGAATTAGGGTTGTCTGACAGTATTATTTTATTTAATATTCTTTGACTTCACTTTTTTCCTCTCCCATTTTACTGTAACCAGCAAGAAAAACCAAACCAAAACAAACAAAAAATGGCCACATCCTCAACACTTGGCTTGGAAATCTCTTCATCTTAATGTCCAGGTTCATAGCTTAAAAGGTCTGCTTTCCACATACTGGACTTAATTCAACTAAGTTTTCTGCCTGTATATAACAAGGATCCCCCTTCCTCTAGTTTCTAATAACATGTTTCACCTTTCTTCCCGTCCAGGTCCTCATCAGCAAATTTAAAGTCCGTGCATCTAGCAGTAGTATATTTATGATAATTTACATATGTTCTAAGATGATACATGTTTTGTCTGCCATGCTCCTCACTTCCTTCTGAGCCCACACTGGGAGAGGCATTAGCATCATATTTCTACTAACAGTATGTCAAGGCCACCTAGGCTTTTTCTATCATGCTTCTCAAAATTCTTTCAGCCTCTGCTCATTGTCCATTTTTGCATGTTGGGGTATTTGTTATAACAGCACCCCACTTCCTATTAACTTCATTGGTATCTCATGTATAACTTTAGAGAGTGCAAAATGATTGTAATTTTACATTCTCCAGTCCTTGATAATTTATGTGACTATCATGGTAACACTAAAAACACCAGTTTTTTACATGTCATACTGAAGCCACGATGTTACTCAAGTCATAATGGGAAAGAATAAAGCTTTTCTTTGCCTCCTCTTTATTGAAGTTTTTTCTGATCATCCAGTCTAAATTAGTCTTCCTTCCTCTCCCTTCCTAATAGCACCATAATAAAATCATCTTGTACTTTTATTTTTTATTGTCTATTGCCTTTCTCTATGGCATTGGCCCCATCAGAGCGTGAATCTCATCAGATTTATCACCTGATGGGATGGCACATAGTAGCCATTTCATAAATGTTGGTTAAATGAATGGATAAACTATTGAACATTAATTTTGACTAGTTTTCCTTTAAAGGTAAAAATTGATACATGTTCTTTGTGTCTTGGTTATTCTGAGTGAATTTTGGCTCAATATATATCTTGCTGGTTTAATGTAACTAAAACCTACTGCATTATTCCTAACACAGTTCCAAAATAAATTAATTTGGGGGACCATATTCTTGTTGAGTGATCAGAAAAATATGACTCTTGGTAAATTAAGTAGTAGAGTGAAATACGATTTTCCTATTTGTATATTCTTGGTATTTTGTTTTTAACGGTATTGTTGCATTGCCATATTATTTTGCTGCTTTGTTTAAAATATTGCTATGAGGCATTTAATATATACTCACAACTGTATATTTTACATAGGATGATGTGAATCTGGTAACCTCAGCTTTCAGGAGCCAGCAGACTGCTCAGAAGCTCACCACCAATCTGTTATGTCTTGGTTGTTCTTATGTGATGAGAATGATCACTGGTAACATTTGTAAAGTGTGTTCTATGCTTTTGGTGTCAAGTTATGCTTTAGCTTTACCAGACCCTTAAGAGAATTTAAGGAAATAAAATATATCATAAAAATAATTCCTCATAACATCAAGTGGGGAAGAAAAAGAATAAAATAGATACTAGGCAGGGGAGGTGAGTATCAATATTGGGACTTCATTGTTGATCTTGCTGGGTGGAGGTGGAGGTAGCCTGCGTCTCAGAAATTACTTTGGTTATAAATCTGTCAATTCCCTTCATGTATTTCTGAGCGTACCATTTAACCCTGATTGGCTGTAAGCTCTGTGTTGTATGGAAACTTATAGTTTAGAAAAGATTTTACTATCTATGAATTCAATTTTCTAACATTCTCCATGTCTAAGGAATTTTTTTTCCCCTCCAGGGTTTATTTAGTTCTGTAGAAAGACTCTACAGATAGGAAAGGGTAGTTGACTTAGAACTCTGGTGGTAAAAGGTTTCCCGTGAGACCTTGGACAAGTCATTCAAATTTTTTAAGCTTCGGTTTTTTCTTCTGTGAATGCTGGGTAATAAATGTATCTACTTCATAGGGTTAGGGACAAAGTAAGCTAATATATCTGAAGTACTTAGAATACTACATGGTACATGCATTCTTAATAATTATAGGCTGTTATTATAAATACTTTAATCAGCCCTCCTTGAAGTTTCATCCATGTATGGTCACAGACATTAAATTCTTTTTATTGGCTTTTCTTAGCAAGGGTGTGTGTGTATGTGTGTGTGTGTGTGTGCGCGCGCGCATGCATATATATATATATACACACTATATATTCACTACATGTATATATGTGTGTATATATATACATATATATATATAGAGAGAGAGAGAGAGAGAGAGAGAGACACAGAGAGAGTGAAGACCTTGAGAAATAGAAATTCAGTTTTAAACATTAAAAATTTCTAATTCCACCATAACTTCCTTGAGGGACTTGGATTTCTGTTAACAGCCTCCTCACTGAGACTAGAGTGGGCAAAAATATCTGTGCTGTGTTAAGAATTTTATAGAGAATGTATTTTAAGTAATCAGAAGACTTTACAAATGTTGTAAAAGTAATATTCACTTCATTTTATTATCTACTTTTAGAATTAGTGCAGTGGTTTCTTGTAAACGTTTTAAAAAAAATAAAGCTGTTTGTGTAAATTATGAAACATTGAGTTTATTAGTTTTATCTTTTAAAAGATGGTGCCATTTCTTAGACGAGTTTATGACAACTTCCCACAAAATATAAAATCTTTCTAAAACTTTCTGTACTCAAAGAGATTCCTATTAGAACTCTGGGATTATAATGGATTTACTTTTAGGAGAAGCATCTCTTGAAAAGTGGTGGTAACCTTGATAGAGAAACAGTGAATCATTGAATCTATGATAGTATTTGTGCCTTGTAATAAATTGTGAAAAGAGTTCCTTAAAACTTACGTCTTGAATTGTATGGAACTCCTCCTGGTACTCTTGCTTTACTAGAGTACAGTCCAGAATTTTTTTTAGTAATTAAGCTATATTATATGTCTTTCTTGTTTGGCATACCTTGACATCCTGTTCTGAAGGCTTACTAATTTTGTTCTTCGTGGTATTTAATAGGGATAGAACTTGTAAGTAGACTGATAGTTAAAATCAATATAATATAGTAGGAGTTAAAAGAAAACTGCCTTCTTATATGGTTCTGAAGTTAATCTAATTTCAAGAATTACATTTATCAGTATAGCTTAAAATTAGTCCGTGTATAGTAGCTCACTTAAGTTTTCACAAACTGAGCCCATTGATGCAATCAGCAATCAGATCAAGAAATGTATGCAAGGTATATTTTGTTACTATAAAAAGTAATGCTGAGCAGTAAAGTTGCTGGAACTGTAAGATGGTGCTCCTCTAAATCAAGGCCAGCAGAGTGCACTTGCCTCCATCCATTCATCCTCTCTTGCCTTCAGCACCTTTTTCCATCCACTTGATTTTAGCATCTTCACACTGCTTCACCAGGACTCCTGTGTCCTGGTCTGCAGTCATGCCAAGCATTAAAAGTGATAAAATCCAAGTAATAAACCCTTTAAGTAATTTTTAATCTATTTTTTTATTTTAAACTTTTCAGAACATTCAGAAAAATATGCAGCATTCTAATTTTTCCTTGTTCACTTTCCAGTCACTCTTTAAATTACTTTTCACTTTAAATTATTGACTTTTTGATTGATACAGAAGTATTGAGTAATAGTCATGTAACAATATCAATCTATATATATTTTTAAAGAGGTAATGTGTCTGTTCCCTTTTCTCCTTCTGGAGTTCCTTTTATATGAAGGTTGAGCTTCTCGTTTGAACTTCTTTGTAACTTCTTTCTGGTTTTTATCTTTTTTGCTACTTACACTTTTTCTAGGTTCATTTCATCTGTTCTACTTTATTTTCTGGCTTTCTCAAAGACATTTTCATTGTACTGAACTTACTTCACAGTCTGAAAAACTATTTTTTTCAGTTCTTTAGCTTCAGCTATTTGTGGTGTCTTAACTCTGTCTCACGGTAAATTGTGTCCTCTTGTAATTTTTCATTTGTGAGCATATATTAAGCAGTATATTATCTGTGTGAATCCTGTATACTCTGGGTTGGCTCTAGTTTTCCTTTCAATCTTATAGATGCTATGGCCCTCTTATTCTGTTTTTCTCAGGCAGCCCTTTCCTGGAGAGCCGGTACAAGGTAGCCAGGTTCTTACCTGTTTTGAGTGCTTTGCCTTCTCTGGTTATCTCGAGCATCAGGAAAATTATATCTTGTATCCGTTCCTCAGACATCCCATAGTGGGGGAAAGGTCAGCTCAGGCATTCCCTCTGCTTAGCCACACTTCATCATGCTGCTTGGATGTATTGCTGCCTGGGAGATTTTCTTAACCCGAACAGGCCCCCCTGCCTGTAGCAATTTCTTCATCTTTTCTGACATACAATTCACCTCTGGTACTTTGGCCCAGAGAGGAGATTAAGATATGGGTCTGATTCTGCCTCTCTTTTCCTGATCTGCCTTCTGCCATTGCTCCTCACTGAATGCCCTGTAGCTCTCAAGCTTGCAGGCTCTGCCATGGGATGCCTGGGAAAGGAAACCACTTGTACTCTTCCATTTTTGTCTGGGTGACACCAGTGTGTCTGCCTCTTCTCCCATTCTTGATAATGCAAAAGAGAATAAAACAGTTTAATAATTTTCAAAAATTTTTCATATTACATTCTCTATTGTGTCTGGCTCAGAAGTTAGGTTTTTTTTTTTTCCCCCATCAGTTATTCCTGCTGTATGTCCTTGCTGCACTCCATGTGCTGACCTTATTTTTTCAGAGCTCCTTCTTTTTAAAGTTAAACTTTATGCATAGAAACAATTTTGAATCTTTCAAAATGCAGATTCTTATTGAGTAAGTCTGGGATAGGGCCTGAGATTGTGCATTTCTCACAGGCTCCCAGGGGTGCTTGTATTGCTGAGCCACACTCCAGTCCATCTCAGAGTTCTAGAGGAGGTGATCTTCTCTGTTTTTTTTTTTTCATTTATCCATTTTATAAGCATTTTTCAAGTCTTATCTGGCCTTGCCACATTCATGAAACCTATCACTTTATTAGTAAACTATTTAAAACAATACCTTGTACAAAGTAAACACTTATCATGTTTTAGATATTGACATGTACATGCACACACATATATCTATCACACTTAATATTACTGCTGTTCTGTAAACCTCTAATGTTGATTTAGAACCTTGTTTTAGTAGTGCATTTTGAGAGAAACCATTTGGTATCATCTTACATGGAAACATCCACTTCCTTAGGAATGACCAAAAACTATAATTAGTGATAATGAATCTTTTATGATTTGGTAAGAGTTCTTTAAGTGTAGTTTTTTTTGATGATATTATTCAGATCTGGCTGATAGAGCCCTGATAATAATGTTTTCCTCTGGTAATATTTGTGATGAGATTCCTTTGTCATGAATAAGTAAAGGACAGTTGCTGCTGCTGGCTGAATGTTTGTATTTCCCCAAAATTCACATGTTGAAACCCTAACCCCCAATGTGATAGTATTTGGAGATGGAGCTTTTGGGAGGTAATTAAGGTTAGATTAGGTCATGAGGGCTGGTCCTTCATGATAAGATTAGTATCCTTATTTAAAAAAAAAAAAAGACCCAGGAGCTCTCTTGCATGTACCAAGAAATGGCCATATGCAACAAAACTCGGTGAGCGCCCTCACCAAGAACCAGACCATTCTGGCCCCCTCATACGATTTCCGGCTTCTTGACCTATGAGAAATAAATGTTATTTAAGCCACCCAGTATATAGTTTTCTGTTATAGCAGGCTTCACTGACTGAGACAGTTGCAAATTCTGATTAAGTTGCTAGTCATTGGACTTGAAATAATCATGCTGCTTTATTATCACTTCAGCTGTTCTAATTTGTAGGTGATGCATACAACATGATTTCCATTGCTTTTAAAAGGAATTCTGATCTTAGAAAACTGCCCTTCATGTTTAGTGATATGATAAATAATTGCAAAATAAGAACTATTTTGTGATTAAACAGCATGTGTTCTATAGTTTATGCTTTCATCATAGTATCATTTACTGGTTGGGCTTAGTTGAAGTTATGACCTCTGGTTCTTATGAAACGTGTAAATTCATTCAACAAACATTTATAGAATGCCAGTTCTGTGGTCTACATTTTCTAAATATATGAGAATGGAAGGCTTTGGGAAGCTGATATATTAAGGTACATAGCAAATTCTTGGAGCATTTCACCGTTAGGTAAAACAATATATTTTTCATCGTTGTTGTTTAGTTACAAGTTTAAACATAAAAACTGGGCTGTGGATTCTTTCTCTCTCTTGTTTGTCTTAGCATGCCTTTGTAGTAAATCATCTTAACTATGTTAGATGAATGCAGTTTATAGGTCAGGTTGAATTTTATTGCTTTTTGTCAAAAACTATTTCAGGCTTTCAGGGCTAAGCAGTAAGTAAATGGACTCCACAGTAATTTATACTGTGCACATGGTGATGCTTAGAATTTTAGAACTAATTTTCTGGAAGGTCTTCAACTGACAAATGTCCATTGTAGACTTAGCAGTCCCATCTGAAACTGTAATTTAAAAAGTAACTAGCATAGAAAAAGTGATTCTGAAAAATATAAAACTCTTAAAGAGATCTTAATAGTGGCCCCCTTCGGAGAATCAGTAGGACTTAGACTTTATAATTCATAGACTTGTGTAGATTTTGAATTGTATTTGGGTATATGTGGATGTTTATGTCCATAGGTGAAAAATATGTTATTTTAAAATTAAAAAAGCAAAACAAAAAAACTTAGAAAATTAGAGCATCTGAATAAGTTTGTCAGAGAAGCAACTTTTAAAAGATACAAGCCAAAAACCATTTTGAAGAATTTCTAGAATGGGTTCATATTCATGGAGAAATAAGTTGAGAATCGAACTTTAATGTTTTAGAATTGAATAGTCTAGAAATGATACACTATAAAGGTTTCTGTGTATTTCCTATCAGTTAGGATTAGCCATTTAGATTTATGATGGTTTTAATAACTATTGTGTGAATGTTTACAACTAATACCTCCAGTTTGTTTGATAGAACTTTTGAAGTAAAATATAGTTATAACTTTCTTATAATGAATCTCCTACATATTTTGAGGTGTTCAGTCTTGAGACTGATATGTGATATTATTAATAGTAATGTAGTCTGAATATCCTTTTTTTTTTTTTTTTGAGACGGAGTCTTAGCTCTGTCGCCAGGCTGGGGTGCAGTGGTTCAATCTTGGCTCACTATAACCTCTGCCTCCTGGGTTCAAGTGACTCTTCTGCCTCAGCCTCCTGAGTAGCTGGGACCACAGGTACGTGCCACCACCCCCGGCTAATTTTTTTGTATTTTTAGTAGAGATGGGTTTTCACCGTGTTGGCCAGGATGGTCTCGATCTCTTGACCTTGTGATCCACCCGCCTCAGCCTCCCAGAGTGCTGGGATTACAGGTGTGAGCCACTACACCTGGCCTGATTTTTGTATTTTTAGTAGAGATGGGGTTCCACCATGGCCAGGATGGTCTCGATCTCTTGACATGGTCATCCACCTGCCTCAGCCTCCCAAAGTCCTGGGATTAGAGGCGCGAGCCACCATGCCCAGCCTGAATATTCTTAATTATATGGAGTATCAGTGTAGGAAGAAAATATAGACATCGCTCTCTTGTTCTAGTATTTAATTATTTTCTAATGCTGCAAAGTATTACAGCTATACTGTAGACATTTAGGAAAGCAAACATTTTAGTTAATTTCTTTTCTCTATACATTTTAAATGGTTGATGTTGTCTTGCAAATGTAACTTTGCACTTTTTCTGGCTAAATATTTATCATTAAACATTTTCTGTAAATCCCACCTATAGTGGCTACATATGTTTTATAGATACTGCATAATTTATTTAATCACACTAATGTTGATAATTGAAGTCTCTCAGTTTTACAGTCATGTACTGTGCTGGAACTATCATTTTATGTATATATCATTGGCTACATTCCTGATTATTTCCTTAAATTACTGGGTTAAAAGTTTTGAACCATTTTAAGGTTTATGGTATGCATATTTAGATTATTTTCCTTCTAAATGGTCCAGTTTCTATCCCTACAGGAGACACGTGAGGCTGCTGTGCTGCTTTGTTTCACCTTACCCTCATCAGCATTGAGTGTTCCTGTAATTATCTGTACTAACTTGATGGGTAAAAATGGCTTCCCACTGTTACTTTAATCTGAAATTTTGGATTTGCTGAGGGGTCCTGTTTTGTAATACTTTGCATGTTTGTATATTCCCCCCTCCCTGTGTACTTTTTGATTTTGTTACTTTTTGACCTAGATAGCTTGTTTTGCTTCATGTTAATGAGAGGATTTAGAATGCCTTAAATTGTTGGCCCATATATCTATTCCTTGAGTGGTTTTAATAAGGCATTTTAAAATTCACTTAATTTTATGTGCCTTCAGGATATACATCCTAAAGTAGAGAATAATTTGTTAAACAAGAAGAAAAAATGGAAAGTAAAATAGAAAAGATTGATTCATTCATGTTAGCATTGAAGACCTACATACTCTAAACAAAGTGGGACCAAACAGCATACAATCTGTATCCCCCATGTTTATATGGAACTGCAGATTACAATGAGATGCCTTGCATACCCATCAGAACCAGACAATACCAAATGTTGACTTGACAGCTTTAATATACTATGGGTTGGTAGCATCAGTTGGTAAAACAGTTTGGGTAAAGCTTTGTCAATACTTAGTAAAGATATGCGTACCTTTGAATCAATAATCCCACTCCTAGGTATGGATTCCAGAGAGAGTTGTACATGTCCCAGGAAAAATATTTACTACAACATTGTTAGTAATAGCAAAATTTTGAGGTAACTAAATTGTTAATCATCGTGAGTGAATAAATATGTGAGCAGTAATGAATAAATAAATGAGGGTATATATATATAAAGTGAAATGCTATGTTAGGACCATGCAAATGAAATACTATACAGAGAAAGTGAATGTATGATAAATCTCAGTGACAATGCTAAATATGCACTTTGTAAAGTGATATGCTTTATGACGCATTCGTATAAAGTTAAATCCTCAGAACTATACCATATGTTTATAGGTACAAACATACATATGAAAAGTGTAAAGAAATGCAGGGAGAGGATAAACATCAAATTCAGAGGGTTGGTTACTTCTGAGGAGGCAGAGAGGGAAGTGAATCAGGAGGATGCATCTAGGGTACTGCAGTGTTTAATTCTCAAGCCGGATGCTAGACACACAGATGTTTATTATCTTATTTTCTAGATATTTTTATATGACCGAAATATTTCATAAATAAACAGAACTTTTGTTATTGTAGGATCCATCTCAATTTTGGCATACTTCCTGTGATTTCACATCCCGTTCTTTCCCAAGCCTTGTTTACTCCTCATTGCATTGCATTGTCCATCCATCATCCTCCTTTTTTCCATTTTTACACAAGTTCCTCTTTTGTAATGTCCTCCTACCTGGTCTTCCTCTCTACATGCTTCCCGCCCTTTAGTCTCTATCAGTCCTCCAGAATGACAGCTTTGATCGTATCAGTAATTGGCCAGAAGTCATTAGTAGTTCTGGTTATTTACAGAATATCTTTCTCTTTATTAGCATGGACTTCAGAAGCCTCTGTGGTGTAGCCTCCACCCTGCATTTCCATACTTCCCATGATTCTCCCTTGCCACAGTCAGAGAACTTCTCCTGCTTTCCCATCTTGATATTGTTGGTTATGTTGTACCTCTTTCTGGGAGTGCACTTCCACCCTTAACCGTTTCTAGATCTGTCCAGGCATGTTCATGAGCAGAGCTGGAGAGAGCTTTTCTCAAAGTTGAATAATATCTGGATTCTTAATAAAACAATTCTTACAGATTTCTAATATTGATTTAAATATATTGCAAAATCACTTCAATATATAAAACTATGAAAACATATAATTAGGTATAAAAATGTTTCTCACTTCTAGATAACCACAAAGCTAGAAAAAATTACACACAAAACCACAAACCAATAGAGTTCTCATTAACATGACTTACTCTGTATTGGTTGTGATGTCAATCAGCCATAAACTGCTTTTGCATGTGGCATGCCTACTATGAAATGCCACAAGATGTCTCAATTCTTTCCTCCTCTTTCTTTAATTGCAAAGTCCTCATTCCTGGGTGCTCCCGCCTCCAGTGGAATAAATGCCTCAATGAAGCATCATCATGAATGAAAAGGCTTAGTAGTGTTCCCCACCAAGTGCCTGTATTTGTACCTGAAAAAAAAATCTGTTTCTTTCAAACTGCCTAAGTGCAGATTCATTTGATAAATATTAAATTCGCTACTGTCTGCTATGAACTGTGTCAAAGGTTGTGTGGATCCGAACATCTGTCAAACATGGATCCTGCCCTCAAGGAGTTTAGTGGCAAAAGAAGCAAAGGACACATTGTTTAGGAAGGGATAAATGCTTGGGGGTGTGATTTGAACTTGTCCAGGGAGGCATCTGAATTTCAGGTTCGGAGCTGTGAATGCATAGCCATTGAGCTATTAAAGGGCACAGGCAAGAATATGAAGTTGACATGTTTATTTTTAATTTTTTTCACTTTGTTCTCCTTTCATGGACTCTTTTCATTTTTTAAATGTACTTTATTTCCTTCAGTTTTCTAGAACTGAGTTAGATAGTATTATCTCATGTTACAAAGCAGGAAATTTTTGACAGATAAAGAATTTGCCCAAGACGTACTGCTAGTAAGTGGCCAGGCTGGGTGTTGTCTCCTTGTGTACTGCCTCTCAGTCCTCTGTTAGGCCTTCTGTTCTTATTTCATGTGCACATCTGCAATTATGCAATTAAATTGTATTTTTCCTTCTGTTAGGGAGACAGGGCCTGGTCAAAATGTCTGTTGAATAAATTAATGAACAATTATATCTTATGATGAAATAATTAATAACTACAACACCATTATTAACTGATATACCCAACAGGTGTTTAAATTAGATCATTTAAAAGACTAAGCCTTCCATGTCCATTGAAAGAGGTCAGTGTTCTGTTTTTACAGAAAGGGGTTAAAGAAATCAACTTAAGGACATAATCTGGGGTTATATTCAGTCTCAGTTCTTCTTCCTACATTATTTATGTCTAAATATTTCAAATGAAAAGTAAAATTTATTTTTAAAAACCTGAGGCAATTAAATATCCTGAATCTTTGACGAGAAAAGTGAATTATACCTAATATACTGTATTTACCGAAGAATGTAGACTTTTATGTTTTAGAAAGGTTTTTTTTTTTAACATCAGTTACTTTCCCATTAACCAAAGTCACTAAAATATTACATTCGTGTTAACGTATCACAATGTAAAAATATTCCTCTCATTCATGATAGGAATAGAGATTCCCAAAGGGTAGTTAAGTTAATCAAGCTTGTCATGTCAGAGATTGTCTTCAAGAAAAATCAACGTGTTCGTTTTAACTTTGTATTCTTTTTCTTTCCATTAATATAGCTATAATATAGTTTTACATCCTTGGTTTTGATTACACAATGTGTCTTAAAAATCGGTAAGCTCTAGTTAATGCTTGTATTTTTATATTAACTTTAAAGTATTTTTAAGCATTGATTTGTCTAATTGTCAAATTGGAAGTAAAACTATTTACAGTTCTAAAAGTTAACTTGGAATAATGTCGGAGGTACTTTTTCTCTGTTACAGTAGGACAAAAACAGTGAGGTGGTTAATAAACAAGACACAGGTGGCTGAGGTAGGATGCATATTCCATCTGACATGCTAAAATAGTGAAACTATACAAGAGAGTGTTTCTGGTGAGTTTATTTTGGGTACTTGTATTAGTTAATGGCCTTAACATTCTGAAACATGGCCCTAAAATACTTTTTTCCTGAAGTCATCAAGAAGGTTTACATCTTTTGTGCCATAGTCAAGAAGGAGAAAATAAATTTAGGTAACACAAAGCGATATTTTTTTTTCTTGCACTTCAGTGATTACATAGTTTTCTTATAATCTTAGTATCTTCTGTAACTTCTGTTTCCTTGAGTATAACTCCTAGAAATATTTCAGGCAGACAATTTACATACATTTCTATTGAAATCAGGCTTACATAGTCATTGAGCTGATTTCTTTTTTGTTTTTTTTTGAGAGTATCTCACTCTCGTCAGGCTAGAGTGCAGTGATGTGATATCGGCTCACGGCAACCTCTGCCTCCCAGGTTCAAGTGATTCTCCTGCCTCAGCCTCCCAAGTAGCTGGGACTATAGGCACCTGCCACTATGCCCAGCTAATTTTTGTATTTTTAGGAGAGACTGGGTTTCACTATGTTGGCTGGGATGGTTTTGATTTCTTGACCTCATGATCTGCCTGCCTCAGCCTTCCAAAGTGTTGGGATTACAGGAGTGAGCCACTGAGCCCCGCCTGATTATTTTTTAAATTAATTAATTAATTATTTTTGAGAGGGCCTTGTTCTGTTACCCAGGTTGGAGTGCAGAGACATGATCTGGGCTCACTGCATCCTCAACTTCTCAGGCTCAAGTGATCCTCTTGCCTCAGCCTCCTAAGTAGCTGGGACTATAGGCACTTACCACACCCAGCTAAATTTTGTATTTTTTGTAAAGACAGGGTTTCACCATATTGCTCAGCCTGGCCTCAAACTCCTGTACTCAAGTAGTCTGCTCGCCTTGGCCTTCCAAAGTGTTGGGATTACAGGCATGAGCCACTGTGCATGGCCACTGAGCTGATTTTTTTGTGTGAAAAGAAATAGAAGATATACTTTTATTTTCATTGTTATTTTATGGTTATAATATCTTGTGTTTAATCTCGTTTGTAAACATTTTGTTAATGGTGTATTTTTAAGCTTCTGTGTGAACTTGGTGAATTTCACACAGTTGGCGTAGTTATGAAAAACTAGGATTAAATTTGGTGCACAGGAATTTTAGAAATAAAGCCCTAATTCCCCCCAAGTTCTTGGTGGGTTTGCTCTGGAAAGGGTGGCAGGAATGAGGTGACAACATGATATTTGAACACTGTGTATACATTAATTTCCAGACTGAGGTTATCTAGGGCTACCAGTTTTTATTTGGGTGTTTCTTACAGAAACAAGCCTCTAGCATACTTTATATTATTTACTACAGTAACTTTATTTAGGTTCATTGCTGACAAATAACAGTTTAACTTTTACATCATCTTTTAGAATTTGTTCTTTATATTAAAGGAAATGATGTGTACATTTTATATTTAAGAGAAAATATAATATTTTCCTGAAAATGGTATTTACATTTGCAAGAAATTGGTTTTGATTATTGTCACTGGAGCTTTGGACTCAGCAATAGCTTTCTGGGCTGTGTTCCAGAATTATATGAGAGCTGTAATTGTGAAAGACTTGGATTTACAATTTACTAGGTTATAGATAAAATATTTTGTAAAATAAATTATTTTTCTATAAAATATGGTTTCAATGAGATATATTACCACAGGAAAGTTACCTATTACATATTCAGAAAAAAAACATACATTGTTTATTTTTTCATTATAACCTCCTTTTGAATTTAAGTGTAAATGTATTGTTTGCTATAAATGTATTTCTAACTGAAGTGATTTTTCAAGATTACTGACTCAATATGTGGGATTATGCAATTTTTGAAGTATTGAGCTCTTCTTGGTAAAAGAAAAAGTTTAATACTTTTTATATTCTCCTTATGTGAAGGAAGTTGATACTAATCAAACCCAGGAATTATTTTGTTATTTGGATATTTTAATCAACATTGAATTGTTTTTTTCTTATGTAAAAAGTAAACGCAGTCATTGATACATTATCAACTTCAGTAATATCTAATTCTGTATTTCTATCCAATAGTACATATGTAGTGCACAAAAATGATTTCTCTGGGTCTCTGTAAGATCTATAATATTAAATAAAATTTTAGTGATTTCAGTTAGGTAGTTAGAGGTTATGTTTTTATTTATTCTGAAATAAAGTGATTTCATCAGGATTAAACAAAACTTCTATGTGCTTAACCTTCTTTAAATATATTTTATGTAGTCTAGTTTTCAAGACTTTGTACTCTTTGTCATTAAGGTGTCAAAGTCAATGAGTAGGCTGGTGCCTTTATTATTGAAGATCAGTGATTATAATTGAAGTTTTGAAATTTTAAGTAGCAGTGGCATTCCAGGAGGAATGATAGCAGAGTTGTGCAGTTAGATGTTTAAGAAAAAAATATACTCAGTATGTCACTGAGCAGGCTATTAGAAAGCTGCCAGGCACAGTGGCTCACACCTTAATCCAAGCACTTTGGGAGGCTGAGGCGGGCAGATCACAAGGTCAGGAGTTCGAGACCACCGTGGCCAATACGTTGAAACCCCATCCCTACTAAAAATAGAAAAAAAATAGCCAGGCATGGTGGTGTGCACCTATAGTCCCAGCTACTCGGGAGGCTGAGGGAGAAGAATCACTTGAACCTGGGAGGAAAAAGTTGCAGTGAGTTGAGATGACGCCACTGTATTCTAGCCTGGGTGACAGAGCGGGACTCTGTCACACACACACACACACACACACACACACACAAACACACACACACACACAGAGAGAGAGAGAGAGAAAGAAAGCTAATGTACATATCAACAAGCAAGTCGTCTCTCTTCCCTGTGAAATTAAAAAACTAAGAGCTGTTAGAGCAGGCATTAGTTTTCTGAGGATGCATTGTTCATTTGCATAATCTCACTTTTCCAGTTCTAAAAAATATGTTATACTCATTAGACATTTATTGTGTGCTTATCATGTACCATGTGTCCTGTTAAAAGAAATGAAAGAAACTATGGAAAGAAAAGGTTCTTATACTCTGGATGTAGCAGTGAATAAGAAATTTAAGATTTCCTTTTGCAAGGTGAATCAAACTCCTCCAGTGTATGTTATGTTATGTCATGTCATATCTACCCTAATAAAGCTTTTTTTTTTCTTTTTGAGATGGTGTCTTGCTGAGTTACCTAGGCTAGAGTGCAGTGGGTGCAGCCATAGCTCACTCTAACTTCAAACACCTGACTCAAGTGATCCTCCTGTCTCAGCCTCACAAGTAGCTGGGACTACAGGTGCATGCCACCACTCCCAGCCATGTTTTTTTTATTTTTTACTTTGTAGCGATGGTGTCTTGCTCTGTTACCCAAGTTGGTCTTGAACTCCTGGCCTCAAGTGATCTTCTCATTGCAGCCTTCCAAAGTCATGGAATTACAGGAGTGAGCTACCGTGCCCAGGTGAAGGAGGGCTTTTGAGTACTGAAATGAGTCATTGCTTTCTAATTCTGTAAACTTTTTAGCAGACTGTATGTTTTAGAGCAGGTTTAGGTTCACAGTACTATTGAGCAGAGAAGGTACAGAGATTTCCCATTTATCCCAGCCCCCACATATGCATAGATGCCTCCATTATCAACATCTTCCACCAGAGTAGTGGATTTGTTAACAATGGGTGAACCTACAGTGACACATCGTCTTTCAAAGTCCATAGTTTTACAATAGGGTTTACTCCTGGTGTTATACATTCTGTGGGTTTGGAAAAAGGCATAATTACATATCCAACATTATAGAATCACACATAGTAGATTCACTGCCCTGAAAATTCTCTGTGCTTCTCCTATTTATTCTCCCTCCCACCTTATGCTAAGCAACCACTGATCTTTCTTTTTACTGTCTCCATAGTTTTCTCTTTTTCAGAATGTCATATAGTTGAAATCATGTAGTATGTAGCCTTTTCAGATTAGCCTTTTACACTTAGTAACATGCACTTAAGTTTCCTCCATGTCATAGCTTGATTATTTATTTTTAGAGCTGAATAATAGTCCATTGTTTGAATGCATCACAGTTTATCTATTCACCTACTGAATAATATCTTAGTTTGTTCAAATTATGGTAATTATGAATAAAGCTACTGTAAACATTCATGTGTAGATATTTATCTGGACATGTTTTAAATCCTTTTGTGCAAAAATGGACAAAATTTCTGGATAGTATGCTAAGAGTAAGTTTAATTTTGTAAGAAAGTACCATACTGTATTCCAAAAAGGCTATAACATTTTGCATTTGCAAAGTGAAAGTTCCTGTTGCTCCACATTCTCACCAGCATTTGGTGGTGTCGGTGTTCTGGATTTTGGCCGTTCTAATAAGTGTGTAGTGGTATCTTATTGATACTTCAATTTGCATTTTCTTTATGACATATGTGAAGCATGTGTGTGTGTGTGTGTGTGTGTGTGTGTGAGACACAGTCTCACTCTGTCACCCAGGCTGGAATGCAGTGGCATGATCTCAGATCACTGCAGCCTCTGTCTTCTGGGTTTAAGCAATTCGCCTGCCTCAGCCTCCAGGGTAGCTGGGATTACAGGTGCGCACCAGCATGCCCAGCTAATTTTTTTTTTATTTTTAGTAGAGATGGGGTTTCACTGTCTTGACCATGCTGGTGTCGAACTCCTGACCTTATGTAATTTGCCTGCCTTGGTCTCCCACAATGCTGGGATTACAGGCGTGAGCCACTGTGCCCAGCCCTGAAACATCTTTTTATATGCTAATTTTCTGTCTGCATATCTTCTTTGGTGAGGTGTCAAGGTTTTTAGCCCATTTTTAAATTAAGTTGTTTTTTTAGTGTTGAGTTTTAAGAGTTCTTTATGTATTTTGTGTTTTTAAAAATACGTATTAGTTTTTGAACTGAAAAATAAAACCTTTGTGTATTTTGGATAATAGTCCTATTATCACAGTGTATTTGGCATGTTTTTCCCAGTCTTGTCTGTTCATTCTCTTGATAGTGTTTTTCAAAAAATATAAGTTTTTTATTTTAATGAGGTCTAGCTTGTTCATTCTTTCATGGATAGTTTGCCTTTGGTATTATATCTAAGTCATCACCAAACCCAAGGTGATGGAGATTTTCTCCTTTTATGTTCTTGGAGTTTTGTAATTTTGCATTTTACATTTAGATCTATGATCCATTTGATTTAATTTTTGTAAAGGATGTAAGGTCTGTGGCTAGGTTATTATTTTTTTTTTTTGCATGTGAATATCCGGTTCCATCACCATTTGTTGAAAAGACTGCCTTTTCTCCATTGTCAAGTATTGCCTTTACTCCTTTGTCAAACATCAGTTGACTTCATTTATGTGGATCTGTTTCTGGGTTCGTTGTTCTGGTACATTGATCAATCTCTCTGTTCTTTCACCACTGCTGTACTGTGTTGATTATGATGGGCTTATAGTAAGTCTTAAGAACAAGTAGTGTCAGTATTCCAACTTGGTTCTTCTCCTTCAGTATTGTATTGGTTACTCTGGATCTTTTCTCATATACAGTTTAGAATCATTTTGTTGATACCTACAAAATAATTTGCTGTCTAATTCCATAACTCTTAATGAGGTTTTTGTTTGCTTATTGAGTATTCTAATATTTAGCAGCGTTTCCACATATTTATGAAATTCTTGTTTTCTAAAGGGTAACTAGTATGGTTTGGCTCTGTCCCCACCCAAATCTTACCTTGAATTGTAATTCCCATAGTCTTCACATGGGAGGGAACTGGTGGAAGGTAATTTAATCATAGGGGCCGTTACCCTCATGCTGTTCTCACGATCATGATTTCTCATGAGATCTGATGCTTTTATAAGGGGACTTTCTCCCTTTAACTCACTTACTTCTCTTCCTGCTGCCATGAAGAAGGATGTGTTTGCCTCCCCTTCTGCCATGATTGTGTTTCCTAAGGCCTCCCCAGCCATGCTGAACTATGAGTCAATTAAACCTCTTTCCTTTATAAATTACCCAGTCTCAGGTATGTCTTTATTAACAGCATGAGAACAAACTAATACAGTGACCTTTAAATAAATAGTCACAGTATAAATGGCACAGTATCACTTGTTTTCTCAGTTTGCACCACACTATTCATGCCAGACTCAGGAAATCCATACCTTTCAAATTTCTCCCAGTTCATCCTGGGATATGTAGGAAGGACCTTTCAGCTATAATCTTTGACCTGTGGCCCTTGGATTCCACATGAACTCTTACCATTTTCTTCTTTTATCACTATGACTCACAGTGGCAATGTCTTCTAAAGCTGTTGATGTTAGAGGTGGCATAGTTTCTGCCATTGCCCACCACCCACCACAAACATGCTGATACTGCTGATGCCCAGGTTGAGTTTGCTGTGTCTATCTTGTGGCCTCGAAGTGTTCCTTGTGATGTTCTCCATGTCAAGCTGAGAGTACCATCCTGGACTACATAGTAAATGTATCTTATGCTGCTGGCTCAAGTCCTGGTGGCTTGTGCTCTCACAGTCCCACAGAGACTTTTGTGAAACAGTTCATTGTGGGATTTACTTGCTTGTTTATTTGCAGTGCCCTTATGCCCTATTTCAGTCCAAGTCCAGATGGACTGGTCTAAGTGACACCATACTCAGAAACACCGATCTGAGACTTGTGCTTTGTTTTTAAGCCAGGCTGTGTGGATTGATACCTTCTACCCCCACCTTGAGAGATGTCTAGAAAAGCCTAATTTCTATGTAAGCAAGCATATCTAAAGTTTAGTCAGTACTCTTATTGGCTCATAGCAGACACTTGAGATATTTAAGTTTACTGTCATCTTTTTTTAAAAATTATGATTGATGCATAATAATTGAATGTAATTATAGGTTACATCATGATGTTTTAATACATGTATACATTGTGTATATGATCAAATCAGGGTAATTAGCATACCCACAAATTTAAACATTTTTTATTTCTTTGTGCTGAGAACATTCAGCAAAATATTCTTTGTTTCCTTTTTGGATGGCGGAGAATCTTTAGTTGTGGTTCTCTCCAGGTAGATTTTCTTGATTTCACTTTTTTGTATTATACTAAAAGAGTCTAGTGTTCAAGCAGGCTGAATTTAGTTTGAATCTCAGCTTCCTTGCTGGTGGTGTGATTGTGACACATTTCCATATTTCTGAGGAACTCAATCTCCTTATCTGTGATATTGACAGAAAACACATCTCATAGGGATGTGTGAGGACTGCAGATATATGTTAAGTGTACTGGGCACGTGCTATATACTCTTTATGTGGTAGTAATGTTGACCTCTCTGAGTTGGTTGTATCACTTATTTGCTGTCAGTAAATAAAGGAATCCCTCTTGTTACTTGGCGTCATAGGTCTGTACTCAGAGGCAACTCTATAGCACATCAGTTCCCTTAAGCCTCTCTGGGAAGATGTCTGCTGCTTCTGTAAATAGTACACCAACACTCTACAAGTGACTTTTGCATACTCTAGGTAGCCTCTCTTCTAAGTTAGTTTATTTTAGACAGTTTTTTTCTTAAAAATGCAGTAGTCAGAAGAGTGTAGATTAAAAAAACAAACAAAAACATCTCATGGAGCCCAGCTTCTCTGTAAATTTTTTGGACCTCATTTTGGTTACTAGAAAAAATGGAAATAATGAGACAAGTGATCTTTTAAGAACTTTTTTGGATTTAAAAAATCCATTATTCTGTAAGAGAATATCTGTTATGCTCAATTTTGTATTTTGGGCAGGTGGCTTCCATATATCTAGGATGTATTCTGGCATTTCCGGTGTGGAATTATCAAGTAAGCATCCAGGAGAAATACAGTATAAGTCAAAGTTTGGAAGTTGACCAGACAGCTTACAGCCCCTTTTGGTTTTAGTCTGCAAAGATTTTCATCACATTTTAAAAGTGAATACTTGCTATTCATTTGCGAATCAAATTCTTCATTTTAAGCTATTTGCCGATGGATCATCTGTAGTGATTTTGTCAATGGTAACTTTTAAGAAGAATATTATTTTGAATTGTTATAGCCCATTATATTCTTCAGGCCATTATAAAAATCTGTTTTATTAAGGAGAATATTTTGGTAAAACAATTTGAGTATTTCCTAAGGAAGACAAAAAGTATATTTGTATATTCTTTTGATTTAATTCCATTATTTAGTAATAGTTCTAATTTTTAGAAAAAAAATTGTACGATATCTTTCAGTCTTCTCCAGAACACCAAATTTCCACAAATCAAGTGGCTCCCTAGTTAATCACATCTAATAAGTGCTGAATGAAAGTATGTTAACAGACTTTCAAAATGTAGTACCCTTTTGATTCTTTAATATGCTAATGTGAATTGCGAATCCTCAAAAAGAACGTAGAGTATACACCTATTAAGCTATGTAGTTTAGTATCCAAAGAACACATATCGGGATTGTTCACAATATTAGTGTTCCAAGGATACAGTTTGTGAGAAGCTCATTATATAGTACTTTGTAGTTTATAAAGTACTGTTGCATTATTACCTTATTTGTTTCTGACAACCCTTTTAGGTGTTTTGTGGGTCCAGGTACATGAGCATCTGAGAAATTGTTGCTACATGTTGAAGGCACATACTTATTTTACTTGGAAATTAATTTGTGTTAAGAAGGAAATTAGAATGTTAAATCAGCAACAATATGTTGTTTTGATAAGCATTTGAGGAGTTAATTGAGTACAGCTCTGGTGATTACCGAGAAATCTGTTAGAGGACGTTGACACAAAGAATGAGAGTTTAAAAATGTCAGCTATTTTACCTCTGGGCATGCTAGTGAAATTTTCCACCCAATTATGTTTGTGTCAACAACAAAGAATTTCTTTAAATGTCATATATTTTTAGTAGTGCATTATGGCTGTGCAGCATAAGCTCTCTTAGTTTTTATTAAATTTAAATATGTTAACCTATAATGTTATTGTTAATGCTGTACTTGTTTCTAAAGTGGGTGCTCTGCCATTCAAAATACTCTGAATCATAGACTGATAGGAAGTTGAGTCCAAAGAGATTTTTTTTTAGCACCTCATGCTTTATCCTCCTCTTCATAAAGCTGAAATTACCCCTGAAACTACTGGATCATGGAATTATACAGTATGATTGAAAGTCACCGGAAAGGTGCTCAATTTTTTATTTACTGGTAGATGCTTATACAGTGCTTACCATTTGCCACCCTATGTCCTAAAGGATCTATAAATATCAGGTTATTTAATTAATAGTTATTGAGTGTCTGTGCTGTGGTCTGAATGATTGGGTCCCTCCAAAATTCTATGTTGAAGCCCTATGATGGCATTTGGAGGTGGGGCATTGGGGAGGTAATTGGGTTGGAGTGAGGTCACAGAAGGGAGTCCTCTTGATGGGATTGGTGACCTTATAAGGGGATGAAGGGACCAGAGTTCTCTACCATGTGAGGATTCAGCAAGAAAGTGGCTGCCTGTAAACCAAGAAGAGGGCCCTCACCAAGAACCTGACCATGCTGGCAATTTGATCTCAGACTTCTAGCCTCCAGAACTGAGAAATAAGTGCTTGTTGTTTAGGCCGCCCAGTCTGTGATACTCTATTATAGCAACCCAGACTAAGATAGTCTGCTCCTGTGCCAGGTATTTAGCCTGGTATTTAAAGCATTTTATGAAATTCTGCAACACCTTACTGAAGAAGTTTGTATTATTTTACTCCGTTTTTAGATGAGGAAACAGATACTCTTCTAGAAATCTCCTGCTTCTCAAACTGAAGGTACACAGCTGTATGGCAAGGTAAATACAAGCAATAGGAAAAGAACTATCCTACAGCTTTAGGATTTGGCTTTGTTGTTGCATGAACAAAATCAGCTGAATTCTTTTCAGCTTTATGTTTTCAAAGAGAAAGTTATTCTTGGAGCTTACCAGTTCAGTATCGATGGAAAATCTCTCTACCTACAAAGAAACCGTTTGTTCCTGGGTTGAATGAATACTTTGAACAACACCTTGAGGTTGGGGATAGATGATTAAGATGCATACCTGAGATAAGTAATAAAATGGTCCTTATTTAGCCACACACTAGGATTTGGTTTTGAGACATCCTGTGGGAAGAGATTTAAGAAAATTGAGGTGGCCTTCAGTGAAGAGAAACAGTAAAGAAGAATGGAAGTATGTGGGTGAAATTGGTAGGTTTCTGCTCTTCACTGTTTGATGTTAATCTTGTTCTTGTCTTCCCACAAAATCTGTAAAGTGTTTGCTTTAAGAAATGATTGTAAAACTGGATTGTTTTAAGGAACGCGGCCAAGTACTGACAATAGCTTCAAGGAAGACTTAGAGGACTTGCTGAGACATCCAAGAGTGGCTGACATGTCTGGGTTTCATCTATCTATCTGGGACTCGTGTTTATTTCCTCTGGCAGTGTGTGTTGGTTCTCTTTTATATAGCATCTGAAGGTTTTACATGTTTGGAATACAGAATGGTCCCTATCCCCCAGAACCCCTCAATATTTTATTTAAGCTACATAATTTTAATTTTGTAGTCATCTTTATCATACACCTCAGCATGCATACTACTAGCCCTTCTGTAGGTAGACTCATACCTGTTTACGAAATGCAGTGTGTTCTGAATGGTAGTGAGTTCTTAACACCTTGCTTGATCTCTACATGTCCTTTTCATAAGATGGTCTGTTCTTATTAGATTCTCCATCACTCCAGTGTGTCTTCAGTGTACTCTTGACTGTTGGGACATTAATTATATTCAACTGAAATTCACTTATGTAACTACTTAGCTCAAACCAGTAACACATATTTGAGAAACTGAACTTTTTGAGTCCAAGTTCTGTATTTTGCATTAATTTAAACATGTGAAGATAGTTTTAGCCCATTTTTGTTGAATTTTTAGATATTTGGAGACAATAGTTTTCCTTTTGTCTTTGTGCCTACTTCATAGTCAATGTGTGAATTCTGTAGCATATAATCCACATGTTGATACTGACTTTTTAATCAATCTTTGAATAGAATTGTCCCACCAGATACAAACCTACCTAAATGAACTAGAAACCAGCCTTGTATTCTTGTATTGAACATAAGAATACCATGGGCATATTGTAACAGTATCACTGAAATTAGACTACTCTAGGCTTCAGATATACTTCATGCCTTTTTTCCTGTATCTAATAGTCTTATCAAAATAGAACTGATCTTTTATAGTGAACCTATGTTACTTTGTCATATTGTGCTTTCTTTTTCTTTTTTTGGGGGTGTGGGTGGGGGGGATGGAGTCTCGCTCTGTCACCAGGCTGGAGTGCAGTGGCGTGATCTTGGCACACTGTGACTTCCACCTCCTGGATTCAAGCGATTCTCCTGCCTCAGCATCCCCAGTAGCTGGGACTACAGGCAGGTGCCACCATGCCCAGCTCATTATTTTACTTTTAGTAGGGACAGGGTTTCACGATGTTGTCCAGGATGGTCTTCATCTCTTGACCTTGTGATCTGCCCGCCTCAGCCTCCCAAAGTGTTGTGATTACATGCCTCAGGCCACTGCACCTGGCTACTTTCTATTTGAGTACTCACATTTTATCTTTTAATGAGTCGCCTTCATAATTGGCAGAAGTTGACTCTAGACTTTACCGAATTTTCTCACTCTTTCAATTTAGGGCATTTGTCCATCTCTGTTTTTCTCTAACATCCTCCATGATTTCCCAAATATCCTTTGATGAGTTTACAAAGATACCAGTCATTGGAGAAGCAAAAACGATGATTTAATAATAGCTGGTTGACATCTCAGAGCATTAGTATACCACTTATTTCTTTACTTGACCTGTTTAATAGCGATGGAGAAGCATCGGGAAAAAAGATATATAAAAAGTTAGAAAATAAACCTATGAGAAAAAAGCTAAAATGGCATTATTTGTCTCCAAAAAAGACAAAGCTCAGACTTTATATGTGAGGATGTATTGTAAAGGCCAGCTGTTTTGCGCGTTCCACCAAGACCAAACTGAAGGAAATTGATTTAAGCCATATTATTCAAGGATTTGTATTGAGTATTAATAGGAGTTTTATGATTCTGAATATTGTTTATTTCTGGAGTGACTTTTTGGTAGAAGTTGTGATTTTTTCCTCCTCTTAAATCTCTAAAAATAACATCAATTTTCATCTCTCAGTAATGTTGTACAGTGTTCCCAAAGGCTAAAAGAGATACTAGTGACCTTTCAAGTCCTTTCTAGCTCAGTGACTTTGTCTTTTCACAGATCTCACCCCATATCTAGAGATCTGTTGCATTAGAGTCACTTTTGTTCTTTCTTTGTTATTTAAAGAGCTGTTAACATTCCATCATGAATCTGCTAATGCAGAGGTGACCCTGCAGTTTAATAAAATATTCTCCATGTAAAAATAAAGATCCACTTTATATGTTTATGTAAAATATAAATACTTTATATGGTATTTCTGTTATTTAAAAAACATGAGCTATTTGATAAATATTATTATTATTATTTTTTGAGACAGAGTTTCGCTCTTGTTACCCACGCTGGAGTGCAATGGCGTGATCTCGGCTCACCGCAACCTCTGCCTCCTGGGTTCAAGCAATTCTCCTGCCTCAGCCTCCCGAGTAGCTGGGACTACAGGCACACGCCACCATGCCCAGCTAATGTTTTTTTTTTTTAGTAGAGACGGTGTTTTACCTTGTTGACCAGGATGGTCTCGATCTCTTGACCTCGTGATCCACCCGCCTTGGTCTCCCAAAGTGCTGGGATTATAGGCGTAAGCCACTGTGCCCGGCCGATAAATATTATTTTTAAAGACAGTGTTTATTTGCAGTTTACCTTCAGAGTTCTGGCAGATATTAATTGAACATGCTATGCATTTATTTTTATTTTTTAATTCAAATACCATAATTTTATGGTTAACATACTCTGTAACTAGAAGTAGTTTTTAGTATAATACTTTCTTTTTTTTTTTTTGAGACAGAATTTTGCTCGTTACCCAAGCTGGAGTGCAATGGCGCCATCTCGGCTCACCGTAACCTCGGCCTCCTGGGTTCAGGCAATTCTCCTGCCTCAGCCTCCTGAGCAGCTGGGACTACAGGCACGCACCACCATGCCCAGCTAATTTTTTGTGTTTTTATATAGAGATGGGATTTCACCATGTTGACCAGGATGGTCTTGATCTGTTGACCTCGTGATCCACCCGCCTCAGCTCCCAAAGTGCTGGGATTACAGGTAGTATAATACTTTTTAAAAATTAGATTATCAAAAGAACAAATGCTATTTGAGAATATATCTCTCAAAATTTCTGATTTGGAAATAAATCATAGATAAAAAATCAAGGTAAGGCCAGGCGTGGTGGCTCATGCCTGTAATCACAGCACTTTGGGAGGTTGAGATGGGTGGATCACAGGGTCAGGAGTTCGAGAACAGCCTGGCCAATATGGTGAAACCCCTTCTCAATTAAAAATACAAAAATTAGCTGGGCATGGTGGTGCACACCTCTAGTCCCAGCTTCTCGGGAAGCTAGGGCAGGAAAATTGCTTGAACCTGGGAGGGGTAGGTTGCAGTGAGCCGAGATCACACCGCTGCACTCCAACCTGGCAACAGAGCGAGACTTCATCTAAAAAAACAAGTAAATATGAATATGTAAAATATTTTAATAGCAGTTACTGCACCATTTAGACAGTATCATCCCATTTGACCTTTGTTACTTTCTCTTCTTTGAGAATTAAAGATAGGGAGGGTAAATTAATATAAAACCTTGGACTCCTGGATTTCAGCTTACAAGTAGAGATTTTGGGCAATTTACTTAATCTTTGTTTGTTAAACCTCAGTTTTACCATTTATAATCTAGCATGGTAATGGCATACTAATTGTTTAGATTGCTGGAAAAATAAATGCAGAATTCTAAGAATAGTGCTTGTCACATAGAGCTATAAAGATTATTATTTTTATACATTAACAACAACAGATTACAGTTTACTAACTGCCTTTCACTAGGCATTGTGCTAAGCAATGAGCATGTAAGGACAAAAATATTCCATTCTTGCATTGGGGAATCTTTCATCCTTGTATTGGAAACATAGATAGAAACAAGTAATTGTGATATGAGTGATCATAGACATGCAATCTTCAAGAAAGTGGAGTTGGATTTGATCATGGGAGAAAACAGAATTTCAAAATTATTTAAAAAAACAGAGGGGGTTACTATTTCTTTAGATTGTTCTCCTGTTAGCAAAATAGATTGATACGTTATTCTTACAAGTAATCACAAAATAGAAATAAACAATTTTCCTTTGCTTGAATTTAAATGATTGTGTTTAGAAGACAGTTGAAATGGAGAGCCTCTCTGTTCAATTTACATACTGATATTTATTCTAAGTTGATTTTAGGATTACTTATAGTGAATTTATAGTCAAATGTTGTTTATTTAACTCTACATGTGATAATTAATTTTTGTCCCTTAAAATGACATGGGTGCTTTGACAATATCTATATTTATATTTTCCGTTTCATTCCCCCACCCCTCACTAATACTGCTGTCATAGAGTGGGGATGACATGTGACAAACGAATCTTCTACATATAATGCTTTATAAAATACATGTGTATATCTGTGGTTCTTAAAAGTGATTTACTCCAGTTTCCCAAACAGGTTCCAGGTGCTCTTCCCTTTTCAGTCTTTAGGTTTAAAGTTGACAAGATGTATAAAGCACTTTTGTCATTTAAGGCTTATTTGGCATGATTAGGGTATATTAGCTAAGATGTCAGACAGCCTGTGAGAGCTGATGAGGTGACTGTCATCATTATAAGTAATAGCCAGTGAGAGTGAGTGGGTTAATGTCTTGCTATTTCCTGGTAGTGAAAAGCAGGTAGTTAGAAACTGAGGTCACCTGAGCAGCGTTGGTGGTTTCATAGACTTCTTAGAATTGGGAAGAAACTTGGAGTTGCCCCTTCAGACTCATAGCTAAGGTAAGAATGACCTTTTTCTGCATTTCTGACTAATGGACATCCAGACTCGAACACTGCACATGCATGCATGGAAGAAAGACAAGAAAGTTTTTCCTTGGAATGCTCAGCATTCTGTAGAATGTAGATATTTGTAGCGTCTGTAGTTTATAGCAGGAGGCATATGCAGTTAGATTCACTTTTTTTATGCTTAAGATGGGGTGGTCAGTGTCCACAAAAGTGAAGATGGAGTCAGCTGTCTGACAGAAGAAAAGGTTTTCCTATTTTGCTTGCCTGGAGTAGTAGCTCCCATCCTGTCAGACCCAATGTCCACTTTTGTAATATAATTTTGATGTCCCCTGTAATATTCTGCAACATTTGTAGATTATAGTAACCTATTTTTACATATTTACTAAAAGCTAGTATAATATACCCAACTGCAATATATTAGAGAAATAAAAGTGATTTATACCATGTTTTTCAGTATGTAAATGCTGAGCCACAACTGTAAGTCTTTATAAAAGTTGGATACTTATTTCCATATACAGAATCGTTTATAGTTTACTGTACATGCAAATGGAAATAGATGTGCCCTTGAGAATATGACTTGCAGAAATGGTGTTCAACTTTACTGAAATTTCCAAATGACAAGGATTACAGTCGTCTCTCTTTTATGCAGTAGTTGCATTGCTGGAAAAAGTCAAAACATGTTAAAATCAGGCAAAAAAGTCTTTGTACTTATGTGGGAAATTGAGCTAGGTTGTAGAATCAGATATTATAAAGTTTTGTTTTGTTTTTTTCACCAACAGAATACAGGTTATTGGAAAATTGTGCAGGACATGGGAACTATTGATGAGATTTTTCTGTATATCACAGTAGTATACCCAGCCACACCAATGACCAAAAATGCTCCCACAAATTCCCCTTGAACTGTTCTATAGTAGCACCATCCTTTTGAGTGTCATTGCCCTTAGCCGACTCCATGAGAACTTCAGCCTGCAAGTTGAAGCCCTAGGAACTGCCTCAGACTAGAGAATATACAAGAAAAACTGCATTTGACAGGTGCTCTAAAAATCTCTAGTCATGTACTACTCCCCGCCTTTTTTTTTTTTTAACCAATTTGCTAGGTTTTTAAAAGATTACTGTGAAATTTATTAGAAATAGGCCCCCCATGCATACAAAGGGCCATAACTAGAACATCAGATTCACTTAAAAATTCTGACAAAATATACATAATATGCACCATTTAAATTATTTTTAAGTGTACGATTCAGTGGCATTAACTACAGTCACATTGTTATTCAGCCATCACCAGTGTTCATCTCTGGAACTTCTTCATCATCCCAAATCAAAACTCTGTACCAATTAAATAAGAAATCCTCATTGTTTCAGTCCCAGTTTCTGACAACCACTATTCTACCTTTCTAAAAATTTACCCTACTGGTTTGTTTTATTACAGGTTTTTTTTTTTTTTGATGATGTGAGATTGACTTTTATCTTATAAGACCTATATATCATTTTCTGTTTCTCAAATGTTGCTTGTTCTGTTCCTTAAATGTAAATAATAAGATTCTTATTACTCTCTTTCTGCACTTCTGTCCCTGATTCTTTTGATTTTGTCATAATCTATGATTTTCCTCTTTAAAATGTTCTTAGACTTAAAATAAGGAGGAGAACCATGCCTTGCGAGATGACAGTTGTACTTAGATTCCATATTCTACACATGGCTTTTGTGGTAGTTTTCCATCCACTTGCCCCTGTTCTCTTTAATGAAGTTCTGTCACGACTGTTAAAAGGCCTAAAACCTTTTAACATTTGCAAGTTGGAGTCTTACAGGCTAAAATTTCCTCCTGAAGGAATCTTTTTCTATTTTTTATCATTTTAAAGTAATCGACATGTATCATTCTCTCATATCAAACACCACCCCATCTGTTAGGTAAAATCTTCAGACATCTGTTTTATATAAAATCACTAGTCTTTCAGCAAATTGTGTATTCAGAAATGCTATACAGTAGAAGAGGAGGTAGAGTGTAGATTCCATTTAGGAACAGTTTGCTCTTAGCAAGTAACTAGGTGTTAGTCATTATTTCAGAATGACTTCATGGGAGAGAAGTCAGTGAAAGTGTCTATAATCAGGTTTTTAAATATTATTCCCAAATTTTCTTTTGACTGTTGATTACCAAATTTTAATATTAAAGACAGTTTTACTGAGAGATAATTCACAAAAATTATTTAAAGTATAATATATATTTCCATAATTTTTAAGTATATGCATAATGTTGTACAGCTATTACCATAATCAATTTTGGAATATTTGTATTACTACCAAAAAGTTTCATGACCTTTAGTAGTCACTTTTCATTTCCCCCAAAATCCACACCCTTACTCAACTACTGGTCTACTTTCTGTCTCTAGATTTGACATATATGGACATTTCATATAAATGGAATCGTATAATATGATCTTTGGCTTCTTTCACTGAACGTAATAATGTTCATAAGGTTCTTCTGTTTTGTCACATATATCAGTACTTCGTTCTTTTTATAGCTGAATAATTCCTTTGTAATTTTGTTTATCTCTTCATCAGTTGATGGACAGTTGTCTTGTTTCCACCATTTTGCTTTTATGAAGAATGCTGCTATAAACATTCATGTATAACTTTTTGCATGTGAGTATATTTTATTTTTCTGGTGTATATATGTAGGATTGAGTGTTTAACTTTTTAAATAAATGTCAGAGTGTTTTCCAAAGTGGCCGTACCATTTACGTTCTTATCAGCAGTGTATGAAGATTCCATAATTCTTCCACATTTCACCAATACCTGTATTGTTTAACTTTTCTATTATGGTCATCTTAGTGAGTGTGAGGTAGTACCTTTATTGTGGTTTTGATTTGCATTTCCCTATGAATAATGTTTTTGAACATCTTTTCATGTTTATTAACCTCTATTAACTCTGAAAACTTAAGTGTATGAAATTCCTAATGAAAGCCATATTAGTCTGTTCTTGCACTGCTATCAAGAAATTCCTGAGACTGGGTAGTTTATAAAGAAAAGAGTTTTTTTTAAAAATTGCATTTTAAGTTTTGAGGTACATGTGAAGAACATGCAAGATAGTTGCATAGGCACACACGTGGCAGTGTGATTTGCTGCCTTCCTCCCCATCACCTATATCTGGGATTTCTCCCCATACTATCTCTCCCCAACTCCCCACCCACTGCTGTCCCTCCCCTATTTCCCTCCAACAGACCCCAGTGTGTAGTGTTTCCCTCCCTGTGTCCATGTGTTCTCATTGTTCAACACCCACCTATGAGTGAGAACATGCGGTGTTTGATTTTCTGCTCTTGTGTCAGTTTGCTGAGAATGATGATCTCCAGGTTCATCCATGTCCCTACAAAGGACACGAGCTCATCATATTTGATGGCTGCATAATATTCCATGGTGTATATGTGCCACATTTTCCCTGTCCAGTCTATCATCGATGGGCATTTGGGTTGGTTCCAGGTCTTTGCTAATGTAAACTGTGCTGCAGTGAACATTCGTGTGCATGTGTCCTTATAGTAAAACGATTTATAATCCTTTGGATATATACCCAGTAATGGGATTGCTGGGTCAAATGGAATAAGAAAAGAGTTTTAACTGGCTCGCAGATCTGCAGGCTGTACAAGAAGCATGGCTGGGGAGGCCTCAGGAAACTTTCAGTTGTGGTAGAATGTGAAGGGGAAGGAGGCACATCCTACATGACTGGAGCAGGAGGAACAGAGAGTGGAGGAGGTGCCTATGTGCTTATAAGCACCCACATCTCAGATAACTCAATATCACCAGAACAGCCCCAAAGGGGAAATCTACCACCATGATACAGTCACCTTCCATCAGCTCCCCTTCTGATATTAGGGATTACAATTTGTCATGAGATTTGGGTGGGGACAGAGACCCAAACCATATCAGAAGCTCTAACCTGGCAGTTAGATCCATTGATGAGGATGGATCAAAGGGACATACCGTATTTTCATTAATTCTAAGATAAGCATTTTTCACATTTGACATCACTAAAATCAGTGCATTTTACACTAAATATATTGTGCCTTTGGTAAAGACAGTTTGGAAAAAGAAAATTCATTGACAGTTAAGAGATTTATTACTCCTCGTTCTGTAGTCCTAGAGCAACTGATTCAACTAGAAACTAAAGTATATTGTTAAATTAGGACCAAATAGTTTCTACTCTTACAGTTCATCAGATTAAAGTTATAGTGTGAAATCTCTTTACCCCCATAAGCCTTTTCTGATTAGTATTTACTTGCCAACTTATTTGATGTATTATTTATCCTCATTAAAAAATAATTCCCTATTTCCTTGTAAAAATTTATTAATTAAAAATTTATTAAATTATTAATCTTAGCTCTACTTCACACACATTGACACACAGAGACCCAAAGTTTAGTTCTTCTTTATAAACTTTAGGTCTCTGTGTGTCAATGTGCGTGAAGTAGAGCAGGGATTTAGTGAAAGCTACACCATTTATCATTGTTAGACGCTTGCTTGTCTGGCAAAGCCAGCTGACGCAGAAAAATATTGAAGGTTTTTCTTGTATTGATCTCCACTGGACTTTGACCCTTCCAGAAACTGGCTATGGCCAGAATGTATGAACTCAGTGTCATCTTTTATTATTGATGCTTATTTTAATTTACATCTTGATGTGAAATGGCATCTGGTGAAACTATGTGCTTCCTATAGTATTACTGAAAACTAAGGTGCAGGGGGCAACAATTCCATTGACAGATGATGTAGTTTTATAGATTCTGGCATCAGATTATTAGGTTATATCTTTTCCAGAACCAAATTTGCTTCTGTATAACTTCTGTTTTTGATCTTAAGTTTCAGTATCTTGATTACATAGTATAACTTCTCTTAAATATGAGGGCTCTTCAGTTGTTTATCAGACATCTTATTTTCACTAGTCTATTTTCCTTCTAAGCATTCCTTCCTCCCTCCGCTTTTCTTCAAATGAAATAGATTGTTTTGTAAACCACATTTCTGTATATAATCCTATTTGTGTGTCCCTCTGGAAAAATGTCTTTAAAAATGGTATTTGAAAAGCTAGTGGTCCAATGAGGTATACTAGGGCTGTAGTTCTTGTACTTTTAGGATTAAATGAACTGGTACACAGTTTATTTGTATCAGCTTTTCTGTAATCTTTTACTGTCATATTCTTGTAATCTGATTGAGCTTTCTAGAATCAGGACCCACCTCGTATTTAACTTTGACTAGATTGCCTAACATTGTCATGGCTATGTGGATTAAATAGATAATTTTGAAAGATTTCTATGGCTAGAAAATAGTTGGAGGTTTGTAAAAAGAAATGAGGCTGAAAGGCCTTTGGATCCAGTCCTGGAAATGCCTGGAATGCCATGCTAAGAAGTTTGCATTTAAGAGTTGTTACAGGCCAGGTGCGGTGGCTCACGCCTGTAATCGCAGCACTTTGGGAGGCTGAGGCGGATGGATCATGAAGTCAAGGGATCGAGACCATCCTGGTCAACATGGTAAAACCCCGTCTCTACTAAAAATACAAAAATTAGCTGGGCATGGTGGCGCGTGCCTGTAATCCCAGATACTCAGGAGGCTGAGGCAGGAGAATTACCTGAACCCAGGAGGCGGAGGTTGCGGTGAGCCAAGATTGCGCCATTGCACTCCAGCCTGGGTAACAAGCGCGAAACTCTGTCTCAAAAAAAAAAAAAAAAAAAAAATTACAGATTTAAACATTTTAGAAAAATAGTTCTGTAAGGAGTATGCAATTTTGGAGATAAAGGTAGTTAAGTTTTGAATATGTAAATATGCAGAAGGAAGTTTCCTCTGTCTGATGGTATCAGATTTTGTCCGTCAGACCAACCTGTCTTAAGGGGAACTTCTAAAAAACAAATTGCAACCATACCTTGCATATTTATTTTAGTCAAAAACATACACTTTTATTCAGGAATCTTCTGATGTAGAGTCATGACCTTTTTTTTCCTTGAAGTATTGTTCAGTTATCTTTTTCACATAACCAAAATGGACCCTTTATTTCCAGTTACTGTTTCTTTCAAGTGAGAATTTAAAGATACCTGAAGAATCCTTCCAGATTGTAAAATTCTTTTTCTTCCTGACTTAACAATTGTCTCACCTTTACCTGTTCAGCAGCATTTTTTAGCAGCTTACCTTACTTATTTTCTTTCCATGACATCTAGTTTTCAGGAGGAAAACCAAAACAAAAATTGTAAATGTTTTATCTTGCTTGTTTATTTGCATGTTAAAAGTTTTTTAAAACTTAAAGATGAAACAGAGGTTAGAGGAAAGGAAGGATTAGGTTTATGGAGTGTGACAGAGACTGACAGTTATTCCCCAATATCTAGTATCTTTCAGTATCTGTTTTCTGGGCACATGGCCACAGTGACTATATTTCCCAGCATTACTTCAAGGAAAATGAGGCCAGAAGACAAGCTTCTGGCTATGGGGATGTGAGTGGAAGTGACACCATGATGGGTACCATTTTTGGGTTGTGCCCTTAAGGTGAAAGCGCACTTCCTCCACTTCCCCTACTTATTTTCTACCCCCTGCTGACTGCAGGGTTCACGTACAGGTGGGATCATGGACATGTATCTTATATCTGAGATGGAAGCCATGTCATGCAGATGGCAGCGCTAGAGTATAATGTCTTTTATATATTGTCTAAATATACTTTTAAACTATGCTTAACCTGTTGCTTATGTATAATAAGATTACAGTAATGGTTTTGAACTATAGCTTAGATGTCAAGTAAAAAAAAATTATTTTACCTTATTCTGTACACAGCCTACCTCCTGCTGAGCCGCTATATTCTGATAAGTACAGAAAAACTACAGAATGCCCCAAAATTGCAAAATGCTTGAGCCTTAGTCCTGTCTGATAATTTAAAGAGTCCATTTATGTAGTGTTCAGATAAAAATGTTTCATCACTTGCCATGCTCCACTCCTGCTCTGCTCCCTAATTGGTGTGGGGGACAGCAGGTGGGTGGGAAGGGAGGGAAGAGTGGCTTAATGAAGCAGGAACTGTCTGATCCCATAGATATGATGTTCTCTGTCTCCCTGGTCTCATAGGTGATGGCTTCCACCTAGGTATTCCTGGCATCACAATTGAAATCTTTGGTGCAGTAACTCATGGCTTCCTTAAAGCTTGCTTGCTTAAAGCTTACCTGCTTGAGCTCCCTCTAAGGACAGTCCTCAGTCTTTCACTAAGTCTTAGTTGTCTCTCTTACTGCTGTATTGGTCCATGTAGCATCCTAGTGTCTGTCAACTCAGTTACCACACTCTCTGAAAAGTGGAGGTGCCTTGGTTGTGAAAAGTCAACCCCAGAGGCTCTCCTGCCCAGATGTGGTATGGTCATTTTTAGGGCACATGTTGATAAGGGGCTCAACTTGGGAGAAAGTGTGGGGAAGGAATTGAGGTAGGGGTTATCAAGAAACTTTTGAGTGTTAGAAGTAATTTGCTTTGACTGGGATGTGAGATTTATGTATATGAGTGATGAGATGAGAAGATGGGTAGATGTAAAGGAAATTAAAGAAGATGATTTTATTCATCTTTAACCATAGAGATACAATTTTTCCTAAATAAATTGCATAATTTTGATTTAGTGTAAAAATGTGGAAATTACAGAAATATTCAAGAAGTAAAATCACATTACTTCGATATAAACACTTTTTTTTCTCTCAGAGATCATTGTTCTGAGTTTTAATTTTTTTATTTTTTAAAAAACACTTCTTCAGTATATTTCTTCTCATGTACTTGTCTTGTATGAATAAACATATGTCTTTATATATAGCTCTAAAATACACTATATATACTTATTTCCCTCTATGAAATTGTTTTTGTATCTTTTGCTGTTACTGTTTTTCAGAATATTGGTATTCTTGTCAATTAGTGTTCATTGCGTTTTAAAGAAAACTATAGTTTGATACTCATTAATTATGAATATTTTTTTCGTGTTCTGTAGTTTCCCTTTCCATTTATGATGTTAATTTTTTTTCAAGTAGGTTTTGGGGCTTTTTATTTTATGTATTAGGTCTACATGTTTATATATTTGTTTGTATATTCAAATCTAGCTTGCTTTTAAAAAATTTGTCAGTGCAAATTTTTCAGGCTCTTGCATCACATAAACTAAACCTGACTATGGCTTAAAAAAGGCAGATGTTTATTTCTCCCATGTCACAAGTCTAAAGTTAAATAGTCCTGAGGCACTCTACCCCATGTGGTCATTCAGGGATCCAAGTACTAGTAGTCAGTCATTGATTCTTCACCACTGTGCACCTGTAATAAAAGAAGAAGCTAAAGAAGCAAAAAGTATTATTTTCATTAAACCTTGAGTCATAAAAATACACCTCTTTAATATTCCATGTGACCAAATGGAAAATACATTTACAGTACTTCTGTATACCAAAGCCTGATGGTTGGTTATTGTGAGGGAAAACAGTTGTATGAGTGTTTGAGTTGTGAACTGAACTAGTTCTTTTCTTGGAAAACCATTTTTAATTGATAGACAAACTACAGTTAGTCCAACTTGGGATTTCGCTGAGTTAGTCATTCACTTCAAGGAAAATAGCTGTGACAGTGTTTGTTGTCAGCAATAAAATTTGAACTTTCAAGCCAAATAAAATTTTAAAAATAAAAGTATTTAAAAACTTATTCTTGCTACTGGTATCTTGATGTGTTTACAAGACTGAAATCCTTTTCTGATGAGATTATGGGTAATTCTGAAAAGGAAATTTAAAAATATATGCTTGTATATTTATGTGTGTGTATATATATGTACAAAAATAATGAAATGTGTCCTGCAAAACTTAGTGAACTGATTTCTAAGTCAAATATGGGCAAAAGATTCATCCAAGTACAAGATAGACTGATGGAGCTAATGTACAGGCATACCTTGTTTCATTGTTCTTCTCTTGATATTAATTTGCAGATAATTGCCTTTTTTAATTAACTAATTTATTTTTTAAAAAATTGAAGGTTTGTGGCAACCCTGCATCCAGCAAGTCTGTCAACATCATTTTTCTAATATATGTGGTCATTTGTATCTCTGTGTCACATTTTGGTAGTTCTCACAATATCTCAAATGTCACACGCCTCTAAGTTTAAGTCAAAAGCTAGAAATGATTAAGCTTAGTGAGGAAGGCATGTCCAAAGATGAGATAGGCTGAATGCTAGTCCTCTTACACCAAACATTTAGCCAAGTTTTAAAGGAAAAGTTCTTGGAGGAAATTAAAAGGGCTACTGCAGTGAACACACAAATGATAAAGTGAAACAGCCTTATTGCTGTTTCGGAGAAAGTTTTAGTGGTCTGGATAGAAGATCAAACTAGGCACAATATTCCCTTAAGCCAAAGCCTAGGCCAGAGCAAGGCCCTAATTCTTCAGTTCTGTGAAGGTTGAGAGAAGTGAAGAAGCTGCAGAAGAAAAGTTGGAAGCCATTATAGCAGAGGTTGGTTCATGAGGTTGAAGGAAAGAAGCCAACTCCGTAAGATAAAAGTGCAAGGTAAAGCAGCAAGTGCTGACGTAGAAGCTGTAGCAGGTTATCTGGAAGATATAGCTAAGATCATTGATGAAGATGTCTATGCTGAACAACAGATTTTCAATGTAGTCAAAACAGCCTACTATTTGAAGAAAATCCCGTCTAAGACATTCACAGCTAGAGAAAAGTCTCTAGCCTTTCTCTCAGAAAAGACACTGAAAAGTCAGTGTCTGGCTTTAGAGCTACAAAGGACAAGCTTATTCTCTTTTCAGGGGCTAATGCAGGTGGTGACTGTCGAAGTCAGTGCTCATTTAGCATTCTAAATATCATAGGGCCCTTAAGAATTATAATAAATCTTGGGTAGGCACAGTGACTCATGCCTGTGTTGCCAGAAATTTGGGAGGCTGAGGCAGGCAGATCACCTGAGGTCAGGAGTTTGAGACCAGCCTGGCCAATGTGGTGAAACACTATCCCTACTAAAAATACAAAAATTAGCTGTGTGGTGGCATACACCTGTAATCCCAGCTACTCAGGAGGCTGAGGCAGGAGAATCACTTGAACCCAGGAGGCTGAGGCTGCAGTGAGCTAAGATCACACCACTGCACCCCAGCCTGGGTGACAAAGGGAAACTCTGTCTCAAAAAAAAAAAAAATACTAAGTCTACTATGTCTGTGCTGTTAATAGAAGAACAAAAGCATGGATGACAGCACATCTTTTTAGAGCATGGTTTTCCTAGTATCTTAAGCACAGTGTTGAGACCTTACTGCTCAGATATAAAGATTCTTTTCAATATATTACTGCTCATTTACAATGCACCACATTATCTAAGAGCACTGATGGAGATGTACAGGAAATTATTGTTGCTGTTGCTGTTTTTAGGGACCAGGTCTTGCTCTGTTACCAGGACAGAGTGCTGTGGCATGGTTATAGTTAACCTCAGCCTTGAACTCCTGAGCTCAGGTGATTCTTCCTCCTCAGCCTCCCAAGCAGCTAGGACCACAAATGCCTGGCCAGTGTTTTTTATTGTTATTTTTTAGTAGAGTTGGGTGTCTTATTATGTTAGTCCAGGTTGGTCTTGAACTCATGGCCTCGAGCTATTCTCCTGCCTTGGCTTCCCAAGGGGATTATAGGTGTGAGCCACTGTGCCCAGCCTAATGTTTTTATCCCTTCTAACACAGAATTTGTTCTGCAGCTAATGATCAAGAAGTAATTTCAACTTTCATGTATTATTATGTAAGAAACACATTTTGTGAGGCTATAGCTGCCATTAGGTGCTGATTCCTTTAATAGATCTGGGTAAATTGAAAAGCTTATGAACAGGATTAATCATTCAAATGTTTTCATGCCATGAAAAACATTTGTAATTCATGAGAAGAGACCAGAATATTAACATTAACAGGAATTTGAAAGAATATCTGGGTTCATTCTAACTCTCATGGATGACTGAGGGGTTTAGGACTCTGGCAGAGGAAGGAGCTGCAGTTGTGGTGGAAATAACAAAAGAATTAGAATTAGAAGTGGAGTCTGAAGATGTGAACGATTTGCTGCAGTCTTATGATAAAACTTTAAGGAAGGAGAGTTGCTTCTCATGGATCAACAAAGAAAATGGTTTCTTGAGATGGAGTCTTTTCCTGGTGAAGATGCTATGAACATTGTTGAAATGACATCAAAGGATTTAGAATCTTACATAAACAGTTGATAAAGGAGTGGCAGGGTTTTAGAGGTTTGGATCCAATTTTGAAAGAAGTTCAGCTGCTGTGGGTAAAGTGTTATTCAAAGAGCATCACATGCTGCAGAAAAATCTTTCTTGTAATGCAGCAGACTTCGTTACATTATTTTAAGAAATTGACATAGCCACCTCAACTTTCACCGACACTAGCCTGATCAGTTGGCAGCCATCACCATGGAGGCAGGACCCTTCTACAGCAGAAGCTCATGACTCACTGAAGGCTCAAATGATTGTTAACATGTTTTAGCAATAATGTATTTTTTATTAAAGTATGTACACTTTTTAGACATCATGCTATTGCACAGTTAATACAGACCATGGTAGAGTGTGAACCTAATTTTTATATGCACTGGGAAACCAAAAAATTCATGTGAATTGATTTATTGTAATATTCTCTTTACTGCAGTGGTTTTGAATAGAACCTATAATATCTCTGAGGTATGCCCGTACAAAAATAGGAAAACTTCATAGAAATGGTTTCAGATTCTACACTGTAATCAAACTTAAGAAGTTACTCCTTCTTAAATTATGGCATAGAGTAAGACTATCCATAATTATATTTAAATGCTGTTGAATGCTCTTCCCTTTTCTAACTAAATTATGTGAAAATAGATTTTCTTCATAGATTTCAAGCAAAGTATAATATATTACAATATATTAAATGCAGAAGTTAATATGAGAATCCAGCTGCCTTTTAATGTGCTATTTGCAGAAATGCAAAACAGTGCTACTTGTCTTACTATTTTGGGGAGGGATGGGAAAATAGAATGATTTCATTTAAATTGTGTATCTGTTTTTAATAACTAGCAACTTAATGACTATGTATGATCATTAATCAAGAAAAAAAGGAGGTGACCTTTATTTTCTTTTTCTTCCTTATTGGCTCTCAATCTTTAGCATGAATCGGAATCACTTGGCGGGATTGTTAAAACACAGATTACTGGACCACTTACCTCCAGAGTTTCTGATTCAGTAAATGCTGGATGGGGCCTGAGATGTCTATTTCTAACAAAATTCCCAGATGATACAAATACTGCTATCATAGCTTCAGAGCCACTGTTCTACTTACTACTTTGGTTCATTAGGCAGACTTGTTTTACCTGCCATTTGGGAAGGAAAAAACAATACTAGAATTTTAAATAGACATGTAGTTCAGGTATAAAGATGCTGAAAGCGTAGTGTCCTTAGTTGCCAGAAATTTGAGAATTAATGAAAAATTAAGCAGAACACTTTGTCAGGAATTATTCAGTGTCTAAGACTTTTCTCTACATACAAGCTAACAATTTACTATACCACTATTTCATAGATGCTGTGAAAAGACATGAAATTCCTGGTTTAGAGACAAATAAATAACTTTAATAGAGCATTATGCCAGAGAATCAGCTTTGGTGGTGATTTACCAAGCCAGCCCATAAGGGCAACATGAACAGTGCCAGGTGATAGGTGCACAAGCAATGGGTTGTATTACAGTAGAGGAACCGTGGCCTTAGGGATTGCAGTTTTTAAAAAATACGTCAGTCTGTCTGTCCTTTGTCTCAAAGGATGCAATACCTTTTTTATACTGGACAGTAAACCTGTGTTCTGCTGCAGAGGGATACTGGACAGTAAACCTATGTTCTGCTGCAGAGGGATACAATATCTGTATCTTGTTGTCTCTACAAATATTTTTGAAAAGATAGGAATAGTTCCCCCATAACTCTGCTCACAAATGTGAGAGAGGCCAATGGAGAATTGTAGCTTGGCATAAGAAATGTTGAAAAAGTTTGTATATGTTAATTATTTGCCAGTCCTTAATAGAAAACAGCTGAGCAAAAACATGAGAGCAATTAGATTTGAGCTTTAGACAAAGTGTAGTGTATGATTTCCTGATGAAGAAAAATACCCTCCTCTTGTATGGTTCTAAATTATTTTCATACATGTGTATGTATAATTGTCATAGGAAGTAAAATTTCTTACCCTTATAGGTCTTACATGAACTATAAAGCATTCTTATGAAGTGTGTGCATGTGTGTGTAAAGTTTAAATGTGAAATTAGTATGAGAAATAATGGGATGTTAGCCACAATAAATTGCACTTGCAATATAATTCTTTTGATTTAGCATACCTCTTCTGCAATGGGCTGTATAATGACAAATTTTCCCACATCTTTTTCTACCTAAAATTCTGTAACTTTCTTTTGTGCCACATACAGTGTTTGTTTATTTGCACTTGGTGCAAATGTATCATTAACCTCCTTTGTTTTTCACTCATTAGCTCAAGATGATTAAAGTATGAGTACTTGGTAGAGGGGCTGTCCAAACTCTTTGGGTTGATGTGACAGAAAGCAACCTCATACCTGGCTCTCATAGCTGGGAAATCAAGGTTGATTTGTCTGCAGTTATCACTAGAGCTCAGGTTTCCTACTTTGCTCAGGTCAGTCCAGTTGAGCTGTGTCTACTTTAACTCTCAAAAGTTCCTACTTGGAAGATAGATTATATGTTCTCCCTGACTGTGGCTTCATTTAATGGTTGAAACAGTACAATAAGGCTTCTCATGTCCTGGTCTTCATTCAGTGCTGCTCCCCTCTGTTTTCGTCCCATCCTTTAACGGCATCCTCCATTATGTGATCATCAAAAATGGCTTTTGTGGACCAGATTTCACATCATCTTTTCAGTGCTGTGATCTTTCTTGATAACTTTACATAAAAGGAAAGGGAAAGAATCTGGCTCATTCCTTTGTGGGAGGGAAAAAAAATCACTGTATCTTAAGTGATTGTTTTATAAGTTTTATATGTATTTTGCATGTATATATCTTATATTAATTTGTAAAATATTTTGATTGTTGGTTGGCATAAGATCTATAAGCATAGGGAATTTTATTCGTAATGACACCACGCTGATGGGCCAGAAAAACATGACCCTTCTTCTTTGATCAATTGGGTGATTGACAGTCAAACCAGATAGAGTGGTGGATGGAAAGGTCCCTCTAGCACAGTATTTGACATTTGCTTAAGTGTCTTAGGGACTTACAAACACAAACTCAAATAAAGACCTTGAAACTCTGTGACCACCTTCAAACATATGGTGTGATCAGAGTGACTTTAGAGTTTATTTTATCACTATACAAATAAAAATACTGTATTACAAATTTTTTGCAGAAAACTTATAGACACCTGAAAATATGCCTGTAGCCTCCGGTCCTCCACACTTGCTCATTAAGTGGGTGTGTAGATTGAAATTTTAGAAACATTTTGTCTGTCAGTTCAGTTAGCTGAATGGTCTGTTTGACGGGGATCTCAGAAAAGAGCCTTCAGTGTTGCACACAATTCTTTTGTCCTGCCTTTCTAGGGTAGCTTTGTGTGTGCATTCATTCATTTTTTTTAACCACATAAATGTATTCTTTCATGATTCTGCAGCTAAATTTAAAAATCAAAGTGTCAGCAGGGTTGGCTGCTTCTTTGATATATAAAAATCACAGATATTTACAGTTTACAAGGTGATGTTTTAGTACATGGGTACATAAATAATAAGGCATTAACATATCCATCACCGTACATACATACCATTTTCTGTGGTAAAAACATTTAAGATCTACTCTGTTAGCAATTTTCAAGCATACAATATGTTGTTATTAACTGTTGTCACCATGATGCGCAGAGGATCTCTGCAATTTATTCATCCTAACTAAAACTTTGTATCCTTTGACCCCATCTTCCTTCCTCCCCTTCAATTCCGCCAACTAATCCCCCTGGTAATCACAGTTCTATGTTGTTTCTGAGTTTGACTTTTTTAGATTCTACATGTACCTGTATAAGCGAGATTATGTGGTGTTTGTCCAGGTTTACCCATGTTATTACAAATGATAGGATTTCTTTTTTAAGGGTGAATAGTATTTCATTGTGTATATATACACATTTTCTTTATTCATCCCTTGACAATTTAGATTGATTTAATAAGTTGGCTATTGTGAATAATGCTACTGTGAACATACCTTGTCAGTATACTGATTTCATTTCCTTTATGTACATACATTCTTACTCATTATAATTGTATGATGCCTATCTCAGAAGTGTATGGCTCAGTGTATAGTTTTATATGGAGTTAAGATTGGGGAAAATGGGTCATTTTGAAGGTCTAGATTTTGGATTTTAATGTTTACAGTCATAATTAAATTATTCCTTTATCCTAGAATGTCAGATATCTATTTCCCATATATATGTAAATATTTATTTAAATATAAGTTCAGAGCTTCCTAGAACGAAATATAAAAGATTTTTAGTTAACTGCTCCTGTTGGGGAATGATAATTAAAAACAAAATCTTTTCCCAACCCAGAAAATAGCAGAGAAAGAAAATACTTTCATTATTAAATAAGCATTAAACCATATTGTGATGTACATCGGCTAAGAGATTGTAAAGACAAAAGAAGACCCTTACCCCTTTATAAACTGAAGCCTATTCAACCCATTACATGATAAACAGTATGTCTTCAAGTAAGAGGACTTCAGTTTTTGTCACGCACGGTTTACCATACCTTTACTATGGTAATTGGAATGACCATCATGTTAGCTAATTGGCCTTATTCATAGGTGAAAATGAAACAATGAAACTTCTATCTTTAGAACAGTAGGTAGTTTTGCATCTTGGAGCGAGCAAGGTGCCCATGGAAGTCTAGTTCCTACCCTGCCATGCAAACTGGGAGATAGGGATGCTATCTCCCTTGATATTTACATTTCAAAGAGATGGCTCCTAGGTCCTTGAGAAAGACATTCCTGAGTCATAAAGCTGGCAAAAGGCCTATTTAGTTTTCAAAAGAATATATTATATACATTTCAAAGAGAGGGAGAAGTATTTCCAATTACAATTTACTAAAGTAAATGCTCTAAGAAAAAGGGAGGGAAATATTTTTCCTTTCAACAGGGAGAATTGAACATTTTATTTTTAATTTATATTTGCCCTTGCACCCACTTTATCTGCTTCTCACTTACATATAAGGACCTTGATCTTGTTAATCTTACAGTAGCATTATAATAAACAGAATGGATTTTAAATGCATTTGTAATTTAGTTTTATTTCATTTGCAACTAAATTATAGTTTAGTTTTATTCAGTGTTAACATTTTAAATTGTTAAATTCAACAGAAATATTAGGATTTCATAAACAGAGAGTAGTGGTATGAGGACTGCAGCATAAGATAACTTGGCTAAATACCCATGTTGTAGTTAAACAGCCTGTGATGTTGGGTACCCTCCATCCTTTAAGCCAGCAAATAAATAATATAAATGTGACCCTAAGCAAAAAGTTGACTAAATGATTTTTTTCTTTGAAAGAAAAAAAAAAAAGATGCTTGTTTCTGAGATCAGAAGTGTGTTTTGTTTGTTTTGTTTTAAATATTGCCAGCAGATAAAACTAAAATTTCCTGTGCTACCCCCGGCCAAATCAGAGGCGGACATTGTTTGACTGTCATATCGATAGTGCTAATTATATAACTTTGTTTAGGCAATTAGAATCTAACAAAGGGTTACCTTAGATCGATTGGTTTTTCGTTTTTTGCTCTTCCTCCCACCTTTTTCTTATTGTGACTTGATGCATTTTTCTTTTCTGGATCTTGCTGGTAGGCTGCTGTATGTTTAAGACCCCAAACTACTGGTGAGTTCTCTCCCTGGTGTTCCTGTGGTGGTGCTCCTTTGCCCTCAGCACAGTCTTATTTGCTGGGCTCCATATTTTCTCTCAGAGATGCAGTTTTTCGTTAGCCACTTCCTCCTTAAAGGAGACCCGCAGGCGGAGGACGGAGTGGGGAGAACTCCTCTGTGTCCCTGTTACCAGTGGGGAATCCAGTGCATCTGCAGCAACCTCATTTCTTGCCTCCTCAGAAGAAAGAATTGGGCCAAGGGGCATAAGGTAGAAGGAGGGACTGAACAATTTTTAGAGCAGTAAGGAAAGTTTATTAAAAAGCTTTAGAGCAGGAACAAAAGGAAGGAATGTACACCTGGAAGAGGTCCAAGCAGGTGACTTGAAAGGCTCTTGTGCAGTCTGACCTTTTGGCTTGGGGTTTTATACATTGGTGCACTTTCGGGGTCTTGTGTCCCTTCTCCCCTGTTTCTTCCTTTGGGGTGGGCTGTTCATACACAGTGGCCTCCTAGTGCTTGGGACAGGAGGCTGGGCAGTGTGTTTACTGGTGTTGTACACATGCATACTTGTAGCCAGTGAGAGAGAGCGGGGCATCGGGAAGACGCTCCCAGTTTCTCCAATCTCTTGTGCCCAGGTCCTTGACCTCTGTTACCTCAGGAATGAGGAAAGGGCCCCGGAGGCGTGCTGAGCTTACCTTTTGAATAAATACCGTGGACCCAAAGAGTTTAGTAGAGAAGCGATTAGGCAGAGAGAGTCAGAGAGAGAGGAGAGAGAGCTCCCATGCTGCTATGGGAGGGGATCCAAGGGAGGAATCCGTATGGGTAAAGAGCAGTGGGGGGCACCGGTTTAACTTTGGAGTTATTCCCACCCCATTCATGTTCTCGTCCAATGAGAGGAGTTTTTTCAAACTTTCCTTGGAGTGATTATCTTTGACTTTGATACTGGATTGGCGGCTACAGAGCCTCCTCCTCCTCCCAGAGCTTTCCGCTTTTCAAACAAAGGAGCACACCTGGATTTTCCACCTAGCCCGCACACAGGAAAGTCACAAAGAAGTCTAGGATAAAGGCGTGGCTCTAGGAAGCTCCCGCCTTTGAAACCACGCCCCTTGTGGACTCCGGATGGTAAGTTTTTTTCCTTAACACAGTCCCTCATGTTCACTTGAGACGCTCTTCCCTTACCAGTCTAGCATTCCTAGAGGAAGGTCATATACCAGTTAAACTCCTCCATTTTGACTCTTAATGTGCATACTTGAGCTCGCTCACCCGTCTCCTGAGATCTTAGTGAGAAGATGCTGATGACTGTAAGGCCAATTGCCTAGGGAGGTCAGACACACCCACCTCTGCACTCAGCACCAGACTCTGCACTCAGCACCTAGCTCTGCCGCATGACTCCACTGGAAGGGTCTGACTGATGCAACCCTGGCCGGCTCTGGCACTGGAAAACCCGCCCAACAACCCGCCAACCAATAGCGGCCCGCCTTGTCCCAATCCCGCTCCCCTGGAGCCAATCAGAGCACCCAGCTGTTACTCGGTCCTCATAGCCATAAAAACCCCACGCCCCAGGAAGTCAGCGTGACTTTTCCGGCCCCTTGTGTCAGACCGCAGAACCTCGCCCAGGAGCCGATTAAATTTCTTTATTTCAATAACTGGCCTCAGTTGCCTCATTCTAATTGCCTCATTCAAACCTTACAATGACCAGTTGCAGGTTTTTTCTGTCTGTGGGGAGACTGCCTCTCCCTTTCACTGGCTGTGACCAATTACTATTTTAGAGAGACAGTTAACCTCCTGACCATCACCTGATGGTCTCCTGACATGCCTGGTCAGGAGGAGCCACGTCCTGCCCTGCTCATGCCAGACTAGCTAGCTACTGTAACATCACAACTTTGGCTTTATAGCCACTGGCCAACCATAACCATGGCACACACATTCTCAGCCTTCTGAGTCACATTTTCTCGTCTAAACTCTCATTCACTCCACAGTGATTAGCTTATTGACAGTTCCTTTGTGGGCCTCTTAGTCACCTTGACCAGTGAGGACTTGTGACTACAAGTGGTCACGCACTTTGATCTTTCTTGACTGACACATGTTACAGATTTCTGTTTCTTCTTGAAATTGCTCTTGGTAGATGGGAGCACTTTTCATCCCACTCTGGATTTAAGTGAAAAGTAACAGCAACTTAACTGAATACTGCTGGAAAAAATTTACCCCCAACCCCATTTTTTCCTTTACAATATTGCTTCCTGCTGAAGACATCTGCACAAGGTTAGCAAGAATTATGGGCAGAAATATAGTTATAATTCAGCATTAATCAGGCTGTACTTTGACCCACTTCCTTGTAACTGAACATCACATAACAGTTATTTGCATCCCCATTCTTCCTGTAGATAGTATTTCTGGCCTTAGATTGGATCTCTGATGTTAGAATCGTGAGGCTTTTTTGTAAGAGTTATTTAAGTAGATCCTGAATTTCAGGTTAACAACTGAGGCCACCCAGTTTAAATACACTCACAGAAGAACCAAATCAGCCTGAGAATTTCTTGATCTCCTTGTGCTATGACTTTACCCTGCATTTGTTGACCAGTCAACGTTCTGTACACTTCAGCCCACTCCAAAACCCTTAAAAACTGTAGCCCCAAACTTCTCAGGCAGGTGGATTTGAGGTTTCCTGCATCTCTCTTTGGTGGCCCTACTACCATTAAACCTCTTTCCCTGCTGCAGCCCAGGGTCTCAGCATGTTGACTTGGCATGCACATCAGGCAATGATGTGCAGCATTACACTACCAGCCTCCCAGAAGTAACTGTGCTGTCTGAGATTTGAAGAGAACAGCTATTTACTCTTTCCTGTATACTGTATGGAGAAAATACCACTGTTCAGAATGTTGAAACCCTAACCACGTGGCATTTGTAATTTTCCTGTTAGGAGACTCTGTATGAAAGTGAGAGTTGAAAACTAATTATGTAAATTGCTAAGCTTGGAAAGGTTTTTGCAAAATTTCTGCCTGCAGCTATCTATTCCACAAAGAGTAATTTGTGACTAGTAAAGAAAGTACAAATCCAGTTAATAAGACTGCCATCCCCACTCTTTAATGTTAAAGAAATTTCAGGATTTTTTGAACCACAAACCATTGACTGGATGTGCAATGCAAAGTAAGCTAAGTGTCCCATGTCACCATTTATTTGAAGGGATAAAAAGTGAATTAGAATGTAGAGATAATGTCTAACATCAGGAAAATTTGTTTTTTTCTTGTTAAGGTCTAAACATTCTCATTTGTACATATTAACTGGAAACGATCTCATTCTTTACTATTTCTGATTTTCTTTCTTTTGTGGATCTCAAAACTCACGAGCTTACATCACTTGAACCTTTTTCTGGGCTTTTGAGTTGTTTTACTAATGGAATGGACCATTAGTGAAATAGGTGGCTATTCATCAAAGCTCACTATACCTGTGGAATCACCACCCCCATGTCTGAATCCTGAGACCTAGAGTGTCCCATCATCACAGCATGGCAGCTGCTGACTCAACTTGCAGTACTCTAGAAACCCAGAGTGGTTTCTTAAAGACAGCCCTGCGGGAAACTGCCTAGGTTGTATTACTTGTGTGGGTGGCCCCTGGATTAGAGAAATGTGTGAGCTAGGATGCCTGCAATTTTGCTTTTCATGGAGCCAAGCACGCTGTTGTTGATTAATAAATAATGGGTTGTTTATCTTGGAATTGTTTTTATTGGCAGATACCCTGAAAGATTCAAAGGCTGTCTGTAAATGAAGAATGCCTTTATTGTTTATTCAGTGCCTGCTTTTCTATTCAGTGTGAGGGTATTTTGGGAAAATTTCTTGAATATCAAACCACAAGTAAAATTTAGGAAGTTTTATTCTAAGATTTTCAAATAGGCCATTTAATTATGACCTCTTTTCAGATGCCTCTGATGATTTGTGTGTGTGTGTGTGTGTGTGTGTTTATGTGTGTGTGTATCTGTGTGTCTGTCTGTCTGAAGAGGGAAAGAGCTAAAGGGAAAGATGAAGCCCAGAATTTGACCATCTATTGTATCAGTCAGAAATAGCTTAAATAAATTCAAGTACATTTCTGGTTGGTTGATTTTGTGTATAGCACAAACTAGCTTCTGAGAATTCAAATACAAACATGTGCAAAGTGAGAGGCAGCAGGAGTCCCATGCAGAGTGGATAAGGAGATGTTGACAAAGGAGATAAGTTTGATAGTTGATAGAGAATCACCAGGGTGGCAAGACCAGAGCAAATTGCATTTTGACAGGGGAAACAGTGTTTGAAGATGTGTGGCATGAGTAGCAATGGGTGTTTCTGGAACTGTAAGTTGTTCGGTAATGCTGAACATAAAACTCTGTAGGAATGACCCAGGGAAAATGGGAATATGGAGCCTAAAGTGAAATGAAAATGTAATGAAAATCCTGGCCCCCGTCTCTCAAATAGTCATAAATTCCTCCAGGATATTGTAGTATTGGCCAAAGAGTATGTGAAGCCAAATGATAGACTTGTCATATCTTCCATGTCTTGTGTCTTGTGCTCCATGTTCTCAATATCCAGCAATCAAGGGAGGGAAGCCTGACAAATATCTGAACCACTTTGGTATAAAGATAGCAGCGGTTGTTAAGTAGAAAGGGTGTTTAAGAAGGCCCTGATTTTATAAGTGGTCATTTCCTTAGTAGTATTTTCATGTTAGGATAGCATAGCACTAGGAACTCAAATCATGAGGAGACCCTGTATATATAGAGAGTGAAGAAGAGTTTTGAGAATGGCTCCTGCTATATGACTTACACGACAATGAAGATGAAAAAACACTTTTTATTTTATTTTTTTGTACAGCACAACATTGAATCCTCAGTGTTAGCAAATCATGTTGGTTCTGTATTAGGCTTTTAATAATGGTGATCGAACACATATTGCATGAGACATAGTTATTTGAACATCTGATATTTTAAAATAGTTTTTCATGTGGCTTCCTTGTGCCACTGTTGCCTATTTCACAAGAGCCAAGGTTAAAATTAAGATAATTGGTCAGACAGGTAAAACATCTTCCAGTGGGGAGCAGATTCTTAAACAAAACAAATTTATACAGGTTTAACTTAGAGAGGACTGAATTTTTTTTTAATGCTTTAGAGAACACATACAAACCACCGTAGAAGCATGATTTTTCCATTGGGTTTATTGATTTGAATAAGTATATGAAATAATAAGTAGAGCAGACTTATTTCCCAGAACTTTTCTGTGTTTGGAAACCAGTGAAGCTCATTGTATTTGTTTTAAAATAAATTTTATTTTGTATATTTAAAGTATACAACATGATGTTACAAAATACATATCAATATGGTTACTATAGTGAGACAAATTAACATAACATAACATTATTTTATAGGGTTACCTGTTTGTTGCCTGTGGCTAGAACAGCTGTCATCTCTTTTAGCAAAAATCCTGAGTATATACAGTATTACTAACTACAACATGAGATCATATCTCATGTTGTATGTTGGATCTTGATACTTATCCTACATATTTACTGCCTTTTATCTCATTTTTAGTATAAAAATTCAGCTCTAAAAGATAGACACACAAAAAGACTGGGTGTGTGTATGTTGAGAGTTGAATAATACTTAAGTGATTATGATGAAGTTAGAAATCTTTTATGTTTTATTTTTTTAGGCGCTGGTGAATCTGGTAAGAGTACAATTGTGAAGCAGATGAAGTAAGTAGATTTAAACATTAAATTTGCTGTTTATGTTTAAGTGTACCCTTCTACCAAAGGTAGTAAATTTTTTTTTTTTTCCTTTTGTCTCGTTAGAATTATCCACGAAGCTGGTTATTCAGAAGAGGAGTGTAAACAATACAAAGCAGTGGTTTACAGTAACACCATCCAGTCAATTATTGCTATCATCAGGGCTATGGGGAGGTTGAAGATAGACTTTGGTGACTCAGCCCGGGCGGTAAGTTATTAAATTTTTTGGAGCAGACCTGATGAGTAAACAGAATAACTTGTATGCTAATACCGTACTACGTAACATAGTCTTGTCAACTATCAGGACCATTTTATAAAAGGAGTCAAAAGGATAGAAGTGAGTGAAATCAGGAGCATTAGAAGTGAGTGAAATAAAACTATACAGGATTGTGTAATCTCTCCTTTATGCTTTCCTTATCCATTAGATAATTTGGACAACTGAATGTAATCACCACAGTGTCTTCTGCATAGCATGCTGTGTTGGGTATTCCTGTATTCCCATAACAATTTTTGGTACTGAGTGAACTGCTTACACTGGCCCTCTTCAAAATCTGTTTCTGTAATTTGGAATATTCAAGTGATCTAGTTATTTGTATTCATGCCTAAACTGAAAAGCAATTTAATCTTGAATAATGAAAACAAAATAAAAGTTTGCTTATCTTTAGAATAGGAAAATATCGGCTATTAAAAACCTCGTATCAGAATTTGAGATCTAAAAGAGATTTTTGGAGACAATCTAGTTCTAACTCTTTATTTTGCCAAGAAAGAAACTAGCACCCAGGAAATTACATGATACAGAGATTGCCATACAGCTCAAGGTAACCAAGGCATTATGCCTATGCCTCCTCATGTGGCCTAATAACTTGTTTGAGTTGGATTGGAAGCAGCCCAGCTCCAATCCATAAGGTACTTTTTTTTGCTTTTTTCCTCTCATCTTCTGTTTGATTATTTAATCTATTTATTTCTAGTAGTTATATTATTTTTACTAGTATCTATCTTTGTATTTCTGTGTGTTCAGTATACGTGCTGTCTCTCTAATAATACTATGAAGATTTTGTGTATAGAGACTATAGATTTTTCTTTTTTTCTTAATATCTGCTAGATTTTATTTTTTAAACATGAAGGTTCAATTCATGATTAATAGCGAAGAAAAATAAATGAAAGCAACATTAGGGAATACATATTGGAAAAATCTGTAAAAATAAGTCTAGTTTTTAAAATGTTACTTTAAAAATTCTCTTAGTAATATTAATTTCTGTTTTTTAAACTTTTTTAAAAGGTTAGTGTCAATTAAACTTTTCAAGTAGATTTCAATATTTTAAATAATTTATACATTGATCATTTATTCATTCGGCAGACTGAACTCAGAAAGCATTTGCTGAATGAATAAATGATAAATGCATAAATTACAGAGTGATTTTTAAGCAACATATATGATCAAATCTTATTTCAGAAAAGATATTTTAAAAGAACATAATAAATTATTATTGAAAATAATATTGAAATCTACTTAGAAATGCTAATCATACTAAGCCTTTTTAATCTTTGTTTAAAATAGACTGTACAGTAGGGAACCACTCTTAAATTAAGCAAAAAGAATTCTTGAATATTGTACCTTACACCAATTCCAATTATAGTAATTTAAATCTTTTACCAAAGTCACATATACAGCATTCTGCATTTGGATCTTTTATGTGCTTATAAAAGAAAAAAGTGTTGTAGCCTCTATTTTAGGAGATCATGAAGGGTCAATACAAACAACTTTTCATGAGTTCTTTTTATTTTCAAGTTTTTCTTTCAAGGAATGTTTTCATTTTGTCTTTCTTTTTTTAAACATGACTTGGGCATAGTTTCAAGACTGGAAATAACTACTCTCAAGCTCTTTTTTTTTTTTTAAACCACCGTTTTGATGCTTTGGAATCTTTGGACCTGCTTTACTCATGTTTGTTTCACTATTGCTGGTTTGACCCACCCTTTTTAGACCCTCTCTAGCGATACTTCAATAACTGTCTTCTTCCTACCTTCAGATTATTACTTCTGTTTGCTTTAGCCATCATCATTAACTCATTCACACAAATGCCTCATGTCCTCCCATTGCTTCTCGTTGGTCTACTCCATGATTTGTGTTGCCTGTCTTTACATAAGCTTTCAAAACTATGGGGCTTTTGCAGTAGTACTGAGGAATACAAAGATGAATTAAACATGGCCTAGACATGAGGAAGGGACATTGAGTGTTGAAACATGAATAAGGGTTTTCTAGGCAAAAACAGAAAAAGCATTCTAGGAATAAGAAACAGTATATTATTATTATTTTATTTATTTATTTTTTGAGACAGAGCATCAGTCTCTAGCCCAGGCTGGAGTACAGTGGTACAATCTCAGCTCACTGCAACCTCTGCTTTCCGGGTTCAAGCAATTCTCATCCCTCAGCTCCCAAGTAGCTGGGACCGTGGACATGTGCTACCACACCTGGCTTATTTTTGTATTTTTAGTAGAGATGAGGTTTTACTGTGTTGGCCATGCTGGTCTTGAGCTCCTGGCCTTAAGTGATCAGCCCGCCTCCCAAAGTACTGGGATTACAGGTGTGAGCCACTGTGCCCAGCCACGAACAGTACATTCAAAAGAAGTCTGAATGTATTTCTGTTTCTGGAACTCTAACCCTGAGTTGAAGGATAACTGGATACTGAAGTTTGATAAGGACCACAGGTTTGCTTTCCAAAGAAAAGCAACATGAATTACCTGTCTCCTAACCATTCAGCAGTGTCTGTTGTACCATAGTCTCACCAACTTAGATGTTATCAACATTTCAATTTTTAACATCTGATAAATGAGCAGTATTATCTTTTTCTAGTTTTTCTGATTTTTAATGAATCTGAGAATTATTTTAAAACATTTTGTTCATTTGTATTTCGTCTATGAACTCTTAGTTTTACTCATTTCTGTTCAATTACTTTTCACATTGATTCTTTTTAAGTATTAAGAATATTAACCCTTCTTTGCCTCTTGCAAACACTTTGCCTAGCATATTTCTTTTAATTTTTGAAATAGTACTTATTATAGAACTGTTAAGATTTTTTACAGTCGATTCTGACTTCTGTATTGTGTGTCTTATTAGAATGGCATTCTTAACCTTATAATTTTTTTATTTTCTCTTATTTTTTTAGAACGTTTGTAGTTTTATTCTTTGTACTTCTCTATCTCTTCACACACCTTTAAGTGTTATTTGTGTTTGTTGCTAGCTAAGATCTAAGTATATTTTACAATGTGATCGTCTTTTGCCTAACAGTCATTTATTCAATATTAAATAATCAGTCTATTTCTCAAGTGACTTCAAGTGGCTACCCTTATTATTAAATTGGGTATGTTTCTGGACTCCAGTTTTTATTTCTATTGATGTATTCTTTTTCCCCACATCTGTCACTTACTAAGCTATTTAACCTCCTAAGCTTGTTGCCTTATAATACAGGGAAAATAATGGTAACATCTATGTTGTAGGGCTTTGAAGAATAATGACATTATGAATATTAAACACTTACCACATGCCTTGGTCATAATACATGGCCAGTAAATGTCTGTTGCTGCTATTGTTGTCTTTTGCTTTTTTTGTTTGTTTTTTGAGGTAGAGTTTTGGTCTTGTTGCCCAGGCTGGAGTGCAGTGGCATGATCTTGGCTTACTTCAGCCTCTGCCTCCTGGTTCAAGCGATTCTCCTGCCTCAGGCTCCCTAGTAGCTGGGATTACAGGTATGCGCCACCATGCCTGGCTGATTTTTCATATTTTTAATAGAGATTGGGTTTTATCATGTGGGCCAGGCTGGTCTCGAATTCTGGAATCTCAGGTGATCCATCTGCCTTGACCTCCCAAAGTGCTGGGATTATAGGTGTGAGCCACGGCACCCAACCTTGTTATTACACTACTGTTATTCTTGTGAGAATCACATTATTTTAATTTCCATGGTTTCGTGGATTAATTGGCATCTGATTGAGTAAATGCACCCCATTTCATTCTGTTGTTCTTTTACCAGGTATCAAGGCCATCATGATTTCTCTCCCAGATGGACTTGAGAGCCAATTTAATTCTCCCACAACCCTGTTGAAATACAATAAACCAAAACAGCTTGTTGATTTGGTTGGGATTACATCTTAGTATTTAGGTTGATTTGGGAAGAATTGAGTAAGAAGATGTAAAATCTTAAGAAGTGGTGACTAATTTCCTGTGGTTTGCTTCATATTTGGTAGTTACCAGATTTGCAAACCTGATTACACACTAGTTATTTAAAATGAGAAGAAACAAAATTGTTTCAAGGCTGGCATAAGGCAATCACATTTTATGCCTAATATCATTCCAGAATGTTCACAGAATGAGGATAGTCTATCTGTGAATGATAATATATTGATAATTTTAGGTGATTATGTTTCTAATGAAGTAAAATTTTAGATGCTTTACATAGGGGCCTTTTAGACTTTTTAGGCACTGGTCACATAGAGGAGTGTTGCTCAAAATGTGATTCATGGACCAGTGCCTATTTACAAGCGTGTGCACAAAATGGATATACAATATAAGCATTGAATTTATAGCAATTGACAGACTAATATATGTGTTAACTTGAGTAGTTTTAAAAACACAAATTTATATTTTGTATGTTATTTAATTTTATTTTTCTACTAGTATTATGAAATAGATTGGAAACAAATGAAAATGAAATAAAGCATGACACTGGTTGTTCATTACAGTTTGAGAAGCACTTATTTAGAATACTTAAGGCTATAAGGGGTAGGAAACCTTATCTTAAATTGACTTAAATAACTTTCTCCCCCCAAGCCTCATATATGCTCCTGCATAATGGCCATTTTTCTGTTCCAACAATTTTGTTATTTACTTTCATTAGTTAGTTTGTCCATGTCTGTCTGCCAGATTTGCTAGATTGTTTTTTAGAAAGGTTGTATCAGTTTACCTTCCTCGCAGCAATTTTTGGAATGCCTTTTCTTAGCACTCTGGGCAGCCAAAATTTAGGAGTTTTGTATTTAAAAAATCTTTGCTAATTTGTTGGTAGTAACTCATGTATTGCTTTAATTTGAATTTTTCATTTTTAATTTCGTTGAACAGTTTTCCATGTCTATTGATTATATTTTTATTTTCTCTACGTGGCTTTTGCACTTTATTCATTCACTTGGAATCTTGTGTTTTGATGATCTATTTGCTTTTTATATGTACATACATACTGACCCTTTGTCCACTAATAAAAATGTTTAGTAAGTCCCATTTTACTTAACTGCCATTAATGTTAACAGTATATTTAAAAATATTTTTTATCTTCTTGTTACTTCTTCTTTTGTGTTTAAATGTAGAGCATCCTCTCTCAACAAAAGATTTACCAAATATTGATTCTCTTTTTTAAAGCAAGAGGAATTTCAAGGGAGTGAATTTTAATATTTGTTTATGCTTTTGATTTTGAATCTGTCTGAAGCATGTTTTGTTATATTTATGGAGTAAGGATGTACATTATTTTATTTCTCTTCAGTCGGCTATCTAATTATCACCAGTGTTACTGGATTAATTGTATCTTTTCTGACTGATTTATCTTACCACATTTATCATGTAATGAGTTCAGATTTGGGATCCTTTTACCCTATGGATCTGCCTTCATAGTAAACTGTTCTACATTGTAGGCTTTTAATACCTGATAATATCATCTCTGTGCTCCTAGTCTTTTTCAAAATGCTCCTGGTTACTTTTACTTGCTTTTTCCACATGAATGTTTGAATTATTTATAGAAGTAGTCTGGTTTATGTTTGAAAACTAACATGAAGAAACTTACAATTTTGTTTTGATTCTGAGAAATACTAATAAATATGTGGCAAATCATATTAGCTACCACTTGAAATAAATGTGTGCTTCTAGCACAGTGTTTTCCTACTCTCCTTTCACTTATCCTACATTCCTTATCGCTTTTGACAAGTTCTCTTGTCAATACAAAGAACACTTAAATGCAGTATTTCTCCATTTTACCAATTTGAAAAAATGTATCTATACATGTATAAGATAAATATGTATATGTTTATTGATAATCCCCCTTCTTGACTTAATGAAACCCATACTTCATGCTAAATTCACTGCAATTAGTCAAAAATTTTCATCTCTGCATTTTAGTTAAAATTTAACTTTTTACTTTAGGCTTTTCCCCCCTTATAATAATTCTTATGGGGAAAAAAGAAAAATGACTTCCTATTACATTGCCTTAAGTCATTCTTACTTTGATTACATTTGTGCTTTTAGGAAGAAAATGTATTTTACATTTATCTATTCCTTAAAGCAACTCTTTTAACAACTGAGATTGGTGCCTTGTGCTGTGGAGTGATGAATCCACTAAAGTTCTTATGATTTCCTTAAGGGTATGCTAACTTTGGTAAGAGCAATGTAGCTAACTTAAATGTATAGGAGTTATATACTGCATATTATAGAAATATAGTAGATAAAACATATAAGTTCACATTGTATGTGGTAGTATCATTGGCTAATGTTATTAATGAAATAAACTAAACCACTGAAACAGAATTTCCATACATATGTTAATTATGACATAAATATATATTATCACTATGACCAAAATTTCAAAGGTATCACTATTTTTAACCCTCTTTACCATATTATTTAGCTCCTATTTTAGAAAGGCCTGCTGATGTTTTTAAATTTAAACTCTTAATCTCATACATAAATTCTGTCTGCTGTATTACATTAGTTATCTGACCTTTGCTTTAAAACCTCAGTCTCTCATTCCCCTTCCCTCTTTTGTTTTTTAGGTGGCTTTGATTGTTAAAAAAAAAAATGCTCTTATTGAGATGAAATCTGATGTCTTTTGCTCTAAGAATGCTCCTTTTTCTGCCCTGTGCCTAAACATGAACTCTGTTCTTTCTTACCATTTGATTATGTCAGGTGCCAGCCATCATGCTCCCTCAAAGTCTTCTCCTCCCATCCTAGGCGGACTCTTCTGAATTTTCATAAAGTGGGTGACAGCTTTAAATGAAACGTGTAGTCACTAAATAAGTACAGCATGCTAGATATTCCCTGACCCCTGCTTGGAATGAGGACTTATTATTTGTCTCTTGACAAAATAGTGTTTCATAGCTCCTTTCTGAGTTCTCAGAGCACATAGTTGTATGAACTGGAATTTACATTCTCTAGATCGTCTTATTTTTATTTGGCTCTTAGTAATTTTAAAATATTTTAGCTTTGCTACATCCAAAGAGTTTTTCTGTCAAATAATTGCCTGGCAAATAATGTTTCTTTCTTTTCAACACCACAAAGACTTCCCATAAACTGCTTCATTAACCTGTAATTCTTCTGACCAAACTCCAGTCTTAAGTAATCCCTATTCATTTTCTACCCTGTATCACACTATTTTGGTACACTTACATTTATGTTTATAATGTTAAGTAATTTTCTTTCTCATAAATTTTGCAAAGACTTCATTCCATTGCAAGATAAAATCATTGTCATCATTCTGTGTTTTTAAAATTTATCCTGTTTTAGATAATGACCACTGATGAACCAGTATATCACCTGTATGATTGGGTGACTAGCCATGGAACTTTAAATAAGTTGCTTCACCTCTTTGTGCCTTGGGTTCATTTTATGCAGAAGATTAGGTAGAATAATTTCAGCAGTGTTTTCCTGCTCAGATTTATTGCCTAAAAGTTCATCTACAGACACACCTGAATGTCCTGGTAATGATGTGGAAATGAATAATCTCAGTAAGTTTTTTTTAAAGAAAAGAGGCTTAAAAAATTATTTGAGCTTTACAACTTGATGTTATGAGATACAAATAGATAATAAAATGGCTACTACAGTGGAGCAAATTAACATATCCATCATATCACATAATTACTTTTTTTTGACGAGCAGTTAAAACCTATTTAATGAAAATCTCTAATACAGTACATTTTAATTAGCTATAGTCCTCATTATTGTACTTTAGTCTCTACTCTCTAGACTTTGTCATCCTGCATATCTGCTACTTTGTATCCTTTGAATATATCTCCCTATTTTCCCTTTATCCTCCCTCCTCTCTTCCCCCACCCCATAACCATAACTACTGGTTTGTTCTCTTTGTATATTTGACCTTGACTTACTTTTGTTTCTGTGGGTTTTGTTTTTTTTGTTTGTTTTTTTTGGTGGGGGATGTGGGGGAGACCTGGAGGCCATTATGCTTAGTAAAATGAGCCAGAAACAGAAAGAAAAATATTGCATCATCTCACTTATATGTGGAATTGTGAAAAAGAAACTTTTTTTTTAATGCCACAGAAAGAATCCAGTTTATAATTACAGCTTCCAGAGTTTCTTATGTCTTTTCTTCAGACCTATTCCTGGAAAGTTTGAAAAGAATGTGATCTTATGCCCCATACTGGAAGGCATTAGTCTTTTTTTTGTCACAAAACTTTATTGAAATTGAATCAAGACATCATAATGAAAGCTCATTTAAAAACCTACTTAAGCGAAAAGTACTTTCCTAAAATAGGTTATGTTTGATGTAATTTAATAAATAAAAATGATCAGATTCAGAAATTTCTTATATATAGGTAATAATTTGGGTAATTGAATAATTGTTTACTGGAATTATGCTAATGGTGCTAAGAATGACTTCAAACCATGTTATGTGAGGTTTATTAAAGATATCATGCACGTGTTGCTTGCTTGCATGCGTTACTCTTGTGATTTGCTAAAAAGGGAAGCATATGCTTGAATAATATGTTCTCATGCTGAGAGACTTAATTATTTTTCATGATGGGTTCCAGCTGAAAATAAAATGTTTCACAAATTGGCAACAGCATGAATGTATATTGTCAGCTAGTACACTCTGCTAGCCTGTGTCACCAGATGCTGCTTCCCTTCTATACCCCTTATAATAATGTGTGCCATCACTTTATAAGCATCTGCTACAGAACTTTGGAAGAATTTGCCTTGAGACAAATTAGGAATTGTCCACCCAGTTAAGTTTAAGCTACACATCTCAAGTTACAGAGAATCTCTGTGAAGAAAGAAGCTTCATATCTGAGTTTTTTGTTTATTGTTTTTTTTTTAAATTAACTATGTTATTACTTGGAAACTAGAGTTATATTATCCAGTGTGGTAGCTACTATCCGCATGTGGCTATTGAGTCCTTAAAATGTATCTACTGTGGTTTTGTAATATGTATGAAAACTGTGAAATATAATAATTGTATATTTATTACATATAAATGAATTGATATTTTTATACATAGGTTATGTATATTATTAAAAATCATTTCAACTAGGTTTTAAAAAAAGCTTTTTTAAAAAAATGTAGCTATTAGAAAAGGTAGATTGTATTAGTGGCGCACATTATATTTCTCTTGGACCACACACTGAGTTAAGAGTAGTTGATTACTTGTGGATCAGAATAACCAAATATGAGTAGCCTCAAATTTTAAGCAAAGTTTAATTAACTTTATATAAAGTATCTTTTCATTTAGAAATTTTTACATACTGTGCTCTGTGTATATCATGAGTATTTCTACTCCAAAGCTGTAATTATTTTGTTTTCTATGCCTGGATTAACAAAACATCTGCCCCCAACTTCTGCCCCATTGATTTTAATGCATCTATTCTTGAAGATCTCCTGAAAATCTCAGACCATTATATGAAACAAGGCTTCTGGTCTTGCCCACTCCACATTCATATCCCTCTTCTCTGAATTTATTTTTGCAACTACAAAGTATGTAAGAAAGCTAACACTTAATTCATGTATCTCTAATCTTTAAAAGCTGTGTTTCTTAGTTTAGAAACATTTTGAGGAGGGAGGATAGGTTCTTCTTCTGTTTTCCCTAAAATGATCATCTTAAATACACAACAAACTACTAGTGGATAATTGGTTAATGTCCCTTTTATGAGCTGGAACCTTAGTCATTCTTTCAGCTTCCTGGCACCCTGACAGATACTACTAACACTACAAAACATAGGTGTATGATATATGATTATCTTTTGGTCAAGCCAATTTTTAAGTGGTGCCTTAGAGAACGAAAAGTGCTGACACTTTAATAAAAACCAAGGAACTTAACTTTTGCCTTGTTTTAAAAACTCTGTAATGGTCTGCTTTGTACTTTTTATCTCTAACATATCCCTTTTTACTTAAAAAAAATGGCCTTTGAATGTTCAGGATGATGCGCGCCAACTCTTTGTGCTAGCTGGAGCTGCTGAAGAAGGCTTTATGACTGCAGAACTTGCTGGAGTTATAAAGAGATTGTGGAAAGATAGTGGTGTACAAGCCTGTTTCAACAGATCCCGAGAGTACCAGCTCAATGATTCTGCAGCATAGTAAGTAATCATAACTTCAGAACTAAACTTTCATGAATAATTACTTGCAAATCAAATATACCTCCAAGTCAATTTTATTGCAGAATTGGCTAACACATTCTTGTACAACTCAGGTTATTCAAGATGACAGTATTTTAAAACTTTTTCTGTCTATGTGTGGTGTGTGTGTGTGGATAGATAGATAGCAATGGTATTTCCTATATGTTCAATAGTGTCTCGAGACTCACACTATGTAACTCTAATTGAAACATGCAGAATGGTCAAGAAAGTAATTGGAACTCTGAATTGGGTTGTATTTCTAATTTACTTTGAGCTATCTTAATGAGAGTGTAACTGATTTGAGTTCTTTTCATTGTGCTAGTAGTGCTGAGAAGCGTTAGTTGTTCAATGACAGGTACTGTGAGTAGTGATTTTTTGAAGGCGTGCAAGGTGACTCCAAGATATTTTTCACTAAGTAGAATAGCTCTGTATATGAAAATTGTCAGTTGTGTGTGTGCCCTGTTGTATTTGATACTGTTTCTAGCTATTTAAGTACAGTTTTTTGGAAGAAAAATCTGCCCTGATTTTTGAGGTGGTAGCCCCAGAAAGTTTGCAAAGCAAGTTGTGATAAAAGCTAATCAGGGGGACTGGGTGAGGTGGCTGCTCATTGCTTGTAATCCCAGCACTTTGGGAGGACAAGATGGGCAGAACACTTGAGAAGTTCAAGGCCAGCCTGGGCAACTTAGTGAGACCCTCATCTCTACAAAAAATACAAAAATTAGCCAGGCATGGTGGTGCACACCTGTGGTCCCATATGTTGTGTGATTTAGTGTGTTTATTTAAGAAATAATGAATATTTTATCACTGACATCAATCTTTATAACCTGTATAAAAAAAATCTACATTTTAACATTTTACACTAATACATTAACCATATATATTATGCAGTTTGTACATGTATATATAACATATACATATAGAATATGTATCATATTGCAAATAGTATCATACCCTATGCAAAGAGATATTCCTTGACACACTGAGTTGGTCCTTGCTTTCCAGTTTTAGATACTCCTAATGCAATGTACTTTTTCTTCAGCTTTATATTTATTCTGAGATTATTTTATTTCTTTTTATGTTGTGAATATTTGATTGTTTTCTGTCTCTGCCATGATGTTGTAAATTCAGTAATGTGTTTTTACCTAATATTGTATTCCCATAGCCTGACACAGTCATCACTCAATATGATCTTGTTTAATAGTGAATGAATTAATAAACCAGACATCACAGAAGCTAGAAGACCAATTAGAAAGATCACTTAGAAGAAGAGCACAGCTCTTAGACCATATTTGCTTTGATACCGCCAGCATCTGCAAAGGTTTAAATGGGAATCACTATTATGAGAAGATTGCTTTGAGTTGAGCTCACCAGAAGGAGCTCTTTAATAATTATGGGGTGCTACTTGGGAATGACAGATTGAAGTTCTCTTTCTTACCATGTGGAGAAACTTCCAGACGCTCTCAGTCTCTTGTCCAAGACCTTCTGTCCTGTGCACACTACTTGGACATGAGTTAACAAAAACGTAGGCCAGGCACGGTGGCTAATGCCCTTTAATCCCAGCATTTTGGGAGGCTGAGGTGAGAGGATCAGTTGAGTTCAGGAATTCCAGACCAGCCTGGGCAACATACTGAGACCTTGTCTCTACAAAAAGTAAAAAAAAAATTAGCCAGGCATGCTGGCCCATGCCTGTAGTCCTAGCTACTTGAGAGGCTGAGGCAGGAGTATCGCCCAACCCCAGAAGGTTGAGGCTGTAGTGAGCCATGACTCTGTCACTGCATTCCAGCCTGGGCAACAGAGCAAGACCATGTCTCAAAGAAAAAAAATTAAAATTACAAAATGAAAAATATGTTGTTTTGGTTTTTCATTATTATATTTCTAGTGGTTGTGACCTTAAGATGGCACTAATGTGGCTGATTTTTAGGAATGAAGAAAGTCGTAGAAAAACATTTTTCTCTGAAGTGATTAGAGGGTATCTTGATTTATGAGTTCTTGACTAGGGATGGTAAGATGTAGTCAAATTGCCCGTTAGGACTGAGTAGCCACCAGTTCACCTTTATATTTGTAATCATTTAAAACAGAGTTTCTCACAGTGCCTGCTTTTCTTCTTTGTCTTACTGAAATATTATTTTTAGAGATTTTTTGAACTGTAGCAGTTTTGAGCAAAGAAATCTGTGAGTAGTCAGAGTACATTTTAAGTAAGAATAGCTCATCATTTTAAAGAGACAGTAAAATCTTGCTATGGCTTGTTTGATTTGTTAAATTGGATTTTCTTAGAGTAAACATTTGGAATTAAAAGCACAGAGAAAGTACTGGAGGATTATCAACCATGTGAAAATAAGATTCTCTTAAATTCAGCAAATAGAATACAGATAACTCAAGCTGTCATCTCTCTATGTATTGTAGTATAATGAGCACATACATGCACTTAACTGTCTAAAACATATTTTTATTTCTACGTTATCAGTCACCTTACAGCTCTCATAATAAAAATGCTGTAATGATACTCTGTATATATTCAGCTGACCTTAGGATTCATTCCAAACTCCTTATTTAAGGTTCTGTGTAGCTTACGAGTGGCCTTACTCTCCAAGAAAGAGTAAGGAGTTCCCTGTTCCCATCTCCATACAGATTTACAGCTTCTGCTGGGGCAATGTCATTCCTTTTTGCCCATCCCATTATTTACATTTCTGTTTACACCTCTTACTATCCATGAATCCTTCTTTAATCACCTAGGTCCACATTAATCTCTCCATATTGCACTTTCTGTGAATTACTGACTGTACCATACAATTTGACAAAAAATTAACTTATTCTCTTCATTGAATAGTATGATACCACTACATTCTTATACCACAACATATATAGCACCAGTGGCAGAAAGTATTACATGAGTTACTGAAATGTGTATTGACTTTCAGAGCAGTAAAGGAGTATGTGCTGTTTTCCTGTATGTAAGTTAAGACTGGTTGAAAAGAAACTCTTATTCAGCCTTTGGGTAGAGTTTTCATCACTACTTGCTCCAAAATTAAGATTTAAAAAATCTTCAATAAAAAAGAGTGACATCTGGATCATAAACACAGTGCTATATCCAAAAAGTGTGATAAGGAATCTAAGAAACAGACTTACAGTGTGTATTCGTTTTTTGTTTTTTTTTTTAAGCTAGTCTCTTTTCTTTGAATTACTAATAACTGTCTCTAAGAAATAAAGTACACATTTAAAAAATACTAAAAGAGCTTCATGGTTGCAGAGGGGTAAACAGTTTTATTTTCATTGGAGTTATATGAGATACAAACTTAAACTGGTTTATGTCTTTACCCAGAAATTTTACACCTTATTGGTTTGAGATTATTCCATGTATTGAAATGTGTTTTAATTTTTGTTTTGGTTTATCTTTATTGGCTGTATTTACTATTAACATGTTGTTTTGTTTAATGTTTTCAGCTATTTGAATGACTTGGACAGAATAGCTCAACCAAATTATATCCCGACTCAACAAGATGTTCTTAGAACTAGAGTGAAAACTACAGGAATTGTTGAAACCCATTTTACTTTCAAAGATCTTCATTTTAAGTGAGTAGCTTTGAAACATATGATTTCTAAATTTAGATATAAAACATACTGCTTTAGAAATAAAAGGTATTTTAAAAACACCATAAAAACCCTAGAAGAAAAACTAGCCAGAATCATTCAGGACATAGGCATAGGCAAGGACTTCATGACTAAAATACCAAAAACATTGCCAACAAAAGCCAAAATAGACAAATGAGACCTAATTAAACTCCAGAGCTTCTATACAGCAAAAGAAACAATCATTAGTGTGAACTGGCAACCAACAGAATGGGAAAAAATTTTTGCAATCTACCCATCTGACAAAGGGCTAATATCCAGAATCTACAAAGAACTAAAACAGATTTACAAGAAAAAAAAAACCAAACCCATCCAAAAGTGGGGGAAGGATATGAACAGACACTTTTCAAAAGAAGACATTTATGAGGCCAACAAACATATGAAAAAATGCTCATCATCACTGATTATTAAAGAAATGCAAATCAATACCACATTGAGATACCACCTCATGCCAGTTAGAATGATGACCATTAAAAAAATCTGGAGACAACAGATGCTGGAGAGGATGTGGAGAAATAGGAACACTTTACACTGTTGGTGTGAGTGTAAACTAGTTCAACCATTGTGGAAGACAGTGTGGCGCTTCCTCAAGGACCTAGAAATAGAAATTCCATTTGACCCATCAATCCCATATACCCAAAGGATTATATATCATTCTATTATAAAGGCACATGCACACATATGTTCATTGCAGCACTGTTTATAATAGCAAAGACTTTGAACTGACCCAAATGCCCGTTGACGATAGACTGGACAAGGAAAATGTGGCACATACACATCGTGGCATACTATACAGCCATAAAAAACGCTGAGGTCGTGCCCTTTATATGGACATGGATGAATCTGGAAACCATTATTCTCAGCAAACTGACACAAGAACAGAAAAACGAACACCACATGTTCTCACTCATAGGCAGTTGTTGAACAATGAGAACGCAAGGACACAGGGAGGAGAGCATCACACACTGGAGTCTGTTGGTGGGGCCAAGGGAGGGATAGCACAGTGGGATATGGGTGGGAAGGTCAGGGAGGGATAACATGGAAAAATGCCAGATGTAGGTGATGGGTGGATGGAGGCAGCAAACCACATTGCCATGTATGTACCTATGCAACAATCCTGCATGATCTGCACATGTACCCCAGAACCTAAGGTACAATAAAAACAATAAATAAAAGGTATAATAAAAGTTTACAGCATTTTACAGTTGGTAATTACAGTTAGAAAAAAAACTTTCTTCAGATTATTGGACCAAAGAATTTTGGGGTAAAAGAAGTCAAAGCAATCCTGAGAGGAATATTTTTATTTAATAAAAACTAGCCAGGCAAATTCCTTTATGCCTGTAGTTTTTACAGTGACTCAAAGTAGTTTTCGGTTTTTGTTTCTAAACAGAAAAATCTGCTCTAATATACTGTGTTTCCATTAAGTGTTGCCATCTATTTTTAGGTAAAAAGAGAGCAAGTTTTATGGATAGCATAAATACTTATTTATGGAAATGTTAAGAAAAAAGAGCACCTTTAAAATTTTTTTCATGAAAAGTTTTCTTTCATGGAACATATCTTTCCTATGAAGAAGCCAGTTTATGCACTATTTCATGATGAGAAATATTCATTTAATTTAAGGTGTACTGAATATCAGCTTAATGAGGTCTGTGCAGAAAAGCACTGAGTTGTAGCCTTTATAAATGCAAGGGGTCTTGGAGTGCATGTTCTAGTTCCCTCATTTTATGATGAACCAGGTTCAGGAAGGTTTAGTAAAATATCACATTCAAATTTACAAAACTGCTTTTCTTTTTTTCCATTAAATAACAGTTTCCAAGGTATGAGGAAAGTTGTTGGACTTAAACACGACTGAATATAATGTTTTCATTTGCTGATTCTTGTTTTATCTCTACAGCCGTCATGGTCAGTTACTTTAATCTGTTTCCCTTCCAGGTCATCTGCTAGTGATTACTATAACTTTCTTCTAAAATGCTGCACTTATGCATTTTATTGTTCACTCAAACAAAATTGCCTAAATTAAGTGTATACTGTTATTTGTCATTTCTTAAAGTAATAATTAAATCGTGGAAAAAGAAATTATGTAGCCCGTGTAAAGATACATACGTTAATAACCTCACAGGATGATCTACTGAAACAAAACTTCTGTATTTTTCATAGAAATCTAAGACCACTGTAGTGTTACTTGATGTGAAAAAATTCCAATTAAAAAATGTAGATGTTTCTTTTTTGCTTCTTAGTATTATTTGTTTCAGTACATTGAATCTAAATAAAGAGGTTGGCAGAAGTTCTTTTTTTAAATCTGCTAGTTTTTTATAATTCACATTCATTTAAAATGTCACATGTCCTAAGTGCCAGTGAGTGTTCAGTTGAAGGAACACCAAGCACAAAGCCCTTGATCAGCGTTGGGAGGCCCATCTGAAGTCAATGCCTAATTTTTATGAATTCGCTAGTAAATAGTCCTGGAAATGAAAATAACAAAAATGCTAGAATGAAATGAATGGTAACAGGATTTTGTTATTGTTGTTCTTTTAAGTTTAACGGGTAGGGATTTTTCTGTTTGTTTTTAACCCAACAAGGTTAAGGTTGATTTTAAGGAAGATTGCCACTTCAGTCATGGGCATCAGTTAGATCCCATCTCACAGCTGCAGAGCTTTATAGATACATTGACCCAAATTGAGCACACTCCAGTTGTCATCACAGAAAATTGATTAGAAAGGTGTTTATGATCTGTTTTTCAAGGAAAATTTTACTATTTTATGTTTTTCTAAATTTCAGCTTTTAAATACAATGATTAGATAAATCATTTATCAGTTTGTGAATTTTTTAAAGATTATGTTTAGTGGAGGTTATTGGTTTCTTGGTAGAAATTTACTCTTTACAAGACTGTGTATATATCTTCTTAACCCAACTCCATCCCCACAATACCAAGAAGAATTTTTTTTAAAAAAGATTACAAAAGCAAAAATAACAATAAACAGCTATGTCATTCTAATGTTTGCTGAAAAGTAATTTATCTGCATTTGGTTTGCAAACGGAGTGTCCCATATCTTTACTGAAATTATTTTGTCTTTTTTTTTCATTAAAAATTATATGGTTCAACATAATCATTCTAAATAAATCTTTATGAATTATGGATTAGGCTTTGCTTCAGTTAACTCTATTGCTCTGAAATGGTCATGATATTAAAGCAAAATTTCTAAAATCATCTTGGAAAAAAGGTTTCTTGTGAAAACAAATATTATCAATGCACCTCATAAAGAAAGCTCACTGTTACAATTAGTGAGCACTGTTAAATTATATGCAATGATACTTCTGATTGCTTCCATTAGTATTTTAAATTTAATACTCTTGTTACTATCACTTGTCACTGATATATTAGTAGTTCATGTAATTGAATTTACCAGACAACTAAAGCTTTATTTCAGTTTTTCAGGCTACTTCTCCTGAAAAAACAAACATTGACCTGCTTTCTTAAACAAAGATCTAGGTCATAATTAATTTATCTGGCAACATTAGCTTTGTGCTTTATTGCATGCTGTGGTTTTGCATATGCTTTCCCCTTCCCCCTTTTCATTTTTTCTAAGAAAAGCCCTTGGTGGACATTTTATGCTGCTGTCATTAACTCTTACTGAAAGCATTTACTTTCTTTTAGTCTGTACATTACTATTTCTATAATATCAAATAAACAAACTCAGTACTCTGATTTCAGGTAATCAGATATGTCTGATCTGGAGAATATTGTCATTTTATCTTAAAACTGTAAGAAGTCATTTTATTGACAAAGAAATTTACTATTAGATTGGGCCTTACAACTTTTTTTTTTAACTTGGTATACCCTAGATTCTGATTTTGGTTTTGCTCACTTTGTTTTAAATATTATGTTCTAAGGCAAACTGAAATTATGTTCAGGTAATGGCTTAAGTAGTCTCCCCTTATTTGAGCATACGGTCAAGAACCCCCTTGAATGCTTGCAACTGCTGAGTTACCGAACCCTACATACACCATGTTTCTTCATAGGCATGCATACCTATGATAAAGTTTATAAATTCTGCAGAGTAAGAGACTTACAACTAATACTAAAATAGAACAATCATAGCAACATACGATAATTAAAAGTGATGTGAATGTGGTCTCGCTGTCTCAAAATACTGTAATATTTTTGGACCTTGGTTGACCACAGGTAACTGAAACTGCAGAGAGTGAAATCAGGAATAAGTGGGAACTACTGTATTTCTAACCAATATTATCTCAGGAGAAAATGTGTGGAGTTGGAGATAGGAAGTAAAGATTCTAGATCTAGGTTCCCCTAATAAGTATTTGGGTAAACCTGGTTAAGCTTCTTAACAGGCTATTACAGTTTTGCTCTGTGTTAGAGGCTTAAAAATAAAATGAGTTATTGCCTATGAAAAATGATGTATAAGTGAGAACTATTCTCTAAATGATAATAAGTGGCAGTGGCAAATGTTAAACTCAGTTATTTGGTACTTAAGGCAGTCTGACTATATAAAATTCACTTTTCATCTTGGTCAGGTGCACTCTTAAACATTTATTTCTGAACCATACTTTCCACTTCCAGCCTAGGTTTTCAAACTTGTCATTTCAACATTCAGCAAATACTGGGATTCAGTAAAGTTGACACTCAGCATTATCCTTCTAGAAGGTTCATTTATCGTACTCCATTTAAGCTTCTTGGTTGAGGTTGATGTAATTTAGTTGCTGTTTTCATTTGCTGACTTAAAGATAAACACAGGTTTGTCAGGAACCTTAGATAAACTTTGTCTTATTTTGGATTTTGAATTCTGTTAATTACTATCATTGCTACCATATGGTTTCAACTTTGCTTTTTATAGGTTAAATGAGCCTCAGATGAGTGAGAGCAGAAATGCGTTTAGAATAATTCTACTGGGAATACTTGAGTATGGTCATCTTGTGGTTTTTTGGTGCTCTTCATATTGTAATCATTTGTTTAATTTTAACTGCTGAGTAAAATTTCAGTTTCACATTGAAAATATTATTGGTATTAACAAATTCAAAATGAGGCAATACAGCATCATCATTTAAGAATTCTTATTATCCCTATATCTAGGTATTTATGGCCAGTGTCTATGTAGATTATTTTGCTTTAATTAAAGAATCAGCAATTTCATTTTTATTTTTATTTTTTTTGCCAGATATAGAGTTAAAGCATTCTTTCTACCCTAAAATTATGAGATAAATTTCTATTTCATTTCTGTATTACTATAAATGTGTTATGGATTTTGGAATACAACATCCAGTTTATGAGTTTGATATCTGTATATGGTTAGCTAGCTTTGTACCAGTTGGTTTTGGTGACAGGGGTGTTAAATGCTAGTCTGAGGCATAAATCAGCACATCTCAGCATGTCCAACATCTCCTACCACTCCACCCTTCATAATCCCTAAGAAAACTCAAATTCATTTCCTATGTGATGTTGGTTTAAACTCTCATCATTTCATATGAGAGAGAACATGCTATATTTTTGCTCTTTTTTAATAGAAGTTCAGGACTTAACAGTATATAAAATAAGATATTTCTAATATAGGTGTAGAGGAATGAATAATGCGTGTACATTTTTATCTACCATTATATGGAAAACTATAGTAGTGATAAAATTTAGTGTTTCCTCTGGTTGTTACCTTCATTTAGCTCTCTCTGAATTCCAAAACACTTTAGTAGTTTGATCATTTGTAATATCAGTTCTTAGTCATTGTTGCTTCTGGATTAATTAATTGGCTTGGGAATTAATTGATTTTCAAAATGATGGTGCCCAGACTAGTAACATCTGACTCCTAATATTCTGAATCACACCAAAGTTTGCGAACCACTAGCTTAGACTTCGAGTTCTTTCCATGACCGTTCTCTGCCTATCATCTCATGTCCTCCTTCCCTGTGTGTGTCTGGTTCCATTTTGCTTATAGTTCATTTTTTAGTTTATCTCTTCCACTCTCATTTTACTATAAGCAGGAAAGAGGAAACTGCAGCCTTCTATACTTTGTTTGCAAATATCCTCAGCTAAATGTTGAAGTTCATTGCTTAGAAGTTGCACCTTCCACCCAGCACTGGAATACAGTTCAGCCAGCTGTTTGCCGCTTTATTGCAAGGACTGTCTTTCCTGTAGTATATAATAACATGTTTTCATTTCCTTCTGAGGACTCATTAAAAGTTCCTTTAACATTCATATATCTACCAACATTCTGTCCACAATGATATGTATATTCTCGAAGACAACAGAAGCTTCTTTCCACTTGTATTTCCATCTGAGCTCTTACGTTTTTCTCCCAATTTCTACCAGCAATCTTTTCAAGACAGTCTAGTTTTCCTGTCTGTCAAATGCTTAAATTTTCTTCCACCTCCTACATATTACCCAATTCTAAAGTCATTTCCATGTTTTTAGGTATTTGTTAGAGTAGCACCTCACCCTCAGTGCTAAAAGTTGTAATCAGTCAGTATTTGCCAGAAAAGCAGATCCATTAGGTTATGTAGAGTGATTGAGGCCTGTTAAATTATTGAGGACAGTCTCCATTACTTAAAGTTAACTGATTATAGATGTTAACCATTTCTATAAAATACCTTCACAGCAACATCTGAAGTGTTTGATTAAATAAAACCTGGATAAATGTATGATGGTGTAGCCAAGTTAACACACAGAACTATACCATCACAGAGAGAAAATGCAAGCTAGGGTCATTTGGGTTGTTATTTATATCTGTTATTGGATGGACAGGGTATATGTAACATCTAACCAGAGAAGTTATCTAAGATATGCTATCTTTTCAGTCGAGTTATTTTCAAATTGTGTTCCTGGGCATTTTAGAAAGCGGTAACCCAATTTAAATCATTTTAATTTACTATCATTTATTTTGTTCTTGTTAGATCTTTATTACCAGCTATGCTTTTTACATCTTAACTCTTTGATTTATTTTGTGGTAGAAACATTTTGTTATATTGCTTACCTGAATTTAATGAACAATTTACCAGCTAAACCAAAAGAATGAAGCCCACTTAAATGATGATAAAAGTAACAAGACTAGTTGATGTACTCAGATTTGGTTTATAGGCCAGTACTGCTCTGTAGGGAAAATTCTTTTTGCCTGGGAATTAAATAGGAACTATTTTAATTAGTGCACCATCTAGATAAATGGAGCCTTTAAAAATGTACCAGTTCGCATAGTGTTTTCATTATATAAGTGGTTATTTCTAGGTTGCATAATGTAGTCTATGCAAATTTTAACTTTTGCTTAGCTTTATAAAGTCTTACAAGAGAAAAAGAATAGACTATTGTCTTTATATTGTTTGATTTTGCTGCTACTTTGTTCACTAACCTACAGTGGTTCACTATTGTATGTTGTATAAAAATTGAGGTTTTTTTTTTAATTCTAAATGTTAAGGCCATTCAATAGGATCACTCATTTATTTTATATTTCAGTTCTCTCATTTTGTAATGTATCATGATTTTACTTTTTATGCAAACCTGTTTTACCCTATCTGAATTTTATTTGCTTGCCCTACATTTTCTTACCTGGAATGATTTCTTCTTTACATCAAAGCACTGCTTATTACTTCTGAGCCAAAAGGACATATTGTAGTAGGAGGAGAGAAGGTCTCTGTTCTCTGCCTTCACTGTTCCGTGACTGTGGCAAATGGAATATTTACTCTTTGATCTCTGCATTCCCCAGTTGCTTCATGTGACTTCTCAGTGTTTACACTTAGTGCAGTCCATTCATTTGTGTTTGCTTTAATGTTCTAAGTGTTCTCATGTGTGTTAATGTCTAGTTTTTTTTTTTTTTGAGGGTATTTTTGTTTTTGTTTTTGTTTCAGAGATACCCTCCCTTCAATCAAAAACTTTAAAAACCAGTAGTTCCTTTTCCCCTTTTGAGAAGTCCAGTTTGTGACATTGTTTTCCTCCCATAAAGTCCTTCTCTCCTTCCTTTCATCACACATTTCCACAACTATTTGGAGCTTTTTTGTTAACATTAAAGAACTCCTTGGAGCTTTTTGAACATTTAATGTGATGTCAACTCGTTTCTTCTCTTAACAGAATGTTTGATGTGGGAGGTCAGCGATCTGAGCGGAAGAAGTGGATTCATTGCTTCGAAGGAGTGACAGCGATCATCTTCTGTGTAGCACTGAGTGACTATGACCTGGTTCTAGCTGAAGATGAAGAAATGGCAAGTAGAACTACTTTAAGAGTTGAGCTTGAAACATGAAGAGCTGAAGATGCTGCCAAGAATTTTTCTGAGAAAAATTCTTAAGAAATTCTTTCTAATGTCTATAATAATTTTAAAGGACAGGGTCTTTCCTCTAACTTTTCTATTTGTGTAATGAAAGAGAAATACTAGAGAAGCACAGGTGGATCTTGAGGAAAAGGAAAACATGGAGAGTCAATGTCACTTGAACCCTGTAAGCTTAAGGATGCATTTCTGTATCTAATATCTATGTAACAAATGGAAATATAGTTATATAGTAGTCCAAGGTTTCCTTTTCTTAATTTGTTACTTCTGTTAGTTTAGTAAATCTTTAATATATATTATGCTTTGTTGCTGCCCTGTAAGTTTTAGATATGTTTCAATGTACCATCAACATGGGGAAATGATTTTAAATAGAAATGTGTAAAACTTTGTCATTTTAAGTTAACTTTACTACATAGTGGGGAAAAAGGAGTAGAAATGTCAGTTTTGTACAGCTGACCCTTGAACAACGGGGGTTTAAGCTGCATGGGTCCACTTATTTGAGATTTTTTTTCAACCAAGCACATTAATGGGATGGGAACCTGAGTATACAAAGAGCCAGCTTTTCCTATATAGCAGGTTTTCCAACTACTGAACTTGAGTATATGCAGATTTTGGTACCCCTGGGGGGGTCTTTGTACCAATCCCCCTGAGTATACTGAGGGACGATTGTATTTTTAAAAGCAAGTATATGAATTATAGTGCAGTAGGTGCAGTACAGCACCACATGTTCATTTCTCTCATTTCAGCACTATAAAATGTATTAGTGCCCTCTTCGAGCACAGATCCTGGAAGGTCAAGAAACAGGAATTGGAAGTGTCCTTCCAATATTTATATTTAATATAATATTTAGAGTATTGGGCTAATTGGGTCTTAACTTGTTCAACTTAATTTTATTAATCTTTAAAATTAATAAAGATTATTGATTTATCTTTTAATGGAAACTAAGACGAAATGAACTCTATGACAATGCCATTTCTTTTCACATGTTCACACTTCACATCCCTAGATTATAATGACCTGTAGCAGGATGTTCCCTGGCACAGTGCATGACATGTAGTTGGGCACTCAGCAAGTGAAAGTTGAATGCAAAAATCGATGAAAGTTGATTAGACACTTATCTCACCTAAAGTGAAAGTGTGTTTGTTCTGAAATGGCAGAAATGTATTTTTGTGATATGTTATATATTTTTCAACAGACCGAACTCTATTTTATTACAACACCTATTATTTTTTAAAATAATCCTCAAAAATCCTTGCCGTTAGTCACAAATTTTTTTTTTCTGTTACAGAATCGAATGCATGAAAGCATGAAGTTGTTCGACAGCATATGTAACAACAAGTGGTTTACAGATACATCTATTATACTTTTTCTAAACAAGAAGGATCTCTTTGAAGAAAAAATCAAAAAGAGCCCTCTCACTATATGCTATCCGGAATATTCAGGTATCTTACTTTTCTGGGAATAACTTGTCAAGTTACGTATTTCTAAGTGAAACTTCCCCTAAGGCAAGAATTCAGTAGTTAATTTGAATCTATTGGCCTAGTGATTATTACAACTTTAAGGGATATTATTTATCAAACTTCATTTGAGCACAAATATTTCCTTAAGATGTGGATGAAATTACTGAACATAATGTATTCATTTTATGGAAAAGCTGTTAGATAATTTTTAGTGATGACTCCAAGTTAAAATATTCTTTTTTTAAATCCAGTTAACAGATTTTATGTCAGGTACTGTGTGATGTACAATGAATAAGACATGTCTCTGTTCACCATCTAATCTCAGAGACAGACACAGTTAAACAACAAGCAATAGTAGTGCAATCTACTGCTAAAATAGAACATGAACATTATTGTAAGGGGGAAAATAAAGATGGAATCAGTGACGCAGCTAACTCTTCCAGAAAGGCAGGCAAGTTTTCACAAGAAGCCTGATTTGGTAATGAGACTGTTAATGGTAACTTTAATTTTACTACGATGGAAAATTCCCTTGAGTGAGAAAGGTAGACCTGAAGCACAGTCCTCACTTTTCCATAATTAGCTTTTTGATCTTGAACAAGGCAGTTAGTTCACCTGGGTCTCAGTATTTCATCTGGGCACTCAGGAGTTGGGCTGAAACATTGGTTTTAGTTTAGTTCCTTAGAGCACCTCCTGGGTTGCTGTTGAAGATGGAGATGAGGGAGGGAAGAGAACTAATTACTGCCCCCCCACCCACCACCTTATCACTTTTTCATTAAAGCAGAGTAACTCAGTTTTCATCTGGTTTGCGTATCCAGCGGAGTAAGATTTTATTTTAGTGAAGAGCACTCAATATGCCTTAAAAAACAGGGAGTTTGTCTATCACTGGTTAATGTAATCTCCAAATCTAGATAGTTTGAAGTGTTTACTTACTCTCACCTCACTCCTCCTTTTTTTTAAAAAGCCTCAAAAATTAGTTTCTTCATAAACAAAATTTTCCTCAGTCTTGTGTTGAGTAAATTGTAAGATGGGTATTTACTGACATTTACAGGAAATGTTAAGACAATACTCTGGTGTCAGTGCTCTGGTATCCCCACCCATACAGATGAGAATCCCAGGGGTTAATGAAGCCAGAATTCCATTCCAGACCCAAGTCCATTGTCTTCCTGCTCCTAGACCATTAGGCTACATTTAATGAAATATTCACTGGAACCAAAAGGGAGGGTTATTTGGTAAATATAATCATGTTACTTATTGTTATAGCTCTTTTTGTGTACTGTGAAGTTATGCTTCCAGTTCAAAATAATTTCACACAGTTGCTTACTTTAAAACTTGGCTTTCTTTTTGAAAGTCATAGTCCTAAATCACCATACTCAGGAACATTTTCAGTGCTAATATTAGGAATAGATTGAAGTTATCCAGAATCAAGATGGCTTAATTTTTCCCTTATTTGAATATATTTTCAGTGTATTTTTATCATTTTCTATGATGTAGCCATTTTTGTGTTAATTCATATTACTAGATTCTCCAAATGCATCCATAAATATTGTATACTTACAAGGATTTCAGAGCAGCTAAGGATATACTTGTTAGCTCTTCCCTTGCCAAGTAGGCAGTGTGTTTAGGAATTTTTGCTTGTGCTTTGCTTAAGTTAATACGAATATCTGATTTCAGAATCTTTGCACAAAAAGAATATTACATAATTCTTTCACATCCCCAGAGTTTGGATTATTATTTAAGATCTCCATTGCATGCCCGAAGTATGGATTCAGTGCCTTCTTGCTTCAGCCTCAACTCTGCATTTCCTGTGGCTATGGAAGAACCCTGTGTAGCCCTTAAACAACTCACTTGATTTATCTCCTGTCCTTCTGCTCCTGTGTTGTCCTTCTCCTCCTCTTTTTACTGTATGTTGCCACTTCACCAGTTTCATCTGCAGTCATGTCATCTTAGCTCTCTATCCTTTCATAGTCATATCTGTTCTCAATAGGTTAAATGTTGTGATCAGCCCTAATTTCTCTCTGGAGCCTTAGGTTTGCATTACCAACTGCTTGAACATACATGCTTTGTTGTTTGTTTTTTTTTTAGCACCCAAAACTCAAACAGAACTCTTTTTCTTTTCTTTTTTTCCCCCCTCAGCTTTCCTGTCTTTCCCTTTTGATTGTGTCATCAGCCTCCCAGTTCTTCATTTCTGAACCTGGTTATCACCTACTTACCTTTGTTCAGGACAATTCTATCACCTGTTAAAAAAAAAAAATCTATCATATTTAATCTCTTGTCCTTGCTTTCCCATTCTTTTCTTAAGACTTACAATCAGATTGAAGAATGTTTATTCATACATGTTGTAGCTTTTAGGGTAATCTGGCTAGCTGCCTAGGATATATAGAGCAAATTGACGTATGCACTGAATGTAAGCTGTTTGGCTGAAATGCATTTTAATTTAGCAGTTGCATTAGCTGCCGTGCGCCAACAAGATGCTGTTGATTGCTTTAAAATTTTGGAGAACAAAACTTACCATGATTTAATAAAATTTGATTTTTAAAAGTATATGATTGCTAGTGATATACAGGAGTTTAAAATGTAAACTTACTCAAAGACTATAGCTTTATTACTTTTTTATCCCTAATAAAAATCTCATAATCTATGCTGTCATAACACATTCAACAACATTCCTGTGGGCATTGTTGCATTGTATTATACTGGATTCTATAAGCTAAAAAGGAGTGTAGGGGCTGGTGGGGTATGATGTTTACCCTTAAGAGTTCACATTCTAGTTTAGGAGACTCAACACTGAAAAATAATTTAAGTCTCTATAAAGCAGCATAACAAAAACTGAAATAGTTATTTCTAGGAGGAGGAAAAAGTTTTTAAGTGATAGGGAACCCAGCTAGATTTGATTAATTAGGAAAAGTTACATGGAGTGCCAATTTTGAGCAAATGTGAAGGCAAGCAGAGATCCCAGCTGGTGAAGTAGAGTGAAGAGGAAGTACTGCAGTATCACAGCTGGCAGTTTGCATATTGGGTCCTCACGACATGGACTGAGTGCCAGTGTGGAGGAGAGGATCTTAGAATGGCACTGCAGGGTAGGCTGGGTAGTAGAGGACCTTGAAAGCCTGGCAGATAATTTTGGATTATTACTACAAAAGAGGAGTTTAGACAGTTATTTTCCAAATGAAATTTGATTTCTTTTCATTGAAGCATTACACATACTATTACATTATATACATTAATGTATATTACAGTATTATGTACATACATACATACATACACACACCCCCTCAGCATAAGTGCATTTTTAAAGGTGAGCATGCCAATATCTACCACTCAGGTCAAGAAACCAAACAGCTTCAGGACCCCAGAAAGCCCCATCATGCCTCCTCAGTCTTAACCAGTCAAACCCTCCCCCCAACACACACATACACACTCACACCCCATATACACACAGAGAGTAATCACTGATTCCTCACAGATAATCAATGAAGACCTTAAAAAAGAAAGCACACAAAGGAAATATACACCCACTTCACATATGCCACAGATAATATTAATTGGTGAAGCTTTTGTCCTTACCAATTCATTTTCAAATATTGTTGGATCATACAGTATATGATCTTTTTGCATCTAGCTTCTTCTGTTCAAGAGTATGCTTTTGAAATTAATTTATGTTATTGAGTATAGCCGTAGTAGTTTTATTCTCATTTATTATATGTCTTTAGTGGTATACAGTTCTGTCAAGTGTACATCCAGAAACTGAATTATGGGGTCAGAGTGTGTGTGTGTGATTATCTTTAGATATTGCCAATTACTGGAGGGTTTGTACTCAGAGGAAGTCCTTAGTCAGTAACCTGAGAGCTGGAGTGTGTCATTCACTTTTTGGTAACCTCATACTCCTAAACATTGGTACAATTTTTGAATAAAGACCTTGGTGCAATTGATTGTAGACCTTGGTACAATTTTTGAATAAAGAAAAAGAAGCAAAGAATGCTAATTAATATATAGAGAGAGAAGGGAGGTAAAAATACTGATCAGCATTCAGCCAACATTTCTTGATCTACCATTGGGCCAAAACTGAAATAGCATGCTGTCATCAAGCAGCTGAATTGGGGTGTAGAGAACAAAGGGTAAGAGGGAAAAAGATCTGGCATTTGGAGATCGAGGCAGGAACAAAGATCATGATGAACATGAAATGCCATGTAGAGGAAATTTTTTGTTTAAATTTAGGGATAACTTACAGTCATTAAAGGTAATTAACATGGAGTATTTTTCATTTAGAATAGTCTCTCCCATTCTAGAAGGGAAAGTACAGTTAAGGAGTCCATGAATGAAAGTATATGAAACTGACTTCAGTTTGATATGTATGAAACTGAATTCAATATTTTAAGCAGTATACTTGTTATTTTAGCTTTTTGCATTATGTATCCTTTTTCTATCTCAGGATCAAACACATATGAAGAGGCAGCTGCATATATTCAATGTCAGTTTGAAGACCTCAATAAAAGAAAGGACACAAAGGAAATTTACACCCACTTCACATGTGCCACAGATACTAAGAATGTGCAGTTTGTTTTTGATGCTGTAACAGATGTCATCATAAAAAATAATCTAAAAGATTGTGGTCTCTTCTAAGTTTTGCAGTTAATGGTAAAATGCATTTTCAAACCAAATGAGTACTTATATATGGATCTCTGTAGACTAGAGTCTTGCAGCAACACAGAATGTAATATAAGGCAAATGCATCTGGGACCTGACCAAAGTTGTTCTGTTTTTGTTTTTTTAACTGAAAGTAACAGAAGGACCTTTCTTAAATGTGACAGATGGTCCTGCAGTGTGAAACTGAAGGACAGTGTTAAAGCTGGGCTCTAGTATATTGATGATTTCTGCATAAGTGTAAATATGCAAATGTATGTATACATGTATTTATGATTTTAGTTTTTGATATTATTTTTAGGTTATAAGAGTGGCAACTTAGGATTCTAGGGTGATGGCTTTGGAAAAAACATAAATATTCCTTGTACTGAATGACAAACTATTACTATGTTTGCCAGTTTTAAGCAGCTTTATTTATGTTCATGTCCTGTAAATTTTTAAGTACAGTAATTAATATTAGGAAACATTACAGGAAAATTATCTTGATTATATGTATACTTGTATTAATAAAAATGTTATTTGTACAAACATTGCACAGACTATTTTAATAACATGATTTGTTCTTTAAACTCTATGTGTTTTATTGAAATGTTCTTAAGATGAATATACATGCCTTGGATCAATTATTTAAACATTGTATGCATTTTGATTTTTCCTACTTTAAGAAAATAAAATAATTTAATTTTACATTAGATTCCACATTAGATTTGGTTTGAAAAACTAAAATTTCAGATTTTTGAGGATAGACTCTCTTAGACTTACTGTAAACCCTTAGTTTTTATTAACTTTTCTTCACTCTGAATTTTAATATTTGGCTGATATTAATGCGTCGCCTCAAAGGTGATGTCATATTAATTTTTATACACTTTAAATAACTACATTTTTGTTTTTAACTAAGTTTGGAGGGATCCTAAGAGCATTTTTGTGGGTAAAAAAACCTGTCGGCATAATGAATTTTGAGACATTCATTTGTGTATTTCCCTTGAGGAGTCTCTTGTACCTAGCATACATAATAGTTCCTGTTTAGAAGATAATAAGAAGGATCTTTGAATACTCTATTGCTAATGTAATGCAATATTTAAATTCATACATATAACTAGTTTCAAATGTAATTATCACACTATGTTAAAATTAATTTTTCCCTTAGATTTTCAAATTTCTCCACTTGCTTGAGTTTTTATTTCTTTTTCAATTATACTGTCATTTCTGAGAATGAAATGGACAATTACACTTAGAAAATGAGTAATAGTATTTAATAAGTCAGTGACTATATGTATGCTCAAATAAGTGTTACATATCAGCTAGATATTGAGCTTTAATAGAATAATTTTCTTTTGATTATTCATGATGTATCATCTCTGTGACCTTGTTTCAGCGAAATGAACAGCACTCCCCACCCAACCTCCCTTTTTTCACTCATCTTGGAAAAAGTTAGTCTTTCAGTACACGTTGTTGGTAAGTAGTTTCTAAGTTATGTGTTGTCACTGGGTTGAAGTATATTTGTTAAAGTATGTGTGTGTATGTATGTAACCATAAACTATAGTCATATCTGTTTCATTTGAAGGATTTTCTCCTTTGTAATGTAAAGAAATTCAAAGTTGTCAAAGTTCCTTAAATGTGTTAGCTTAGATTCTTTATGTGCCTTTCATGAAAGATATGTTTTCATTAATTTTACTGATGGACCTGTAATATCCATTGTGAAACTATGTATGAAATTCAACTATAATATGAATAAATTTGAATCATGAGAAATATGGGTTAAAAAGCCACAAAGAAGCACATATTGGTGACCATCGTTAATGAAATCCTGAACTTTATTCTGTGTAATTGTGTTAACTAATCCTAATAAATTTAAATTTTTAAAATTTTACAGACCTATTGGCTAAGTACATTTTTGATTGGAATTTAAGTATCAGTCTGTTTTATCTTCATTTCTTCTTTTTCTATGCTCTGTTTACAACTTCAGCCACTCCAGAAGCTCCAGTTTTCCCTGCTACAAGTTATGAGATGTGATGCCACATTTGGAATTGCCTGCTTGATATCCCTTTCTGAGAATTCATTCCCTGCTTTAACTCATTATATTCAAAACTAAATTTATCATCATTCTCCCCTTAAACTAGTTCTCACCCTTGACTTTGCCATTTTACCTACTAAGTACCATCATTATTTATTCCTTCATTGAGGAACTTTTTAGCCATTTGGAACTTTTTTTTTTTAATTTACTTTAAGTTCTGGGATACATGTGCAGAACGTGCAGGTTTGTTACATAGGTATACATGTGCCATAGTGGTTTGCTGCACCTATGAACCTGACATGTAGGTTTTAAGCCCCACATGCATTAGGTAGAACTCTTCCAATTCCTCATCTCCATTTCAATTTACTGACAGTTCTACAATGCCTTACATCTGTTTTTTGTTTGTTTACCTTCCTATTCCTGTTACTACGTACTGAATTCCAGTCTTTGCTAAACTTCTTCTTGAAAGGGTTTATTAATTAAATTCCTCATCTCCCATTTCTCTCTTCTCAAAAAACCCAGGTTAGCTATCCCAACATAGAACTGTGGCCCTATCGCCTTCTGTGCCTTGATCTGCATTGGCTCTGATTTGTCAATAAAATTAAACATAAGTTAGCCTCCCATTTAATGCCATCACCTGTGGTCTCTTCACTACTTCCCATTCCTTTCTACACTTTATTCAAATAGTGTCCTGTGCATAGCCTGTGCTTTCTTCCAAGTACTATATTACATACTACATGTGATATGCTTATAGCAGTGCCTAGACTGTGGGAAGTGTTCATTTGTGTCTGTCAGTATTATTTTTATTAGCCCACTTTTAAAAGTCTGTGTAAAATTCATTGGCACTTTTAAATCTGTTTATGATATCTCTTTTAGACTCCTCTGCTATCTGTTCTTCAGGGTACTCTTTTGGGAACTACATGGTTCTGGTAGAGCTGCCAATCACATTTCTCACTCTGTCTATAGGCTCGGACCTGACCAATCCAAGTACTGCAGCACTGGACAGGTGAACCAATCATCATCCCAGTTGCCATTCTTAAAGTCACTAAAGCATTTGTGGTTTCTAAATTCCCTTCATTCATTTCAGTACCCTTCTAAAAGTCTGCTTTTGTGCTTGATCTAGTTCAATCAAGTTCAGTTTGTTACTGAAAAAGTACTGATTAAAATGCATACGTTCTCATTGAATACTGACAATAACTAGCTAGATAAGGAAAGGCTCAAAAAGGTTAATTAACTTGAGCAAGACCAGATCAGGTTTTAAACCTAGGGCTTCTGACTCCATGTCTATCCAAGGACCCCAAAGATGCTACCTTATTTCCAGAAAATGTATAATTAGTCTTTTACCTATCCCCACTCTGCCCTTCTGAGTTTCTCTGAAGATACTTACTAATATCTTTCATCAAAGCTATTTTTTACTTCTTAGATTTGAAGCTACTTAAGAGCATGAACAGTTATGACTTTTTTATATCATTGGTTGTTTGCAGAACTTCCTTGTGTAACTGAATTTAGTTGACAAATAATCATTATTATAGATGGTAGCAACGTCATTACTTAGTGTGTTATGTTAGTAGAACATGATGGTGAAAATCCTAGGCTTTGGTACCCAGTCTGGCTTCAAATCCTGGCTCAATATCTTATTAACTGGGAAAACCTGGGCTAATAATTTAATTTTGCTCTGCCTCCATTTATAGCATCTGAAAAAAAAATTAGGATTAAATAATCCAACCACTAATCTTAATGGTTATTGTCACTATTAAGTAAGTTCAAAGTATATGTTAAGTACCTAGAAGGGAGTGTGGAATGTATAAGCCCTCAATAAATTTGATTGTGAAGAATAGTTTTATGGTGCCTTTAAAATCACAGTCAGTGCTTAACAAATAGTTATTGATACAGGCTTTGAATGAAAAGCCTCAAAAACAAAACTCATAATTTATTTTCATAATGAAAACTAAGTGTCTCACATTGATATTGATACTAGAAAATGAATGAGAAAACAATGCAATCTCTTTAATCACCTTGGAGGATACTTTTCTGTCATTTTAATATAATCAATAATATGGGAGAGTTGATATTTTAATGTTAAAGGTTGGAATATTGTCTTTTTTTAGTTCTTTGCAAAACGCTATCTTAACAGTTGAAATGCATTTATATAAAGAGGTTTACATTCCACAATCCCACTGGCCTGTTTCCCAGGCATTTTTTTTTCTTAACCAGTAACTGTTAGCTTTGGTGTCTGTTATGATTTCTCTTTAATTACTTGGATTTTGTAGTTACATTAAAAGTTATGAAATTTCACATTTCATCAAGTCTAGAGGCTGGAGACACCCAAATATGCACAGAAAAGAACCAGCTGCAATTGTCCAAGCCAGAGCTGATGAGGCCTCAACTGAACAGTCCCATCATGTAATAAATCTTCCTGAGTACTGTGTATAAGGTCAAATATTTCCAGCATATTTGATTTTACTGCTCATCTTCCTAGGTCTCCATCCATAAAGTGGATGGAAACACTGTCATTGATGGAAGCTAGTTCTTCACATTTAAAATATTTTTAATTGATTAAAAAAGAAAATTTGAGGAAAACATGCATAGAAGACTAGGCAGAGACTTTTAACAGATGATAAGAATGCCACTTTTAATAAAAGGTGTCACCTAGAAGAAAGTACAGGTGCTCCTTGACTTAGCATGGGTTGTGTCCTGAAAAACCTACTATAAATTGAAAATACCTTACACTGAAAATGCATTTAATAGACCTAATCTACCAAACGTTGCAGTTTAGCCTAGCCTGCCTTAAAGATGCTCAGAACATTAGTACACAGTTGGACAAAATAGCACAAAGCCTATTTTACAGTAAAGGATATCTCATGTAATGTTCTTGGATACTGTACTGAAAGTGAAAAACGGACTAATTGCATGGGTACTTGAAGTATGGTTTCTAACTGAGTGCATACCAGTTTCACACCAATGTCAAGTTGAAAAATGGTTAAATTCGACCATCATATGTTGGGGATTATGTATCTGTACATAGAGTAAGACTTTTGAGAGCCTAAGGGCCACAGAAATTCCTTTCCAACTGTAGTGTCTACGGAGGGATTCTTATGATTCTGTTTCTGTGCAAACACACTGTATTCTTTCTTTTACCAGGATTTTCTGTGTAATTTTGCAGTTATTTTTTACTAAATTGATAAATGTACAGTTTCAGTGTAAAGCTAGTCTTCAAAATAAACCACTGTGAAGATTGGATATTACCTTGGATTTCCTGTCATGCACTCTTGAATTTTAATTATGTTCCGTAGAAACTTCACAGAGTTTTAACTTTGATCCTTCCTTCACTTTTGAAAATCAACAGTGAAGTAAGACAAAGCTACTTCTAAACAACTCTATGTTTAACTTCTATTAAATAGTACTGAGGTATCACTTTGTAGCTTGTGGAATGCAGCCTATCCCAGCAGCAAATTCATTAATATAATTTGTATAGGACTCACTTTGCAGCATTGCATTTTAGTATAATGTATGTTTTCCTGTTTACAAATGTAAGTAATTACCTTTCCATTTTAAGTGACCAATATTGTCCTAGCAATCTATGTCACAAGAAAATTTACCTGTAATAAGTAGAACTTTTTTGCAGACTTCAGAACACATTTTACACCATTCTTAAATTCCTTAATATAGTAAGTTACAGATTTTAACTATGAATCTTTTTTTTTTTTTTTTTAAGGAATCTTGCCTAATCTAAGAAAGCATTTTTTTCTGGCTGAAGCTGCAATGGAAAGCTTCAATATGAAGCTGGCATAAGGAAAGCCAGTATAAAGTGTGCTTTCTTCTTTCTGAGAGCCCCACCTCTGATCCTCCTACATTTAAAGCTTCTAGATGCAGATTTAAACAATAGTTCTAAATCAAGATCTTGAAAAACTTACTAACATAGTAGGATTTACTGAAAACCACGAACTCCTACATTATTTAAAATAAGTTAGAGATACATTGTTCCTTCTAATAGCATAAGCATAGAGAGAAAATGCATACATAATTTATTGAGTGCCTATGGTGTACCAGATAATTTCTGGGTGCTTTACTAATGCTCTCATTTAATCGTCAGAGCAGTCCTGCAATATTGGTAAAAATTTCCATTTTCTATATAAGGAAACAAATTTAAGAGTTGGCTACCAAGGAAGTGGCAGAACTGGGACTAAAATCTAGAGTTAAGTCGTTTGCTAGGTGTATCTTCAAAATCCAGTGTCAGTTGTTAGCCATATCTTCAAAATCCAATGGCATAAAGAAGTTTTCCCCAAGGGTGCCACATGGTGTAGTGCAGCATGTCCAGCGGTATTGCCTGAACAGATGTTGGTAAGTATGCATGATGCACATTAGCATGTCAATGGCTATGAAGAGCCAGTGCAGTAAAGAAGTAAAGAGCTCTATAGATGTGTTAACCGTCTGTTTTACAAACATAGGAACTGTACGGACACTACCCAGGTGTGAATATAGAGCACTTGAAATGTAGCTAGTCCAAAGTGAGTTGCCCTATTAGTGTCAAAATCAAGAGTTCATATATAAAAAACAAAAAATTGTACATGTTGAACTGATTTTTGGTATATTGGGTTAAATTGTATAAAATTTTAAAATTCTATTTTCACGTTTTTAATGTGATTACTGGAAATGTCTTTGCATTCATTATATTTGTATTTGGGAAGTGAAATGCTTTTTTTTTTTTTTCTTCCACAACAACTCTATTTGCATTCTGTGGTAAAGTTCCCAAGTTTTAGAGAAGAACATACAAAAAAAAAAAAGGGTAGAATGCTAAAATTTGAATGTGGAAGATCTGGGTCTTGGTGTCTTGAATAAATCACACTTTCAGTGACTTTCTTGGAAAATGGTGGGCCTCAGTGAAGACTTGGACTATTTCAGTTTTAAATGCTATCGTTTGGTGTAATATAGCCTTTCCTGTGGGGGGAAAACCCATCTCATTTTCACTTTAAATATGTCAGCTATAATAAAAAAGAGACATACACATTTTAAGATCTATACTCTAAAACAGGGCTTTGAAATTAGCAGTTCTCTTTATTTTTAGTTACAAATACATGGTGTGGGAGTTGACCCATGAAGATACTGGAAAATTATTAAATCCCAGTTTACAGACCCATCTCTTTAACATTCTGCAGCCAAATCAAAAGATTAGTGTTTTTTTATATGTTGTTATTGTGTTGTGCTGTGTTTTTTAATATGTTTCAATTCCTCAGCCAAATTCCTTTCTTTCTCCACACCTCCCACAGTACTGGGCTGAGCATAGTCATGCATTAAAAAAGCTTCCGAACTTATTTTGGAAAGAGTAGCTCCCTGGAGTGTGGAGAAGAAGGACAGGAATTTGCTATCTGCAGGACTTAAATCAGGACAGAGATCAAATATTCCAAATATTCCAAGGCCTTACATACATATTTTGTTTTTTGATAAGAACAGAAGACTGCAAATGGGTTGCTCTTTAAAGGTCAATAAAATCATATCTACTAATCTGTGTAATTGAAGTTTACTAGATTCTCAAACTTACCGCAAGATTTGAATTCATTCGTTTAATGGGATCAGTCAGAGAAAAACTATATTTATGTGCAGGTTTTAGCTATCCTTGTCCTTAGAATGTATACACACACACACACACACACACACACACACACATCCGTGAGAATGATTTTCTTTTTGGTACAGTGTGCATCAAATAAAAGTTTACTATATTGGAATATGGGAATACATTGATAATTAGTTGAAATTGTTCAGACACATATTTTAGAAAAATATCTCATTTTTGTTTTAAGTTTGGAAGTACCTGAATGATTAAACCTGATTTAAGTCCCTCTAACAATTATGAGGAAGAAAAAGATTAGATTTTATATCAACTCGTCATTTGGTTAAACAATTATATATCCAATAAAGACATTTAAAAAATAAATTTATGTCCGTATTATTTTTAATAAAAAACCCAACGTTTGAAAAAAATCAGTTTTTTATCACCTCATCATGTTCATATTTATATACATCATTCAGGTAATTCTACCTATTTTTTAACTTGTATTAAGTTAGACAAATGAACTTATCTTTATTTAAATGAATTATGATTCACATGGAAAGCAGAGCTTTCCATGGAAGAAAAGCAACATCAATCCTGCTACCTAATTTCTTAGAATCCAAGTTTATTTTTTAGGACTGTGATTTTTCTTGGCATAAGTTTGGGGATAATCAAAATCAATGGTTATTCTGTTTATTCAGTAGCAGAACACCACATACTTGGCTGGCAATCTCAGGCCTGGGCTGTTTTAAACATGACTGACCTCAAAGTTAGCAAAGGAGTTCACTTAAGTCATAAATGTTTCATCTTTTCTAATTAAGTGTTATCTCTCTTTTCCATGAACCTTTGGCAAAAATGCCCTTTGTGTTTAGCTACTGTCAAGGACAGTTTGGAAGCATTTAATCTGTTAAGGAAAATACAGCTGCTAGCTCCACTTAACAGACATTGTGGTGAAGTTCTAATGAAAAGGCAACTTTAAAAATGTATGTGTTTCTTCTAATAACTCATTTCACCAAATCAATGTAATGCTTTTAGGGCTGAAAAGACTAAGGAAAACATTTGGTGTGGATAGGTTTTTAAAAATTTTGCCACAAAGGTTTGGACAGAACAAAAACTATTATACTGACATGATTATTTGTATTCCAAACTGTTTTTCCACTAGAATTTAGGGATAGGAGTGTAAGTGTGTTGACACTGGTGTCATTTACTTTTCAAATGACAACTTAGCACCTTCGCTGTGAAAAGTCCTATTTAGGGACACAAGCCAGGAATAGTATTGATGAGGCCACACTGTCTAAAACTGAATCCTGGCCCTGCCGCCTGCAATTACGTGACCTTGAATAAGTTACCTGGCCTTTCTATATCTCAATAAGTTCTCTATAAAATGAGGATAACATTAGTGCTGTCCTCCTGTAGTTGTTGCAAGGACTCATGAGTTATTAATGTAAGGTGCATGATGGGTGCCAGACACAAGGTAAATGTGATGGAACTTTTAAATATTATAATTTTCATGATAATGGTGGTGGTAATGACGATGAATATATTACTCAGAATACAGAGAAAGAGAAACCGGAGATAGACATTTCTATAACTAATTGTAATTTAAGGCAAAACAAAATGGGTATGGTGACCACCTCTTCCAGCAGAGTTTCAGTTTATCCCTGTTGTCACAGCATGATTATTAACTTCATGCCATAGCAGTGTCAGAATGGATCTATGGTCCTGTAAATAAGAGCAACCTGATATGAGAGGTCAGAGGACAGACTTCAGCCCCCATGAAGGACAGGACTATTGAATTGACCCATAAAAGAAACAGGGATAGAGAGGGAAGGTCATTTCTCGGTCTGTTCCCGGGCTCTTTATGAAGGTGGGGGGCTAGAAGGGTGAAAACTACATTTTCCTTTAGTTTTCAGCAAAGTGGAAAAAATTCCAAACAAGACTATATTAGCCTTTTATTCCCGTTGTAACAATTTACTGCAAAATTAGTGGTTTAAAGCAATATAAACTTACTCACTTAAATTCTGGAGGTTAAAAGTCTAAAATGGGTCCATGGGACTGTACATCATCTGGAAGCTCTAAGGGAGAATCTGTTTCCTTGCCTTTTCCTCTTTCTAGAGGCTGTTCACATTCCCTGGCTGATAACCCCTTCCACTGTCTTCAAAACCCAAAGCCTAGCCTCTTGCCTCTGATCTCTGCATCTGTCCTTACATTTTCTCTATATGCCTCTCTCCTATAAGGACCTTTTTGATTGCACTGGGCTCATCTGGGTAATCTGGGATAATCTGCAATTTAAGAGCTTTAATTTAATCACATCTGTAAAATCCCTTTCACCTTATAAAGTAACATGTCCACAGGTTTCAGGAATTAGAATATAGACACCTTTCGGTAGGGGCAGTGTGTTATTCAGCCTACCACAGAGACTCATATTCCTAGTATCAACAGGATAGTACTTAAAGTCAAATGTCATCCTATTAAAGATGAAAGGTTCAATGTTTTAACAGTCTCAGGCACAGGGCTGTCAGCTAACTGCAGTTTTCAAAACCAGATTCAGGAACTCATTGAGAAAACAGGGCTCCAAACTTTAACATGAGTTTTTAGATATATGTTTAGGAGAATATCAGTACAGGAAGTCCTCATTATCTGAGAGCAATCGGTAATGGAAAGGGGTTTAAAGTAAGCCACCTTAAAATAGGAAGAGAAATTCACAATAAATAATAGTAAATAAGGTTGACTGGTTCATTTTTTGACAAATGAAGTGTAACATTCTAAAAACATGCTCTTTGTGCTTAACAAAATTTAAATTACAATTTCAATTGTGCTCTGATTTGTTGAACAAACGGTAAAGTAAGTTGATTCTTTTAGTATGGTATTTTTCAAAAATGATACAGCATGACTGCCTTCGTATTTGGCCTTCATAGAATGATCATAAAGAGTTATTTCTGAAAATACATTTGAGGGCTTTCCAGGATTTTCAAGGACCTCTCTTAATAATTCACTTCCGGGCACGGTGGCTCAAGCCTGTAATCCCAGCACTTGGGGAGGCCAAGGCGGGTGGATCACGAGGTTAAGAGATCGAAACCATCCTGGTCAACATGGTGAAACCCCGTCTCTACTAAAAATACAAAAAATTAGCTGGGCATGGTGGCACGTGCCTGTAATCCCAGCTACTTGGGAGGCTGAGGCAGGAGAATTGCCTGAACCAAGGAGGCAGAGGTTGCAGTGAGCCAAGATCGTGCCATTGCACTCTAACCTGGGTAACAAGAGTGAAACTCCGTCTCAAAAAAAATAAAAATAAAATAATTCACTTCTGAATAATTTTGTTATCATTCTTATAACTATTCTTTATTTTTTAACAATTCTCATTCAACGTCTTCATTTTTTATGGGCTTTGATCACAGAATTTCTCCAATATTACTTTCATCAATTACATTAACAATATATTCCCAATATTTCTAATTTCACTAATAGTTCATTTGAATTACATTTGCACTGAACATCAGACGACGCAATGCAAATAGAATAATAAAACTTGGTTGGGCAAAGATGTTGCCGTCTTTGTTAGGGCTGTGTACTCCTATTTATAGTAAAGGACTGACTGAGCAGAGACTAAATCAAAGGTTCTGAATGAATTTTTCATTATGTGATGGCTTTTTCTTCCCTACCCAATTTTTTTTTTATAATGGGTAAATCAAACAATAAATACCCAGGTAACCAATCTAGCCTTTAACTTGAATAGAGATGTAATAATTTGGGTAAATAAAAGTTGGGGCTAAAAACTCCATTTAATTTGTAAGAATTATGTTTTTAATGTTACTATTATAATAATTACATGCAGTAGAGTGGTGATTAATTTCTGACAATATTTTTTGTTACCTATAAGCTCCATGAGGGCAGTAATTATGTCTTTAATGTTCACAATTTTGTCCCATACACTAAGATAGTATCTGTTAATAGAACAGGCAGTCATTAAATTTTCAAGCAGGAAGCAAGATGTAAAATGTTTTAAAAGATGATTATTTTGAGTGAGTACTCACTTATAGCTGTAGTATTTACTATAAAGAATTTGATATCCATGTGAACCTAGAATTCATTGTAGAAAGTGGGAGAATTCAATAAAAATGTTTTGCAACTAAGTAGAAAGAAGTATAATTGTAGAAAGAAGGATAATTTCTTCTTCTTATACTTTGAAGAACATTCTTGGTGGTAATTCAAACTCAGCATTTCCCATATTTTTTCCACTGAACGTAGTATTATCCAAGATGAGTATTGGAGAACAGGGAAATTGTTTCATCAAACAAATTTGTAAACAAACAACATACTATAAAGTTCTCTACATCTTGCTGCGGAAAAAGAAAATTGTTTCATTGGCTATATTTATTTCATAAGGAAACTTCAACTCCCCCTGCCCTCCAAATACCAACAAGGACACAATGAGTATGCTTAGAATAGTTTTGATGTGCTTCCTGCATTTTTCTCCTCTTCCCACGCCATTCTATTATTTGGAGCTTTGAGAACTTGGCGAGTAGAGAATGAATGGAAAAAATAGAAAAGTAGGTGAAGAAAAGAAGAGAGAAAAAAAGATGAAAGAGTAGAAATGTTCAATAAATACAGATGGGTGAACAAGAGGCTGTACTCTGGAGCCAGGGTTGCAGAGAGAGGAGAGACTTAGTCAAACTGCTGGAAGAAGGGGTGGGTGGTTGTCACCCACAGGAAGGCTTTTTCAGGAGGAAGCTATCCAGTGTTTAAGGATATGGTCATAGATGTCTGTGGTTTGCAGAGAACAGCTAAGAAAGAGTTGGTATTTTGGTCCTTCCTCTCAGAAAGCTTCTTGGATTCTTATCCAAATGAGTCTTAACCCCTCTAGAGTTTTGTGAGCCAGGGAGTTAAGGGAGATCCATGGAAAATTATGGACTTGCACTTATATAACTAACCCCACTTCAGTGAGTCTTTATAGAAATTGTTTTTGAAATTGTATATGTGTTTGTGAATGGGTATGCAGAACACATAATATGTAAGATATGTGCGTATATTATATATATATATATTTATATATATGTATGGAATAGAGGTACTATATGTATGTATGCCTTAAAGAAGAAAAAAAGCAAACACTTGTGTTCTCTATGATATATAAGGTTACAATATCTGGAGTCCACCATGTGTCTGTCTGTGATCACAGCTCTCTGTATCCCCTACAGCAGGAAGCAAGATCCTGAAGTTTGTGTTCATCATTCCCTTGTGGGTTTTTAAAATTTATCAGGTATGTACCCTTTATATATTTTTCTTTTATCTTCTTTCTCTCTCTCTCTCTCTTTCTTCTTTCTTTCTTTCTTTTCTTTCTTTTTTTCTTTTTCTTTTTTTTGTCCGTGTCTTTCTCTGTCATCCAGGCTGGAGCGCACTGGTGCAATCTCAGCTCATGGCAACCTCTGCCTCCCAAGTTCAAGTAATTCTCCTGCCTCAGCCTCCTGAGTAGCTGGGACTACCAGCATGTGCCACCATGCCTGGCTAATTTTTGTGTTTTGTTAGAGACAAGGTTTCACCATGTTGGCCAGGCTGGTCTTGAATTCCTGACCTCAGGTGATCCACCCACCTTGGCCTCCCAAAGTGCTGGGATTATAGGTGTGGGCCCCTGTTCCCAGCCCTATTTTTCATGTTTGAACTTTAGATATATGACCTCCAATGGTAGGTGTCCCCTACAACTTGCTTTTCTTATTGTTCAACATTGTGAGATTTATCCATGTTGGTGTGCCTTGCTGTTCATATACTTCCACTGGTAAATTTTAATCCATTGTATGGTTATGTCATAATTTATTTGGTAATATTCTATTGTTGGACATTTTGATTATTTCCCCTTCTTTGGTCAGTACTGCTGTGAATCCACCCAACTGGAGCATATACTTGGGGAATGGAATTATTGGATACAAACATACCTATTATCTTGAACTTGGCTAGATGTGAAATTACTTTTCAGGGTAGGCATAGCAATTTATTTTCCTACCCACATTTTATAAAACTTGCTGTTTATTACTATACTCAAGAACACTTGGTATTTTTAAAGTCATATCCAATTTGCAGCAGGGCAGCAAAGTTTGCACCAGCTGCTAGGAGACAGCTTGTGAAATTTTGAGCATATCCTCTAAAAACACATCTGTACTCCGTCTCTGTGAGTCAGCATGAGTTCAGCCCCAGCCAGTCTGTATGGTGTCCTGTCTTAGGAAACAATGTTTGAGAACAGAAATATTTGCCTAAAATCTATCTTTGAAGCTGAAAGATGGCCACCACTCCATCTTGTGCAGATATCTGGACTAGCAAGGGCATCCCTGCAAGAGGGGAAAAACCTCTGACTATGTGAGATGCACATGATCAAATCCATGGTGGATGGGACTCTTCTAACTTTACAGTTCCCTTTTACTGTTTGGTATTTGGAAACAGAACTAATCTCCCTTTATGTATATTGAGTTAGCCCCTTGGTTTTTGGACATTTCACTGCGGGGTGGGAGTAAAGGGGGCAATCTCAAAAAGGGAAATAGAGAATCTCATGTGGTATAAGGAAGGAAACTTGAAAGCTTAAGTGACTATCTGAAAAATTTGAAATGTATTGTATTTATGCTGCAAACAAATTAAACATGTGCTGCTAAGTTCACATTAGGTGATACAGAAACCCTCTGTCTGCTTCGTGTTTCATTCATCCTAAATCCAATTTAAACTTCTCTGATAAACTGTACCCTAACCCAACCCTTTCATAACTAGCCAGTTGTGTTTCTCACAACTCCCTCCAAAATTTCATCTTGTCTCATCAGTTTGGTATCAAAGCCTTGTGAATATGCCAAGATTTATTGTCAATATTTTCCTTTCTTTGGGAGGACCTTCTCACTTCTTCTATAATATAAGTAGTCTGAAGTTATACTTAACAACTGTTCCTTAAATCACAATAGCTACAACAATCGACAACCTTTCTTATAAAAATTGTAATAGATGTAAGGACCTCCCTTTTGTGAATATTCCCAACATCTTCTTGTGAATTATGAAATGTTTCTCATTGGTCTTACCCTTCATGATTCCAAGGAAGCACCTAGAGGTCAAACTTCATTTCCAAACCCCTTTCGTCCAACAGTTGACCATGATCCATGTGGCATTCCTGGGGATTTATTGCCGTTCTTCCCAGTTTATGTCCAGTTTATATTACATAGACTGGACATAAACTGTCACTGATAACTTTGCTGGAAGTCCTAATAATTCTGCAAGTCTATGACTCACCTGAATACCAATCACCTCTTTCTGAATTTCTAGTACCACTCCTGTCTCATCTGCTCTCCAGGTCCCTGAAGAAAACTTCTGTCAATGGCTCCATCATCTCCCGGCTCCTTTCTGTGAAAAATGGGGTGGCTATCCATTAGTCAACACCCTCTTTGTAAAAGAAACCAAACACAAATTCAAGACAGCTTAAATAAGCAAGTATTGACTCCTATAACTGGCAAGTCTGAGCATGGGGTAGACTTTGAGCACATTGTGATCTAGAGTTTCTAACAAAGCTGTCATTCAAACTGTTTTTCTATGACTCTTGGCTCTGCTTTTCTCTGTGTGATGGCTTCATTCTTATGCAAGCTTTTTTCCCACGTGGTGAGAAAAATGGTTCCTGTCAGCCTCAAGTTATTATTCTCTGTAACTTACTAACCAAGAGAAAAAGAATCTCTCTGTTTCCCAGTTTCTAGCTAATCTCATGAGGGACTCAGACAGGTATTTCTGGGGTCATATATCTAGCCTTTGGACTATCACCCTTGCTGATAAGGAAGGTAAGTTACTATGATAAGCTAGGCTGGGTCTCGGGCAGAACCCTGTGGCTAGCGATGGTAGAACGATGTAATTGATAGGCTCCCTCAGAATCACATCAGATGGAAAAGGAACATTTCCCCATGGAAATCGTGATGAATGAAACATGCATGCATGCGTGCATGTGAGTACACACAGACACATGTATCCACCACATCCACTGGAGTCTTCATATTATTTTCCCAGGGCCCATTTAGATTCCTCCTGTATCTTTAACTTTTCCATTGTTTATTTCAGCTGACATTGCTATACAGTTTCCCTGAACACTTAGGCATTTATAGTCTTTACAATTCAGAACACTCAATCCAGCACAGTGATTGTATGTTCAACAAGAATATGTAGTTATCAAAAGAGCCATACCTTATACATGCATTATGGCATACTGTATGTGTTCAATACATACTTTTTAATAAATACTTTAAAAATAGTCTTAAAGGCGTATAAATTGGTCACTCATTTTATATATAACTTTTTTAAGCTCACAAAGTTCACATAGTTCAGAAGAGAATTCTGACCAGTTAATTACCTGCGAGATAGGGAAAAGCTCCCTGCAACACTCCCCATGATTTTCCTCAACTTTCTTGGAGTGATGTATTTACTGATTCATTTAAACTAATGCTTTTCAAACTGTTTCACTGACAATTAATTCTGCAAGATGTATCTCAAAATATTTCCAAAGAAATGTTTACTATTTCTCCCTTTGGGGGATTTACAAAGCACATTACCCTAATAAAGATTCTGAATAGGAAAGACTGCATTAAAGAAAGCTACTTAATTTAACACAGCACCTCACACTCTTACTCCACCAGAGAAACAAATTTATATGAAATATGTATTAACATCTTGTACATTTAGTGCTTGAGGAACACAGTATGAGAAGTACTGATAAATTAGGAGATGTAGATTCTATTTTTAATGAGTCAATTGCATCTCAAATGTTTTGCCAGAAAACAGTTACTTAATGTAAGATGGAAAGAAAGTCATTAAAGTGTTAGGATGGTGTAAGAAAAAGGACATTTACCTGGGAGATCAGTTTATCTGGGCCCTATGTCTATCATAGCACATTTAGTGTACAATTTCACTCCTGACCCTTTATTACCTTATTGATTTTATTCCTTGGTTCATTTCTTCTTTTTAATTTGTTATTTGGTTGTATTACCTGTCTTTAGGTTGTTTTAAATTCATCCTCTCATTTACTCAATAAAAGTATACTGAAAACATGTAACCTCTCTGCTAGCTATAGTAATGAAAAATTAACAATAGATATATGAAAATACCTTCTCTAATTTTCCAGTTCATTGGGAATTTCAGTAAGTAATTACTGCAAGCTATAAACATTCTAGGGTTTTCCAGAGAATGTTATCTTAAGCTCAAATAATCAGGTAAGTATTCTTGGAAGAAATCATATCAAAGACTTGAAGGATGAATGAGTGATGGTGAGGTGACCATCTGTCAGGCGGCATTCCAAGTAAAGAGAACAACATGTGTTCTGCTGATAAGAAGAGAGAAGAAACATGCTGGGTTCAAGAAACCTAACATTTAGTATGGCTACATCATTGAAGGGATTCAGGGAGGAGAAGAGTAGAAAGATAAAGCAGGACTATTACACAGAGCTTATGTAGTGCTTGAAAGTCATTTTTAAAAAGTTTGGACCTTATCGGATTTGCATTTTAGAAAGATAACGTTGACTACAGTGTCAAGAATGGGTTGAAAAGGGATAAAACAGAGCAAGAAGATCAGTAGTAGAAATGTGTTTAATAATCCAAGGAATAGTGAGCTGGTTTTTAAATTGAATATACAAGAACAGCTCATATAAATGCCACTCTAGTAGCTGGGCGTGGGAATAAAAAAGTACCAACAGATTTATGAAAATATCTTCTTTATGTTCATCCTTTTTCTGGCTCTCTGCACCTTCAGCGAATGAAATAATGAGGAACAGCAAGAAAGCAGGGTCAACAAAAAAAGGGGCAAAAGTTATCACCACACATTAGCATGTGCTTAAGACTTGGTAAGTAGTTGATCCATGGAATAAATATGTGCAGCTTATACCAGTGTCTCTCTATCCTACCTGCTCAGCAGCCAGATAGCTTTTGAAAATGCTGATACTAGGGAAAGATTCCGATTCAGTTCAACTCTGATTATCTGGTCTAGGGTCTTATAAACATCCCCAGGTAGGATCAGTGGGTGGGAGTGAGATCCAATGAGAACCAATAGTCTACGGATAAATTCAGGCCTATTTTAGCTTTGTTAATCTAAATTCCCTAGTCAAAGGCAGTTTTCCTCAAACTTTAGCAGGTATTAGAATGACATGGGAGGCTTGTGAAACTCAGATCGATGGGCCCTCCTCTGAGAGTTTATGTTTCAGGAGGCCTGGGTGGGACCTGAGCACATGTATTTATAACAAGCACTCAGGTGGTACTGCTACTGTCCCAGAAACCAAGATTTCAGAACCACAAGTCCAAGAACCACTAGTCATTTTGGAAATAAGAACTTCATAACGTCTTTTTTGCTAGTAGAACAATATTTTCTTATTTTATTCTTTTATTTATGTAGATATTTGGAATCTCTTCAGTTTCACACCTGTGCACTGCATACCAAAATGGAAACAAAATTGAGAAAATATGATATGCTTTTATTTTATTATAAACATGAGAAGTAAATACAGAGCTTAGAAGAATTTCCTCAAAATATTTTCTACACTGAAATTTCTTTTAAAAAATTTATTCTGATTCAAATAAGGAAACCCACATTTTAAAAATGATGCATATGCAGTGAGAGAAAATACAAAATAATCTGATGATTCACCACTGTTCATGACTTAGCAAAAGCTTGCCCACCATAAATAATAGAGTGTCATGTCTGCCTTATGTTTCTCTCTGAAATGAGTCTACAGCTTATGGCAACACCCAGTACCTGGGGCTGGCTGGCTGGCTCATAACTCACAGTCAGAATCAACTACATCATAGTGTGTGCTAATGAGTTATTTTTTATGTGACATTATTGTGGTTCTGATTTGTTACTAACCTTGGTTGGTTTATAAAAGAGTCTTTTTTAACAGCAAAATATTACCAAGAAAAATTTGATTTCATAGTCAAATCTGACATGTTTCTCAAATGCACACAAATCATTTCAAAGTTTTCATTAAAAGTAATATCTATGATAAAAAACTGCATGAATTAATCACATCAATTATAATTTAGAAATTACATACAGATATGTGTTGCTAAATTGGGGAAAGTTCTGAGGAATGTACTGTTACGAGATTTTGTTGTACAAACATTATAGACTATACTTCCATAAACCTAGATTACCTACTATGCACTTAGGTTATGTGGTATAGCTTATTTTTCCTAGACTACAAACCTGTACAGCATGTTACTGTAGTGAATACTGTAGTGAATATTATAGTGAATACTGCAATTCTAACACAATGGCAAGTATTTGTGTGTCTAAACATAGAAAATGCATAGTATAAATATGTTATAAAGATAAAAAATGGTACCCCTGTGTATTGATCTGTTCTCACACTGCCATAAAGAACTACCTGAGACTGGGCAATTTATGGGAAAAAAAAGGTTTAGTTGGTTCACAGTTCCACAGGCTGTACAGGAAGCATGGCTGAGTGGCCTCAGGAAACTTACAACCATGGCACAAGGCAAAGGAGAAGAAAGCATGTCTTATCATGCTGAAGCAAGAGAAAGAACATGAAAGGGAAAGTGCTACATGCTTTTAAACAACCAGATCTCATAAGAATTCGCTCACTTTCATGAGAACAGCGAGGGGGGAATCTATCACCCCATGATCCAATCACCTCTCACTAGATTCCTTTCCTAACTCTGGGAATTAAAATTCAACATGAGATTTGAGGGGGTCACAGATCCAAACCACAACAATCTATATAAGGAACCTATAAATGAAGCCCATAGGACTGGAAGTTGCTCTGGTAAGTTAAGGAGTGAGGTGGGGCACAGTGGCTCATACCTGTAATCCCAGGACTTTGGGAGGCTGAGGCAGGAGGATCACCTTAGGCCAGGAGTTTAAGACCAGCCAGGCCAACATGGTGAAACTCTGTCTCTTATACTAAAAATACAAAATTTAGCCAGGTATGGTGTCATGTGCCTGTAATCCCAGCTACTCTGGAGGCTGAGGCAAGAGAATCACTTGTACCCAAGCGGCAGAAGTTGCAGTGAATAGAGATCATGCCATTGCACTCCAGCCTGGATGATAAGAGTGAAACGCCATCTAGGAAAAAAAAAAGTTAATGAGTGGTGACTAAATGTAAAGGCTTAGGACATTACCGTACATTACTGTATACTTTATAACTGTACACTTAGACTACACTAAATTTATAAAAATATTTTTATTTCTATAATAATGTAACCTTAGCTTAGCTTATAAAATAAGTTTTAACTGTATAAACATTTTAATTTTAAACTTTTTACTCTTTTGTAATAACACATCTTAAAACACAAACATTGTACAGTTGTAGAAACAATGTCTTCTTTCTTTATATTTTTGTAAGCCCTTTTCTATTTTTAAATTTTAATTTTTGCTTTTTAAACTTTTTTGTTAAAAACTAAGACATAAACACAAATTATCCTAGGCCCACATACAAGATCAGGATCATCAAGAGGTCACTAGACAGAATTTTTCAACTTCATTGTAATGTCATGGGATCACTGATGTGGATGTCCCTCACTGACCAAATGTCATTATGTGGCACATCATCATTGTAAATTATAATACAAATTATTATAAATTTAACTTTTTGAAATAAAATTACTCTTAGGGAATGTAAGTGCCACAGTATCTAGCATTCCTCTTTCTGCTTAACATATGATATTTCTTGTGTCTATTGGTGAATGAAATCTTAAGGATAGGAAGAAATTTTCATACTGAATAATTTACCATAAATACTTTTTTTCAGAATAAGTTTGGCATGTTTTTTACATACCATACATTTTTCTACCAGTATCATTTTTAGCAGTAACAAAATGAAATCCACTCGATACCCCAAAACATAATGATCACTATAGATTTTACTTCTAAAAATATACCAATATACCACAGGAACTATGAATATAAAAGAAAAACTCCCAAAATAAAATGAAATGTTGCAATTTTGAACTTAAAGAGCCAACGGACTTCAATTAGAAAAAAATATCTGGCTAAGCAGATGGATCCTGTTCTGAGAGCCCCAAGGCCAATAGACTTGGCTTTATTGGACCATGACCATTAGCCATGGCTTTGCCCTTTTCTTATCATTAACTCATAATACTTTACCAAACTGGAATATTCTAGAAATAAGGTAACTAATATATTAACTTTAGGAAGCATCATAAACACTGACAGGAAAAGTCAACGAACCAATACTTTTTATTTCCTTATCATTCCAGATTGTCATTAAACAACATCAGAAGTTTTCATCAATTTTGGATGCTTGCTGAATTTCATCTTTACTTCAATTTTTCTTGATACACCCTTCTTTAATAAGATGGTCCCCATATCCTCCAAAATTCCATTATGAAAGGAACAATATTGTTTCCACAATCTCACTATTGTGAAAACATGTACTTAAGAACTCATAATTTATCCAGAGCAGTTTCAAAATGTCAGGATAATAGGAAATTATTTTAAAATACATTAAAATTATGGACAAAAACCCTGTAACCTCTGTAAGCCCCTGGAAAACTATACTGTTGAGTATTTGAATTGTTATTTGTGTCAGAATTTGTGGAGTATTCAATTGCCAGCCAACAAACATTTATTACCAGTACCAGTATAAGACATTGCACTAGATAGTTTTCAACATAGATTTAATTTCATTCTAAGTATATACATTATTACTTATTCATGGCTTAAGAAATATTTTAACTCAATAAAAGAAAGCCTCAATTTTTAAACATGTACTCCAAATTAGCCATTAATAGAACATAAAGATTGCATTTTTACAATAAAAAACAGAGAAAATCTATGACTAGAAGTAGACATTGAAACAAAACAGGATGTTATTGGATATTACTGACTTTTTGATGTTTTAAGTTATTTATGCCAACAATGGTGATAAACTTGAAGTATTTATCTCCAGCCAATGCAACAAATGCATAGTGAAGCTGGAGTCCCAAGTAAAGCTGTATAATATTATTTATGGTTTTTGGAAGTGGCTATAGGTTGATAAATAAGTAATTCAATCATAGCACTTTAGAACAGGAAGAGAAATTAGAGATAACCTACAATCTACTTCCACACTGTTATTTTACCCGTGAAGCCCAGAGCTAACACCAGTAATGCTTGTAGGTGTACTTTTACCCCATTTATGCTCAAAGTACAGAGAGCACATCTGATGACACATTCTCATAAAGTATAGCATAAAGTAGGAAAAAGTTTATTCTTGACTTTCAAGTTGTTGTGTGCTGGTGTGTTTGTTAATGCACAGAGATCCCATACAATAAGTCTGAATGGAACCCAGGTATTTGCAATTTGAATAGACACTCATAGTGATTGTGAGGCAACTTATCTTTGGTTAGTACTTAGGAAACACAGAACTACAGAATTTTAAAGTTCTGAAAAGGGATTTTATGTTGAGTAAGCACACTTTTCCAAACAACTCATAGTTATTTTCTTATTCAAATATGATGCTTTTTCTCTTCCTTTGTCAACTCTAAGGAAAAGGGAATGTTGTATAAACACGAAGCCTGGGAGACCACAGAGCAGTTCATGTGACTCACTCCCCACCCTTGGCAAATCATCAGAATCACTTGTAAACATACACATTCATAAGCCCTTTTCTTAGAGAGTCTTATTTATGGGAGGATATATGGTGGGATATACAAATCTTTAATTTTCAGAATCACTCCCGGTGATTTTGTTAACTCATCCAATTTGAAAGCTCTGCCGTGATCTGTTATATTAGAATATGTTTCAGAGATTTTCAACTTTGGCATTTGGGATTAACTAAGGGACTCTGTGAAACCTAGAGTGCTAGATTCTAACTCCAGAGTCTTTGAATGTGTAGGTCTGGGGTCAAGAATTTGCATCTCTCCCAAGTTCCCAGGCAATGCTGCTGATGTTTCAGGGATGACACTTTGAGAACAATTGGGCTAGATGATGCTGGGCTGAAGCAGATAAAACAGGAAAGAGCCTAGAAGTTGCTGCAATACCTCTGCCAAAACCCACAATCTGCCTATTGTTGCCTAAGAACAATAATGCCCTCTACTTCTTTTCTTCCAAATCTCAAGCAGGTGTTTCTGATTAGTGGAACCCAAACTGAAACTCCTGGTAGAGATTCTGGTGCATGTAGTTCCCAGGATTCTAGCTGTTATAATGTTTGGGTACAGCTGGGGCTGGAGTGGAGGTTAGAAGAGGGAAATTGGTGTTCAGTTGTCAATATATAATGTGGCACAAATCTGCAGGTAGGTTTTTGTGATAGTTGATCCCAAGCTAAGGAAGTTAGTTAATTCCTGACCATATTCCAAATATGAAAGGGCTAGTAGAATCTGAGCATCTGGAAAATGAAAAAAAGAAGATAAGACACTTAAGAGAGAGAAAACAATTTTAGAGCTAGGTGATCAGGATGGGACCAGAATGCCCATTATGACTAGTAATATAGACCCAATCAAGAGAGTCGGTGAGGCCAAAAGGAAATCTGATCAATGAAGACAGGCATTACACTTTTGACAATGCACCCAAATGTAGAATCCTGCAAAAGACCTGGACATCTGCAAACTATTATTATATATATACATGATCAGAATCATTAATATGATTTTCAAGCACAAGGTTTTTTCAACTTTCTCTTGAATCTTTATCTTAGTTTTATTTTAGGGAGAATAGGAATGGAAGCAAAAACAGATCACAAGAAGGGCCGAAGATGTATGTTAGGGAAAAGGTATGCGCAGAACATGGCAAGTGAGAATACAAGATAGAAAAGAAAACTGAAATCTAATCTGAACATACAGAGGTCTCACATTCACCAGGCAAATGAATGCATTAATATGCAATGACAAAAATGAAAATAGGAAAAAATATTTCAGGACATAGAAAGAAATGAATGTTAAAGGTATAACTATGGGGGAAAACAGCAGGTAAGTCAGGAAGCATAGTGTTTGCAATTAGTGTCCAGTGAGTGGAAAGAAATAAATTATTAAGATTCTAGTTAGCTTGACTAACTGCTGCCAGGCCTTCATCTGTACACACACCATTTTAAAATCAGGTATTAAAACAGAGAATAGTCCTGAGATAAAAGATTCAGTTTTATAAATGAAACTAAACAAGGACATTGAAGCTGTCATTGATTTGAGTAGCCCAAGGTAACCAGATGCCCACGTTAGCACAGAACAAGATTTTCAAGCACTAGGTTCTTTTCAATTTTCTCTTGAACCCTTATCTTAGTTATATTTTAGAGAGATAAAAAAGCAATATTCTTTGCTTTCTGCAAATGAAATAAACACCCTACAATGCTGCAATATCTAAACACATTTTAGCTTTCGTTTAAGCATTTAGAAATGCTTAGGTAGAAGAAATCACAAAATAATAAACATAGATGTGACCACATTAAAATTTAAAACTTTTTAATGCTAAAATGAAAACAAAAATGATATGTTTTGGAAGGGACGGGTGCCTAGGGTAGCTACATTGTGGGAGAAAAGCACATTGCAGCACAATATGGATGTTTTACTCACCTCTTTGAGATTAATAAGTGAATATGGAGAGACAGACCTTACACTGTGAAGTGGGTACATCTGGGAATGAGGCATGAAAGGGAGGAAGGGGGCTTATACTTTTTGCTTAATAGTTTAGTTCTACTCAAATATTTTATAATGAGCCTTTTGTTTTACAAATATAAGTGATTGATCACTTAAGTATTAAATATTAAAATATTGGATTGTGGAATGTTGGTTATTTGTGTATTTTCATGACTCCCCTGGCTTTTGAATCTTCTCAGTAGCATTTTGTAACAAAAAGCAATTGAGTGATACTGCTGAATTATGAGGAAAAAAGTTCCTTCTCAAAAATGTCATAATAATTCAAGGCATCAGACGTTTTCTGATGAGAAAGGACTCAAGAAATACATTAAGTGTATACTACTAAATAAGACATCCATCCATGCATACACACACATATATAATTCATTAATTAGAAGTTGCTGGGCAGAAGACCCATGATGAATGTAATCCATTAGAACATGGAAATAATGCTAAAATAATATAGGCTGTCATTACAGAAAATAACATAGAAATTACAATTCTTGAAATAAATCTACATAACAAAAATAAATTATCTATCAAAAACTAAAACAAAAATTATGCAGTGTCTCCCTAAAGTAGTAAAATTGATACGGGAAGAAGCATAATCGTGAAAGTGTCCTCATCTTTAATGCATGAAGTGCGGTGAATGCTGTGATGTGCTACCAGATCCCTCTTCAGGAGTGACACACATTTTCTCAGCTGCCTGGAAAGTTGCTGCGTGCGCTGCCTGGTCAACGACTCTCAGTCTTCAGCTGTTGTCAGGCATTGCCTCATTTGAAGTGTCACCTGGCCCAAGGTCGTGGCCCCTTCTAGGGACAAGGCAGTATGCAGTGACTGGTCATCTGGGTCCCCTTGCCAAAACTCTGAAGGGTTGATTGGCTAAGCTTCAGAGCTCCTTGTGGGTTGCTAAGGACTTTACTGCAATTGCATAACAACCCAGCGTTTCTGATGCCCAGTCCTGTTTTCATCTCTTCCTTCTCACAGGTATTGATTTTAAGAGCAATTCCCCCAAATCTTCCTGCACTCAAATCTCCATCTCAAAGGCTGTTATGGTAGGTCCTGACTATTATAATAAGGTTAATGAGAAATAAATTCAATATAAATTAATAAAAGATTACTTTTTTAAAAAAATAAGGAAAATGAACAAATGTAAAAAATCGTTGAATTTCATAAAAGGATCAATAAAAGAGCAATAGAATAAAACCTTTAATTCTCCCATTTTAACAACCAAAACTTTGAAAATGTAACAGAATAATTCTGAATAGCAACTACAAGTAAAACATTATGGTAATAAACTTAAAAAGAAAAGTATGTGATGTTGAGAAACCTTAAGTTTACCCTGCCCCCTGGCTCCCTTGTGGAGAATACCTTTTAGTTTGCAATTAGTGGTAAGTGGGTAACAGCTGCCTAATGGGAATCTTTTTGAGTTACGAGTAAATACAGAACACTTGTTTATTAGTAATAATCACCTGTTAAGAGAGAATTAAATGCGTGGATCAGAATCTGCTCAGGGCCTTGAGCTTGGGTTGCTATCAGTCCCTGAGGCTTTCAGCTTAATAGGCTGCGGCCCCTCCCACCCCCTCGCCCCATATAGACCCACTCTGTTGTTCTATCTGGGTGTCTGCCTCTCATTCCTTCAGCGCTGCCTGGGTGGGGGTCTGTCTCCTGGCTGAGCTGGTATGTAATAATATGATATATAGAAAATAAATTTAAAATTGTAGAAGAGGAGGACAATGAGAAAGAAGCTTTTACCCTGCCATTGATCAAAATGTTATATAAACCTATGGTAATTTTATCAACTTATTATTGGATGAGGGATAAGGAGGTTATGAAATAGAAGAGCCTAAAAATATGCACAGGCACATATAGTTTGTGATATAAGGAGCAATTTATATAAGTGGGGAAAGAAGAAACTAGTCAAGAATAATGTTGAAATGAGTGATCATTTGTGAAACACTGTCATATTTTTAAGTCATCCCATCTAAACAAGGTGAAGCCTTAACTTTCCACTTGAGCCTTTGATTCCAACCCTTCCTGTTGCCTCTGTAACCTCATACCATTCATTTTTTCTCATGTTTTTTATGTATCTTCTGTTCCTCCCCCTCCATTCCATCAAGTGTAAGCAATGTTTAAGCCTTTTCTATCTTAAACAATCAACCAACAATAAGGAAATAAAACCTCTCTCAACCCCTCTAGCTCCTGGAGATTCCACCATGTTTCTTTCCTCCTCTTGGCTGGAACAGCTTCCTGTTGTTACTGTCTCAGCTGCTTCTCCTACAGTCATTTTGCTTATAGTAGCTTGTTGTTTGCCCCCATGTCTTAGACTCAGTCCTGGAGACAGATTCTGAGACGGAGAATTTGGGTCAAAGGGTTTTGGGACATGCTCTCAGGAGATACTCTAGTAAGGACACGAGGCAGGCAGGATTAAACAGCGGGAAGGGGATCTCCGGTGTGTTTCCTCCTGAAGCCCCAGTTGATCCTGTGGGGGAGGTCTGGAATTCTTCCAATTAAGACAAATTTCCTTGCCATACAGTCATTGACCTGGGCTGCCTCTTCCATAACAGTTCTGCAAATGAAGGCACCTGCCTCTGGTGAATGGGAATTCCCAGCAAAGGACTGAGGTAATTGGCTCTAAAGAGAGGGTCTGAGTGAGCAACAGAGTATGCACTACATCTAAACTCTGAGAGGGTCACAACCACTTGCTTCCTAAATACTGTCTTCCTAGGGCAAAGCTTTCTGGGATCCTGATTAGTCTTGTTTTTTTGGGAAATTATGAAGAGAAGCGGAAGGTGGATGAACGACGGCCCCTGTTGCTGCAGCTGATTTCAAAACTATAAGTGACACCACCTTCCTATATGATCCATTCGAGGATCTCCTCTCCCTCAGCTCACACTTCTGCTCATATAGGAAGTTTGCCTCATTAGGTGACGCACACCATCATTCTTGAGCTGTTTGAGTTCCGGGTTACTGTGCTATCCTCAGGCATTGTATTTTCCTATATTCCGTTAAAACTGGGCATGGCAGCACGAACAGAGGGCCAAACATATCCTATCCTGCTCTGATTGGGTAGCAGCTGCTCTTCCTCCTCCTGAAGACCATATCAATTACTTCTTCCAGGGTGGTGCCTCCCTTCAATTCCTGCTGGTTTCTTGGCACGAGGATCCTGGAAGACAGAGTAGCAGTAAGTCTAAAATTCAATGATACTGTTATAGGAACCAGAATCTCTAGACATGTAGAATCTAAAACATATAGGGAGAAACACCAGCTCCCTCCAAGTGGATCACTGGGAGTAATGGTTATCAGGGCCACTCCAACTTAAACCTTTTGGTTCCCAAGCCCCTGAAGTCTACCTTTGGGGAACAAAGCTCCATATGATGATTGTTAATTTAGGCCTTATGTGATACCCTGGAAAGTGACACCCATTCTCATAGTATCATTTATAAGCTGGCACCTCAACTATGCTTGTAAGAAGTCAACCTAGCAGGTGTGGTAGTCCACACCTGCAGTCCCAGCTGCATGGGAGGCTGGGGCAGGAGCATAGCTTGGGCTCCTGAGTTCTGGGTTTTAGTGTGGTATGCCAGTTGGGTGTCCACATTAAGTTTAGTATCACTATGGTGACCTCCCAGGAACAGGTGAGGTTGCCTAAGGAGGGGTGAACCAGCTCATACTGGAAATGGAGCAGGTCAAAACTCCTGTGCTGAGCAGTGGTGGGACCACATGTGTGAATAGTCAGTGCACTCCAGCCTGGGCAACACAGAAAGATCCCTGTTTCTTTCCTTTTTTTTTTTTTTAAAGAGGGCAATTTATTTCTAACTGATTGCTTCTGAGAAGGATGGGGAGGACATCATAGGAGCAGTGGATCCTTTGATCTCAGACAGGACCAACAGTAGTGTGAGGCAAAAGAGGCACCTAGAATGCAACATTTAAGGAGCCACTCAATCTCAGGATTGTGCCACTTACCTCAGCCTGTTTATCTTTCCATATAAAGTAGCTGACCAAATCCAACACTGGGAGCTCTGCCCATCCAGAAGATGTCCTCTCACTGTCAATGAAAAAGTCAGACTCTGTAAAATAGTTGAAGAGATTTATTCTGAGCCAAATATGAGGGACCTCTGGCTTGTGACACAGCCCACAGGAGATCTGAGAACATGTGCCGAAAGTGACTTGGCCATAGCTTGGTTTTATACATCTTAAGGAGGCATTAGGCATCAATCAATACATGTAAGATGTACTTTGGTTTTGTCCCAAAAGGCAGGACAACTGGAAGCGAAGGCTTCTAGGTCATAGGTGGATTCAAAGATTTTCTGACTGACAATTGGTTGAAAGAGTTATTATCAGCAGAAAGGAATGTCTGGATTACGGTAAGGGGTTATGGAGACCAAGGCTCTATCACCCAGACAAAGCCTCCAGGCAGCAGGCTTCAGAGACAATAGATTGTAAATGTTTCTTATCAGACTTAGAGTCTCTTCTACCAGTAATTTCAAAGGGGAGGAGGGAATAATAAGGCATCTGGCTCCTGCTTCTTATCATAGCCTGAACTAGGGTTTGTTTTTTTTTTTTTTTTTTTTTTTTTTTTTTTCAGGTTAAATTTGGAATACCCTTGCTGAAAGGAGCAGTCCATTCACATGGTTTTGAGGTTGAGAATTTTATTTTTGGTTTACATCACCAGTGACATGCAGGGCCAGGCTTGAGTTAGATGATGGTGCAGAAGCATCCACCTCTAGCTGGAACCCACCATCATAATTTACCCATCTGTTAATCCTATTTGTCCTTTTCCCCTCTCAGAAGTTGCCATAGAGGCTTCCTGTGAGGCAACAGGCATGAGCAGAGGGAAACAAGCTGTGCAGCCTTGGCAGATGACTGGGGAGCTGGGCCCCATGTCATGCAGTTTACTTGTGCATTCCAGCATCCTGGATCTGTCATGTTCAACTCCAGCTGTACCAACTCCATCTGGCAATGGATTGCTGCTGGGCCTTTTTGAGCCCTTTCTGACTTGGTGGTTTTGACAGAATAATGCTCATGAGGAAAACTCTGGCCATGTGGTTACTTGATGGTCCAGCATCAGATGCTTTCATCTGTTGGGCTTGCTGTAAAATCCAGAGTTTGATCCCACTGCAGGTAACTCTAGCACTAGAGTCCCAAGCTGTATGGCCTGAGTGACAGGGTTGTTTGCACTGTAGTGTGAACTTGTTCTTTCCTGAAAAGCTCTTTCCCATTCTTGTCTCCACCCAAAGATGGCAATTTTTCATGTCACTATCTGGGGTAAATAGGTTAATCAGTATTTACAGGAGTAGAGCTCTAAAATATCTACTCAGTGTGGTGATTTGTTTTTGTTTTTAGTTGTGAAAGATGCAAGATGCAATCAATTGCCCTTTATTTGTCCTCATACCCAAGATTACTGGATCCCTGAAAACTTTACTGATCTGACAGTTTGCTGACACGCTGTAGGTGTATCCACCACTCCATGGAGTGCCTGAGTTGCCTAAGATTTTGACACGGTACTCAAAGCTCACTCATCCCATGAGATTAAAAGAATGTCTCTGTGAACTGTCCAAATAGTTAAAGTTCCTTCAGATTATAATCAACAGCAGGAGAACAGTATCCTGAGGAAAGACCATTGTGCACTGCTCATTGCACATGAATTCAAACTGCTCCTGATCCTACTTCTAAGTGGGAAAGAACGGATTTTCTAGGTTAATGGCTACATAGTATGTGCCAGAGGCTATGTTAATATGCCATAGCAAATACCTTGCTGACAGTTGCAATTGAGACTCTCATTTGATTAAGTTTATGGCAACTCAATAGCAACCACCTTGACTTATCTGATATTTGCAAATTAAATGGATATATTACATTGACAGTCACCTCTGCCTTGTTTAAATCTCTGGGGGTGGTATTCCTCCTGAGATAATTTTTTAAAATTAAATAAAGGTTTTATCAGGGCTGAAGGGAGGGGTTGAAGGCAGTTCACAATAATCCATCAAGATAATTTTCACCTCACAGGTCAAGCAAACAAAATAAGGGTTGGGCCTATCATCAAGTATGTCCATTTTAGATACAAATTCAGGGAGCAGAGAAATAACCATCAGGTGGGTCTGTGGACCCCACTGGACCAACTGTGAGCCAGACCTGGCCAGGACTTTATTACCTTTCCTCCTATAGGCACCCATACTGACTGGGAGAGGAGGAGAATCCTGGTGCTTTGTGTCCCGAGTTTCATAATCAGTTATTACCCTGTGCCCAACAACCCTTTAGAAAATCTAGAAAAATCTTTCCACAATACATGGTTACCTGAGCAAATGGCTATGATCCCCTTCGGGAGATTATAAGCAATTGTAAGTAGAACTGCAGCGTTCTAGATTCTTTTCCCATCAGGGCCTGGCTTCTCCTTTGTTCATTGCTTGGATTGAACCCTTAGTATGATCGCCTGCCAGGGAAGTAGGAGTAGAGTTTAAAGAGGGCGAACATTGCTGTGTGAGGTGCTGATGCATGTGAGGTCTCTGAATGATCCTCAAGCAAGGGGAGAGCCACTATCTTTTAATAGCAGGAAATGGGCCACATCTTCAGGCAAAACGGTTTCATGGAACTCTGGGTGCTGAGAAATGCTGAGTGTATGATAAAATTGTATTGTTTGCTAAGAAGAACGATGGCAAGGCAAGAAAAACCTAGCTGCCCTCCAAGTGGAAACTACTTGGAGCATTCTAAAGTAGCAAAACAGTATATGTATATCATACATCAATTAAAACAATTCTTTAAGCATGGGATATGTGAGCCTGCCCCCGTGGCCCCCTTGTGGAAAATACTTTCTGGTTTGTCCTGGATCAGTGGTAAGCAGGCACCAGCTGCCTACCTAGTTTATCTTGGTTCTATGAGAAAACACAGAACACCTGTTTGTTAATAATAATCACCTGTTCAGAGAGAATAACTACGTGGGTCAGGATCTACTCGGGGACCTCAGCCTGGAATGTTGTCAGTCCCTGAGGCTCTCAGCTCGGAAAGCTGTTGGGCCACAGATAGTCCTACTTTGCTGTTCTGTCTGCTTCTTAATGCTTTCAGCACTGCCTGGGTGGGGGTGTCTATGGCCGAGCCGGTCTTGGTATCTGGGTGTTCAAGATATTCAATAGCATCTATCCTTTCCAGGTTCCCTCCTTGTCCTATTAGGGCTCTATAAGTATACAGAAAAAATTTCAGAGCTGAAAATTTAATCTCTTTGAAGTTCTTTTGCTCTTATAAATAAATCATGAGCCTGATCCTCTCCTCTCTCTGGCTTTAGGAGATTAGGATTTTCATAAAATTTGCCAAGGAGTCCCTCTGACTCTCATATTTTGTCTTTAATTGGTGATTTCTCACATCAAGCCCATCTTTATCTTTCTTCAATGATAAACAGCCCTAGTCACCCAATTTCAGAATGTATTTTAGCTCATTCCTGTTAAGTGTCAGAGATATTCCATTAGTCAGTATATCCTTTTCTACTGGTATTCTATCCCAGCTCACCATCAGTGAAAGTTTTAATGATCACGCTGTAAGCATGGAAGGAGTTACCCTACTACAACTGCTACTGTAATTCCCAGCTTGCCAGTGAGAGACCCACCTCCAAAACCCAATTTAGAATCTACTTCGTAGGACCGCATCTTGTACCAGCTAGCTTAGATTGTTTCCTGAAATTGATATAACAAGTTGTGAGCAGAAAGTTTCTTGGAAATTATCCTTGGGAGGTTCACTTGTAAGAAAGTGATGAAGGTAGTACTGGGCAGAGGGTGAAACCGACTCATGCTGCAAGTACAACTGCAATCTCAGCTAAAGCTATGAGAGCTCTGAAACTGAGGTGGCTTTCAGAGTTATCTCAAATGGAAAGAAGAGGTCTTTGAATTCTCACACCAGCAAGTATTTGGTCACAGGCCACCCTTGGGGGAGGGTATACCTCTGGGCAAAGAAGTTCTCTGTTGGCTGAACGCAGTTTTCACTGAGGGACACAGCTGAGGACTGATAACCACAGCTGTTCAGAGCAGCTGGGGATGGATGTTTGGGCCCTATAGAGATCTGGGGGGAGCATGCCACTCTTCTCCACTACTTCACTCATCTACTGCATCTAGAGTTGTAAGTTTTTGTCAAATACAATGAACACTTTTTAGATTTTTATCTTACTTGTCTTTATCCCAACACCAGGTTTTGTAGTCATTACTCTCATCTTGAAATGCTCTTTTTCTGGCTTCCTTGAGACCATTCCCATGCCACAGTAATCTCTTGTTTTTTTCTGTCTAGTCACTGCTTAGTCTCTGCTGTTAGTTCTCTTTCTTTGCATATTTCTTAGATACTGGTTTTCCTCAGGATTCTGTCCAAAGCCCTCCTCATTCCCAGCCACTATTGCACAGTTGTGTAGAATCAATTTCAGTTTATGTAATGACACGTGAATATAGATTATGCCTTTGTACTGATTGTATCTTAAATAGGCATCTTGCTTTCTGGTTATTTGGAAAAGCCACATTTAGGCTTAATGTGTCAACAATGGAAACTATCTTCTTTTAAAATAAAGGCTCATCTTCTCAGGTTTTCTATCTCGGTGAAAGGCATCACCTTCCAACAATTACTTTAACTAGAAACCTGGGAGATTTCTTTGCTCACTCTTGTTCTCACACTCAATATTCTGTTTCGCTATGTGCAGCTGATTATGCCTCAAGTCAGCTGTTTATAAACAGTTTACTTTCCTTTATTTCATTTGCCCCATCTTTAATCAGACTACGTCAACAGCCTCCTACTTGGCGCCCATTGCTATTATTCTGAAATTCAAACATCTTATGGAATTTTTAGTCTCTTTATTTTGCCACTTCTTATTCCCTACAGCCTATTTCTCACCACTCCTCAATTTCTTCTCTTTCTACTTACCTCTGACCTTTGACGTGACAATCTTCTGTTAGCTGTGAGACCCTACTTGTTGCTCACCTTTGAAGAATGCTATTAAGCATAGCTAAAATACTATAGTATATCGGTTAATAGAATGTATTCTGAAGTTAGACTCCTTTAGGTCAAAGGCTCCACTGTGTATTAGCTGTAAGCCCCTGGAGGAATTACGAAATCTATTTGTGCCTGAGTTTTTCTCACAGATTTGTGGTGAGAATGATACAAGATAGCACATGTAAAGTATTTAGAATATCCTATGTGACAATGCAGTAAACAATGTCAACACAAATACATGGAAATCAAACAACTTACCCCTGAATAACACCTGAGTGAATATTAATGTTAAGGCAGAAATTAAAAAAAATATTTGAAATTGATGAAAACATGGACAGAAAACAAAATCTCTGAGATGCACCCAAAGCAGTGTAAAGAGAAGTTTATAACGCTAAATGCCTTTATCAAGAAGTTAGAAATACCTCAAATGAACAATGTAACTTTCTACCTAAAGGAACTAGGGTAAAAAAGAACAACCCCAAAACTAGCAGAAGAAAAGAAATAACAAAAAGAGAAGAAATTAAGGAAATTGAGATGCAAAAATTGAGATACAAAAGATCAATGAAACCAAGTGTTCTTTGAAAACAAGATTGATAGACTTCTAGCTAGATTAGCAAAGAAAGATCTAAGCACAATCAGAAATGACAAAGGTAATATTACAACTGCTATTGGAGGAAATGGATAAATTCCTGGAGGCATACAATCTCCCAGGATTGAATCAGGAAGATATTGAAACTCTGAATAGGCCAGTACAATTTCTGAAAATGAATCAGTAATAAAGAACTTACAAACCAAATAAAGCCCTGGACCAGATGCATTTGCAGCTGAATTCTACCAGATATACAAAGAAAAACTGGCACCAGTCCTACTTGAACTATTTTTTAAAAATCAGGGAAAATGGGCTTTTCCCTAACTCATTCTATGAAGCCAGCATCAACCTGATACCAAAAATCTGGCAGAGACACAGTGAAAAAAGAAAACTTTAGGTTAACATCCCTGATGAACATAGATGCTAAAATCTTCAACAAAATATTGATAAACTGAATCCATCGGCACATCAAAAGTAAGTACATTACGATTAAGTAGGCTTTATTCTTGGAATGGAAGGCTGTTTCAACATACACATGTCAATAATTGTGATTCTCCACATAAACAGAATTAAAAGCAAAAATCATATGATCATCTTAATAGACACAGAAAAAGCTTTTGATAAAATCCAACATCCCTTCATGATTAAAAAAAAAAAAAAAACCTCAATAGACTAGGCATCAAAGGAACATACCTCAAAATAATAACAGCCATCTATTACAAACCCACAGCCAACAATATAATGAATGGAGAAAAATTGAAAGCATTCCCCCTGAGAAATAGAACAAGATAAAGCTGCCCACTTTCACCACTCCTATCCAACATAGTACTGAAAAGCCTAGCATAGCAATCAGGCACGAGAAAGAAAGAAAAAATGTACAAATAGAAAAAGAAGAATTCGAACTATCTCTCTTTGCTGATGATATGATTTTATACCTAGAAAATCCTAAAGAATCTGCTAAAGGCTCATAGAATAAATTGCTTTAGATTACTTTCAGGATACAAAATCAACTTATGAAAATCAATAGCATTTCTATGCACTAACAATGCTCAGGGTGAGAGTGAAATCAAGAACAGACTCCTACTTTACAGAAGCCACAAAACAAAATGAAATACCCAGGAATACAGCTACCTAAGGAGGTAAAAGATATCTACAAGTAGAACTTTGATATTATTACTTCCACTGAACTTCATATACATCATTGCAATTACCTGTTTTTTCCTTAAATTCTTCCTTCGAGTATAAGTTCCTTAGGAACATAATATATTCCCTGTTCCAATCAAAGAATCTAGTAATAATTATAAAAGGTTCATATGACTGTAATGGCAATGATTTAAAGATGTGTAATCATGATAAAAGATTACAGAGCTTGGGAAAGGAAGGGCAATCCCTGTAGAGAAGATAGGATCTGTGAAGGCTTAGACACAATTAACAGTAGTTGGTAAGACAGCTGCAAAGGATGGACAGGGAAGCAGTAGGAGAGGAGGTCAGAGACTGGTAGCAAACAGATGATTACCTAAGTCAAAGCCTTATTTTCCAGGTGCCACATAAACCTTCCTGATTCACCGTGAACCTAGAAAGTAGAGGGTCCTTAGGAAAGCAAAGCTTGGCTTTCTCAACATCCCAGATGAATAAAGACTTACAGTTATATTTAATTTGATTGAAAGTAATTAAGAAATGTTCCTTCTTTTTATGTATGGGTGTCTCTAGGTGTAGAGTTTCAATGAAATGTGATTAGCAACATGGCCTTAGGTTTTAGATCAAATTTTAGCTGAAGTAGTTATAATAACATACTATTTCATAAAAAAGGTGTATTATAAAATCTAGGCAAGATGGGATCAAAGGCAAGTTGTATATTTAACATAGGTGGGTCTTGAAAGTGTTTGAATGCCGTACAAAGGGAAAACCATAGGTTGATGATGAATCACACTTTTCGAGTAAGGAAAATAAAATCCAAAGAACAGATGGAAGAATTATCCTTAACATGGAGAGGCGAAACTTTCTACTAAGACTAGGTAGGGAAGTGTACAAATTAAAATTATTTTATGTAGGGAAGAGGAAGATTAAGTTTCTGGGAGAATGAAGGAAACAGTGGTGGGATGAGGGTACTCATGAAGAAGATAAAAACTTGGTGTTATGGGCCAAATGATTGTGTTCTGTCCCAAATTTACATGTTAAAATCCTAACCCTTACAAAGCGATGGTATTAAGAAGTGGGAACTTTGAGGAGGTGATGAGGTCTTGAGGATGAAGACCTCCATGATTGGGGATAGTGGGGATAGTGCTCTTATAAAAGAGATCCTCTCTGCCTTGGGCCTACACCATATGAAGATACGGCAAGAAGGCACCATGATGGGCTTAGAAAAGGGTCCTCCCTGACTCTGAATTTGCTGGCACTTGGATCTTGGATTTCTCAACTTCCAGAGCTATGAGGAATACACTTCTGTTGCATATAAGCCACCCAGTTAATTTACGGTATTTTGTAGCAGCATGAATGGACTAAGATACTTGGAGAATTTCCTGAGAAGAAAAAAGAGATGAGTATTTGTGGGGCTATTTAGAATTCTATCTAGACAGAACTGAGGCTAGACCTAATAGGTTGTTACAGTATGCACCTTGAAGAGGGAGGTTTCATGGAGGAGTAGTGATCTGAAAAGGCAATGGGAGCCAAAAGAAGCATGGCATCACAAAAAATACAAAAATTTGCTTGGCATGGTGGCAAATGCTACAAAGAGAGTAAAACATCTAGAATACAACTTACAAGGGACATGAAGGATCTCTTCAAGAAGAACTACAAAGCACTACTCAAAAAATAAGAGAGGACATAAACAAATGGAAAAACATTCCATGCTCAATAGGAAAAAACAATATCATGAAAATGGCCGTACTGCCAAAGTTATTTAAATATTCAGTGCTATCCCCTTCAATCTGCCATTGACTTTCTTCACAGAATTAGAAAAAACTACTTTAAATTTCATATGGAACCAAAAAAGGAGCCTACATAGCCAAGACAATCATAAGGAAAAAGAACAAAGCTGAAGGCATCATGCTACCTGACTTCAAACAAAAACCTAGGCAATACCATTCAGGACGTAGGCATGGGCAAAGACTTCATGACGAAAACACCAACAGTAATGGCAACACAAGCCAATATTGAAAAATGGGATCTAATTAAACTAAATAGCTTCTGCACAGCAAAAGAAACTATCATCAGAGTGAACAGGCAACCTACAGAATGGAAGAAAATTTTTGCAATCTATCCATCTGACAAAGGGCTATTATTCAGAATGTACAAAGAACTTAAATAAATTTACAAGAAAAAAACAACCTCATCAAAAAGTGGGCAAAGGATATGAACAGACACTTCTCAAAAGAAGACATTTATGTAGTCAACAAACATGAAAAAAAGCTCATCATCACAGGTCATTAGAGAAATGCAAATCAAAACCACAATGAGATACCATCTCATACCAGTTATAATGGCAATCATTAAAAAGTTAGGAAACAACAGATGCCAGCAAGGATGTGGTGAAATAAGTACAATTTTACATTGTTGGTTGGAGTGTAAATTAGTTCAACCATTGCAGAAGACAGTGTGGCGATTGCTCAATGATCTACAACCAGAAATACCATTTGACCCAGCAATCTCATAACTGGGTATATACGTAAAGGATTATAAATCATCCTACTACGAAGACACATGCACATGCATGCTTATTGAAGTACCATTCACAATAGCAAAGACTTGGAAACAACCCAAATACCCATCAATGATAAACTGGATAAAGAAAATGTGGCACATGTACACCATGGAATAATATGCAGCCATAAACAAGGGTGAGTTCATGTCCTTTGCAGGGACATGGATGAAGCTGGAAACCATCATTCTCAGTAAACTAACACAGGAACAGAAAACCAAACACTGCGTGTTCTCAGTCATAATTTGGAATTGAACAATGAGAACACATAGACACAGGGAGGGGAATATCACACACTGGGGATTGTTGGAGGAGGGGGATAGGGCAGAGATAGCATTAGGAGAAATACCTAATGTAGATGATGGATGATGGGTACAGCAAACCACCATGGCATGCATATATCTATGTAACAAACCTGCACGTTCTGCAATGTACCCCAGAACATAAAGTATAATAATAAAAGAGACAAAAAGTGCTTAAAAGATCTAGATAACTAAAGCAAAATGTCCTCATTTAAGTCGGTATTTTTATGTGTTTGCTTTTCAGTATTTCCATTGTTAATTTTACAAGAAACAAAGTGTGTCTTATATATTATCTAAGATGACAAACATTTCGAGGAAAATTTTAACATGGATGAGAAGAATTGACACAGATGTATAAAATTAACTCTGGGGATGGTTAGGAGGGAATTTCAGGGTGGAGGTATCAGTATCTCTCACATGCATAAATTATGTTGTATTTCTTTTAAAAATGAAACAAGTAGTGGTTATATTTGGGTGATGGCAATGTTGGTCTACAACTATTCTTTATTTAGTAACATAAATGTATCTGCACTTATTAAACCTATTTGTCTTTCAGAGGACAAAAAAGAAACATACTAACAGATCACATTTTGTAACTTTATTGTTAAAACTTTGCTAAACGTATATCATTACCTAGTGACCAATAGTGTCTAATTTGCCTCAAAATTACTGGTGGTGTAATTTCATGGTTAATGTTCATCCATAATTTATAGTACTATACAACAAACTTGAAGACTTTCATATCTTTTACAAATTTAACTGAAAAAATGACATAATATAAAAGCGATATTAATAGTGGGAATTTTCAACTACATATGAAAAGATGTAGGGCTGTAGTTTTCTAGTGAAGAATTCTGAAGAAGGAACACACATTGCAGAGGAGTTTCATAAATCACAAACTTAAATAGTCACTACTTTAAAATCTAGGCTGGCTTTGACTATAATACTATTTTATACTCCTTTTTCCCAGCCAATTAAAATTCCAGCAATTACATGGCATTCCAGTTGGCTATTTTTGCTATTTGTGTAAAGGCAGGCAATCATCTTAAAATCACAGGATGTGGAAGGAAAGTCAGAGAATAGTGCAAACTCCTCTTAATTTAAAAAATACATATATTTTGTTGAGCTTCTTAAAGAGCAAAAACCCATCTCATGGCACTACCCTGATGCCACAGTCAATTCCAAAGTATTGGTGAACATTAGTATGTTCACTTTAAAAAATCTTTTGTTCTTGCTGTATTTATGCAAAGTGCCTGTGAAGAATCTATGAGACCTTTGATAAGTTATTTATCTTCTCTGTGCTTCAGCTTTCTCATCCGAAAAATGGGGACAATAAGACGGGTTTTGGTTTCATTTCATCCAACAATATGGAGGTTTTTGAGTATTAAAGTAGTGCCTCTTTCTTTCTCGACACACATACATTCACAATGCTTAGAATAGTGACAAACACATAAAATTATATAAGCTATTATTATTGATATTCCTTAACACTATTTATATTGAATGACGTATTCTTTCTGTGACAATATTTATATAGTAGTTACAGGTACTTGCTATTTGTGGAGTGTTTTAAAAGCTTACTAAGCTTAAAGTAACACTTTCATGTAGCTGTACAAATAGTCCAAGTAGAATTATATTTATCTAATAGGTGGAAAAAGTATAAATTGTAAGATTTTAAAAAGGCTTTAGAATTAAGCCTTGTATTTACAAATTTCAACCAGGATTATTTTTATTATATAACTAATAATACAACTATATGAATCTTAGTAAAAATGTTTTGGATTTTTTATCTTCTACACAGAAATTCTACTCAGAATAGCAAAAATAAGATTATTTCAGAGAAAAGTTTCAGTTTAATTCAATTTGCTCTGAAAGTGTTCCATTCTCAGTAGCCATTATCTTTGATAGAGCAAAAGTAAATGCACATTTACGTTCTGAGATTCTGAAGCAGTAAACATATGTTTTTCAGCTTATGACAAGACTCTTGGCAAGTGGTTGCTAATGACAAATGCTTACCATTCTCCAAGCTTAGAGAAAGGATTCCTTTGAGCAGTAGAATTTATGTTGTCTCAGTAGAGCAATGACTAGACTGACCTTTGCAAAATGCTCTAAAATTGATTGGAAGAGGATAGAGACTTCAATGAAATAAATAAATAGGATTTAAAAGGTAACAAGAAGTACACAAGAAGGCACACACAAATCATAGCAAGCTGTACATTGAAGGCCAAAGAAATCAACATTGCTCAGTAACTCCACCTGTGAGGTAAATAGGAATGAAATACAAAACAGACAGAAAGCCATCCAAATGCTGGTTGTCAGATTTTTTCCTTCAAAGTCAAATGGAGACAGGTACATTCACCAAATAGAACAATAATTTCATGACTCTGTTTAGAAGGTCTTTGATTAGCTTGCAAGAAAAAAAAAAAAGCAAATTATTGGGTTTTCCCTCATGCTTTACTTAATGTCTCCAAAACCTCACTTTGAACATACATGGTTATCATACAGACCTCAAGGATACTTAGTTAAAGAACAGCTGCTCTAATTTAGGCTTCAATCTTCTCCTTATTGTTTTGTAGTCTAAGAGTAGGTTCTGAGTGGAAAGAAAAAGATTAAGGCATCTGAGTGCTCGGGTCTAGGAGTTGGGAAATAGCAAACATCGGAAATAGGAAAACACTGAAGAGGCAATTGGGATCGCTTTGGTGGGGGACTGGATGTTGAGAAGAAAAAGATTAAATATTTCTTGTGACATTAGTCATATTTCTTGCTTTCAAGTATTAGAACCAAACTCTGACTCTCCTAGGCAAAAAATTAGTAATTATAATTTCATCAGAAAGACATTTGAGGTTCACAGGATTTATGACAGGCTAGGATATTTGGTTTGGTAAATAAGGAAAGATCAAGGAGGCTGTCGAAGGCCAGCTTTTAAAGCAAGACAAGGTTCACACAGCAGTAAGAGGCCAGTTTAGACTGTCACTTCAGGGAATATCACCTGTAACTTGTGAACAAGATGATTGAGATTCATGGTCTGAGGAACCCCAAAGTCAAACTGGCTAATCCCGAAGTATGTGCTTTCTCCTGGCTCTGCTGGTATGGGGTGAGAAATATCACCCCCTATTTCTGGGGCTGGGCACTATCTCTTATCAAGGGTCCACACACTGGGGTTTGACAATAGGCAAAGAAGCTATGAATAAGTAGGAGTGTGGATGCTAGAGAACCAAAAATCTGTCAAAAATCCACTATGTGCTCCATCAGGAATGTTTATTTGGGCCGACTTAACATCACACTCAGGTGAGTTCAATAACCATTGATGGTAGAACCTACTTTTCTCAGCTCTTCCTTAGTCCATGTCTGCTCCTATTCGCACGAAAACTTACATATCTGATATATTTTCTATTTAGAACATTCTCATTCCTTGTTCTCAATATCTTGCCAAATAGTCATTCAGTATTGTCTGCTTATTACTTTCTAAGATTATGTAATTTTCTGAACATATTTGAACAGACTGAATGCAATCTTACTCTTATTGAATGCTATCTGTGTTTAGAAGCAGTTCATTGTGAAGGCAGATACAGACTAAAGCCAAAAATGTCAAAATTCTCCATGTTAATTCTGAGGTTATTGTAATGGCCATAGTTCTCAGTAGTAGTACTAGAAATAAAAATAATTTACATAAAACTGGAGTATTTTCATATTTAAAAGATGTGAGTCAAATTAATTTTTTTTTTATTTTTTATTGGATTTTAGGTTTTGGGGTACATGAGCAGAGCATGTAAGACAGTTGCGTAGGAACACACATGGCAGTGTGCTTTTCTCTCCTTCTCCCCTTCACCCACATTTGGCATTTCTCCCCAGGCTATCCCTCCCCACCTTCCCCTCCCACTGGCCCTCCCCTTTTCCCCCCAATAGACCCCAGTGTTTAGTACTCCCCTTTCTGTGTCCATGTGTTCTCATTTTTCATCACCCACCTATGAGTGAGAATATGCGGTGTTTCATTTTCTGTTCTTGTGTCAGTTTGCTGAGGATGACGTTCTCCAGATTCATCCATGTCCCTACAAACGACACAAACTCATCATTTCTGATTGCTGCATAATATTCCATGGTGTATATGTGCCACATTTTTCCAATCCAGTCTATTATCAATGGGCATTTTGGTTGATTCCAGGTCTTTGCTATTGTAAACAGTGCTGCAATGAACATCCGTGTACATGTGTCCTTATAGTAGAACGATTTATAGTCTTTTGGATATATACCCAGTAATGGGATTGCTGGGTCAAATGGAATTTCTATTTCTAAGGCCTTGAGGAATCGCCACACTGTCTTCCACAATGGTTGAACTAATTTACACTCCCACCAACAGTGTAAAAGTGTTCCTTTTTCTCCACATCTTCTCCAGCATCTGTTGTCTCCAGATTTTTTAATGATCGCCATTCTATCTGGCGTGAGATGGTATCTCAATGTGGTTTTGATTTGCATCTCTCTGATGACCAGTGACGATGAGCATTTTTTCATATGATTGTTGGCCTCATATATGTCTTCTTTCATAAAGTATCTGTTCATATCCTTTGCCCACTTTTGAATGGGCTTGTTTGTTTTTTTCCTGTAAATCCGTTTGAGTTCTTTGTAAATTCTGGATATTAGCCCTTTGTCAGATGGGTAAACTGCAAAAATTTTTTCCCATTCTGTTGGTTGCCGATCCACTCTAGTGACTGTTTCTTTTGCCGTGCAGAAGCTGTGGAGTTTCATTAGATCCTATTTGTCTATTTTGGCTTTTGTTGCCAATGCTTTTGGTGTTTTGTTCATAAAGTCCTTGCCTACTCCTATGTCCTGGATAGTTTTGCCTAGATTTCCTTCTAGGGTTTTTATGGTGCCAGGTCTTATGTTTAAGTCTTTAATCCATCTGGAGTTAATTTTAGTGTAAGGTGTCAGGAAGGGGTCCAGTTTCTGCTTTCTGCACATGGCTAGCCAGTTTTCCCAACACCATTTGTTAAACAGGGAATCCTTTCCCCCTTGCTTGTTTTTGTCAGGTTTATCAAAGATTGTATAGTTGTATGTATGTTGTGTTGCCTCCGGTGCCTCTGTTTTGTTCCATTGGTCTATATCTCTGTTTTGGTACCAGTACCATGCTGTTTTGATTACTGTAGCCTTGTAGTATAGTTTGAAATCCAGTAGTGTGATGCCCCCCGCTGTGTTCTTTTTGCTTAGAATTGACTTGGCTATGCGGGCTCTCTTTTGGTTCCATATGAAGTTCATGGTGGTTTTTTCCAGTTCTGTGAAGAAAGTCAATGGTAGCTTGATGGGGATAGTGTTGATTCTGTAAATTACTTTCGGCAGTATAGCCATTTTCACGATATTAATTCTTCCTAACCATGAACATGGAATGTTTCTCCATCTGTTTGTGTCCTCTCTGATTTCGTTGAGCAGCGGTTTGTAGTTCTCCTTGAAGAGGTCCCTTACGTTCCTTGTGAGTTGTATTCCAAGGTATTTTATTCTTTTTGTAGCAATTGTGAATGGCAGTTCGTTCTTGATTTGGCTTTCTTTAAGTCTGTTATTGGTGTAGACGAATGCTTGTGATTTTTGCACATTGATTTTATATCCTGAGACTTTGCTGAAGTTGTTTATCAGTTTCAGGAGTTTTTGGGCTGAGGTGATGGGGTCTTCTAGGTATACTATCATGTCGTCTGCAAATAGAGACAATTTGGCTTCCACCTTTCCTATTTGAATACCCTTTATTTCTTTTTCTTGCCTGATTGCTCTGGCTAGAACTTCCAGTACTATATTGAATAGGAGTGGTGAAAGAGGGCATCCTTGTCTAGTGCCAGATTTCAAAGGGAATGCTTCCAGTTTTTTCCCATTCAGTATGATATTGGCTGTTGGTTTGTCATAAATAGCTTTTATTACTTTGAGATACGTTCCATCGATACCGAGTTTATTGAGGGTTTTTAGCATAAAGGGCTGTTGAATTTTGTCAAATGCCTTCTCTGCGTCAATTGAGATAATCATGTGGTTTTTGTTTTTGGTTCTGTTTATGTGGTGAATTACGTTTATAGACTTGCGTATGTTGAACCAGTCTTGCATCCCCGGGATGAATCCTACTTGATCATGGTGAATAAGTTTTTTGATTTGCTGTTGCATTCGGCTTGCCAATATTTTATTGAAGATTTTTGCATCTATGTTCATCATGGATATTGGCCTGAAGTTTTCTTTTCTCGTTGGGTCTCTGCCAGGTTTTGGTATCAGGATGATGTTGGTCTCGTAAAATGATTTGGGAAGTATTCCCTCTTTTTGGATTGTTTGAAATAGTTTTAGAAGGAATGGTACCAGCTCCTCCTTCTGTGTCTGGTAGAATTCAGCTGTGAACCCGTCTGGACCTGGGCTTTTTTTGTGTGGTAGGCTCTTAATTGCTGCCTCGACTTCTGACCTTGTTATTGGTCTATTCATAGTTTCAGCTTCCTCCTGGTTTAGGCTTGGGAGGACACAGGAGTCCAGGAATTTATCCATTTCTTCCAGGTTTACTAGTTTATGTGCATAAAGTTGTTTGTAATATTCTCTGATGATGGTTTGAATTTCTGTGGAATCTGTGGTGATTTCCCCTTTATCATTTTTTATTGCATCTATTTGGTTGTTCTCTCTTTTATTTTTAATCAATCTGGCTAGTGGTCTATTTTGTTGATCTTTTCAAAAAACCAGCTCTTGGATTTATTGATTTTTTGAAGGGTTTTTCGTGTCTCAATCTCCTTCAGTTCAGCTCTGATCTTAGTTATTTCTTGTCTTCTGCTGGGTTTTGAGTTTTTTGATCTTGCTCCTCTAGCTCTTTCAATTTAGACGATAGGGTGTCAATTTTGGATCTCTCCATTCTTCTCATATGGGCACTTATTGCTATATATTTTCCTCTAGAGACTGCTTTAAATGTGTCCCAGAGGTTCTGGCATGTTGTGTCTTCGTTCTCATTGGTTTCGAAGAACTTCTTTATTTCTGACTTCATTTCATTGTTTACCCAGTCAACATTCAAGAGCCAGTTGTTCAGTTTCCATGAAGCTGTGCGGTTCTGGGTTGGTTTCTGTATTCTGAGTTCTAACTTGATTGCACTATGGTCTGAGAGGCTGTTTGTTATGATTTCAGTTGTTTTGCATTTGTTGAGCAGTGCTTTACTTCCAATTATTTGGTCAATTTTTGAGTAGGTGTGATGTGGTGCTGAGAAGAATGTATATTCTGTGGATTTGGGGTGGAGAGTTCTGTAAATGTCTGTCAGGTTTGCTTGTTCCAGGTCTGAATTCAAGCCCTGGATATCCTTGTTGATTTCTGTCTGGTTGATCTGTCTAATATTGACAGTGGAGTGTTAAAGTGTCCCACTATTATTGTGTGGGAGTCTAAGTCTCTTTGTAAGTCATTACGAACTTGCCTTATGTATCTGGGTGCTCCTGCATTGGGTCCATATATGTTTAGGATCGTTAGCTCTTGTTGTATCGATCCTTTTACCATTATGTAATGGCCTTCTTTGTCTCTTTTGATCTTTGTTGCTTTAAAGTCTATTTTATCAGAGATGAGAATTGCAACTCCTGCTTTTTTTTGCTCTCCATTTGCTTGGTAAATCTTCCTCCATCCCTTTATTTTGAGCCTTTGTGTATCCTTGCATGTGAGATGGGTTTCCTGGATACAGCACACTGATGGGTTTTGGATTTTTATCCAATTTGCCAGTCTGTGTCTTTTGATTGGTGCATTTAGTCCATTTACATTTAGGGTTAATATTGTTATGTGTGAATTTGATACTGCCATTTTGATGCTAAGTGGCTGTTTTGCCCGTTAGTTGTTGTAGATTCTTCATTATGTAGATGCTCTTTAGCATTCAGTGTGATTTTGGAATGGCTGGTACTGGTTGTTCCTTCCTATGTGTAGTGCCTCTTTTAGGAGCTCTTGTAAAGCTGGCCTGGTGGTGACAAAATCTCTGAGTACTTGCTTGTTCGCAAAGGATTTTATTTTCCCTTCACTTCTGAAGCTCAGTTTGGCTGGATATGAAATTCTGGGTTGAAAGTTCTTTTCTTTAAGAATATTGAATATTGGCCCCCACTCTCTTCTGGCTTGTAGTGTTTCTGCCGAGAGATCTGCTGTGAGTCTGATGGGCTTCCCTTTGTGGGTAACTCGACCTTTCTCTCTGGCTGCCCTTAGTATTTTCTCCTTTATTTCAACCTTGTTGAATCTGACGATTATGTGCCTTGGGGTTGCTCTTTTTGCAGAATATCTTTGTGGTGTTCTCTGTATTTCCTGCATTTGCGTGTTGGCCTGTCTTGCTAGGTGGGGGAAGTTTTCCTGGATGATGTCCTGAAGAGTATTTTCCAGCTTGGATTCATTCTCTTCGTCCCCTTCTGGTACACCTATCAAACGTAGATTAGGTCTTTTCACATAGTCCCACATTTCTTGGAGACTTTGTTCATTCCTTTTTGCGCTTTTTTCTCTCATCTTGGTTTCTCATTTTATTTCATTGAGTTGGTCTTCAACTTCAGATATTCTTTCTTCTGCTTGGTCAATTCGGCTATTGAAACTTGTGCATGCTTTGTGAAGTTCTCGTATTGTGTTTTTCAGCTCCTTTAATTCATTCATATTCCTCTCTAAGTTATCCATTCTTGTTATCATTTCCTCATATCTTTAAGTTCCTTAGTTTCTTTGCATTGATTTAATACATGTTCTTTTAGCTCACAAAAGTTTCTCATTATCCACCTTCTGAAGTCTAATTCCGTCATTTCATCACAGTTATTCTCTGTCCAGCTTTGCTCCCTTGCTGGTGAGGAATTTTGGTCCTTTCTAGGAGGCGAGGTGTTCTGGTTTCGGGTGTTTTCCTTCTTTTTTCGCTGGTTTCCTCCCATATTTGTGGGTTTATTCGCTTGTCGTCTGAGTAGTTGCTGACTTTTCGATTGGGTCTCTGAATGGACACCCAGATTGTTGATGATGAAGTATTTCAGTTATTTGGTTTTCCTTCTACCAGCCTAGCCCCTTCACTGTACGACTGCTGAGGTCCACTCCAGGCCCTGCTTGTCTGGGGTGCACCTCTAGCAGCTGTGGCACAGTGAGGGATGCTACCCGTTTCTTTTTCTGCTATCTTTGTCCCAGGATGATGCCTGCCAAATGTCAGTCTTTTGGATATAGAGGGGTTAGGGAGCTGCTTGAGGAGACAGTCTGTACTTTATAGGAGCTCAATTGCTGAGCTGTGAGCTCTGTTGTTCATTCAGGGCTGTTAGGCTGCTATGTTTGATTCTGCTGCAACAGAGCTCATTAAAAAAAAAAACCCTTTTTTTCTCAAATGCTCTGTGTTGGGGGGTTTGGGATTTATTTTTCGATGTCCGATGAGGTGTCCTGCCCAGCTAGAAGGCAGACTAGCCACTGTTTGGCTGCCGAGGCTCCGCCCTGCTGTTGTGTGATTCGCCCTGTTCCTGCAGGCTCTGCTGTGGTCTCCACCTCGCCCTGTGGCGGAGTCTCTTCATTGTAGCATGTTGCCTCAGCAACGGCAGGCTGCATCAGCAGTGGACGTGTATCTCAGTTGGGGCGGGTTGCCTCGGCAACGGCTGGCTGCGTCAGCAGTGGGCGTGTATCTCAGTTGGGGCGGGTTGCCTCGGTAGTGGTGGACGCCCCTCCCCCACAGAGCATCTCGGACCATCTGCTCAGGATAGTTTGAAATCGCGGTTTTGTTTGTCCCACTGGGTGTCCCAAATGATCTGTCCCTGCAATCCCCTGGGCTGGCCTACTGTCTAAGTCTCCTTCAGTCTCAAGTCCAGCCCTCTCAAGTCTCAGGTTGCCGGTTCAAGAGGGCACCCGGACAAGCACGCCCTGTGGGGATTGCTGGGTAGGGCCGGCCGCCGCTGCCCCGGCTGTCGGCTTCGCCAGGCAGACCTACTGCCTGACGTCCCGTGTCTTTTTTATACTTGGGAGTTTCCCCATTCTGTGGGCAACAAAGATCAGTCTGGAAATGCAGCTCCGACTCACCGTTTGCGGATTCAACGAGAGCTCCAATCGAGTCAAATTAATTTAAAAAGACCGGGCGCGGTGGCTCACGCCTGTAATCCCAGCACTTTGGGAGGCCAAGGCAGGTGGATCATGAGGTCAAGAGATCGAGACCATCCTGGTCAATATGGTAAAACCCCATCTCTACTAAAAATACAAAAAATTAGCTGGGTATGGTGGTGCGTGCCTGTAATCCCAGCTATTCAGGAGGCTGGGGCAGGAGAATTGCCTGAACCCTGGAGGCAGAGGTTGCGGTGAGCCAAGATCGTGCCATTGCACTCCGACCTGGGTAACAAGAATGAAACACCTTGTCTCAAAAAAAAAAAAACAAAAAAAAATTAATTAAAAATTATACATCCAACCAGCTCATGCCAAACAGATCTATCAAATATTTACCAAATTCCTTGTTGGTTGCCCATCACTGTTCTTGTCATCGTTCTAAATGAAATTCCATTTTAGTGGGGAGATGAAAATAAAATTAAATACATTATAAAAATAATAAAAGATTATACTTTATAATAGTGTTTGCTCAACATACGATAAACCTTCATTAGAGAAGTAGAGTTCAACTTAGACCTTGAAAAGCAAAGGGCATCTAGATGAAAGGGAGTAAATCAGAATTGGGGAAACTATGCTGTGTTCTCCACTTAAAGGCAACCTTGCCCAGCTCAGTACCTTTGTAATTAAGTATTGTTTCACTCTTACTGCTTTCTTATTCAATTATCTGGCCCCCTTGGTAGGAACTTGAGTTTTCTCTTGTCTTAGAAGATTTTTCTCTCAGTTCTGCCCTGCTTGTATGTAAAGTTTTTCAAATGTTTAGGAGTCATTTGATCTACTGATGTTAAGATGAGGGATACTTTGCAGGTAATATTCTTAATGCTTGGATGTCTAGAGAACATGGATCCATCTAGAAATGCTTTACTCATCATTAGTAAATATGAAAAGCCACTTTATTTATTCTAAAACTCATAATGTTTCTCTAGAGCCTATCTCTGAAGCAGGAGAAAATAGCCTAGGTATTCTGTCTTCTCTCTTCTCCAGTGAAGAAACAGATCATCTTGACATGATAATTAGAGCCAACCTCCTGGTAAAATTTTCCAGTGGCCTCTCATTTTACTTAGGATAAAATCTAAATTCCATAGCATGGTCCACAATGCTATGCATAATTCATCCCTGTGTCCTTTCCAACCTCAATTCATACCATTTCTTCCTTCCTCACTGTGCTGCAACCACACTGGAACCTCTCTTATTACCCAGATACATCAATGTTCTTCTGAACTCAAGCTCAGGATCTAGGTCTTCTAATCCAACAGAAACTCAATGTGTAGGGTGAGGAAGTAGAAATTCTTCAAAAGGGTCCCTGGGAGCAAAGGCGCAGGGGCCAATCCTACTTCCATCATTTGTTTCTTGCACTCAAGTAGTCTAGTTACTGGGGGCACAATGCTGAATATCAGGCATTAGTTCAGTGCATACATCTCATCCTAGAAGATGCTCCAAGATGCTGCTTTTGATGCTTTAATAGGTGTTCAAATATTCTATTAGGCCAGCTGCTTCCAAGATGCCACACTGTATGAGAGGACCAGTGAATCCCTGGTCAGGCATTTATTGTCCTACCTTCTTTCTTGGAATGGATCATTCAGTCAGAGGTTGTATTATGGAGGGTCCCATGTACTGTGTAAGTATTTGAGTTGTGTCAAGAGGCACTGTGAACAGAAAAGGCAAATTGATATCCAGAGGTGATTTCAATCCTGGCAAGAGAAAATTGCTGTCACCTGTAGCATGAATGTGGTCCAAACTGATCAACCTGACATAAAATTAATGGCTGGGCTGCATTAGCCATTTTTTATAACTATGACTTGGCATTCATTTCTGTTGCTGGCAGATTGGGAATTCCACAGTTGCAGTGGTAGATCAGAAGCTTTAGTGCAACATTTTTGCTTCTTTTTCCCATTGACCTAGGGCTGCCCTTCACATATTCTGGTTTGCACAGCATAAAAAAAAAAAAAATGAATGGATTCACATAGGTGTCCTACATAGTGATGGCACAGAAGCTCCAAGTCAGAAAAGAAGGCACAGATTGGAGCGGAAACAAGATGTTGTGAAGTGGCATCTGTATGCAGCTGGTTAGCACAAGCAGTGGCCAAAGCACAAATGAATCTAGAGGATGTGATGCAGAACATATGGATCATATTATATTACATCTCTTTAAGAAATAAGTCTTTGAGAATGTGATTTTCTTTTAGTAAAATCAACTAGATCATGGATGTAAAAGAATACATCGATACCAAGGTTAGGAATTTTACAACTAGGCAGTCACTTTGCAACTGGGCAGGACTAAGGAAGTAAAGCCTCTACTTTTAAATAGCAAATCTTTTATGTTCTTGAATCGACATATGGTATATGAATACTTAAAGTTCTTGATATAGATTATGAAATTGTTTCTTAAAATGACCTAAGTAAAGTACATTGTTTAAGAGTATCAATTTCATGGTATCTTTGACAGCATTGAGAATGAAAATTTTAGTCTCAGAATTTGGCAGTTGAAGAATAGCATCATGTTTTAAATGTGCAATTATTTAATTAGTAGTCTAGTTACATTTTAAAAACTTAGGTGTGCTTTTTCACCTCTGGGTGACCTGTTCAGCAGTTCAAACCATTTTCCCATTTTTAAAATGAATCTCTTTATATCTAAGATCTCATTATATATTTAAAAGTTTATCAAGTACATTGCAAATATTTTCCCACTTTTTAAGTTTGCTTTCTATTATTAATTGTGACTTTAAATATTAACCCCCTGTTTTCTTCTTTTTTGGTTAAAAACTGATGCTTGAGTAGCTTTTTCAACTATGGCTCCCCACCGCCCAACCCCAGGCTCTTTATTGAAAGCAAAAAAACTCCTGCCAATCATACCTAGTTGTCAATTTATGTTGACTTCTCTCTACTTATCTGTTATAATCTCCATTCGTAAGGCATTATTTGTTATATTTAATAGTTAATCATAGATATTGAGGAGAACTTAAAATTTGCCTGGGAGAGCAGCAAATGGCTGATAAAATTATGTTTTTAAAAATTGCAATTTATCTCCTTTTTCTTTGCTCAAAACAATTATATTTATCCCTCAGTTCAAGCAATGTAGAATATTTTAAGATCTTAGATTTCTGCTTTTCAACCTAGTTTACAGATAGCAGCATCAGCATCACATACATGCTTATGTAAGTCTCAGGCCCCATACCAGAACTGCTAAATTAGGATCTACATTTTACAAGGTTGCCTAGTCATTCATTTGATGTTGTTGTTTCAGAAGCATCACTTTAGACCCTATGGACTATTTTCAAGGAGACATAAAACTAACCAATTAATGTATTTCCTGGATTATGAGGTTTCTAAAAGTTTTAAAAAGTAGAATAGCATAACAGAAATCTACACTAATTTTCTCTATCCTTACCTCAAGATTTTAATTTTAAATAGTTGAACAAATGAATAGGCATCTGAGTTCCTGATAACATATGTTCTTGATATAGTCACCATTAAACTGAGATTCTAAGCACCATACAGTCAATCTACAGTTGAAGGAAAAATTATGAAATCTCATTTCTTTATTTACAGGGATAGTGAAAATCCTGAGTCTTTGTCTTTAAAGAAGAAAATTAGAGGAAGAAAGAAAGAGAAAGTATTTAATATAGTTGTATACATTTTAAGGAGTTGTATATAGTCACATCATAATTATATTAATTCATTAATACATTCAGTTTATTCTTGTACACAAGGCACTCTGCTGGTACTGTTGGGGATAATAAAAAAGATAACCAAAAGAAATAGAGTAATATTATTGTTACAATAACAAGCACTTTTGAGTGCTTTCAATATGCTGGACATTTTTTTCTGGGCACTTTTCTGGCTCTGCAATCCTCCCAGCTACCCTGTGAGGCTGGTACTATAATTACCTTCATTGAATAGAAGTGGAATCAAAGGCTCAGAAAGATCAAACCAATTTTGTCAAGGTCTTACAGCGAGTAAGTGTGAGATTCCAACCATTTTGCCTGAATTCCTAGTTCTACCACACATGGTTGACGACCTGCTTTGATTCTATCATATGGCAGTTTGAAATATTGATGAAATCATTTATTTGCTTTTCTGATTTCCTCCCTTTAAAGTTTAGGACATGGAATGTGAGCATTTTTTTTCTACTGCTAAGGATGAAAATAAATAAACAATGTATCAAATATAATAGGCATGACTAGAGGCATAATAAGCACAAGTAGATAAAATAAGCATATCCAGCTTATTTCTAGTTTCTTTAAAAAGCCTGAGAAAACACATCAAGGAGGCATAAAGCTGTGAATTTTCACCTTGGGTGGGCAGGAAAGAGATATTATTTTATTTTTTGCTTCTGAGACTGGTCTCTGCTCAGGTTGGTCTTGAACTTTTGACCAGGGCAGGAGACACTATTAGTGAAGAAGGTGAACAAGGCTGGACAGAAGATGTATGCCTGGCAAACCATGGCAAAGAACTGGCTCCTCTGCCGAGTAAAGCACATAGTCCAGAGAGAACTGAGAGCAAGAGTTACTTTAAAGAAGAGTTTTTATAAGGGAGGAGGAAACATTTTAAATAAGGGAGGAGAAAACATTTTTCTCTGTGTATTTGTGTGCATATGTGAGAAGTTTTATAAAGTATTCTTCTTAATTTTATTTTTAAAACATGTAGTAAGATAAATATAGCTATGAAGAACATTTAAATAAATTTGTTTAAACGTGCTAATGTCATGTGATGCCAGCTTTTTGGTAGAATTTCCTCTTTGATTGACTACGGTTCTGTGATATACCAACTCTCTACTCTAAACAAGATACATGATAAAAGCATGGAATGTTTGCAATACAAACAACTTACTGATTATATGCAGATTATTTCTGAAGGCATGAGACTTTTTTTTTTCAGATTCCAGTAATGGGAAGGATGGGAAAACATCCCAGCAATTGACTTCACGCCAGAAAAACTCCAACTGACTCATTCTCCTTAATTGCTTAATCTAAACGATTTCTCCATAGTAGCTTCACAAATATAGTGTTGAGACTTTTTTCCCTAAAGATTAAAACAAATTGTGGTGACCCAATGAAATTTCACAAATTAGGATAAAAGGAATGTAAATTGCATCACACAATGCTAATATTCAATGATATAACTTTAAAATGTGCATTTAAAACAAGGAGAATGATGTCTCCCCAAGGGGGCAAAAACTGGTTTTTGGAGGAGAAAAAAAACCATACTCTTTGCATGTATAGATCACAGATGTATATACAGTACATCAAAAAACATATATTTATGGTAATAAAATTTTGTAAGAAGTAACTAGAAAAATGTCTAAAAAGGTAATAATGAGGAAAAACAAAATGCTGAAAAACATTGTTTTATTTTATTTTATTTTACTTTTTATTGCATTTTAGGTTTTGGGGTACATGTGCAGAACATGCAAGATAGTTGCACATGTACACACATGGCAGTGTGATTTGCTGCCTTCCTCCCCTTCACCCACATCTGGCATTTCTCCCCATGCTATTCCCCCTCACCTCCCCCCCACGCTGTCCCTCCCCTATTCCCCCCAATAGACCCCAGTGTGTAGTGCTCCCCTCCCTGTGTCCATGTGTAATATATCTCCTAAATCTTGGCCAGTAGTCACTTGCATATGACCGTCACTAGGTGAAGAGCACACATTGCTCTCCTTTCCTGGCCGTAACCCTCTGGAAAGTCAGTGATAAAATGCCTCACCTCCAGCTGCCTCTAGTGGGATTGTACACACAAAATTATTGGCAAGAAGGAATTCAACCAGCTTTCCTTTCCTAGGGTCCTGCGTGCCTTTTAGCTCTGTGCTAAGATGACTGTGTGCTCGATGCCAAGACACTGTGAACCCAAGAAAAGAGACACTTTAATATCTCTGAAATCAGGATGTGTTTTACCAACAGTGGCATCCTAGATGAAATGAACAAGAATACTTTTCATCATAACTGTAAGCTGAATATTTTCTTCCTAAATTTACTAAAGTTTCATTTAGAATGTTTGCCTCTCTAGTCAATAGCAAAATTTAGTCCATAGCCTTTTTTGTTTGTACTGCTTTTATCTGTCTAGATCAGGGTATTGTATTAAAGTTAAATTGGAATATTTCCATTCTTTAAATGGCCTGGTTAATTGAAAAGATTTTATGATTACATTTTTGTTAGAAGTTATTTTGCACCAGTTGGTCCAGCTTTTGTGTGTGTGTGTATGACACGAGTCTCGTTCTGTCGCCCTGGTTAGAGTGCTGTGGCCTGATCTTGGCTCACTGCAACCTCTGCCTCCTGGGTCAAGCAATTCTCCTGCTTCAGCCTCCCTAATAGCTGGGATTACAGGCTCATGCCACCACATCTAGCTAATTTTTGTATTTTTATGTAGAGATGGGTTTCACCATATTGGTCAGGCTTGTCTTGAACTCCTGACCTCGTGATCCACCTGCTTGGGTCTCTCGAAGTGCTACGATTACAGGCATGAGCCACTGCACTTGGCCCAGAATTTTTTTTAATGGTTCATCTTTAATCACCTTTTCATTTTTCTTTATGGATTTCAGCTCTTCAGCTTCTTGGATAAATTTTAATAACTTACAGTTATCTTCTATGTTGTTTGGTGAATGTGTTTATGAAGTTGTCTCAAACTCTATTTTTTAATTAGATACTGTAATCTAAACTTGCTACTGCTTTTAGTCTTTCATCTTGTTATCTGACATGAACATTATCACTCCTACTTTCATTTTGTTTGAATTCGCAGTGCATCTTTTGACCCATTCCAATATTTTCAACCTTTTTATATCATTTGCTATAAGGGTGCTTGTTTTTTGATAATCCAAAATGACAGTCTTGTATTTTAAAGGGATAACTCACCCCTTTCTTGTTTTAATATGAAATTTGTAGTTGTTTTATTTCTACATCTTACTTTACACTATTTATTATATTTTGAGGTGTCTTCTTTTTCCTTTTTTCCTTTTCTTGCTAGTTTCATAGTCATTCTTTCCTCTCCCTGACTTTTAAAAATTAGAGGCAGTTACCCAGGCTGGTCTTGAACTTCTGGGCTCAAGTAGTCCTTGCCCCTTGGCTTCCCAAAATGCTGGGATCATAGGCCTGAGTCACAGCACCTGACCCCTTGCCCTCCCTTTTTGTGAAGTTCTGTTGAAATTGATTTTTATTAAGATTTATCTTCCTTTTTCTAGTGCTCATTATATGTGCATTTTCTACTATTTTCTGGAAGCACAATGTTAATTTTTAACCACAATATTAATTTGGTAATTAAAAAACCAAAATGCTTTATTTCTCCTTGTTTCCCCTTAACCTGATAAGAATTTTAGAAGACTGAGTCTCCAAAACTTATTTTCTGAAGCTATTTCCTTTCTAGCAAAACGCAAACTGTATTTCACCTAATGACCTCTCAGGAATTTATAAAAGAGGAAATACATCCAATCTAATTATTATGCCAAAAACAGATATAGCAACCACATGATAGTCTAAATATATTTGAGTATACATTACTGCATATTATGTGTTTGCAATCATAAATTTAAAATATCTGAATCTATAATTACAAGCCATACTATAATGGAATCTTTACTATTTGTTTTATTTCACTGAACTTGATAACAAAATACAATGTGGCTATACAGTGAGTTTTGTTTTATTTTAACTGAATATTGGGAATTTAAAAGTTGTATAAAGAAAGCATTATGGTTATAAAGAGATATAATTTCCCTGAAAATTAGTATAGCCAAATAGTCACATGTTTTGTTAAAGGAGAGGTTGCTTTCCGTCCACTCAACAGTAGTCCAGTCTTACCCAGGAGGGATGTGTTCCAAGACTCCCAGTGGATGCCTGAGACTGCAGGTAGTACAGAGCCCTATATATACTGCTTTCCTTCCTATACACACCTATAATAAAGTTTAGTTTATAAATGAGGCACAGTAAGAGAGTAAAAACAACAAATGATTATAAAATAGGACAACTAAAACAATGTACTGTCATAAAAATTATGTAAATGCAGTCTTTGTCTCTCAAAATATCTTATTGTACAGTACTTGCTTATTTTCATGCTGAAAGTGGAAAGTGAAGCTGCAGATAAGAAGGCAACAGGCTGGGCATAGTGGCTCATACCTGTAATCCCAGCACTTTAGAAGGCCGAGGTGGGCAGATCAGGAGGGCAGGAGTTCAAGACCGGCCTGATCAGCATGGTGAAACTGTATCTCTACTAAAAATACAAAAATTTGCGAGGACTGGTGGTACATGCCTGTAATCCCAGGTACTCAGGAGGCTGAGGCAGGAGAATTGCTTGAACCCAGGAGGTGGAGATTGCAGTGAGCCGAGATTGCTCCATTGCACTCCAGTCTAGGCAACAGAGTTAGACTCTATCTTAAAAGAAGAAGAAGAAGAAGAAGAAAACAACTATATCCCCATATGTTAAGAAAACAATTCAGTAGTATTAAATTAATTAAGGTACTACTCATAATTTTATACTTTAGAAAAGTAAGTTATTTAAACTCACATATAAACGCATTATGGTAAATCCATACAACGGAGTATTACTTGGTAAAGGTAACATGGGTGAATCTTGAAAACATTATATGAACTGAAAAAAGCCAGAGATGAAAGGTCACATATTGTATAGTTTCATTTATATGAAATGCCCAGAATAGGCCACTCTATTGAGATATAAACTTCTATTGATTACTGGTTATTTATGGCTGAGGGATTGATATGGCGGAGGAGATGGGCCAATGGGAAGTAATAACTAAAGTGTATGGGATTCTCTTTGTGGTGAAGAAAATGCTTTCAAATTGACTGTGGGCATGGTTGTGCATATCTGTGAATATATTGAAAATTAATGAATTATATACTTAGAATGTTTGGATTTGTTGTTTATGAATTATATCTGTGAATAAATCTGTCAAAAAACCTTCTTAAAGGTTAGCTGCAATGTAGAATCTGAATCCATTTCATTGAACATTTTGTGCTTTGTAACATAAAATCGATTGATCTATCTAAAGCATCTAAACTTTGAATAGATCTTTGACTTTGACTGGCAGACACCCAAAAAGGGTCTCAGACGCTGCCAAGATCCCCTGACTGCAGCTGGAGAACTGTTGTGTTAAGCTACAGAGTTTAAACTTCAGACAGGTACAATTTGGTTAAAAAAAAAAAGCCCTCTCTCAACTTGTGTGAGTTCTTGGAGTAAACGATTTCTGGTTAGCTTGGAAGTAATGTTCAAATATTTTTTTTAGATAGTGTACATAAACATTTACATTTCAATCAGTCTAGAAATAATGGCAAATGCATGTGAGATGCAGGTCAATTAAGGAGACTAGTAGGTTGGAAATGAAGATTTTTGGAAAAAATTATTCAATGCTTTTATATATAAAGCATTTAATAACATAAGAAAGCTGTCTGAACACAGATAGTTTTGGAAATCTGACTCTGAATAGTAGTAGGAGTGAAAGAAGAGCCATATACAGTGTAATACCACAGGCAGAGCACAGGAAGTTCCTGTTCATATTCACCAGACACAGGGAAAATCATTTCCTTAAGAAACAAAAGAGGTGGGTCCAAGTGACTATCCTTGACATAAATTAACATTCTTTCTTACTTAAAAAGTAGCAATAAATAGCTCTTACTTATATAGCTAAAGGTGAAAGAGTGAATTTTAAAAACATTTCAGTGTCATAAGTTATCTATTTTTGTGTATGTATAATCATGAGAACAATAAAATTGTACACGAAAAATTGTTGTAAGAATATATTGTACTGGAGCAGACAGAGCAAAAGATGGAAGGTATAAGAAAGATGGACAAGTTTGGGGTAACCATTGTATGCCAAGTCTTGATCATTCAGGAGCAAATTTTCCCAACTACTCTGTCAGAAACTGAGTGTCCCATTGTAATAAAACTGTCTTCACACTCTCCTATTTCAGAGTTGACATGTGTTTTATCATATTTGTTCACTCACTCAAGTGATTCTATTATTTAATGACTAAGCCCTCAGAGGCCATTTAAACTTATCTTCAGTCTATTTGCTTGTTTGATCCTGGCACAAATACCTTAAAGGTTAATTTAGATTTTCATCATTTCACTTGAATTTCTTTCTTAATGAGTCATCCTTTCAACAAATATTTATGAACTCTTTACAGAGGTTTACTATAAACAGCAAACTTGCCTCTTCCCTTGACAAAACACACAAAACTTATCTTCGGGTAAGACTATAAATGTGTGGATATACATAGCACAAATTGGTATGTGTAACAGTTTTTAACTTCATAGAAGTTATTGCTAGATAAAAGGAGCAGCTATTGCTACTATTGCTATTGCTATATATAGCTATTGCTATTGAAAAGGAGCAGCACACTCTTTTTATAGAACACATTGATTCCTGTAAACTAACTTGTAGTATGAGATTAGCTGTTCTTGGACCACATGACAAAGGGGCTTAATCATTAGAATAACCAAAGATATGTATTACATAGTGCTCTCGTTTATAAAGATGGAGGTCAAAGCTTGGACCCCAAAGTCTAATATAGTATCTTCCAAAATTGATTTATATTTGCTTCAGTTCGTTCAACTAAAGAAATATGACTTCATAATATTGAACAATACTCCATAGTTTCTATGGGTCTTAATTTCTTATTTAAACTCCATATTCTGGCTTTTATGATTCAATTGCTTGATGAACCAATTCTGGCTTTTATATTTGAAAATCCTGATGCCAAAAATGAAAGCACATTTTCTTAATTCAAACAACAACAACAATAGATGAAAAAGCAGGTTAAATGTATTTCTCTGAAATTAACTGTCACCCTTTTCTGAAAAGTAATCTGTATTTGGAATGTGTGACAGACAGAATGTGCTCTTTTAGTCATGATTTATTGCTGTTGTTGAGACTGCTCTAAGAATGCAATTTCAGGGTTTAAAAATGAATATTAGTTTTTTGGCAATGTGCATTCAGTTCATTTACTCATCTACTTGGCCAGATGATAAGATGAGAATGACATTGCAAATTTTTTTGTTATCAGGATTTTAGTAAAAATGAAATACAGATAATTCAGGAGGTAGATATATTTATTTATTTATTTATTTTACTTACATGGTAAACCTAAAAATGAGGACTGCAAAGAAGAATCTTAGCTAGAGAAATGCCACACAGAACTGAACATACTGAGCACTAGTAGTAACTGTGACGCTGAAGGAGTGAATGGCACTATAAAATTGTCTTATGTGCCTTTCATTTGTTTCTTTGATATGTGCTTGTTATTTTGCATAAACATGCAAAGTAGGATGTAAACTAGAGTCATAAAACCATAAAATTCAGGTCTGGAACCTCTTAATTTTAATAATGATAACTATGGACTAATTAGTCAATATTAGGTCTCTTTATCCACATTTTTCTCATGTAACTTTATGGAATTTTCAATTCCCTTCTGCAGACATGTAATTTTATAGACCTTAAATTGTGATGTACATCATCGTGCCAATTTGAATTTCTTTTCTAATAAAAACTTTCCTTGCCCTTTTAATTTTTACCTTAGGAAATGATTGTAAAACCATCTGAGTTAATACATTGCCCTTTGGAACTATATTATTGATGTCTCTTAAATAATTGTTTTGTCCTTTAGTGAGGAATCAAACTTTTCTCCAGCCATTTTTTTCTTTGTTTTCTATTAAAACAATTAGAATAGAATGTTTATCAAATGCTTGTTGAGGAATTATTGTCTAGACTAGCTAGTGAGCTTAAGCACTGAAATTGTGGAAACACAGCTGATGCAACCCTTACCTCTGAAGATGCCTGCCAGAAACTATGTTCAAGGTTGCTCCATAAATAGTAAATCTTTTTCCTGTGTAGTCTTTAATAGAAGCTTAAAATGGATTTGTAGAGGGCCCTGTGGATTGAACAACAGGAAATTTTAACCAAGTCATTAATAGCTAATGATGTGAACTGTAGGCAACTATCCACCATCAGTTATAAGAGTAAGAGGAGACAAAGGCCAGATCAAGGAAAGGGAGTGTGGCCGCCTTTACTGCAGCACCTTCTCACTTCCTGCCTAATACAGTTGTCATTCCAATGGCAGACGTAATTTACCAGCTCATTTACTTATCTTTTGTTTTATTAATTATGTGTTATATATGTGCTTATATATTTTTATATATCTATTTCTACTAGATGTATAAAATATATTTATTTCTAATAAATACTTCTAAATTTATTGTTTTTTTCCTTGTGTTTTATGTTTACTTTAAATAAACATAAAAGAGTTTACATATTTCTTTCCACATTTGAAGCAAATATTTTTGAAATGTATGCTGTTAAGAATCATGTATCTGATAAATATCTTGTATTCAGAATATATAGAGGGGGCTCTCAAAACTCAATAGCAAGAAAAACAACTCAGTAAAAACAAAAATTATTTTCAAAAAGATTTGAAAGAGCACTTCACCAAGGAAGGTAATATACACATGAAAATATGCTCAATTTCATTATCCATTAGGGATATGTAGATTAAATCCACAATGAGATACACTCGGTATTTATTAGAATGTTTAGAATTGAAAAGTTTGACCAACCAAGTACTGGGAGAGTATAAAGGCAGTAGCGCACATGTATATTGCTGGAAGGGAATGTAAAATAGTACAACCACTTTGCAAAACATTTGTCAGTTTCTCCAAAATATTATACTTATACCTACTATAAGATTCAATAATTCCACTCAGGTATTCCATCCAAGAGAAATGAAAGCTTATGTCTATATAAATACTTGTATATGAATGTTCAAAGCAGCTTGATTTGTAATAGTTTCAAACTGGAAACAACCCAAATGTCCATCAATAAGTGAATGGATAAATTATACGGTATTTACAGAATTGAATATTACTCATCAATAAAAACTTGGATTAATTTCTGCAACAACTTGGATTAAATTCAGAATAATTATTCCAAGTGAAAAATATGACAGTGTTTTTCCAGAGACAAGAATGTATATGGTATAATTCTGTTTATGTAAAATTCTAGAAAACTCAAATTAGTTTACAGAAAACTTATTAATTGCCTGGTGACATGGATGAGGGACTTCAAAGGGATACTAAGAAACATTTGAAAGTGATATATATGCTCATTAACTTCATTGTTGTGATAGTTTCATGGGTACACACATATATATGTAGTGCTTCAAAACTAATCAAATTGTGTATTTACATGTGGCCAAGTTATTATATATCAATTATATCTCAATAGAGCTTTTATGTGCCCTTCATAGTTTAGTAACTTATTAATAAACACATCTAGACAAAAATCTGGAAGAGATCAGAGGCTGTCATGTTTGAACTTTGTCCTCAGTTCAATTTGTATCGTGACTATTTTAGAGGTATCTTCTTAAACTTCTCCTTCTTTTCTTTTTTATCCTCTTCTTCTCTTTCTCTGCCTCTTTTTTCTCCCCCCACCTCCTTTTTCTCCTCTTCCTGCTCTTTTCCTCCCTCTTAATCCAAAAAACTTCCAACTAGTTTCTCTTACATCACATAGTATCTTTTTCTCTTCCTTTTTTTTTTTGTTGCATTTATGCTCAGCATGGTAAACATGCCTATGGACATGCTTGTGGTTCTTGGATGTCTGCAGCCATATGAACTGTGCTGCATCTTGTGTTGTGCTACATCAGATCAGAATCAAAATAATAAAAACACCCACTATTGAATTTCAGCTTAAATATCACATCTTCAAAGAGGTCTTTTCTCACTTTAAACTCAAGTTGGTTCCCAGCTCTCTTTTCCCACTGTATTCTGACTCCATCTAACATAATAGTTTTATCCTTTATTGTGAATATTCATTACATATGAGTCTCCACTTTTGATGTGCAAGATCACTGAGGGGGATCCTTGCTTGCTGTGAAATACATGATAATACTGTATTCCCTGCTTGCTGTGTAGTACATGCTTATACTTTATTCGAATGAATTGAAATGATACTGATTAGATTAGAAAAATCTCACCCAGATAATCTAGGGTAAATTATGGGCAGAAACCCCAGAGAGAATTCTTCTTAGATGAATATCTACCTACCATATGGTACTAAATCAAGTAACAAAGAAATATTTATTCATTTACTTGTTTATCAAATATTTACTATAGGATATTAACATTTCCCTAAGGAATACCAAGAATAAACAGACATTTCACTTGGTCTTATTTACAGTATATTTGAAGCTATATACAGTATAGTTAAAATCTATATATTAAAAGATAACTAACAATGCAAGAGAGCATATGAAAATGGCTAATGAATGTTGTGGATAGACCCATTAGTTGTCCAGAGCACCAAGAGATAACATAAGAGCAAAGTGGTCAGGGGTCACTGGGAGACCACAGGAGTATCATCCGGATGAAATTAAACGTGAGATACAGTTTGAAAAATGGGTATCAGGAACTTTCAGATTTGATTACTACTTTTGGAGACTCAAATACACAAGCTTAAACACAAAAAGAGTTTATGTTCTCAGGTGAAAAAGTTTAGAAGCTGTGATAGAATCTGGTTGGAATTATGGCTTGAATTAATGTTCCATGAAATCATCAAATATTGTAATTTCTTCTCTTTTTCTGCTCTGCACATTTGATTTCTATCTTCAGATGTACCTCATGGTATAATATGCCTCTAGCCATTCATCACATTACATTCTTAAAGGCATTAGGATATAAAGAGTAGGAGCACTATGTTTTTGCTATTTTTCTTTCTGTTCTGTCTCTAGCATGTATAACCATGCTGATATGGTTTGGTTCTGTGTCCCCACTCAAATGTCATCTTGAATTGTAATCCCCATGTGTTGAGGGAGGGACTTGTTAAGAAGTAACTGGATCTTGGGGGTGGTTTCACCCTGATGTTTTCCTGATCATGAGTGAGATCTCATGTAAGATGATGGTTTTAAAGTGTGGCACCTCCTCTCTCTCGCTTTCTTTTTCTTTCTCATCACCATGTAAGACATGCCTTGCTTCCCCTTCACCTTCTTCCAGGATTGTAAGTTTTGAGGTCTCTTCAGCCACGTGGAACTGTAAGTCAATCAAACCCCTTTTGTTTATAAATTACCCAGTCTCAGATAATATCTTAATAGCAGTGTGAAACTGGCTAATACGGAAGATTCATAGTGGGGGCGCTGCTCTGAAGATAACCTGAAAATGTGAAAGCCACTTTGAAACTGGGTAACAGGCAGAGGTTGGAAGAGTTTAGAGGGCTCAGAAGAAGACAGGAAGATGTGGAAAAGTCTGGAACTTCCCAGAGACGTATTGAATGGTTTTGACCAAAATGCTAATATTGATGTGGTCAGTGAAGTCCAGGCTTAGGTGGACTGAGACTGAGATGAGGAACATATTGGGAACTGGAACAAAGGTCATGCTTGCTATACTTTGGCAAAGGAACTGGTAGCATTTTGCCCCTGCCCTAGAAATCTGTGGAACTATGAACTTGTGAGAGATGATTTAGGGTATCTGGCAGAATAAATTGCTAAGCAGCAAAGCATTCAAGATGTGACCTGGAGTTTTATGAAAGTGTATAGTCATATGTGTTCACAAAGAGATGATTTGGGATTGGAGCTTATGTTTAAAAGGGAAGCAGAGCTTAAAAAGTTTGGAAAATTTGTAGCCTGACAATGCAGTAGAAAAGAAAAATCAATTTTCTGGTGACAAATACAATCTGGCTACAGAAATTTGCATGAATAATGAGGAGCCAAATGTTAATAGTCAAAACAAAGCGGGGAAATGTCAGAGATCTTCACAGCAGCCCTTCCCATTACAGACATGGAGGCCTAGGAGGGAAAAATGGCTTCATGGGCTAGGCCCAGGGCCCTACTGCTTTGTGCTGCCTCAGGACATGGCACCCTGAGTCCCAGCAGGTCCAGCTCCAGCCATGACTAAAAGAGGCTGAGGTGCAGCTCAGGTCATTGCTTCAGAGGGTGCAAGCTCCAACCCCTGGCAGCTTCCATGTGGTGCTGGGCCTGTAGCTATTGAGAAGGCAATAATGGAGGTTTGGGAACCTCTGCCTAGATTTCAGAGGATGTATGGAAATGCCTGGATGTCCAGGCAGATGTCTACACAGGGCAGACATCTTGGAGAGAACCTCTGTTAGGACAGTGTGGAAGGCAAAGGTGGGGTTGGAGCTCCCACGAGGAGTCCCTACTGGGGCACAGCCTAGAAGAGCTATGAGAAGAGGACCATTGTCCTCCAGACCCCAGAATGGTAGATCCACCAATAACTTACATTGTCTGAGTCTGAGTCAGACAACTTACCTTCCGAGTCTGAGTCGCTGTGTCCCGAGTCTGAGTCACTGTGTCCTGATTCTGAGTCGCTGTGTTCCAAGTCTGAGTCGCTCTGTTCTGAGTCTGGAACAGACTTGGAAAAGCCGTAGACACTCAATGTCAGCCTGTGAAAGCAGCTGAGTGGGCTGTGCCAGGCAGATCCATAGAGGCAGAGTAATATATAGATTAAAAATTTATTTTTGGGCTGGGCGCGGTGGCTCACGCCTGTAATCCCAGCACTTTGGGAGGCCAAGGCAGGTGGATCACAAGGTCAAGAGATCGAGACCATCCTGCTCAACATGGTGAAACTCCGTCTCTACTAAAAGCACAAAAAATTAGCTGGGCATGGTGGCGCGTGCCTGTAATCCCAGCTACTCAGGAGGCTGAGGCAGGAGAATTGCTTGAACCCAGGAGGCGGAGGTTGCGGTGAGCTAAGATCATGCCATTGCACTCCAGCCTGGGTAACAAGAGTGAAACTCGGTCTCAAATAAATAAATAAATAAATAAAATTTATTTTTACATATAAAATAAGGAAATTTATAGCTATTTGGTAAGTAACTTAATGTAATAGTTATATAGCCAAAATAATAGAATTAGTTATTAACATGTCAACTAAATTGAAAAATTTTTGAACAGAATTATTACTGGAATTCTGAAGTTTTCTTTTATCTTAAACATTCTTATGTAGAATACCCACACACCAATAACTCCATTTTTATAAAGAACGTTAAATCTTTTTTTATTGTTGTTCTTCTCCCTTTGTACAGCTGTGTGTGTGTGTGTGTGTGTGTGTGTGTGTGCGTGCATTCTTTCATTATTTAGATAATGAGATTGAGTAAATTACGTTGATTAATTGGGCTTAATGTCTGCTAGAGCGTTTTTTCCAGTTCATTTTCTTTGGCTAGAACACAGAATAAAAAGTAGTAAAAAATAACCTGTGTACTTTAAGTAAAGCGCCACTACATTAAATAGTGTATTTGATGGCAAAAGCAGACTGTAAGCTCAAATTCAATTTCAAATTCTTTGCAAACTCATGTCACTCTGTTCTGTTCTATGTTAGGCAATTGACCCAGCAGTAGCCAGATAAAAGGGCTTAGCATATGAGTAATTTAGACCACATCTGTGAAACTCATATGTATACTCTGCATGCATCATAAGCTTTTCCCAAAGTAGAAAATGAAATAAACAGAGATAATTATTGCTGCTGAAAAATTCAGTGCTCTGCAAGACAGATTTTATTTTAACTAGTGCATGTTACAGTACATTTGTGAAATAAAAGACAAGCTCGTTTTTTTAGATTTTGTTTTCACATTCTATGTGCCTTGAATATTTTCTGACCTATTCACAGTAAATGCAATAGGATATTCTTCCTGCCTCCCCTTACTTTATCTCTCTAAACGAATAACATTAAAGGAAAGCAGTGGGGTTACTTTCATTTACTTGTCAAACATGTGAATATTGATTCTAGTTATTTAACCTTGCTGAAGAAATATAGAGGCATATATGGGGAAAAAAGAATGTCAAAACAGTGCAGTATCCTTTTTTATACAATGCTGATGAGAGTGTGGATAAACTGATACTTTAAGACAGTCATGGTAGAAATGTAAATTTTACAACCTTTTAAGATATTAATTTAGGTATATCTATGAAATTTCAACATGCACATAAAACTTGGACCAGGAAATCCACTACTAGGAATTTATCTTATACATGAATTTACGTGAGTATTCAAAGATACAAGGATATTTATATTTACTGCAGTATTGTTGGTTTTAACAAAACAATGGAAAAATTTGTAGGAGGATGGTTAAGTAAACCATTTTTTGTAGAAGCCAGCTAATGAAATAGATATCTATGTGGTAATAAAGGTAGGTGACCATGGGTACATATGTGCTTGTATGTTCACAGTAATTTTCCTGAGGGGTACATATGGAAGAGTTAGCAGTAGCTATAATTGGAAAGAAAAGAATTGATGTTTTCTTGAAGGGTACATATGGAAGAGTTAGCTGTAGACACAATTGGAGAGAAAGGAATTGAAGTTTTCTTGAAGACTACGTATAGAAGAGTTAGCAGTAGATATAATTGGACATAAAGGAAGTGAATTTTTCTTGCAGGGTACATATGGAAGATTTAGCAGTAAATACAATTGGAGAGAAAGGTATTAGTTAGATGAAGCCTTTCACTTTTCTCTGTATTAATTCCTTTCATTTTTGTTTTCCATGAGCATATACTACTTGAAGAATCATAATGTAGTATTTATTAAAATTGTTTTAAAACATAAGATTATTACTTTTTTGAAATGGTTAATATGGTTTGTATCTGTGTCCCCATCCAAATTTTATGTTCAATTATAGTCCCCAGTGTTGGAGGCGGGGCCTGGTGGGAGGTGATTGAATCGTGAGGGTGGATTTCCTCTTTTGGTACTGGTTTCATGATAGAGTTCTCATGAGATCTGATTGTTTAAAAGTGTGTGTTACTGCCCCACCTCTCTCTCTTCCTCCCACTTCAGCCATGTAAGATATACCTTCTTTTCCTTTACCTTCTGCCATTATTGTAAGTTTCCTGAGGCATCGCCAAGCAGATGCCAGCATCATGCTTTCTATACAGCCTGTAGAACTATGAGCAAATTACATCTCTTTTTAAAATAAATTACCCAGCTTTAGGTATTTTTTTAATAGCAGCACAAGAATGAGCTAATACATGCTGAAAAGCAAAAGTCCTTCAGATATCAAGATTCCATATTTTCCTAGCTTAAAATTTTATAGCTACTATCAATATCATGGAATATATTTTGAAGTAAAATAAGAGAAAAAGGGCTCTAATACTAGCAACTTGATATTTGGGAAGAATCAAGAGGAATAGTGGTAGGAACTTGAGCAGTCAGCAAAAAAAATTGATTTGAGGATTATTTTTAATTATATTTTATTAACTAAGATGAGATTAATATTACAATAACATGAACTTTTCTTATTGGTAGTAAGAAAACATAATTTGCAGCCATCTTTCTTGCATATAACAAATGTTCATTAAATATTTGTTAACAATTTAATAAGCCTATATAAAGACCTTCAATCATTAAATCAAATGGTAGTATTTGACCTATGATTTTATACTAGTAAAGGTTAGGGGAGACAGGAGATGGAGCAAGATGGCTAAATAGAAGCCTCCACTGATCTCCACACAAAAATCACCTTCTTGAAGAACAAAAATCCTGTGACCAAAATCACAGTATCTGGTTTTAACTTCATATCACTGAAAGAGGCATGGAAGAGGGTACGAAAGACAGCCTTGAATTGGTACTGCTATCCCGTGGCAGTGGCTGCACAGCATGTAGAGAGAATCTGTGCATTTCGTTGATGGGAGAGAATAGTGATTGTAGGACTTTGCATTAGAACTTAGTGCTGTCCTGTCACAGTGGAAAACAACAAGATTAGAATTCAGCTGGAGCCACAGAGGGAGCATTTTGACCAACTCTAGCCAGAAGGAAATCATCCATGCCAGCAGACAGAAACTGAGTTCCAGCAAGCCTTGGCACTATGGGCTAAAGTGCTCATAGGTCCTAAATAAACTTGAAAGGCAGTATAGGCCACAAGGACTACAATTCCTGGATAAGCCCTAGTGTCGTGCTCAGCTTGGAGTCAGTGGACTTGGTGCAGGTGGGGCACATGACCTGGAGAGACACCAACTAGGGCAACCAAGGAAGTGCTTGTGCCACCCTCTACTAACCCCAGGCAACACAGCTTGCCGCTCTAGCAGAGACTTCCTCTTACTTGAGGGAAGGAGAAAAAACAATGAAGAGGACTTTATATTTCAACTTGGATACCAGCTCAGCCACACAGGATAGGGTATCAGGCAGAGTCCTGAGGCTCCCATTCCAGGCCCTAGATCCCAGTTGCCCTGTCTATACACACCCTGAGCCAGAAGAGAACCCACTGCCTTGAAGTGAAGGACCCAGTTCTGGCAGGATTCATCACCTGCTGATCGAGAGTCCTTGAGCCCAGAATAATTAGCAGCAGTACCCAGGCAGTACATGCCATGGGACTAGAGTAACACTCAGAAATGTGCTGGCTTCAGGTATGATCCAGCACATTCCCAGCTGTGGTGGCTACAGCGAGGGAGGAACTCCTTCTGCTTGAAGAAAGGAGAGAGAAGAGTAAGAGGATTGTGTCTTGCAGCTTGGGCACCAGCTTGGCTACAGTGGGGTAGCCATGTGGGATCTTAAGGTCCTTAATGCCAGGCCTTGGCTCTTGGACAGCATTTTTGGACCTCATCTGGGCCAGAGAAGAGCCCACTCCCCTAATGGGAAAGTCCCAGTCCTGAGAGCATTCACCATAAGCTGACTGAAGAGCCCTTGTTTCTTGAGTGAACATTGGCAGAAGCCTGGCAGTACTCACTGTGGACATTGGACTTTGGTAGCCATGGGGTGAGACTGCTCTGCTTGTGGAAAAGGGAAGGAAGAATGGGAAGGACTTTGTCTTTTGGTGTGAGTACCAGCTCAGCTGCAGTAGAACAGAGCACCAGGTAGGTTCCTCAGCTTTCCGACCGTAGGCCCTGGCTCCCAGATAGCATCTCTAGACCTACCTGGGACTATGGAAAACTCACTGCTTTAAAGGAGAGGACACATGACTGGCTGACTTTACCCACTGCTGATAGAGTAAACATAGGCAGTAGTCAGACAATGGTTACTGTGGGACTTTGGTGAGACAGGGCTGTACTGGCCTTAGATCTGACCCAGCACAGTCCCAGAGGTGGTGGCCATGGGGGTGCTTGTGTTATCCCTCCTCCAGCTTCAGGCAGCTCAGCAGAGAGAGAGAGAGAAACTCCATGTAATTTGGAGAAAGTAGGGGAAGATATAATAACAAGTCTCTGCCTGGTAATCCAGAGACATTTTTTGGATTTTACACAAGACCACCAAGGTGGTACTTTCCTTGCAAGTCTGCAAGGGCCAAAGCATTACAGGGTTTGGGGTGCCCCCTAATGCAGATATGGCTACAGTGGCCAAAAACTTGGATCCCAACACCCAAGTCCCTTCAAATACCTGGAAAGCCTTACCAAGAAGAAAGGATACAAAAAAGCCTAGACTGCAAAGTCTACAATAAATAATGAACTCTTCAATTCTCAGACAACTGATAACATCCATGAGTATCAAGACCATCCAGAAATATATGACCTCACCAAATGAACTAAAACAGGCACCAGGGACCAATCCCTTTCAGACATAAAATTCAAAATCAGAAACTCAATGAAATTAAATATAATAAAGAGAAGGAATTCAGAATCCTATCAGCTACATTTAACAGATAGATTGAAGTAATTAAAAAGAATCAAGTAGAAATTCTGGAGTTGAAAACTACAATGGACATACTGAATGCATGAGCATTCTTTTAACATCAGAATTCATCGTGTAGAAGAAAGAATTAGCTGAAAAATAGCTATTTGAAAATACACAGAGGAGTAAAAAAAAGAATTAAAAAAATGAAGCCCACCTAACAAGATCTAGAAAATGCCTCAAAGGGGGCAAATCTAAGAGTTATTGGCCTTAAAGAGAAGGTAGAGAGAGGTATAGGGGTAGAAAATTTATTCAAAGGGACAATAACAGAGAATGTCCCAAACCTACAGAAATATATTCATATCTGCATACAAGAGGATTATGGAACACCAAAAAGATTTAACCCAGAGAAGATTACCTCAAGACATTTAGGAATCAAATTCCCAAAGGTCAAGGATAAAGAAAAGAAAAGATTCTAAAAGCAGCAAGAGGAAAAACAAACAAACAAAACAGTATGAAATGGAGCTCCAATACGTCTGACAGACTTCTCAGTGGAAACATTACAGGCCAGGAGACAGTAGTCTAACATATTTAAAGAACTAAAGGAAAAGACCTTTTATCTTAGAATAGTGTATCCAGTGAAAATAACCTCCAAACACGAAAGAGAAATAATAACGTTCCCAGACAAACAAAAGCTGAGAGATTTCATCAACACTCCTACCTGTCCTACAAGAAATGCTAAAGGGAGTTCTTCAATCTGAAAGAAAAGAATGTTAATGAGCTGGAAGAAATCATTTGAAGGTACAAAATTCACTGGTAATAATAAATACACGAATATCATAACACTGTAATTGTGGTATGTAAACTACTCATATCTTCAGTAGAAAGATTAAAAGATAAATTGATCAAAAGGAATAACTACAACAACTTTTCAAGACACAGGCAGTAGAATAAGATATAAAGAGAAATAAAAAAGACCTAAAGAAAATTAAAAAGCAGCCAGATGAAATTGAAGTGTAGAGTTTTTTGTTTTTTTCTTTTCTTCTTAGTGAGTTTGATTTTTTATGCAATTAGTGTTCAGCGGTAATCAGCTTAAATTTAAGGTTATAGATAGTATTTGCAAGCTTCATGGTAACTTCAAATAAAAAAAAAAACCTTTTACCAGATACACAAAAAATAAAAAGCAAGAAATTAAAACAGATGACCAGAGAAAATCACCTTCACTAAAATGAAGATCAGGAAAAGGAAAGAAGGAAGAGAAAACCACAAAACAACCAAAAAAAAAAAAAAAGAAAAATAATAACAAAATGGCAGAAGTAAGTCCTTACTTATCAATGATAACATTAAATGTAAATGGACTACAAGACACAAAATGGTTAAATGGATAAAAAGCAAGATTCAGTGATCTGTTGCCTACAAGAAACACACATTGCCTATAAAGAAACACATAGAATGAAAATAAAGGGATGAAAAAGACATTCCATGCCAATGGAAAGCAAAAAATGGCAGGAGGGGAAATCAGACAAAATAGACTTTAAGACAAACTATGAAAAAGACAAGGTCATCATATAAATGCATATATACACATTATATATACCAATACATTGTTATATTCAACAATAATATAATAATTATAAGTATATATGTATCCAATACTGGAGCACCCAGATATAGAAAGCAAATATTATTAGTGCTACAGAGAGAGGCCCCAGTACAATAATAGCTGGAGACTTCAACACCCTATATTCAGCATTGAACAGATTATCCAAACAGAAAATCAACAAACAAACGTCAGACTTAATCGGCACTGTAGAACAAATGGAACTAATAGCTATTTACAAGAGAGATTAGCACATAATTGGGGTTTTATTCCTGATCCAAATAAGAAAGCCAAATCTAGTGAAGAAATTTGGACCTCTCACTGGCTATGAGGAACTGAAGCATGAGAAATTGTGCTTGTGTCTTCAAAATGATGGGTTTATAATTTAAATGATTATGTTAGTTTTCAGTCATAAGTCAGGTTTGAGTGAGTTTGGAATTCAGGAGCTTTTCCTAGGGCCTAACGCCTGCTGATTAAGTTTATTGATAATGAACAAAGTGGGTTACCCCAGGAGCAGATGATGGTTAAAATGTTTTCTTTTTATGCATATTGCCCACTGTGTTTGTCAAAGATTGGTGTTGGGACACCTGGATTTGTACCCTTCAGTTTATACAAACAATCAAAAAGCCAAGATAAATAACAAACTCAGTTTTTCTCACACTGTTCTTATTTATGTGACGTGAATAAATGTGGAATAATGAATGCTTTTTTCACCTGTGATGAGTGGGTGCCTTTTTTTTTTTTCCGTCAGGATCCTGCTTTTTCACTCAGGCTGGATCTTGCTTTGTCACACCCAGGCTGGAGTGTGGCTTTATTAGTCCGTTTTTATGCTGCTGATAAAGACATATCTGAGACTAGGCAATTTACAAAAGGTAGAGGTTTATTGGATTTACAAAGTTCCACATGACTAAGGAGGCCTCATAATCATGGCAGAAGGCAAGAGGGAGCAAGTCGCATCTTAGGTGATGGCAGAAAGCAAAGAGAGAGCTTGTGCAGGGAAACTCTCATTTTTAAAACCATCAGATCTCATGAGACTCCTTCACTATCACAAGAGCAGTGCAGGAAAGACCCATCCCCGTAATTCAATCACCTCCCACAGGTTCCTCCCACAACACATGGGAATTGTGTGAGTTACAATTCAATATGAGATTTGGGTGGGGACACAATCTTGACTCACTGCAGTGTTTGCTTCTCGGGCCCAAGCGTTCTTCCCACTGCAGCCTCTCCAGTAGCTGGAACTACAGGTGCATGTTATTATGCCTGGCTAATTTTTCATGTGTGTGTGTGTATATGTGTGTGTGTCTGTGTGTGAGTGTGTTTTGTTTTTGTTTTGCTAGATACAGGGTTTGGCCAGGTTACCCAGGCTTGTCTTCAACTCCCGAGCTCAAGCAACCCACCTACCTTGGGCTCCTAAAATTCTGGGACTATAGGCATGAGTCACTTCACCCAGCCTGGTGAAAGTCTTTTATCATTTTTTTTCTTTTTCTTTCCATTTAATCCTAGCTCTTGCTGTATGGTGAGTCATGAGATATTAAAAATGGCTTGTCGACAAGTCTTCTCCCAGTTAAGGCAATTGTACCTGACCTGATCTAATCTTTTTTAAAAATCAAATTTAGTTCTCCCCAACTTTATTGAGGTATATTTGGTGCACAAAACTACATATAATTAGTGTGTACAATTTGGTAAATTTGAATATATGCATATACTATATTACCTTGCCACAATCAAGTTAATCAATATATTCATCATATCCCAAAGTTTCTGTGTGCAACTTTATTTTTTGTTTCTTTTTTAAAAACTTGTGATAAGAACACTTAACATGAGCTCTATCTTTGTACTAAGTTTTAAATTGCACAATACCTTATTGTTAACTACAGGTACCATGTTGTACAGCAGATTTCTGGAACTTACTCATACTGTATGACTGTCACTTTATATCCATTTATAATAGTAACGACTCCCCACACTCCCCTGCCCCATTCTCTTGTGATCACAATTTTATTGTCTACTTCTACAGGTTTGACTATTTTAGATTCCCTGTGTATGAGGAAGCATGCTACATTTGTCCTTCTGGTGTGGACTTACTTCATGTAGCATAGTAGCTTCCAGGTATAACCCTATTGTCCCAAGCAGTAGAATACTCTTCCTTTTTAAGGGTAAATAATACCACCTTGTGTTTATATACAACATTTTCTTTATCCATTCATCCATTGATAAAGATTTGGGTTGTTTTCATACCTTAGCTATTGTGAATAATGCTGCAAAGAACATAGGAGTACTGATACCATTTTGAGTTCCTGATTTCAATTCTTTTAGATATATACCTAGAAGTGGGATTGCTGGATCATATGAAAGTTTAATTTTTATTTCTTTGAGGGATCTACATACTGGTTTTCCCTAGTGACTATATCATTTTACATTCTCACCAACAGTGTACAAGAACTCCCATTTCTTCATAATCTTGAAAACACTTTTTTCCTCCCCTTCTCTTTCTTTTCTCCTTCTGAGATTCTTATATGTGTATATTGACCTACTTAATGGTCATATATCCTGTAGGGGTTCTTTAGTCTTTTTCATTTTTTATCTTTTTTGATCCTGTGACTACATAATTTAAATAACCTGTCTTCAAGTTAACTACTTCTTTTGTCTGCTTAATTGGGTCACTTGCTGAAGCCCTCTATTAGTTTTTTTCAGTTTAGTTATTGTATTCTTTGACTCCAGGATTTCTGTTTCTTTGGTTTTATGTTTTTCATTTCTTTTTGAATTTCTCATCTTGTTTATGTATTGCTTTTCTGAGTTTATTTAGTTGTCCTATAGTTCACTTAGCTTCTTTAAGACAATTATTTTTATTTCTTTTTAAGGTGCTTCATAGATCACCTTTTCTTTGGGGTCAATTATTGAAGCTTTTTAGTTTCTCTTGTGTTATCATGTTTCCCTAATTCCTCATGATTCTTATATTCTTGTATTTATGTCTGCAAATTTGAAGAAGTGGTTATCTCTTCCAGTCTTTATAGTCTCTCCTTAGCAGGGAAAGACTTTCACCAGTCCACCTAGCTTAGGATTCTGGGTGGCACAGATGGCAGTGTCTGTGGGCAGATGAAGTCCATTGGGCTCAAAGCCTGAAGAATTCTTGGTTAGATGGTACCTTTTGCCAAAGTTTTACTGTTGAGCATGGTTGTCTGGCAGGGCTTTACAGGTGGGTGTGGCTATTTGCCTGGGCTCTATGGTTATGTAAGGCTGCCATTGTCTGGGCTCTTTGGTTTGATGGAGTTGTTAGGGACACAGTCAGGCAAGGCTGCTGGTAGGGACTGTGGGGCTGCCTCTGTGATCTGCATGTACTGGCTGCTAAGAGCCTTTACCCATTTTCTTTATTCCTAATTGTTCCCGGGTGGTATAGCCATGTCAATTCCCCTAGTATGTGATATGAGGTAGAGCGTAAGTGGGTTTCTAGAGAAATGCCCTAAAATGCTGAGGAAGTTTGACATCCATCATGATTTCTCTTTACCCCTCTGAAGAAATCATGGCTCAATAGATCTTTCTTGGTTCTGTGTTGTGCTGGATTGGGCAAGGGTTGCTTCTGACAAAAAAGGGTTATTTTTATCCTTTTTCAGGCAAGTTTTTCACTCCACCAGAGTGCCTCAACTTTGGGTTTTGGAATTCTCACAAGGGCATTCTTTTTCATGAATAGTTGTTAAATTGGTGTTTCTATGCAGGTACTGGGGCTAAGGAATTCATATGCATCCATCTTTCTGGAACCCTTGATGTAATTTTACTTTTCTCTTTCTACTTCATACCAAATTCTGTTAAAAACAATTTTTGTTTTGTCTTTCATTTCTAGCTCTGAATTTGTCATTAGCATTTGATATATTTTTGGTATTAATTCTTAAATTTCATAAATTATGGCTCATATTCTCCAGGTGAATTCAAGTAAACTGCCTGAGTGAAACTGACCCCAAGGTGCTTGGATTTTCACATCTCCTAGTCTGTGGAATGATTCCCTAAGGAGTAAAATGAGTAGTTTCTTTGTTTAGGGAAAGTGCATTCAGGAAAAAGAAAAAGCATGGGAAATTTGTAGTATAAATGTAACATAAATCTATTCTAAAAAATAAAACATATAAAATTATATGTTCTTAAATATAACTCTCATATTGAATTCTTTAATAAGAAATAAAAAGCTTTAGTTATTTCAAAAAAATTACTGCCCAATAATAGAACCAAACACTAGTAGCACAGCTCTAGTCCTTTCCCCATGCCATAAAATAGAATAAATTAGATATATGACTAAAACCAATTTAATTTAAACAGAGCAAATTTTCATTAGGGGGTATTCTGTATTCACTATGCACTGTGATGCCACTTTACTATTATCAATCATATTATCCAGAAATATGAAAACAGGACTTTGCAAAGATATAAATACAATGTTTACATCAAACCATCTTTCTCCAATAACTACCCTAGTTATCTTTTTAATTTTCATATTCCTTCTTCAAGAAACATTCACTAGAAAATTACATATTACCATTTTCTGCTGGAGAGTTTTATGCATGTTGAGATTAGTCACTTAGTCACAGCTGTTGCAAAATCTTGGTGAAAAAAAGCTACTTAGGCCTTTGTCATTGTCTGCTGAAAATAGCATCTTCAGAAGTGTATTGTCTTCTAAAAAGACTTTTTGGAGGCATCAGAAAGCACGCACTGGTTAGTGATTAGATCCAGTCCCCAAGGTAGACAAATACAAAAGCATATTATAGGTTTACTGCACCCAAGATTTCATAAGATTCTTTTCATAAGTCATAATAAACAGCTGTTTTTTAATGTCACTAGAAGGTAATGAAAAGGACACTGACAAGAAGTCCAGAGGGTTGAGTTTAAGATTTAGCTATACCTGCAGTGTTATCTTGAATAAGTTATTTCACTTCTTTGGACATTGGATCATGTAAATTATGTGAAGAGATTGGCATTGTCATATTAAGTTCTGAAATTAAAATAATGTAATTTAAGATAGTTTATTATTTATCAGTTGGTCTTTTAAATTATTTTAACTAAATTATTAATTTAATTTTTTCTTGCAGGAATAAAATTTTTGATGAGTTTCTATCAGGTGTCTACCCATCACATACTGTGTTCAAGATTACTTTTTTTAACCACTTAAACTGTTTATGTCTCATCAATTTTTTTTGAATATATCCTGGGGCTGGGATCTTCTGCTGTACCTATTTGGTATGATTTGCAAAGTGTGGTGATAATGTCTCAATTTGATTGGGCTAAGGGATTCCCAGATAGCTGATAAAACGTCATTTCGGGATGTATCTGGGAGGATGCTTCCAAAAGAGATTAGCATTTATTCAGTAGACTGAGTAAGGAAGATTGTCCCCACCAATGTGGGTGGGTATCATACAATCTATTGAGGACTAAAGTAAAATAAAGTGGTATAGGATAAGTTAATTCGCTTTCTCTATTTGAGCTAGGACATTCATGTTCTCCTGCCCTTGAGCATTGGTGTTCCTGGTTTTAGGGCTTTAGGACGCCATCATAACTTACACCATTAGCATTAGCTACCCTAGTTCTCAGGTCTTCTGACTAGGAATGAATTATACCATTAACTTCCCTAGTTTTCCAGCTTGCAGGGAGAAGACCATGGGACTTCTCAGCCTCCATAATTGCATAAGACAATCCTTGTAATAAGTCTCTATATAAACCTTCTCTCTGTATACACATATTATGTTGTGTTTCTCTGAAGAACCCTAACTAATACAGAATAATAGAAACAGGACAGATGGACATTTTAAACCTTTCATGTCATGGTCTTATTTTTCAATAAATAGCCATTTTCCTTTCATCTAAGGCTGTGACAAATTTGGAGAGTGAAAGTTTGGAGATCTCAGTTATATCTCCAAATTGTTTTAGCTACAATAAAATAGAGTTAAATGATAGACAATTTGGAGTCTATGGGCACATATTCCAGGTTAGCATACTACTTGCTCTCTGTCTTTAAGGGTGGGGAACCTTAGTAAACAGTATCTAATCTAAAAGTGGCTCAAAGACTGCCCTGGAAACATATGAAGTAGGAAACAATTACAGACGTCACTCAATATGTTAGGCCAGGCTCTATCACAGATTGTCATTGTCTCAAGGAGCTGATTAGAGTGTGTGCATATCTCATTCTATTCATGAACATGTAGGAATGCACACATACCTATACTGAAATATTTGACAGCATCTAGATCACACAGCGTAAAATATTCAATGATAATTACTTGACAACCTGTTGCTATGATTTTGCATTCTTTGAGGTTTCTCTAAATTTTACTCACTACTCTCTTTACTCATAAAAGAATGGATATACAATCTTGATATAATTATTTCTCCATGGAGAAAACTCCCTACAGAATATGCCTGACTGTAATAACTATTTCCTTTGATGTAAATTATTACTGTTAGTATATGACCTCATTTATATTTTTACTTTCATTATCAATTTTATATTCTCCATCCTGCAAAATGTAGGTGTCCTCACATCTGCCAGTAGAGAATAGGGGAGATTATCTTAATATATATATACATTAAGACATCATGTGACAGAGAAACACACAGGCAGTGCAGTAGGATGGGTATAGACTGTGTGTAACTAAATAATGAGCATATTTTGCCTCTACTTTGAAAGACAAAGTAAGGTTCCTATTACTTGGGACTAGGAGGAAAATATTTTGGGTAAGACAGCTTGGGCAGCAATGATCGTAGAAAATATTTATTATTCCTATTTGCTTGATTGCCGGTCTTGTTTTCTTTTTTTCATTTTTTTCTGTCTTGCCTGCCTGTAATACAGTATATATATAAGGTCTCAGCTTTCCTGTCAGTCCTACAGGAAAAGTATTAATAATATCCAAGGTGCAAGGGACTTGATATATTTAAATAAGTAGCCCCCCTGTCTTTCAGAAGCAGTTACATCAGAAAATTCATAAAATAACTGAAAAGATCCACGCTTTACACAAAGAAAAGGGATGTATTACTGGTATTTGTCAAATTATGTTATGTAAAAATTTGGTATTTTAAGAGTAAAAACCATGATACCATCTTGCATATACATTTTAATTTTAATATTATAACAAACTACACCTAGGCAAATGGGAAAACAAAAAGAAGGAAAAAAATTTTGTCAATAAAAAGAGCAGGGCTATGGATTTTTCCTTTTAAACTTTCCTTTAAGATATTGGTAAAATTATTTATTCCTTGTACACACATGTACATTTTATCTGATATAGCCTAAAAAAGAAAGTATCCTTGCAGAAAAGGTTAAGGGCAAAGTGAAAACTAGACTTCTGAGGGATGTTGTTTTCTTTTCTCATTCTTATTCCAATCTGCATTACATCACCAGCTTCCTGTTGCTTTTAGTGGCCCAGAGTATCTTAACCTTTGTTGTAAGGATTTGTTAACCAAGATGCCTGATACATTCTGCCTAGTAGAACTGCAGCTCATATAATACAAATGTTGACATCTGTACTCTCTTGTAATTTAATTAATTCTCTTCTACCTACAAACTCACAAATCGACGGAGGACTTGGGTGGGAATTCCACTAATCTAACACCATGCTGGAAAAGCCAAAACAGTGATTCAATAGCCTTTGAAAAAAATATGTGATTTATAGATATTCTCATCTCATACCATTTCCTGCTAAAGAGAATCAAAGCTATTGGGTACAGGAAGATGATAAAATACTTTGTTTCAAAGAATACTGAAAATGGCTGGCAAAATTTTTTATTTCTCATTCAAGTAAGTCTGTGGAATGGAATATTTCTGACTACTTTTTTTATGTTTATGATCCAGAATAATAATAAATGTTTACGGTGTGCTAAGTGTGTCAGTTACTGTTCTTACTGCTTTGTATTTACTGACTCATCTAAACCTCACACTACATCATAAGGTATATGAGATTATGTTCACTATGAGGAAACAGTAGCAGGAGTGTTAACTTACTTGGCCGAGGTCACACAACTGGGCAGTAGCTAGAACTCAGACTCAAGCTGTGCTTGTAAAACTGTGCTCTCTGCAGTTCATTTCACATCTAAGAAAAAAAATTTGATGAATTAAGTATAATAGCTAACATCTATTGAGGTCTCCCCCATGCCACGTGTTAGCTTAGCACTTTGCCTGCAATATCTCATTTAATCCTTGCAACAATCCTCTGAGGTATAATTAGCTTCATTTTAAAGATAAAGAAACTAAGGATGGAAAAATTACTTGTCCAACTTATAAAACTAGTAAAAGGGAAACAGGATTCAGGTCAACTCCAGCGCTCATACCACTTTGCCACTACTCTTCCTGTTTGATGGTTTAATCAATAATCAACATGTAATGAACACTTACAAGATTCAGAGACTGACAAGCATCTATTTCACCCTTGGTATATGTTACTGCCTGAAGAATATAGTTTGTCTGACAGCATGAAGAATGGAGTCCAGGCAGCAGCATTAGATAAGACTATTTAAAGTTCAAGAAATTTAAATATCAGATGATGATTGTTTGCAATATACTCTGAAATGGCTGCAGATTTAAACCCTGCTCTCTCTGCCAAAGCATTCTTGGATGTATTCATAACATTTGAGTGATTTGCCAAGACATGCCAAGTTTATTTGAATAACTATTCCTGTCTTTATGGATTGACAGGGTTGATATGATTTTTTTCAGTGATGATACTTTTGGGCAAGATGGCATCAGGCTAACTAGACACAGGATGATTTATTTGTGAACTTTGTTCAACATTGATATCTTCATATATTCTTAATAGAAAGAGAAAAAGCTAACAACAAGAGTGAACAAATTAAGAACTGATTTGTATAAATGTAATTAATTTAAAAATTAGGATAAAAAGGAATTAGATTGAGAACTAGTTGTCAGGACTTTGCCACAAAACCAGTTGGGTGATCTGATGTCTTCTAGGTCCCAGAAACATTACATATAAAATGATGAGGTTGATGATCTCAGGAAGATCTTTCCACATCTAAAATTTAAGTGCTAATACTTCTTATAAGAGGTAGTCTAGTATAAGATCTTCCCGACAAGGGTTGGTAGTGATGGTAAAAGAACAGATAGAGTATGGGGGAGGTAAAAAGGGGAGGAGGTGGTAGTTTGTAGATGCAGACATGTAATGAAAAAGTCATTTACAAAGTAGACAAGGTCATCATAATGTTTTATAGTTTAGTGATGCCAATATTTGTACTATATCCTACAATATCAGAGTATTACCTACTATCAGAAGTTTCATAAATTGCAAGAAATTAAAATACTTGTGAGGATAAATCACTGTTGATTTCTGCCATGTGTAAAACATTAGCATATGAGTAGTTACATAGAGTGGTAACCAGCTCTTTGTTTGCTTTTTAAGTATAAAACAGAGTTAACCATTCTTATTTTGCAAGAGGAATTAATTAATGTCTATCTATCTGTCTGTCTCCTAGACAGGCTTCAGATAATGGAGCTAATAATCTAGAACTCATGACATAGAAATCTGGCAGCATGTTTCATTCAAAGATCTTACAAAGTCTGACTTAGCAGCAGTTGTATCAGGAGGTGAGAGAATGTCTTCAGATTTCCTTTACTGCTGTTTAACTTATTTTCAACTTTATTAAATTTTTTTTTTTTTGAGGCAGATTGCCACTCTGTCACCCAGGCTGGAGTGCAGTGGCATGATCTTGGCTCACTGCAACCTCTGCCTCTTGGATTCAAGCAATTCTCTTCTCTTAGTTTCCCGAGTAACTACCACCAGCTAATTTCCGTATTTTAGTAGATAGAGATGGAGTTTTACCATATTGGTCAGCCTGGTCTCAAACTCCTGACCTCAGGTGATCCACCCTTTTTGGCTTCCCAAAGTTCTGGGATTACAGGCTTGAGGCACTGATTTTATTAAATTTTTAAGCTTAGTCTTATCTAGTGGTGTTCATGTACTAATTTTAATTTTAGTTTACTTTACCCGAAGAACAAAAAGACATTTGTTTAAATTAGAAATGGAAAGAAATTATTGTAAAGCCATATTACTGCCTGGGACTTTAGACATTTATTGGTTTTCAAATGTTCTGCCTTAATTGAAACTATTACTGTTAAAAAGATTCATTTGCTAATTTTCTACAATGGATAAGCCAATAATTTGAGATGTATGGTGTTATTTCATTTGTACCCTATCTTTAGCAGGCTTTCTCCCTTAAATCAGAAGTCCCAACTGTGTTTTATTTTCTTTTCAACAAACAAGTAAAATTAATTCCAATGGGCAGGGATAAGAAGAGACAGGTGGCCTCATATAAAGAAGTAGAAACTGAATATAATTAACTAAAGCCGTATTTCTAAATCAGCAAGTCTACTTTTAATTATCTTTCATATGCTTTCTTGCAAATGGTATCTACTTGTTTATTCATTCAGCATATATATCATTGAACATTGCCTAAAAGTTAGGCAGTGCTAGGTAACAGGTACACCTTAGTGATGAAATAGATCACTTCTTTCTGGAGTTTACATACTAGAGGGAAGAGCAAATGTGAACTAATTTAAAAAGTAGTATATTAGATGATACATATGACATGTAAATCAACTAGCCTCTGCATTCAGCTCTTCCCTTTTGCATTTCAGTGTCCCTCCTAATCGTCCCCTAGGCTGCTTTGTAGCCAAGGGGCTTGGTCCAGGTGATCCAGATAGCTTTCTGAACTTACCCTATTATTTAATCATTCTATGAGTATGGAACCCTAGAAAAAGAGATATAATAGGTGTCTCTCCCTCAAAAGTTTTTGTGGCTCCAGGAAAACAAATACCAGAAACTCTACAGTGGCCCTTCTACTCTAGATGAATTTGTCAACTAGGATTAGACAATGTTTGATCAAGGGTGAGCTGTTGGAGGCAGGGATTTAGTGGCATTTATTTAACCAGATCTGGACAGGCTAGGTGAGGTCTGTCCACCGGGCTGGTAGAATCAAATTGAGATGGTCACCAGGAATCAGTGTTACAGCCAAGTGTTAAGCAACTGAGTCAAAATTTAGGAGACAAGATGAAGACAGAAACTGAGGTTTGCAGCTAAAGTCAGATGAAATGGGCAGAGAAGTCAAGTTCCAACAGGTCAGAGAACCTCGGGATTATCTCTAAGAATTCAATCTCTGTGTCAGGATTATTCCATTCTAGTCCACATATGCACATGACATGAGGCTTGTGAGCAAGACTGAAACAAAGTCATTTTCTGACGTGTAGACATCATTGAATAATGGACAAAACAGCTAATTAAAAAGAGCAAAACCAAAATGTAACTTAAATTCTGGCTTCAATATTAGTGTCACAATGGAAAGGTTAATCAATATCTATGAAAATCAGTTCTTTTCATCAGCAAAATGGGGACAACACTGCCTCCCTGAAGAGACCTTTATTTGATAATTAAGTTAGATCTGTAAAGAGCCCCCCCATATACCATATACATTTAAAATTGACTATGAATGTGACATTATTAAGAGTACTCAGATGATAACTCTTTCAGAAGATAGATTTTCTCCCCTATTTGATTTACATACTGCCTAGACACTTTTAGATTCGAGATTCCTATTAAAAATTCTGGCTATATCAGAGATTATTCTCAATCACTGAAAAGCCTGAGAGAGTTTAGAAAGAGTATGCTTGGGACTCAATGTGGGATTAATAGTAAGACTCCCAGCTGTGAAAAAGATAAAGCTGAAGTTCTATATGGCCAACTGATAGGGGCCTGATCGGTGCACTTCTGTGTCCCCTGAAGACTGGAGTGATCAGGGCACTATTGTGGTGGATCAGAGGAAAGGGCGTGGTGGATCTCAGAACAGTAGCTGACCACAGGCGTAGTAAGGGGACAAGGAGCATTAGACATAAAGATACATGACCCAAGCTCTCATAATGACCTTGCCACTCTCCTGATGTGGCCCTGTGGACAAGTTTAATGAATTTGGTTTCATTTGCGAAATGAGAGGCTGGGACATGGTGGTCTCTAACATGTCTTCTCATTATAATAGTGGCTGATTCTATAAATTAATTAAACTCTGCATTTGTATGACATTTTTCACTTTCCAAAGCATGCTGACGTATATCACTCACTGATCCTGTGAGCTAGGTGTAGCATGTGTTTATACCCCTATTGTATAAATGAGGTGGTACAGATTTATAGGTTGTGTCCTCTATACAATTTCATTGTTCAACCTGTGTCAAGGATCTAGATTCAGAAACATTAAATTGATTTTCAAAAATATACCAGAGTTGGGTGTGTTTCCCGTTAAAAGTTCTTGGCAATTACAAATTATTTTGAACTATCATGTGAGGTGGTGGCTGCTATGGAAACTCCATTAATACACGAAGCTTGCAAAGCCTGTCACCACAACAGATGTTGTGGCCCTTTGGCTATGCTAACTTACTCATCTGCTTTTTGAAAAATATTTCTTTCTTTTGTCTTTTTCTTTTTTCCCCAAGCACAGTATTATAATGCACAGTATGCTTATAATCTAAGACATCTCATTTTGAACAGACTCATTCTTATGAAATTCATTAAATGACTTGGAACAAAAAATTCTAGTGAAAATACAACCTGGGAAAAGAATAAATTAAAACATACACATAGTATTCATTTTGTATTTTTGTGGCTCAAACAAAATGTCAAAAGAAGCTAAGAAAGAGAAACTAAATTCATGAGGCAGGATTATAGTTATATAATAATTGTAAAGAAAAATCATGCATGAGTTCAAGTATGATAATTTTTATTCTAATAATAAGGATATTTACTATCTGATCAACACTATACATTTTTAACCTTTGCATACTTTTGTGAAGTATTAGCACACATAGGCGTTAATGAATCTTAGCAGTCACTGCTTTTAGATGATCTATTTTATATATGTATATATAAATATATATGACATACATATATATGTGTATATATACATATATACATATATACACACATATACATGTGTATATTATATATACATACACACAATAAACATAATGTACACACATACGTATATATATGTGTATGTATATATAATAATGTAAATAGTATCTGTAAACATACACATATACACACACACGTATATATATGTGTATGTATATATAATAATGTAAATAGTATCTGTAAACCTATATTTCAAAGTTTCATATTTGGTAAGGTCTCTGTGCCCCAAATGGGTCTCAACTGTCTTGAAATTGCCCTTGTTCCATCCAAAGAAATAGTGGAGATGTAGGTTCAATAATTATATAAACCAGAAGTACCTACTTCCTCCTGTTTTCACTATTCTTTGGCAAATACACAAAACCTAATTTTTTTTGCCAGGTATCTGACTTACTACCTTGTGAGGACTGTGTATTTGAAGTGGCAATAGCCAATACTTTATTTTTTTTGTTGCCAATTTATAGGCTATTATGACATGCTGCTATTTCTTTATTTGCATTTATCTAATCATGAGTGGGATTTTTTTCCATATGTCTATTAGTTAATTATGTAACTTCTATAAAATATTTACTCATGAATTTGGCCATTTTGCTTAATTTTTTATATATGAAGAGAAATAATCTTTTAAATAGTATAGAAAGTTTTAATGGGTTTGATATATGAAAATTGAAAATTTTTATTTATGAAGTAAATATATCATCTTCATGATGTATTACAATGATTTTATGCTTAGAAAATCTTCCAATTGCATGCAGTAAATATTCATATGTATGTTATAGCTTCAGTTGTTATTTTTAAACTTTCAATCAAGTTTCTATATATTTTGAATGTAACACAAACTGGTAATTGGCCTTTTTAAAAAATAAATAATTTTCCAAACACAATGTTAGAAGTAATATATCCTTTCCTATGGATTTATGGTATTTAAAATCTTATATTAAGATTCTAACATTGATTCTGGAGCTGTCCCTTATATTTCCCTAGATTCTTAAGTCACCACTACACTGTATTAATTAATTTTATAATGTTAAAATAAATGTTAATTATCTGATAGCATAATTCATTTTCTAATGTGATTTGCAATTCTTATTTGTTTAATTTTCCAAGTAAATCAAATAAAGTCCTTACTCCCAATCAAAATACTCAATTCTCTTTCTTTTCTGTTTCATTTCATTGGATTAATTTATTCTGCCTTTGTCTTAGGCCATTCTTGCTTTGTTATAAAGAAATACCTGAGACTGGGTAATTTATAAGGAAATAGGTTTAATTGGCTCACAGTTCTGCAGGTTGTACAAGAAGCATAGCAGCATCTGTTTCAGGGGTGACCTCAGGGAGCTTTTATTCATGGCGGAAAGCAAAGCGGGGACAGGCACATGGCAGGATGAGAACAGGGACAAAAAGAGAGGGGGAATGTGCCACACACTTTTAAGCGAGCAGATCTTGTGAGAACTCACTCACTATCACTAGGACAGTACCAAGAAGAAGGTGCTAAACTATTCATGAGAAATCTGTTCCCATGATTTAATCACCTCCCACCAGGCCTCACCTCCAGCATTCGGGTAAGAACATGAGAGCTGGGTGGGGACAAATATACAACCTATATCAGCCTTGTGTTTAATGTTTATCTTAAGCTTCAAAGAAGTCATTATTTTACCAAAAATATTGGGTATTAAAAGCAGAACTTATAGATTCTCCCCCCATCCCTGCCATAGGGCATTGTGAATAAATAATACATTAGTAAACTGCAGCGATCTTAGCCTCAAGAATAAACAATTTATTTACCTTGGGAAATTTGCTTGGAATCTGGAAAAATAATGTAGGAACATTTCTCAAAAAGTGTTCAGCCCTAGAACGTTCTCTCCCAAACTACTTCCGACCCCCAATAACACTCACATCATAAAATTTGCACTGGTCAAAGCAGATTCCAGCAACTACTGCACTGCATTTTCTTTTTCACAGATTTAAACAGAGTTGTAAGAATTACAAGACCAATGTAATTATGAATTAAGAGAAGTAATGGAGGAAGGGAGTTATCATTTTAAGAAAGGACTTGTATATGAGGCAGTTAATTATCACAGATAAGCTAAGATTTGAAAGCCCACTTCCCTCATATACTGGTGGTTTCATGATGGACAATTGCTTAATCAAGCTAATTTTGGTTTTCTCATTTGTAAAATTGATAGTAATAATATTTTGTAAGGAATATAAGAAAGACTAAAAGAAATAATGGAATGATTTACAAAGTAGAAATGATGCTCAAAATGTAGTAGTACTAAATGTTACTAATTATTATGTAGCATGATTACTGAGCAAGCTTTAAGAATAATAACTCTCCCTAACATTTGGAAATAAGAGAACTACCATTGCCAAATATAAAAATTACAGAAGAGCTCCCAGACATGAATGGGAAGATCTAACTAGAATCAGGACAGAGACAAACCTAGCTGCTCCTTCTAAGAACTCTATTCATATATTTATAGAAAGACTAAGATTGAAACACTAAGAGTCCTGTAAAGAAGTCTTGTGAATGGTGCTCCACTATCTGGACGTTTGATTAAATTAAACTGTTTCAACAGTGGCAATGTGACTGATTATTTTTGAAACAAAAGGCCCTGAAAATAAAATAAACAAAAGGAGTACATATGAAAGATCATTAACTGCATTGAAGGGAGCCAAGGAAAATTGTATGTAAGTGAGCATTTTAGATGCACAGCCAAGAAGATTAAGGCTTAAAGAAAAATTAAGAAGAAGTAGTAATTCAACTATCAACAAATATATATTCAGTTAATTTGAAGAAATACGTTTTCTGTACTTGGAATGTCTAAAAGCTACATTATTTAAAAATTATTCCAAAAATGTGTCACAAGTCCCATAACTCAGCATGTATTATGGCCTATGAAATAAACAAAAAGATCTGAAAGCAATAACCAATCAGATGATTAGGAGAGATAAGTGGAAAAATTGAAATATATTTTAAAATCTAAGAAAGAAGTTATCTCTGATCATCCGACTAAAACCCAGAAGAAAAACACTGCTGTGGCCATTTCTCCCTAGTGACACTGCAGAAGTAGATGGAATAATTTCTGAACAGACTGATAGTCAAAAGTCCACTCAGAAGATATATATTGTGCTACAGAGTTTTCAGATAAGTTATCAACACTCAGAAGGGAAATTTAGAACTCTACTTAATCAAAGAATTATCAGAATAAGGCAACATCCTGAAAGAGATCAGAGGTGGAAAATATATATGAGTCTATGTTCCTCAGTTCTAAATTTACTCCAGTAGGTAACAATTACTGTTGAAAAGAGTACAGTACATTGACAAATCTACATATATGGGGAACTTCATTTTCTACAGAACTGACAATTCTATTCTAAAAGATGACTAGTAATTTTAAAAAGCACTTAAAAAATGTAAAGCACTTATAGGTTAAAATTAAGGAAAAATTTTTCTTAAAACGGGAACAGTAAATTCCTAGACGGGACAATTCATCAGATGATCTTTCATGAATCTGTGAATTCCTTTGAGGTCCAAGGGACTTACTGAGAGTGGCTTTGCGGCATTTCCATTCAAACACATTTTAATGCAGAATAAGATGCTAAGGAGCAGAGCTTAAAAAAATAAGAAAAAAGAAAAATAGTGCATTTTCATTCATTCATTAATTGATTCATTTTATTATTCACTTAGCAGATACTTACTGAGTGCTACTATATGCTGGTCAGTGATCTAGGTGCTGGTGATAAAATAATTAAGCTGTCACTATCTCATCACATTTTCACATCATAACAGTCACAAAAAAAGTGACAGCATATAAATTAATTTATAATATATAACAATAATAAGTGCTATGAAAATATATAGTGTTGTTATTCATAACATTTAATAATAGTCAGGAGGTACAGAGTATTTCAGAAAAAGTAGGCCCATGTAAACAATCCCGTGAACGTTGATTCAATTCCTGTGGTAACTCAGCAGCACTTCCTGAGCAGTCCGTGCTGCAGATTCTGTCGTGTTCTGCCCAGGGCTGACTTACCCATCTCCAAGCTGTTGCAGAAATAGGCTTCTGACATTTCAAAGTGTGCCTCACTCAAGGTTATGCCCTCTCCCAGCAGGCATAATGAATGGCTGATGGGGAATAAATACATCGACTCAGTCCCTCGTCTCAATTTTAAACAACTCTAGTTCGTTCAGCTGTAGGGCTCCAAGTAGGACGAACTGAGGCCTCAGTTGTAACTACGATGTGAGCCAGCTTCTCCCTCTGTCCAGTCTTGCCTCCATCCTCACTTCCTTTCGGTGTATTTCCTGAGGGCGTTCTCCAATAAACCTTCTGCCTGGAATTCTGTTTCTAGAAGATTCAGTCGAAGACACTGAGATAAACTGAAGGGATCCAGAGGCTCTCATATGGAGCTTGGGGAAAATTTAAAACAGTTTTCATATGCAAGGTAATACAGCACAAAGTTTAGAAGGAAATTTAGATACTGAATATATATGAAATTTGCAAAAAAAAGAGAGTTGTTGAAAACCTTTAATGAGAAACTTGAGCTTATACCTGTTTAAAAAATACTTTTAAAAGTGGGGTTTTATGCTTGAAAGGGCTACACATAGCTCATTATCAGGACTTTCAAATTACAACCTTTTCAAAAAAAAATTACAACCTTTTCAAATTCTTAATAGTTACCATTGAGAAAAATCTGCTTATACAGACATGAACAAATCATTTAAACACATTTTACAACCATTCAAAAATTTGTAACTATTTAAGTTATATTCATAGAAAGAATTCTACAGATCTTTCATTAATAATCTAATGATAGCATTTCTTGTGATAATTATAATAGATTTCAAATCCAGTTAACTTTTTGAAATGAAGAACTTCAAAATAATGGTAAATCTTTCATTTGTAGAATACACATAACATTTCTAGTGCTATGATGCAGCTACTAGCTTGGATGACTTTGCAATGCACCTGAATTGCAAAATGGACAGAACCCTCAGATATATGTGCAGGAGGTTTTGCCCTTGACTTTGATCTGTACACCATACTCTTTGGGCACATGGAACATATGCCATGCAGCAGTTTCATGAACCTCGCATCCACAGTGGCTGCTGACATGGATGTCCAGTTGATATAGGATTTCTTTCCTTATAGTAGAGCAGTAAGTGTTGGATGTTTCTCCAGTTCACTGTTGCAGAGACTTTGGGCACACTTTCATGTCTGCTCTTCCTGGGACATGGTCTGAGAAAGAAAGGCTTGGGGCTTCAGAGACTATTCCACGCCCCACCATGAGGATTTAAGTGATTTGTATTTTGTGTCACATCTTCAACCCTTTCATGGCAAATTACTGTGTGCTGCATACAAACTGGGTAGATCAGGGATACACTTCTAGGAGTCTCAACTCAAATAACCAAGAGAGAATTCCATGGAAATATGTAAATATTAAGCCATGCAACTGGGATAAAGGAACTGAGATTAATTGTCCTGGCAATTTGTGACATATACAAAGTCAGTGGAAGCTGCAAAATAGATGAACCTGTGATCACTTGATGAACGGAGCTGAGAAAGAAGACTACTAAGGCAGCAGTGGAGAGATTTGAGAATCTCCCAGATTTAAAGCAGAGAACCATCAAAGTAGTTAAGAATAGGCAACACTACATATCTGTGAGCTAAGAGGGAAGGGTGAGAAGCTAAAATGGAAAACTGACGGAAACTGTTTGCAAAGCAGTTTGATCTCTAGTTCCACTTCTTCACTATCCCACTGGTCAGAGAACAAGGGATTTATTTCCTGGAGAAGGTATGACTGAGGGTCTTCGGCATGGAGATCAACCAACACAGATGATAGTGTCGCTATCCCACAGAAAACAGGGGCTACAGTGACCAGATGTATATTGTAGGTTGGACTGAATTCTCCAGCCTTGTTTCTTCACTGAACTCTGAGAACACTTAAAGCCAAACCTTTATCCATCTGGCAGAAGACTGGCAGAGAACATTTTAGGAAATCAGATCCACTCAAGGGAAAGACACTAACCCATGTGGTTGGTCCACAAGCCGTCTTTCTGCAATGTTCAAAAGCCTCACACACATGCTCAGTGTTTCCACTCAGATTTTAGGCTGGCTTTTATTTTCATCTCTTTTGACTCAGTCCCGATCAGTTTTTATTCCTCTTCAGAGCAGTTCCTCTCAGTACAGAGCTCTGTTCTGGAGGGACATTCTGCCAGGTCAGTTTTTATAGTGCATAGGGCTAGACTGCTCAAGCCCCTTCAATTTCTCCTTTCCACTCTCCCCAGAATTGTGGAGGGCATAGCCCTGCCTCATTGGCTCTTCTCAAACTTGCCTGCTAAGCTTTCTGATGAATAGCTGTTGGCTATTTTGGGGGGGCTATTCCTCTTAGGTAAGTCAGAGGCTCTTCCCTCTTCTTGTTTCCACAGAAACACCAATCCCATGCAGATCTTGACATTGTTAGAATTTTGTCCTCACTTGCTTCTGTTTGGGCACATTGTCCCTGAATTTTGTAGTAAACCTTTCCCACAGGTTTTTGATTGTTATCTAGTTTCTTTGTCTGTTTTTATGTAGGAATTCAAAACAATTTTTAAAACTATGTTGCCATTGTTGCCAGGCCCCTGGAATATGCCCTGTAGCATTATTATTATTTATTACAGTCAGATTTATTGAGGTATAATTTACATATAGTAAAATTCATCCTTTTAAGGTGTACATTGAGATGAATTTGGACAATTATATAACTACCACCTATTCATATTATAAAACTTTTCCATCATCCAAAAGTGTTCTCTCAAGCCATTTAGTAGTCAGTCTTTTTCACCCACCCCCAGCCACTTGGCAACAGCTAACCTGTCCCTCTAGTTTTGCTTTCATCAGAATGTGGTATAAACGGAAGCATACAGTATGTAGCCTTTTGTGTTTGGCTTCTTTCGCCAGGTATAATGCTTTTGAAATTCATCTATCTCACTGCATGTGTTAGTAGCTCATTTCTACTTTTTGTTGAGCTGTATTCTATCATATGGACTATTACTCTCTGTTTATTCATTCACTTGGTGATGGGCATTTGAGTGGTTTTATGTTTTTGGTAATTAGGAACAAAACTGTTACAAATATTTACACATATGTCTTTCTGTGGATATATTTCTTTTGGGTAAATATCTTGGAGTAGAATTACTAGGTTGTATAGTATATATATATATTTTTATAAGAAACTGCCAAATTGTTTCTTAAAGTGGCTCTACTATTTTTTCATTTCTTCCATGTACTCTCCTTTTTAACCTGATAAAGCAACTGTAGCATATGTATCACTGAAAGTAAATCTATGAAAAACAAAGTTTTAAGGTTAAGGAATCAGAAATCCAATCCAGGAGAAACGTGAAGAAAATTCCAGGGATGGCAGCAAGATTATTTCCATGTGACATATGTGCATTTGGTCTAGAGAATAGCCAGTCTAAAAACACAAAGAATGGTTGTCTCCAGAAGGAATATCTAAAAAAAAAATGGTATAGTGAGAGAGCCTGATGAGGTTGACTTTTTGAAAATTTGCTGATAGAGATTATTGGAAGCTGTGGCAAGAACTTAGAGTGAATAAAAAGAAACTCCAGCAATAGAAAACAAAATCAAAGTCATTATTTACTCAAGGAAAAGGAAAAACCATTAAGGGAAATTTAATCATAGTGTGCTACAATGCTCGGCTTTGAAGAACACTTTCACAGGCATAATAGTGTAAATATCAAATGCTGATTTTACTCAAAATTATCAAATAATTAATTAGATGTAAATCCTGGGTACAAGGAAGAGGAGAAGCAGAGGTTGGTGACATGAGAAAATGTAACCCTTGTCTGTCATAAAAGAAACTCAGTTGCTAATATGTAAAATTGATGGCAGCCTGTATACCTTTTTACTTGAGAGACACAAATGCAAAAGAAACATTTAGAAGGTCAAATTTGGTTGGCTCAGGACAGGCAGAGTAGAAGTTGGGAGTAGTAGAATAGGGAACCATACTGTATAATACTATTTGCCCTTATGTGTATGTATCATTTTATAAAAATAAATAATTTTTAAGTAACAATAAAAGTGTATCATGTGCAACTTCACAGTGATTACAGCATTTATGTCTAATTAGAATAATTGTCTGTTCATTGAAAATTATGCATTTTTTTTTAGGAGACAGTAAATGCTGTGATCTCTGTACACAGCTCCCTTAAGAGAAAATGCATTGTATTTCCTGATCTCAGGAACACTCAACCAGCTGCAGGGGATTGGAAAAATAATGGGCAACTGATTAATTCATTGTTTGTCCAGACTAATCATATACTCTTTCAATAATGTGAACTGAGATAAAGACTTCGAAGTAAGTTAGCAGAGACTGGGGCTGCTACTTTGGATCAAGCAGCGATTTATAAGAAAGAAGAAAAAGCTAGACTACGGAAAAAAGTAGAACAGCATATACCAAAGGAAAAGACCCAAAAAGCAAAATAAGGATGAAACTAATCTCAAAATGGCTTTTGTCTTTTGTTTTCTGGAGGACTTGATGAACCCAGTTCCCATCTTCGAGATATATTAGATCAGGTTCCTGACATTAATCCCAGTAAACACTGTTATTCTTCACCAGGCCACATTCCCCACATTGACCAACATTTAAGAGATCCCAAAGAGGATCTTTGATACGCAGAGAGGCAGATAGTTAGGAAACATAACCAGGGTTAAGAAGGTGACAAAGATTCCTGACCAACCTTTAGGCAGGGTCCTCAGAACCCAACAAGGCCTCTCCTTGTAACCTCCAGGAGCCCAAATTTAGCAACAATCTCGCTATGTAGGTTTAGTCAAAATGCCCCATCTTTGATGTCTAATTACCCTTGATATCCAACCAAATTTCTCATCCCCCATCATCCTACAGGTGGTATCTGATCACACTGACCTGTCTTCAGCAAGAATCCTGTTAGGTCAGTTTATCCAGAGTGTCCTCCTGTCCCTGATGTTTTCTCTTAATAATTTTCCATCCACTGAGCTCCATTCTGCTCGTTTGCTATAAATTCCCACTTTTCCTTATATTTTGAATTGAGCCTACTTCTATAATGAGGTATCTTTTTCCTTATTGCAATGGTGTTGGAATAAAATTTGTTTTTTCTGCTCTAACTCCCATCAGGCTCTGTTTTTTTCTTTAACAGTTATGGTAACAGGACATAGATTGTATCAGAGTCATCTTTGGACTCCTGAAATTCTCACTTGGGACCCCAAATGTACACGTTTGAAGTCTTTATCTTGTCTCCTGACTGATCAAACAGGGATCCATTGGTGGGTTTGACTTCTGAACCAGTGCTTGGGATGTCCCTTGAAGCACACAGTTAGGACAGATTTCTATTCTTAATATTTTGAGTATACTTCAGAAGCTGGAGATAGAGCCCTTGATTTTTCTGTTTGTAAGAAGCTGTATTAGAGTCCCGGGCAAAGTGAAGTTGAGTTACAATCCTAGACTAGCCTTTGCAAGAAGCAGAAGCTGGACTGTGTGTGATGGTGTATGCCTGTAGTCCCAGTCACTCAGGAGGCTGAAGTGGGAGGAGGGCTTGAGACCAGGAGTTCTAGGCTATAGTGAGCTATGCTTATCAGATGCTTCACTAAGTTCGGCATCAATATGGTGACCTCCCAGGAGCCAGGGACTACCAGGTTGCCTAAGGAGAGGTGAACTGGCCAAGTTCAGAAATAGAGTTGGTTAAAACCCCTGTGCTCATCAAGAACAGACACCAGGTTAGAGTTCCAGTCTTCTCTATTCATAAGTGTAGAGCCACCATTACTTAAGAACATGGGAGCTTCTCAGGGGACTAGAAACTCCCTTCTAGAGCCCCTGCTGAATTGTGCTCCACCAACTCTTCTTTCTTTCTTGTTAGCATGATCGTACTAAGAATAATATGAAAGTTCAGTGGCCTCTTTGGGAAATGTAAGATCTCCTGATTGTGGTGGCTTCTCTAACCCTTCTACCCCTTCCATTGCTTTTACAACTCCTTTATGCTTGTACCACCCTTGACCGTCCCGTCAGTTCCCTTAAATCCTTTGATGTGTCCCCTTCAAATCTCTGCCTCCTCTATTCCCCCATCTATGCTGCCAGACTTTTGCCTTCCCACTTCAGCTCCCTCAGTCACATGAACTTTAGTCCCTCTGCCCTCAGTAGGAATTTGGAAGGGTCTCTGGACCCCCAAAAGCAACTTTCTGAGGTTGGAAAGAGAAAGATAGAAAAAAGAGCTATTAATAATTGGAAAAAGAAAATTGAATCCACAGCCTCCATCATATTATATATTAGGGCAAATCAAAAATCTTAAATGTCTCCCATACAGATATTGGTAAAAAGCATTAGGCCTCATATTGAGTAGGTAAAGTTAAATTGTTCCATCTGTCAGAAACACAATTTAGATAAAAATATAAAGTGGAGCAAAGAGGGGCAATGTATTCATGTAAACCAGTAAGTTTTGTCTTGGCATCTTTATCTAACTCATGGTTAAAATTTTAGAATGAAAGCTATAAGATTTTTGTTTTATGTTTGCCTGTATGTTTATATATGTCTAAATATATATATTCACATACATAGCATTTTCTTACCTCTGGATGGTATTACCAAATTAATTGATAAAATCTGTTAGAGGAGTTCTATTCAATTTGGCTTAGACATGAATGAGCACTTGTATAAATTCAGTACTCATTAAACTCCTAGTAATATAGAAACAAATTCAAATTCACATGACTATATGTTGATTTAATAAGAACAATGTGTCTTTTGAGTTTTCAGTATTATACATGAGTATTCATTTTTATTCTACTTAGGTTTAGTAGACAATAAAGTAAAAATAATTAACAGTGAAATAACTGGACATGATGGCTAGCTACATTTGTTCTTATAGTATGTCTTCCTAAAAACAGTTTCCAAAATTTTTTTGGTGGCTTGTGGCCTTAGAGTTATGTGATAGGTATTTATTAAGAATTTCTAAATTAAACTCCAGAGCTTCTGTACAGCAAAAGAAACAATTATTACAGTGAACTGGCAACCAACAGAATGGGAAAAATTTCTGCAAGCTACCCATCTGACAAAGGGCTAATATGCAGAATCTATAAAGAACTAAAACAGATTTACAAGAAAACAAACAAACAAACCCATTCAAAAGTGGGTGAAGGACATAAACAGACACTTTTCAAAAGAAGACATATATGAGGCCAACAGACATATGAAAAAATGCTCCCCATCACTGATCATTAGAGAAATGTAAATCAAAACCACATTGAGATACGATCTCACACCAGTTAGAATGTCGATCATTAAAAAATCTGGAGACAAAAGATGCTGGAGAGGATGTGGAAAAATAGGAACACTTTTACACTGTTGGTGGGAGTGTAAATTAGTTCAACCATTGTGGAAGACAAAGTGGCGATTCCTCAAGGACCTAGAAATAGAAATTCCATTTGACCAGCAATCCCATTACTATGTATATATCCAAAGGATTATAAATCATTCTATTATAAAGACACATGCACATGTATATTCATTGTGGCACTGTTTACAGTAGCAAAGACCTGGAACCAACCCAAATGCCCATCGATGATAGACTGGACAAGGAAAATGTGGCACATATACACCATGGAATACTATGCAGACATAAAAAAATCATGAGCTCATGTTCTTTGTAGGAACATGGATGAATCTGGAAACCATCATTCTCAGCAAACTGACACAAGAACAAAAAATCAAACACCACATGTTCTTACTCATAGTCAGGTATTGAACAATGAGAACACATGGACAGAGGGAGGAGAGCATCATACACTGGGGTCTGTTGCAGGGGACTAGGGGAGGGACAGCGGGGGGTGGTAGGGAGGTTGGGGAGGGATAAGATGGGGAGAAATGCAGATACAGGTGATGGGGGGATGGAGGCAGCAAACCACATTGCCATGTATGTACCTATGCAACAATCCTGCATGATCTGCATGTGTACCCCAGAACCTAAAGTACAATTTAAAAAAATATATATAAGAAAAAATCCCTCTCATTGGATGAGAACAAGAATGGAGAGGGAATAACTCAGGGATATAATCTCCAGCTGCCCAAGCCTCTAGCAGCACCCCCTCTGGGTCCCCTTCCATGCCGTGGAAGCTGTCCTTTCACTCTGCATAATAAACTGCACTGCTGAAAAAAAAAAAAAAGAAAGAATGTGTAGGTAAGGTAAACTACTGAAACAGATACTACTAAGTGTAAGTTTTAGTCTATATACCTTTATCTTTTTATCTTTATATGATATAGAGATCAAACACATTTGAGTCTGTTAATAAAAAATTATACTATGAGAAAATATGTCTTCAAAAGTAGTGAAATGATATATTAATAAATTTGCTAGCCTGCTACATAATACTTATACGTGACAGACAATTCACATGTCTCCTTCCTAGTTTTCTCTGTAAAAGGAGGTTGCTAACAGTTAGAAATTATACTCAATATATGCAAATAAAACTACCAGAAATAATAAAGGTGAAGAGAAACAATTTGACATGTAAAAAAGGCAAAAAATTGAATGTTTTTGATTAAAAAGGTATGAGGTAAGCAGAATGTGTTTTGTTAAATGAAACACAGGTTATTTCATTCTAAATAGAATGACTCATTGTTCCAAAATGAGAAAGAAGAAAATGTAGGAGAAAACAAATCTTGAATGGATATAAAAAAAATGTAGAAGTTTTGTGTTAAAGGAATCTTTAAAAAGAAATTTTATGTGTGGTCAAATTGGCTGAAGATTTGAATGGATTTATTGATAAGTTCATTTTTAAAAAACTTTAATACCAAAGCATATTGATGAAAAATTAAAGTGGCAAAGTTTTCTTGGATTATTGATTTGTTCTTAGTAAGAGATTGTAAAGGCTTTTTGCGGGGTAGGGAGTTGCTGTGCTTTATGTTAACCTTATCTTTTTTTTTTTTTGAGACAGTCTTGCTCTGTTGCCCAGCCTGGAATGCAGTGGCTGGATCTCAGCTCACTGCAACCTCTGCTTCCCAGGTTCAAGCGATTCTCGTGTCTCAGCCTTCCAGGTAGCTGAGTAGCTAGGACATGCACCACCATGCCTGGATAATTTTTGTATTTTTAGTAGAGATGGGATATCCCCATGTTGGCCAGGCTGGTCTTGAGCTCCTGGCCTCCTATGATCTGCCTGCCTCTGCCTCCCAAAATGCTGGAATTATAGATATGAGCCACTGTGCCTGGCTATTATCATGTTTTGTTTTAATATTTAATTTAATTTAATTTAATTCTAAGTTCTGAAATACATGTGTAGGACATGCAGGTTTGTTACATAGGTAAGCATGTGCCATGGTGGTTTGCTGCACCTGTCAACCTATGACCCAGGTGTTACGCCCTGCATGCCTTTTAATAAAGAGAATTGATATGTCTCAGTTTAAAAAGACTTAAAGATTTTTACATTTTCACAATTTTGCCTTCCCAAAATCAAATCCTAAATGAAATCTTGTTTTAGAACTGACTGATACTTACCTGTGGGTCCCTGGGAAATTGCAAAGGATTTGTAAAGAGAAACTTTAAAAATAATTTAATTTATTTAATATGTTAAATTGCATGGGGAACATTGTGAAACAAGAAGTGATGTTTAACTTTTCCTGCATTATATTTATATGGGTAAATGCTATTAATACAAGTATTTCAGAAATTCAATAAAGTCCATGGAAATCTGTCGCTACCTTTGCCCTTCATGTTTACTGATACAATGTTATCATCCATCATAATTCCAGTTATTTTTTAAAATGTTGTATGTCACAGAAATAACCAAATTTCCTTGTCAAATTATTTCTTTTTTTTCATTTTCTCATTTTTTTGTTGTTGTTATTGAGATGGGGTCTTGCTCTGTGGCCTAGGCTGGAGTGCAGCAGTGTGATCTCAGCTCACTGTAGCCTTTACCACCTGGGCTCAAGCGATCCTCCCACTCAGCCTGCAGAGTAATTGAGATTACAGGCATCCTTCACCATGCCTGGCTAATTTTTGTATTTTTTGTAGAGATGGGGTTTTGCCATGTTGGCTGGGCTGGTCTCCAGTTCCTGAGCTCAAGCAATCCACCCCACTCAGCTTCCCAAAGTGGTGGGATTACAGGCCTGAGCCACTGTATCAGGTTGTCAAATTAATTCCTATAAAATCTTTAATCATGGTCATTTAAAAAATTTCTCATCCAGATAGTTTTTGCTTCACTCCGATTCTTCATTTTTATATTTTATTATGCTTTAAGTTCTGGGGTACATGTGCAGATCATGCAGGATTTTTACATAAGTATACACATGCCATGGTAGTTTGTTGCATCCATCCCCCTGTCATCTACATTAGGTATTTCTCCTGATGTTAGCCCTCCCCATTCCCTACACCCCCTGCTATCTTGCTATCACTCTAATTCTTCTCTGAAAGCATTTGTAAGCAGCTATTGGCCAGAATGCTTCCTGAAGGCATTGCGTAAACAACTTAGAGATCATTCCACTGGACTAAGGATTTGCTGAACATTAGTGGAGAAATTGACAGGTTTTAATGAAACTGCAAAACTAAGATCAAGCAGAATGGTTTTTGTTTTGGAGCAAAGCTGTTTTTAAATGTTTTATTTTCCATATTTAAGGAAACTTTTTCTCTTACTACACTTTTATAAATAGAAATGGAACAATTATCTTTCTCCCTACTGATGCCTCCAGAATTTGGAAGCTCATTGAATTTTCTTATTTTCATGGCAATTCATTATTGGCATACATTTAGTAAGAATCTGTTCTCTTTGTAACAGGACATAATTGGGAACATTGGTTATATTACTAAGGTTTTAGCTGGAATGTCATATTTGAGAATTATGTGCATGGAATCTGGTTTAAAGAAGTAAAGTTGGCCGGGCGCGGTGGCTCAAGCCTGTAATCCCAGCACTTTGGGAGGCCGAGGCGGGTGGATCACGAGGTCAAGAGAGATCGAGACCATCCTGGTCAACATGGTGAAACCCCGTCTCTACTAAAAATACAAAAAATTAGCTGGGCATGGTGGCGCGTGCCTATAATCCCAGCTACTCAGAAGGCTGAGGCAGGAGAATTGCCTGAAGCCAGGAGTAGCGGAGGTTGCGGTGAGCCGAGATGGCGCCATTGCATTCCAGCCTCGGTAACAAGAGGGAAACTCCGTCTCAAAAAAAAAAAAAGAATTCTGCTAAGTAAGTTCATCAGAACCCCCTACCCTTGATATCTTAATTACCCTCTAATCTGACCAAACTCCTCAGCCATACCATCCCCTAGTTGATGTCTGATCCCTGGCCTGCTTTCAGCAAGAATCATAATAAGTAGGTTCAGGCAAAATCCATTCTTACCTCTGATGTGTTCATCTTAATAATTTTCCATTCACCAACTACACTGCTTTTTAGCTATAAATTCCCACATTGCCTTGTATTCATAATTTTGCCCAATTCTGTACTGAGGTGGCTTTTCCCCTGTTGAAGCAGTTCCCCAGTAACTTCTGTTTTTACCACCTTAACTATTCTTTGTCAAATGGAACAAGTTGTACAGAAAGTCTAAGGAGAAAGATTCTTTAGGACCCTTTGGAAGAAATCATTTTATTATCGAAAAGTTAAGTGGGGTAAAGAGTGGGAAACCTTGAGTTTCTGTTTCAGAAAGAAAAGTTTCTGACTTTAAGATATATAATTGCCATTAAATAGTCTGCTGACTTGTATTTGGTTGATGACTTTGGTATTGGTTGTTTTAAACTAGAAATAAAATGTACCATGTAATTTTTGGTTTCTGAATTAATTTTTTTAATTCATTCAACTATTGTCTTTGTGCCGGAGAAACAATGTAAACAGATTAAAGGTTTTTTTGAGGCACTGAAAAATAGTCATAGAGCCAATATGTTAATAAGATAGTGAGATGGTAAGGGCATTGAGCTAGATCTCGGTGATAGAGTTCTGTGATTAATATAACTGCAATAAAAACATAGAAGCTGGTTTACAGATAGGTGGCAGAGGACACATATTTATAGAAAAATTCAATGGCAGTTGGCCAACGTTAAAGTCCAGGTACAGAATGACAAAGATCCAATTAAGAAAGCATGTAGATAATGTTGGATCCATGTGAATGTTTATAATATTCTTGGTATTGGGATTGATGCCAGTGGAATTTGGCCCAGTAGGAACCAAGACTAGGTTTCAAGGAAATGGTGCCTTAGGAGGATGAAAGTGCAAAGGTAAAAGCCCCAGACAATTTGGCACTCTCATTTACAATGGGGACCTTTTGGTATTTCCTAAATTTGCAGGAAAACAGGAAAGCTACTTTTCAGGAAGGGCAACATCCATGAGGTTTTTACATTGTATATTTTCAGTAAGCAGCATCTATTTAGCAATGGCAGCCTCTTTGGGTTATTGATTTTTTTTTTTTATCAGTTCTTATTTAAATGAAAACGGAGAACATTTAGATTCTGTTTTCTAAATTATGTAACTCTCCTCCTGAAGCTTTGCACTGAATAGAGCTATGACCCTACTTTTTTTCCCCATAATTAAAATCTAGCTCTAATTAAGTCAAAAGTAAAGCATTCTTTAATATGATTGCCTTAGTATCCTTAAGGCATTTCAGATTACTTAACACCAATGGTAAGACATAGATCTTGCTTCTGATCTTGAGGTTTGCTTGGACTTTTTTTTTTTAAATCTTCATTGTGAGGCCTCAGCAGGTTTTTATGAACATTTCTAATTCATATAGTTTGTCTCTTTAAACTACCTTTTATCTCCATCTGTAGCAGTTGGCAAATTTTTACACATTGAAAACACAGAAAAGGGGCTGATTGTGGTGGTTCATGCCTATAAACCCAGGAATTTGGATTGCTTGAGCCCAGGAGTTTGAAACCAACCTGGGTAACATAGTGAGAGACCCCTATCTCTACAAAAATTTTAAAAAATCAGGGCTGGGCATGGTGGCTTACGCCTGTATTGCCAGCATTTTGGGAGGTTGAGATGAGCAGATCACTTGAATCCAGGAGTTCAAGACCAGCCTGGGCAATACAGCCAAACCCCATCTTTACCAAATAAATAAATAAGTAAACAAATAATAAGCTAGGTGTGATGGTACATGCCTGTAGTCCCAGTTACCAGGGAGGCTGAGGTGGGAGGGTCACCTGGGCCTGGAAGGTCAAGGCTGCAGTGAGCCATGATCATGACACTGTACTCCATCCTGGACAATAGAGCAAGATCCTGTCTCAAAAAACAAAAAACACACAAAAAAACCAATTAGCTGGGCATGGTGGCACATACCTATTATCCTACCTACTTGAGAGGCTGAGGCTGGAGAATCATTTGAGCCTGAGAGATCAAGGTAGTGAGTCATTATTGTGCCACTACATTCCAGTCTGGGTGACAGAGGGAGACCCTGCATTAAAACAAAAAAGAAAGGAAAAATAGTGAGAAAACTTTTGTTGTTAATGTTATATATATTGTACGAATAATATACATTAATTAGAAAAAATTAGAAAATAAAGCAAAAGAAGAAAAATCATCTCTAATCAATACCATTTTGATGTAGAGTCTTCATACTTCTCATGCATACACAACTAGAAAATATACACATATTTTAATTTAACTTGGAACAAAACCTTTTCCCATAATTCACATAATTCAATTCTTTATCATGAACATGTTTCCGTTCCTTTTAGATATATTAGTCTTTATTCTAAATAATACACAGAATTCAAATAGTAGATTTATCACTTTTTCAATCAAGTATCTATTAATGAATATTAGAGTTGTTCTTAATCTTTCACTAACGAAAGAACTCTACAATGACTATTCTCTTGAATATATCCTTGCCAACATGTGAAATTATTTCCTTATGATGTAGTAGTAAAAGTAGAATTTTTAATCAAATTTTAAACCTTTTGTTGTTTATGCTATAAAATTACCTTTTAGAAATTTTGTATCAACTTCAATTTCAAAGAATGTTGAGAGAAAGGAAAGAAGACATCTTACAGATCTTAGGACAAGCATAAAGATCTAAAAGAAATCTCTATTTGCAAAACATTATGCATTTTGATGTGTACTGTACCTTGAACCAACTTTCTTTAATTCAAACATGCAAAAGTTCACAGTTCTTTCAGATAGCCTGCTCTCTCCTCTTTAACATTTGGCATAACAAGTACTTTGCGCAAATACCTTCAAATTTCAGAATGAAAGGGAAGAATCACAAATACACTTTCTTTTTTTTTTTTTTTTTTTTTGGTTTTTGAGACCCAGACTTGCTCTGTTGCTCAGGCTGGAGTGCAGTGGCATGATCTCAGCTCCTCAGCTCACTACAACCTCTACCTGCCAGGTTCAAGCAATTCTCCTGACTCAGCCTCACAAGTACCTGGAACTACAGGCACTCACCAATACACCTAGCTAATTTTTGTATTTTCAGTAGGGACAGGGTTTCACCATGCTGACCAAGCTGATCTTGATCTCCTGGCATCATGATCTGTCCGCCTTGGCCTCCCAAAGTACTTGGATTACATGTGTGAGCCACCATGTCTGGCCACAAATACACTTTCTAAAAATTATTACTTCAAAGAAGAAATCAACCCCACAGAAATACAAACAATTATAAGAGAATACTATAAACACCTCTATGCAAATAAACTGGAAAATCTAGAAGAAATGGATAAATTCCTGCATACACACACCATCCCAAGACTGAACCAGGAAAAAAATTGAATCCTTGAATAGGCCAATAATAAGTTCTGAAACTGAGGCAGTACTAAATAACCTACAAACCAAAAGAAGCCCAGGACCAGATGGATTTACAGCTAAATTCTATCAGAGGGACAAAGAGGAGCTGGTACCATTTCTTCTGAAACTACTTCAAACAATTGAAAAGGAGGGACTCCTCCCTAACTCATTTTAGGAGGCCAGCATCATCCTGATCCCAAACCTGGCTGAGATACAACAAAAAAAGAAAACTTCAGGCCAACATCCTTCATGAACGTTGATGCAGAAGTCCACAATAAAATACTGGCAAACTGAATCCAGCAGCACATCAAAAAGCTTATGCACCACGATCAAGTCAGCTTCATCCCCAGGATACAAGGCTGGTTCAATATAAGCAAATCAATAAAGGTAAATCATCATATACACAGAACTAAAGACAAAAACCATATGATTATCTCAATAGTCACAGAAAAGGCCTTCAATAAAATTCAACTTCATGTTTAAAACTCTCAATAAACTGGATATTGAAGGAACATACTTCAAAATAATAAGAGCTATTTAAGACAAGCCCACAGCCTATATCATACTGAATGGGCAAAAGCTGAAAGCATTCCCCTTGAAAACTAGCACAAGACAAGGATGCCCTCTCTCACTACTCTTATTCAACATATTATTGGAAGTTCTGACCAGAGCGATCAGGCAAGAGAAAGAAATAAAGGATATTCAGATAGGAAGATAGGAAGAGAGGAAGTCAAATTGTCTTTGTAGATGACATGATCCTATATCTATAGAACTCCATTGTCTCAGCCCAAAAGCTTCTTAAGCTGATAAGCAACTTCAGCAAAGTCTCGAGATACAAAATCAATGTGCAGAAATCACAAGCATTCCTTTAGACCAACAATAGATAAGCAGAGATCCAAATCTTGAATGAACTCCAATTCACAGTTGCCACAAAGAGAATAAAATACAGAGGAATACAGCTAATGAGGGAAGCAAAGGCCTTTCCAAGGAGAACTACAAACCACTGCTCAAGGAAATTAGAGAATACACAGCAGATGGAAAAACATTCCATACTCATGGATAGGAAGAATCAATATTGTGAAAACGGCCATACCACCCAAAGCAGTTTGTAGATTCAATGCTATTCCCATTAAACTACCACTGACATTCTTCACAAAATTAGGAAGAAAAAAAAATACAAATTCATATGGAACAACTACAACAAAAGGCTCATATAGCCAGGACAATCCTAAAAAAAAATGAACAAAACTGGAGGCATCATGCTGACTTCAAACTATACTGCAAGGCTAAAGTGATGAAAACAGCATCGTACTGGTACAAAAACAGGCACGTAGACCAATGGAATAGAATAGAGAACTCAGAAATAAAACTGCACATCCACAACCATATGATCTTCTATAGAAGAAGATGCTGACAAAAATAAGCAATGGGGAAAGGAATCCCTGTTTAACAAATGGTGCTGAGAAAACTGGCTAGCCATCCACAGAAAAGTGAAACTGGATCCCTTCCTCCTACCTTTATGCAAAAACAAACTCAAGGTGGATCGAAGACTTAAAGGTAAAACCCAGAACTATAAAAACCCTAGAAAAAAATTCTAGGCAATACCATTCAGGACATAGACATGGGGATAGATTTTGTGATGAAATTGTCAAAAGCAATTGCAAAAAAAAGCAAAAATTAGCAAATGGGACTTAATTAAAGAGCTTCTGCACAGCAAAAGAAACTATCAACAGAATGAACAGACAACCTACAGAATGGGATAATATTTTTGCAATCTGTCCATTGAACAAAGGCCTAATGTCCAAATCTACAAGGAACTTATGCAAATTTACTAGAAAAAAAAACCTCATTACATGGGCAAAGGACATGAACAGACACTTCTCAAAGGAAGACATACATGCGGCCAAGAAATTATGAAGAAAAGCTCAACATCACTGACCATTAGAGAAATGCAAATCAAAACCAAAATGAAATACCATTTCACGCCAGTCAGAATGGCAGTTTCTAAAAAGTAAAGAAACAACAGATGCTGGCAAGGTTGCGGAGAAATAGGAACCCTTTTACACTGTTGGTGGGAATGTAAATTAGTTCAACCATTGTGGAAGACAGTGTGGTGATTCCTCAAAATTTTAGAGCCAAAATACCATTTGACCCAGCAATCCCATTACTAGGTTTGTACCCAAAGGAATATAAATCATTCCATTATAAAGATACATGCACGTGTATGTTTATTGCAACACTATTCCCAATAAAAAAAGACATGGAACCAACCCAAACGCCCATCAGTGATAGAGTGGATAAAGAAAATGTACATGTACACCATGGAATACTAGGCAGCCATAAAAAGGAACAAGATCATGTCCTTCGTAGGGACATGGATGAAGCTGGAAGCCATTAACCTCAGCGAGCTAATGCAGGAACAGAAAAGCAAACACTGCGTGTTCTCACTTATAAGCAGGAGCTGAACAATAAGAACACATGGACACAGGGAGGGAAACAACACACACTGGGGCTTGTCAGGGGAGGGCAGTGGGGGCAGGGAGAGCATCAGGAAAAAGAGCTAATGCATGCTGCGCTTAATACCTAGGTGATGGGATGATAGGTGCAGCTAACCACCATGGCGCATGTGCAAACTTGCACATCCTGCACATGTATCCCGGAATTTAAAAAATAAAATGAAATAAAATAGAATAAAATAAAAAGAAGAAATCATATTATACAAGACAAATTTCTTGGAAACTGATAAAAATAAGGATACTTCAAAGAAAAAAATATGAAATGCAACTAAAGTTATACTTAGTTTTCAAATATATAAACTTAAGCAGTTAGAAAAAAAAGAAAATTGCAATCAGAGACAAGTCATGTTTTTCGCTTCTAATTTAAACTAAAAGTCAAGTACAGAGCAATAATTTAATTGTTCAATATATATAAATAAGAATTTATAAGTAAGGATTTAGTAAATATAAAAGACAAAATGAATGAAGTATGAAAAAATGATCTAAGAAACAAAACCAATAGCATTTTTGAAGTTAATGTTAATAAAAAGCTGTTAGATGATTTTTAAAGGGGGGCTCGGCAGCCAACACTTATTAATTTTGCCTGTTTCTGTGCTATTTTTTTGTACTGCCGAAAACAAAGGTCCTTCTATGACTAATGAAATTCAGTGTCAAGAACTGGAAACATCTGAAATTTTACCCTTTTTGCAAGCTATATCATATTAGTCTGCCATTGCTTCATGGAAGCTGGCAGAAGACATGAGCAGATTTTTATGCTATTAAAATGCTTTATTAAAGCTATTAAGGACTTTATTATTCAGAACAACAGCAAAAACCAGAGTATCAGCATTTTCATTGGTTCTGAAAGACACAAATCCCACAGGTTAATGCAAAGAGGTCTGGGTTATACCTGCATGCATAATGGGGTGGGGTAGAAGAGAGGAATTCTAAACTACGGTACCTGAATCTTTTCAAATGAGCAGTAATCCTATCTGGACTTCACCCTAGAAGGAGGCATTATCTCTGTCTTTTCCTAGAGGAGACATTTTCTCTGTTATTTGCCATATAAACATTTTTGAGACGGTAATTTGAAATAAAGTGAGTGCCTTTATCTGCAGGATGTGCAGAAATGTGAGAGACCCATGGAGAGCCATCTCCTTGCAGAAAAAAGAAAAAGATGTACAATTATTGGGAGTTGCAGTAGATAGATTTGTGGGATTATAACAAAGCAGATTGAAATTTTTGCCTGCGTTTTCCAAATATTGTATGGTTGAATGAATAGTCCACTTTGATGCTGAGGTCAGTTGAGGAAAGACGTAGTGGTTTCTTGCAATTCTTTACTTCCCAATTTCTTGAATGTAACAGAGCTTTGCTGTGTCTTCCAAACCAGGTTTTCAAATTGTTTTATAAGGTTATAACTGGCTTTATTAATTTTCTTCTTGCTTATTATACTTTGTGTGTCTTTCGATTTTCTGACAAAACTCTGACTGATATGATAGATAACATTAGAGTCTGGTTCAAAAAACAGATCCTTGTAGATGGGAATCTGAGATTTGCCATTGGAAGGCCATAATGAACCCATCGTCAGTGAAAAGTAGGATACTGGTAGTTGAAGGAAAACAATGGCAATAGGTACTTGTTGGAAATAAGAGCCTAATGAAGATTAGGCTCTGAAGAACTTAAAGAAAAATGACAAGCTTAGGACACAATCAGAAAAGCAAAACTTTTATGAAAGCTCTTAAGAATCCATTTTTTGGTAACTTGTGTTTACAGAGGTACTAAACACTAAACCAGAAATAGGATTTGATCATGTGGTTTGCAAACTTAAAAGGAAAATTAGATTCTTAATTATGCTAGGGCTTCAACGTAAAAGTTGGGGTATTGATTAAGAAAGAATAGAATTCCATGAATTGGAATGAAAACTTTCTGATGGATTCCAAAAAGTCTGAGGACTTCAAATTCCCTATGTCGTTGATCCTTAATTTCTATCAGAAGCAGCTCATCTTTTTTGTTTAAGAATGTTAGTCTTCCTTCACCTGAAGATTTTAAATGACCTCAGTGATGTGTCCTCTTGTAAGGCAATGCTGATTTTATTCAAGACCTACTACCTCTCATTGATTTCAGATCCATAATTAGAGGATGAACACAAGACTCTAATTTTTTAGTTTGGGAAAAACTAAAAAGTCTAATCCAGGAGAGATGGCACATACATGAAAACGGAAACATTATTTTTCAAATTTACCTTCACAAAAACCAGGGGAGGAATGTAGGGAGGAATGACTGTAAACATTTTGAAGCAGTTCACACACATAAAAATACTATACCACATACCAGATTAGATTACTGATATGGGCACCTTTACCGGAGGTTCTGCTGTGATTGTGACCTCAAACAGCTGGGAGTGGTTCTCTTAGTTTACTCAGTCTGTTGACTTAAATCTGAACATAGCAGTGACCTAAATTAAATAAGGTTGAGGTGCCAGAATATCCTTAGTTTAAGGTATACTAATGAATCTAAAAGCTTAGGGAAATAGGAATGTTGGAGGACATTTTCATGGGAAACTCACATATTTTACCTGACTGTATCTCTGAGGAAGATTTAGAGAACTCTTCCTTCACCAAAGCTTTAAGAGATACCAGGGAAGGTAGATCCAGCATTGTAGCAAATGTAGTGGTGGCTGTTCTTTGCAGGCAAGGAAAGACTGTGACAGATTAAGCCTCTTACATAGGCTCATTGATGGTAAAGGAATAAAAGATCTCAGAATGACAGAAGCTGAGTAGTAGCACTAAACTTCCAGACACAAGGATGTTCAGTTATCATAAAGGGAAGAAGGGTAGAACAGAGTTGCTTGGCTGAGTCTAGGTCTTGATAGTTGAGCAGCCTACTAACATTTTGTGTAATATATACTTGATCTGGATATTTGATTGAAAAATAAAACTATAGATTTAGTGATTAGAGATCTGAATTGAGTCACTACAAAGAAAAATCACAGCCTTTCACTGAAATGCCACATTTAATCTAGTACATTGATCCAGAATTTTTTGAATAAAGAATAAACAGATTCCCTTCAGGAGGACCCCAACAAAATTGCCATTAGTAGCTACTACAAATAATCCTTTCAGCTTTCCATCAACTAACCTATGGCAATTTACCAGGGGGAACCATGCATCAAATAATGCAAATGACCAGATTTCTAAGACGCTTTTGGACATAAGTCCCAAACTGACCCTAAAACATGGAGCTTCAAACTGCTTCAGTGAGATTGGTTTTATTGCGATCAGGCAATGCGTGAGATTTTGGCTGCCAACAATGTCTACCAAGTTGGAATGTCTACTAAAGTCTATTAAGTTGGAATAGTTATATTTGGCAACTGATGGAGTCTCCACATTGGGTTTTTGCCCTTTAGAAACAGCCACTATAATAAGAAGGGAAAAATAGAAGCTGAGGGAGAGCTTCTCTCTAGCAAAGCAATATATGAACATTAAGGCCTAATCAAGGGCAGTTGCAGATTATTGCTACTGTCAAATATGTGAAGGATGCAGAATAAGTTTTCAAATATCTCATTTCTCTCTAACTTACCTATTTGTTTTGTGAAGACATACGGATCTTACAGAATATCAGTTGATTGTCGTGAAAGTAATCAGGTGGTGATTCTAATTTTGGTTGCTGTTCCAGATGCGGTATCTTTATTGGAGTAAATCGATTTAGCTCCTAGTATCCAGCAGATAGTTAATATTCAGGTATTTATCTGGAACTTTAAAAATATAATTAGTGAAAATCAACAGAAAGAAATTTGCTTTCATCTGGCGGGGACAGTAGGATGTCTTCTTCATCTTACTTGAGGACTATATAAATTCTTTCTCTCATAATAGTTTCTACAGGAAATCGTCACACAGAATACAAGGTAGGAGGCTTAGTAACATAGATATCTGGGGAAAGTATATGTGTGCACACTCACAAAAACTTTCCAGAGAAGGCTTTCAATAGTAGTGGTACACAACCCATTCTATACAGGTCAGTTTGCCTCTCTTCTTAGTCATTTAATCACTGGATTCACGAATAAAATGGCCATAATGAAGATGAAGCCTAAACAAAGATTTTTATTCTCACGAAGCTCATGTAGCACACACGACAGCCAAAGAATGAAACCGCAATAGTGTAGACCAAACTGAGCCCCGATATAGCACCATTTCCTAGTGTGACGAGTGAGCCATTCAGTGGCAGAATAATTACTTTGGACCTCTGCCATTCTGGAAGGGAAGAACGCATTGCCTTTAGAAAACATACTTTGGATATAAATTTGTATTTCTTTCCCTACAATGCTTTCACCAGCATCACCACCTGTATATAATACCTTATTCTCTTATTTGATATCTCACATAATATGGCTTCTGACCAAAGAGCTCATTTTACAATGAAAGTAGTGACTCATATCCATGAGACTTACTGGTGCTACCATGTACCACATTGCCTGAAGATGCTGTCTTAATGAAATAGTCTGATGGTATACTGAAGGAATAGTGCATACCTGCTGGAGGACAAGACAGGCCAAAACATACAAATAAAAGCTTGTAGTTCCTAGATGCCATCTGGTAAGATGTATAACATGTTCCAGTAGCAATTGATAGCAACAACTAATAAATACCTAATGCTGTTTCTACAATAGTAAGGACACACGGCTTTGAGAATGAAGGGGCTGGAGTGGGAGTATTCCCTGCCCTGTTACCTCAATGATACACACACTAAAAATGCTGTTTCCCATTCCTATAACTTTGAATTCTGCTGTATTATTGCATTTAATTATCACAAAAAAATATTTCTATTCAACTAGAAACTGAGAATCCCATGGAAACACCTTGAGCTCCTTATACCACTGACTCAATGGACAAGGGAAGAGTTAAACGTCTGAGATGACTGATTTTTATTAACAAGGGAAAATAGGGTTTCTAGGGTTGCTTTGACACACTCTTAGCCATTACTACTAATGCCTATTGCTGCTGTTGTCACTGCTGGTGCTAATACTACTAGGAACACGTTAGGAATAACGTTTGGACCAGGTAAAGAATAACAACCAGACCAGAAATGCGAGCTGAGGGACAAGGAACAAGAACTAGATACTGGAAGAAAAAAGTTACAGAACCCAGCTCTGACCTCATGACTTACTGCTATGTGTATTTTCATCTCTGCTATGTTTACGTGTGTACATGATGGCAAATATGGACTGAAACGAAAAGATTAAAAAGATATTATTTGGCTTGCATAAAACTAAATACGTCTAAAAAACATAAATAAATTCAAACAATGCTGTTTTTAAAGTTTGTAACATTTCTACCTCTGAAATTATTAAAGCTTAACCCCTCACTACGATTCTAGGGCTAATCTGTTTACCTTGCGTGTGTGTTTAAATTCATGTGTTAACCAATCTACATTTTTTCCTCTCTTACCTTACCATTGTATATAACGTGTGCTGTTGCTGGTGGTTATGCTCATAATTTAGTTGTAAAATACCAAAGAGGGATTTTATGGTGGGTGTGCATATTTTCTTCTTTGTTTTGCGCATATTTTTATGAATAAACTGATTTTTTCCCTCCTATTTCTCTTTCCTGGGCAAGGGAAAATAAAGTTATTGACACATTTTCAAAACTTCCACTGAACATCCTTATTCATTTTCTCCCAAGATCTACAGGAACAAATGCAAAGATTGGCTACAGGAGAAGAAATATTCCACTCCTCACTTGAGGGAGCTGTAATCTGTTTTCCTGCTGCATCCTGCATTCTTTCCCTTAAATGTTTTCCCAGGGTGTTGCATAGCCCCAGAACCCTTGGTAATTTTGCCAAGAACAAATTGTGAAGTAGTTTCTGAACCCATTACCTACTAAGATGTTATTGTTCATCTTAATTTTACAAAGTGTCTGTCCTTGGCCAAAAATTTGCTTCCTTAAATAACAAGAGATTGTGTAAGTAATTCTTAGGAGGCTCAACTGAAAAGACTCCCTTTGGCCAAAGGGGCAAATCCTGGATTGAGTTTTTGAAATGGCTCTTGAAAAATTATTTATTGCATAAGAAATTAAAGAGGGCCTATGTATATATAGGGTCTATATATTTATATATATATGTAAAAATATATATAAAACAGCAATTGAGCTACTGCTCTTCTGTGTTAAAATCCTGTAGAAAATTTAACCTGTTACGGATTTCTGGGAGGTCACCAGGCTGGATAAACTAGCTCAGTGTTTGGAGTAAGCTTTTTCAAACAAAGTCACTGAATAGATATGGATGAGGAAAAAAGCTTGTGAAAGGCATCAGGCACTGCAAACAACAGCTGCAGCTGCAAACCAGAAAGCATTCATATCTCTGTGTGACAGTTTGTTCCTCAGCCTTCCCAGGACTAGGGTGTGCACACAAACAACCCAACAAGATGAGAAAGAGAGTCATTTATATCCTTACACTATTTGCATTTATGTGCACGAGGGTACAAAAGGTGACAACTTAGAAACACATTTGAAACATTGCTCTGTGACTAAGAACTTAGTGTTATCAGCAAAGTAATAAACTGTATGAACTGCCCCCATTTATGCTAAATCTCTCAGAGGCACCAAGCAGCTCAGCTGTTGCTGCTAGACCTCAGCACCTTGAAGACTGGAGATTTTGCTTTCTCTGGTGATAACCCATGAGGACAAAAGCAGGCCTGTTGGAGAAAACCATTTATCAGAGCCTTCCTCTGACACAGGGATGCAGGGTGATTGGACTTCAGGAGACTGCTGTGGAGAGGGAGAAAGGAGAGAAAGGATAAGTCTACTTATACTCTAGAGAAGAGACAGCTGGGCCTTGCATGGTGGCTCACTCCTGTAATCCCAGCCCTTTGGGAGGCCGAGGCAGGCAGATCACCAGACCAGGAGATCGAGATCATCCTGCCCAACATGGTGAAACCCCATCTCTACTAAAATACAAAAAATTAGCCGGGTGTGATGTGGGCGCCTGTAATTCCAGCTACTCAGGAGTTGAGGCAGGAGAATCACTTGAACCCGGGAGTCAGAGGTTGCAGTGAGTGGAGATCGTGCCACTGCACTCCAGCCTGGTGACAGACCGAGACTCCATCTCAAAAAAAAAAGAGAGAGAGAAAGAGAAGAGACAGCTGGCTGCATATTCTTTCTAACCACACTTGTTCCTACTGCTATTGCCATTAGGAACAATTTCTAAATTCTATTGTTGGGTATCTAGTACCTGCTTTGAGACATGGAGTCTAATTTTTGTTTGTTTACATAGTTTGTTATTTGATTTCTTATCTGATGTTAAATAGCATCTATAATTTTGTGCTTAAAATATAAATTCTCATATAAAGAGAACAGTAACAGGATTTCACAAACACTTGTGGTTCTGTCTTATATCAAAATAATACAAAACACTAAGACCTTTATATTAGATATCAGTGTGTAGACTCTTATGATTTTGGTATGCAATGTACATTTTAGAGCACCTACCATAAGAATATGATAAATCATGTTGAAATAAATGATTTTAAGATAAACTGAAATTGAATATTAAGCTGAATATATTTCAGTCATATTGTATGGGGTTTCTTGGATCCAAAATGTTTATTTCATTTGTCACCATTGTGAAAAATTACCAGCAAAAGGTATCTACTATTATTACAACAACCACAAAAACATTTCCAAATTTATATTGCCATTCTCTTTAAGGGGCAAAGAACGTTCACATTTAAAATATGATGAAAATAAGGTTGCTTAGCTTTAAGTGAAAACTTAACCACTTCAAGAGCAATGATCATACGAAGTATGTTAGGAAAAACTTTCACTGAAAGGATTTTGTCTTTCTAAATTAGTGAATCAAGGGATAGAAATGGAGATTTTAGAAGACAAAGTCACACTAATTCTCTGCGATTGAAGGTTTCCCAGAAATACATCTGGGAAATGTATTTCCCAGGCTTGAGAGTCAACCTCCTGTAAGTCAGTGTCATATGGTGGTTACATCATCAATTCATCTTCATAAATGCAACAGCCTGGTGGAAATTGGGGTATGATCAGACATTTTCAATGAATATTAGTCATGAAAATAACTTTTAAAAAAATTAACAGATTTCAAAAGCAGTTTTAGGTCTACAGGGAAAAACAGAGAAAAGTATAGAGAGTGCCTGTACATCCCTTGCTCTGCCACCAAGTTCCCCTGTTCTTAACACCTTGCATTAGTGTGGTACATCTGTTACAAATGATGAGCGAATATTGATATGTTATCTTTCACTAGAGCCATAATGTGCCTAGAGCTTACTGGTTGTTTTATATATTCTATGGGTTTGGAAAAATGTAAAATGACCTGTATCCATTGTTATAGTGTCATACGGAATGACAGCTTTCACTGTTATATTGCATGTTCATTTAATATTTTTTAAACAATTTATTGAACACATTTCGGGTTAAAACAGCTTTTATAGTGTGGTGAATGTTCTCCAATTGTTCTTCCATTTTATTCATTTATCTCCTTTCACCCTGCTTTGTAACCCTGATGGTGACCTCTGCAGAATGCATTAGTGGGGCTTTTCTGAATTTGGGTAGTTTGCTCAGTGAAAATTACCAGCAGGTGATCAGAGGAGGGGAGGAAAGGGGGGTCAGAGTGTTTATTCCCTGCTCTTCCCCTGTCTGTTCGTGCTTTTGGCAATGTCTGTGTTCCTTTACTCATGGCTACAGCAAGCCCCTTTTCCACAGGTTCAGCTCTTACCTGGTTCTAGAAACAGCTCCCTCCTCTGTCCTCTGAGGGCTGGGGGTGGTAACTCCTTCCTATTGTAACTAGTCCTTGGGTACTTTACCATCTTTTGTTAGTTTCTTTATGCTGCCCACAATTTTGTAAATAGACCCTTCAATAAATTCTTTTTTTTTTTTTTTTTTGAGATGGAGTTTCGCTCTTGTTACCCAGGCTGGAGTGCAATGGCGGGATCTTGGCTCACTGCAACCTCCGCCTCCTGGGTCCAGGCAATTCTCCTGCCTCAGCCTCCTGAGTAGCTGGGATTACAGGCACACACCACCATGCCCAGCTTAATTTTTTGTATTTTTAATAGAGACAATTGCATTTTAGGTTTTGGGGTAAATGTGAAGAACATGCAAGATTGTTGCATAGGTACATGCATGGCAATGTGGTTTGCTGCCTTCCTCCCCATCACCTATATCTGGCATTTCTCCCAATGTTATCCCTCCCCAACTCCCTACTCCCCACTGTCCCACCCTTAGTTCCTCCCCAGAGACCTCATTGTGTGATCCTACCCTCCCTGTGTCCATATGTTCTCATTGTTCAACACCCACCTATGAGTGGGAACACGTGGTGTTTGATTTTCTGTTCTTGTGTCAGTTTGCTGAGAATGATGATTTCCAGCTTCATCCATGTCCCTACAAAGGACACGAACTCATCATTTTTATGGCTGCATAGTATTCCATGGTGTATATGTGCCACATTTTCTCTCTCCAGTCTATCATTGATGGGCATTTGGGTTGGTTCCAAGTCTTTGCTATTGTAAACAGTGCTAAATTCTTTACAATTACCCGTTGAGTCTTGCATCTGTCTCTGTTGGAAGAACACACACCTATTTCATTGAATTTTTACAATACTTTTAGAAATTCCAGCCTGCAGACTTATTATCATTTTATATTATGTTTACAAAATTGAAGCTTAGGAAGGTTAAAACATTGCCCAATGTCACAGACTAAATATATGTTGAAGCAAAGCTAATAATCAGGACTGAGGGGTCCTGACTCCTTGTATAGCTATCTCCCCATGCACAACAGTACCTGGAAAAATGCTTTGCCATTGTGTGGTATGCCCATCATTATCCAAAAAGAAAAATCAGTAAGAAAGAAACTATCTATTTTGGAAGCACTGAGTTTGTAAATAAACAGAATCATTTAAAAAAAAGTGACGAGGTAATACGTATGTTAACTAGTTTGAGCCATTCCACAATGTATACATATTTTAGAACATGTTGTACATGATAGGTATACACAATTTATTTGCCAATTAAAAAATAAAACTTAAATAATGTGATGTGAATATTGTGGGAGTCCTATTGTATTTTGTCATTTTCTGAGATTTTGGATGAGAAGTACAAAAATTATTGGCATACATTTACATATTTATGAAATAATATATTTTACACATAAAATGACTTGACTTTTAAAGCCTTCTTTTTTAAGATCCTTAATGGTTTAAATAGGTCATAGTATATTTATAGTAATATTAATATGAAAGAAAAAATATTTAATTTGTAGAGATGTTTTGCCAAATGTAGAAAAATCTTATATAATTTAGGATTGATAGGTATTTTGAAAGAATTCAGCACATTAACAAAACATATATCAAATAACTGAGGCCTTGGATTTCAACAAAGCACTGACAATGCCCCTCATAATAACCTATAGCCAAGATGGAGAAATATGGCTTAGGTAAAACAAAACGGAGGTTCTAATTGATGTGGCAGTGAAATATGAGGGATGAATTCAATAGGACACATTGTTCTTGGGAAAATTAGTTAGCTGGAACTCTCATGTAGTGAGTCTCAACCTTGGGTGTGCAGTGGAATCACCTGGGGAGCTAAGAAAGTACCAAATGCCTGGATCCTACTGTGATTTAATCTTACTGTAGCCCAGGCAATGTGATTTTTAAAAACTTCTGGCTGTGAGTGATTGTGATGTGTTACTGAAAATGAATGGGAGAAGAAATCAAAGATAGATTTCTGGTATTGAGAAAATCTACATTAGGTCCTTAAGAGGGTGTATGCGTTTTGTGTGTGTGTCCATGCACATGTGTGCGTGTGTGTGCATGTGCATGTACATGCAAATGCATTCTAGACATAAGCAATAGCATAAGAAAAGACATGGAGACTATGATATATGAGGGACCACAGCTGATTTTTGCTGTTAGAGAGTAAATATGTGGCCAATATTAAAACCTAAGAGGTAGGTTTTATGCTTCAGTTCTTGTATTTCACACTGAGGACAATAAGGGCACACTAACATTTTATCTGAAATGCATTTTAAAAGTGCTCCCTGTGGTGTAGTATGGAGAAATGGTTTGGAAATAGATCTCATGACATGCAAGAAAACCATTTATGGCATTTTAGTTTAGGGGTACTGGTGGCCTGGGTTACAGTGGTGATAGTAGTGATGGAGAAAAGCAAATGTACTCACAAGATATTTTGAAAACTTTGGTGACTGCTGTGGTCTGAATGTGTCCCCCAAAATTTGTGTGTTGAAAACAGTCTTCGCTGTAACAATGTTGGGAAGTAGAAACCAAATGAGTGGTTATTAGGTTGTGATGGCAGAGCACTTATGAATGGATTAACGTCATTGTCACAGACATGAATTAGTTATCCTGAGGGTAGGTTTGTTATAAAATGGAGTTTGGCCCCTCTAGCTCTTCTTCTCACCCTCTTTTGTGCTTCCACCTTCTACTATTAGATGATAGAGCATGAAGGCTCTCACCAGATGCTGTCACCATGTTCCTGGACTTCCTAGACTCCAGAATCATGAGCCAAATACATTTCTGTTTGTTATAAATTACACAGTCTGTGATTTTCTGTTAAAGCAATGCAAAGCAGACTAAGACAGTGATGGAGTACATATGATGTAAAATAATGGAAGGAGTCAAGAATGACAAATACTCTTTCCAGAGTATCAAACATCTTTTACTCTACTCTAGCACTTCCTGATAAGAAAGTCTGGGAGATTAATTATCTCAAAACATATTTTGTTAAAAATCAGGGAACGGTGTTTATTGCAGTTAAATTGCACTCTTAGCTTTTAAACGCTGTTGATTAGAAAGAAAAAGTTATGAGTTAACATAGTCACAATTGACCCTTACATATCATATTGAGATGAGTGGAGAGTTTTCATATACAACAAAAAATTATTGCAGGTGCACAAATGATATACACATTTAAAATCTAACTCAATTAATTATATGAAGAAAAGAAAGATGTGCTTTGTCAAATTTTAAAATAAAACTAATGTGTGTTTCATTTTGCTTTCAAAATGTCAGTTACAGCTCTCTTTAAGAACACAGTGGTGAGAAAACACAACACTTCAAAACTTCACTAAGAACTACTTTGTAGAACTGGCAAGTTTAAGAGCAGAGTGTTTGACAAGGTTCTGAAAATCCTACAGGAAAAATTTCCAAATATAATATGAGAGTGAGCAGTGAATCTGAGAGATGGATGTTGTCATAATTTTCAATGGCAACTCAGCTACCTCAATAGATTCTTTATGAGCATTTGGAAAGAAAAAAATGATAGTTATAGTTAGAAAGTGAAAATAGTAACTTTAATTCTCCTGGCTCAATATATAGTAAAGGTGATGTGGCTAGACCCCTGCCTAATTGAATCATTGACTTAACTGAGCTGTACCACTCATTATAATACATTGAGATACTCACATCAATGGGGCTAATTTGTGTTTAAATATATAATTCCATATAAATTGTAGGTTACAGACTACATGGAGATAATAATCTTGGGATTATCTATATTTTCATATATTATTTTATTTTTGATTTCAATTCAACTAGGTGAATATGTTTTTTGCCATCCTTGAGGGATACATTAAACTTATTTTCTCAATATCATCTCCTTTCAGTTATATAACTTCTATGCCCAAAAAACTTTGTCAGTCATTGGTTTTCCGTAAGAATATTATGATAGGTAAAAAACAAAACTATTGACTCTTAGGTAGATTTATCTTGGTGATAAATTCACTGCTGATGTTTTCTCATTTAATATCAATTTTTGGAAAGGTATCTCACTTTAGCTCGTGTGTGTGTGTGTGTGTGTGTGTGTGTGTGAGAGAGAGAGAGAGAGAGAGAGAGAGAGAAAGATGTGAAATTTGCTGAACAATTTCTCCATCAAAACTAGAAAGAAGATTCTGAGATGGTAAAAATATACCAAAACAGTTAAAAGAGAGGATTTTAAATGCTCTTACCACAAATAAATCATAATTATTTGAGGTGATGATTATGCTAATTAGTCTGATTTGATCATTCCACAATATATACCTGTATTGAGACACTGTATCCCATAACTGTATACCATAATGTATCCCAACATCGTATTCCATAAATATATACAATTATTATTTGTCAATTAAGAGTAAAAGTTTAAAAGTATCAAAAGAGCTCTTGTAATGTAAAAAACACCCAAGGGTTCTCTCTACTGAAATCCCCTGTGTTTCTAGAAACCAAGTCCTAAGACAAACTGTTAAAATATGAACTAAGCAGGTGTTTCTGCACCTGTAATGATTAATAGTCACTGCCTTTGGTGAAAATTTTCAAATGAGTACAATTTGTGAAAAACGTACATGAAACTGTATTATGTAAACTTAGTATAGACATCCTTTTTGAGCCTGACCATTTTAAGCGTATTTTTTATGGTTCTGTCCTTCAGGAACATCATGTGAGTTAATTAGCCTTTATGTAAAATTTTTAGTTTAATTAGTTAGGATTATATGTTTGTATGATTACAATAAGACACTTCAGAAGTCAGCTGTGGCTTAAGTGTTGAGAGAACAAAGTAACATCATAACCAGGGGCCAATGTAGACATTGCTAAGGGTGTTGACACTATAGCTTCATTAACAAGATCACATGCAGCGTATGTTGTAGTCTAAGAAAGGATTGGAATAAAGTTCTTGTAGTAAAAGGAACATCAGATGCTGTGAAAACTTTAGCAAGTGTAATAGGAGCTTGCACAGTTAAGATGCTACCTTGCTGCCCCCCTAAGTGTCAATAAATATGACGAAGCACATTTACAGTGAAGAAGAAAGGAGGGTACAACAATTGGAGTTTCTGAACAGAAAAGGAGGAAACAAGTTCGAACTGAAGGCATCTTATTGACATTAAAGAGATGGTGAGGTAGACATTATTGAATTGCATTGATGACAAAATGCTTGACATGAAAACATTACATTTGGGTGACCCAAAAGTTTTCCTTGCAACTGAAGGTGAGAATAGGCTTGTTTGGGTGTGTACACATCATGGGCATTTCAGTCATCAATAATATATAATTCTTGGGGACCTGTTATGTGCTGAGCACATTTACAGGTCCTAGAATGCAGCATTGTGTCTTGGGGAGGGGGAGCTGGGGGATGGAAGATAGATGTAGAAACACTTGCTTCACTTTGTATTTTCACATACACCTGAAACTAATCTCTTGGAGAGATTACCTTGTAAATATCTTGGGGAATATCAGACAATTTTTATAAAAAGAAAATCTTTTAAAATTCACATTCTTCCTTTCTCTTTCTGTTCTAAAGTAATTATTTTCTCTTAAAACTAAATAGCTAAAAGGAAAAGGGGGTATTTTTGTTGTATTTTTAAATTTTCTTTTAAACTAAAAGATACAGGATGTATCTGGTCTATTCTGTTTTAAGAATAGACCAAAGTTTTAAGCATCCTGTATCTTTTAGTTTCTATTAAATAGGACCTTTCACTTTTTATTCTATGCTATAAGAATCCATTCAAATATTTTTGGGCAGAAATTTGGGGAATGCACATGAAACATTAAAACTATGGCCTTAGGAGTCAGAAAACCAGAGTTTGTATCAGGTTTGCCACTTATTAGCTGTGTGTCCGTAGGCAAGTTACTAAACCACTGGAGATTTATTTTTTTTTTCTATAAAACAATGATATTTTAGAGGATTAAAATTTTTTGCAATAGCTCATTTTTATAATATTTCTCCATCAACATCATTATTATTATAAATATTCTCTTTTGCCAAAGTGAAAAAAATCACTTTGCAAAGTAGGAAAAAATCAAAATAATCAAATTTGTGCAAGTAAATATAATAATACTTAATTATTGTGTTCAATATCCTAAAGTGCTCTCATACATTATAAAAATGAAAGAATGGTTCTATTTAGATGAAATTTTCCCCTTTTCTTCTTGTTTTTTCCTACTTTGCAAATAAATAGGTAGTTAGGCAGAAAGAATGAAGATAGAATCCTTGAAACTATACATTAGATAGTATTTAAATAATTGAAAGTTGAATACATAGAATCTTTCATGATAATTGATTTATTTTCTGTTTTTCAAGGCACTTTCCACAAGCCAGAGGGGATCTTAGCAAGCCAAAGAAAACTGCTAGAAAATAAAATTAGAGACAAGTTGTCTGAAAAAGAACTTGTAGTTGGTATGAGTTTTGGGGAGCTACAGTCACTAAATTGGTGTTTTACCATAAATATCCTAAATTACTTCTGCTGAAACAGTTAGTGAAAGTTTCATTAAAATAGTGTTGAATTTCTTCAAAAGTCAAAGCTCATTTCAGCTATATAATATTTTCAATATGTAATAAATATATTTTGAAAATTGAGCTTCTATAAAAAATGTTAAGTAATATCACAAACTAAAGCAGTAGGTCTATTGGAAGACAAGTAATCTGTTTTCAGTTCCAAGCATTTTTCATCCTTAAATATTTAAGGTTGTTCACTTTGTAACATTGTTACTATGATTAGAATAAAGTACTAGTGAGAGTGATAAGAAATTATTTTTGTCATTATTCATCTCAATTTTGGGGAGTGTGAAAAGGAACTTTGTTGTACGTGGTATAACATGTATTATTCAAGTTCAGATGTAACAGATGGCACACGTGAATTAAAAAAACCAGATTTCCCACTACTGGGTATCTACCCAAAGGAAAAGAAGTCATTATATTAACAAGACACCTACACATGAATGTTTATTGCAACACAATTGCAAAGATATGGAACCCACCTAAGTTCCCATTTACCAAAAAGTGGGCAAAGAAAATATGATATAAATATACCATAGAAAGCTACTCACAAAAAATAAAATAATGTCTTACATGGCAACTTGGACGGAGCTGGAGGCCATTATTCTAAGTGAAGAAACTCAGAAATGGAAAACCAACTATCATAGGCTCTCACTTACAGTGGGAGCTAAGCAATGGGCACAAAAAGGATTAAAGAGGGGTATAATGGACTCTGGAGACTCAGAAGGTGGAGGGTAGAAAGTGGGTGTGGGATAAATAGCTACATATTGGATATAATGTACACTACTTGGTGAAGAGGGCACTAAAATCTCAGACCTCACTGCTATAATTTTCATCCATGTAATCAAAAGCCACTTGTTCCTCAAAAGCTATTGAAACTCAAAAATAATATTAATTGAATCTCAGTATTTTTTGCATAGAAAGTTCTAGATCATTTAATTAAGTTTTTTCACTCTATTAATGAAAATATTGGGGAATAAAATTTGACCTTCTGAAAGACCAACAGCTGATTTCCTTTATTTTAAATCTGAATGAAGTGTAGTTTTGTTTCCTAATATAGCAACGAGCTACAAAAATACGCACATTTATGTCATCTGTGCAATTGCAAAACCTCTTCTTATTCATATTCATGGACCTATTTTCATGAATCTATTTATGGATATTATTTCTCTTTTTTCATGGTGATGATGATGATGGTAAAAATGAGAGCGTAAAGAGTGACAGTATAAGGATCAGCTTTACTGATTTCAATAGATCTCAATTTCCATTGGGATTTCATAACCACTGAAAAGATTCAGTGACACCATTTTCACATATGTTTTAATTAGACTCATAGTTCTCCCCAAATTTTCCCATGCTTCCCATCAATTCTGTTGCTATTCACAGTGCGGTGTGACCTAGGAGCTTGTTAGAAAGCACAATCTCAGGCCCTATCCCAAACGTACTGATTCAAAATCTGCATTTTAACAAGATCTCCACATCACCAGTGATCACTAGTTGCTCTAGAGCAACTTTGATACACCCCATGTGCCTCTTTGATAAGAAGATAAACTGGTTAATGGGGGTTCTCTGAGCACGACTGCTTGCCCACTCTGTTGTCTCACTCTGCTGCCTAGGCTGGAGTGCAGTGGCGTGATCTCGGCTCACTGAAACCTCTGACTCCCAGGTTCAAGTGATTCCCCTGCCTCAGCCTCCTTAGTAGCTGGGACTGCAGACACCTTCCATCACACCTGGCAAATTTTTAAAGACGAGGTTTCACCATATTAGCCAGGCTAGTCTTGAACTCCTGATTTTGTGATCTGCCCACCTTGGCATCCCAAAGTGCTGGGATTACAGGCATGAGCCACTGCACCTGGCCGAGTATGACTTTAAGGTTGCAAATTTCATTATGCTTTTTGGTTTGGGGCAAACACAGACCAATGCAATCCAGACCCTTTTTGTGGCTCTTCTAAAATGTTTGCTCTTACTCAGAAGGGAGAAATAGTAGACTCTCACATCAGAATTTGGTGACAGTTGTACTGGTTAGCACTTCATGGCTGTGTGGTGTACTATACACTTAGAAGGGAGACAGTGCCCTTAATAGAAGTGGCTTTGCATTGCATAGCTGTTAAAGCATTTCCAGCAAATGCTACCAGCTAAATTGTAAGGGTGAATTAAAAGGTGTCCTTTATAAATAGTCACAAAAGGCCTCTGCAGCTGATTATAGCGTGGGTGTAATTTGCAGAAAGGTTTGCTATAGGCATGAAATTATAGTACTGCTGTTGGAATAGAGCCAAAAGCCTAGCCATTTCCAGTAGCTGTATCACCACCTGCTAGTATACTTATTCAGATTTGAGTCAGCGGGATGCGTGAAGTCTAATGAGTCATCAAGTCCTCATCTAAAACACGTAATCTACCTATTCCTCTTCAAATGAGACTTGTTTGAGTCAGACCCTTGCTATGAGCTCACCTGAAGTCTTAAAGGCTTTTTGCCAAATGAACAAATTGCTTAACACAGGTTTTGTTCTGAGTTAGGCCCAATATTTTGTCTGGATCTCTGTTTTCCCGGGAATCTTCATACACGAAGGCAAGTCCTGGCTGAGTGTGCTGGTTCACACCTATAATTCTAACACTTTGGGTGGCTGAGGTGGCAAGATTGCTTGAGCCCAAGAGTTGAAGACCAGCCTGGGCCACGAAGCCAGATTCCCATCTCTACAAAAAAATTAGAAGTTAGCTGGGTGTGATGGCTTGTGGTGGGAAGACTGTTTGAGCCCAGGAGGTAGAAGCTGCAGTGAGCTGTGATCCTGTCATAAGTGGCAGAGCCAGACCATGTCTCAAAAAATAAAAAAATAAATAAATAAGACAAGTGCTGAGGAATTTCTCTTGGACTCCCCCTTGGCTGCTGGTTTGATTCTGCAGCCAAATGTTTCCAGCACTAAGCCAGTCTGAAAGTCACTGGTCTTAATTTCCTTTGACTCAGAATGACCTAGAAAATGTATCTTCATATTGTTGCTGTCATTAACAAGTTGCTTGCCACTATGATCTGCTGTGACTTGGGGACAATTAACTAGGGAGTAGTTTCCTCTTGCTAGGACTACTTTTCCTGCTAAATAGCCTTCCCATGCCCTGTCTGATTTGGACAGGGATTTTTGAAAGTATATCTGTGTGTGAGTATGTGCATGTAAATGAAAATCCTATGTATATTATATAACAATAATAATAGCTACATTTAGATAGAACTTACTGTGTACAAGGCATTGTTTTAGCACTATATAGCACTATATGTATATGTATTTATGTGTATATATATGTGATCTCATTTATTTCTTACTGTAACAATGATGTAAGTACTAGTATTATTTGTTTTACAGATAGGGAAACTGAGGCACAGAAATGTTAAGTGCCTTGATCAAGACTATAAAGCTAAAAAGGAGGGGTCAAGATTCTATTTAGTCCCAGGCAGCAGAGATCCTAATTTGGACTGTAATTGCAGATTGGTTGATGGTACTCCTGACTTTGGTGGAAGAATCAGGGCAGAGGAATAGAAGAATCCCTGCAAGTAGGTACCTCTAATTAGGCACTGGGAAGAAGATAGTCTCTAGCTTTCACAGGGACCTCAAGCTGACGGGGCAGTGAAACGAGAGAGATGGGCAGTTCCTCCTGTCTTCTCTGGCTAAAAAACAAGGGGAGCAGAAAGCCAGGGACATCATGCTAGCAGGCCAAATAAGGAGCAAATCACAAATTCCTGATTTCAAGGAGAAGATGCCAACTCCTAGGCAGGCCCATATGGCTAGTCAGTTAGGGGTCAAGGAGACACACGTGAAGAGTTTTACCATTGGTCTGCTTTCTCTGAGCAGGAAAGAGCCAGGCTGACCGTAGGGCAGTTGGACAGACGGCCAGAAGTTAAATGGAAGGATGTGGGCTGGTGGAAGCAGATCTGAAAAATACTGTTTCAGTTGTCCATGCCCAGAGGGAGGGAGGAAGCTCTTGTGGACAGAACAGGGTGTGGATGGGTCAGCTGTAATTTCTTGGGGACTGGAGAGAACATAATTCAGCCAGTCATACTCTCTCCCTACTTTATGTAAAATTTTCCCACTGTGTTCATTACATTATATAATCTTGAATATTGAGAATAAGATACAATTTCTTAAATTCAGCAATGCACCAAGAATTATTCATTAAAAGTAATTTGGTATTCTTTTAGAGATGGGATACAAGGCCATAAGAAAATATGCTACTGTAAAAGAAGATGCTCTTAATTAATACTGATATAGTGAGGACCCCTCCGGCATTAAGAACATTTAATATTAACGCAAAATGTTGTTGTCTGCTACTTCTTTTTTCTTTAGATCATTAGCATAGGATTACAAAATTTTAAATTGGATTTCAAACCCATAGCAAACAGCTGTGTCTTCTATTACAAAAGACAATGCACTCATACATATGTATTATGCACTTAATTAAAACTGTTGGATTTTCATTTTTAAAAGTTCTGATGATGTCCTGAATTTTTATAGTGATTTGGATCTCTGGCCTGTCATCAGTTTGCATATTTTAGGTGGTAAAGAAGGGTTTGGGTGAGATAAGCATTCCAAAGTTTATATAATGGGAAGAACATGGCCTGCAATTAGCCTTCCCACTGGCTTAAAATTTCACACTAGGTATTAATTCCTTGTACTTACCAAGGGTTTACTTTCTCTCTTAATTTTTAAAATTATATGTGACATGTATTTGTTTTAGAAATGTAGAAAAATATAAACAGAAAAATTAAAATAATCCATAATCCTATTCTACTGAGATGAATATTACAGCTCTGTTATGTATTTCTTTTCTAGAAATATATTGCATAAAATCTATGTATTTTATAGAAATTGAATCATACCATATTGATAAACATGTATTTTTTAAATTTTCACTTCATTTTGAGTGGTCAATATTTTACCATGTCATTAACCGTTCTTCACAAATATGGGTTTTCATCCCTGTATAATAATGATAATAGTTGTAGAATATTCGAGACTTCCATTTTTGTTATGAATGTAATTTGAATTACAGGGGAAGTAAGGACATGATAGAAATATATTGGAGGAGGAAAGAGAGAGGTGAGAAGTAGTGTAAGATAAATTCTTAGAGATTAAAGCATGAAGTAAATTATGTGTAGAAATGATTTTTTAAAATATGAAGATATAACAGTATAAGCAGCCAAAAGCCATAAAATTTCCGTCTGCTTCTAAAATGAGAAACTGGAATTCAAACAGGCAACGGAGGATTTTCATTATAAGTTTCTCTAAATTACTTGATTTTTAACCATCTGCATATATGCTTTGATTTCTTTTAAGTGTAAATTTACTCTGGCGAAGAGTTAGACATTAAGATTAACCTCAGAATGTCATACTGGAAGGGGTGCTAGAGAGAGAGAGTGTGTGTATGTTTGTGTGTCTGCGTGTACGCATGTGTGCTTACATGGGAAGCAGACTGGGAGTACAGTCTATCAGGAGTGGCAGAACACTGAGTAACTACCCAAGAGCAATGCCCTCTGGGATACCATGAGGGTGTGGGGGGCTGACAGCAAGGATCAGAAATGGACGACAAAAGTCAAGGAGACCTTACTCTCTATGTCACGATTTTGTTGTAGGGTAACCTTGCCAAGAAGACCTCATCAAGTGGTTGTAAGAGCCCAACAGCAAAGTGCATTGAACCTGGAAAAAGGCCAGTTCTCCCAAATGTGATCATTATGTAGAAAAATAAGGGAGCAATATTCTGAGTAACATGCCTGTACACCATTGATTGACACATAAGATCCCTTCATTATAAATTTTACAGGGTGCTCAAGTCATTTTGCTGTGATGGGATTTTGCTAAAGTAAATATATAGCTAAAAATAACATTTCTAAGCTGAAATATGTAGAAAGGAAAAACAAAAACTTCTAGCTTTCCTGTGGGAAATTGTGAGTTAAAATGAAAAGAATCTTAAATAGAGTGCAAAATAGGAGGTATCATGCCTTACGTCATCTTCATCTCCTCCCTCCCTTTTTTCTGTTCTACATGGAGTTGTGCTATTTTGTTATCCATATTTGAAAGTTTAGCTAGGAGGCAAGAAAATTTGATGAAGACATCTGGTTAATTTTTTGATTTTATTTGTTAATATTTTGAAGTGTTTACACTGTGCCAGGAATTAGGTTAGCTGCTGGTTTATAGTGGTGAATAAAACACCATCCCTACTCTCATAAAATCAGCCATTTGGTCTCAGGGCAGTGGGGAGCCATAGTAGGCAATTTGGTCATGGCAGTAGGAGAACTCTGTGTATAGCTCAGACTAGGTGAAGTTGCTTCCCATATATATTATAAAATGTTAAAATACAACCATTCTTATGGAAATTGTAGATGAAGAATATGTAAAGAAAAAAGAAAGATAGAAAAAAAGTAGCTGGGTGTGATAGCTCACACCTGTAATCCCAGCACTCTTGGAGCCCAAGGTGGGGGGATAGCCTGAGCCCAGAAGTCCAGACCAACCTGAGCAACATAGACAGACAATTTCTCTACAAAAAATACAAACATTAGCTGAGAACAGTGGCCTGTGCCTTTAGTCCTAGCTATTCTAGAGGCTGAAATGGAAGGATTGCTTTAGCCCAGGAGGTTGAGGTTGCAGAAAGCCATGACCATACCACTGAACTCCAGCCTGGGTAACAGAGTGAGACCCTCTCTCAAAAAACAAACAAACAACAACAGAAAAAAGCAAAGAAAGAAAAATATTAAAATTATTTTTCATTGTTAAGAATTCATTAGAATCCAATACATCCAGTCTTGGGTGTCTATGTGGATTTGCTTTTTAAAAAATTGAGAACAGAGATGGTATATTTACTTTCTTCTTTGGTTGAACTTTTTCAATAGAGACTACTCTTATCTCCCTTTCTCTCCTTTTCTCCCCTGGTAAACAGTATTTCCACAATTGTCTTCCTTATCTATCTTTGTTTCTTCTGTCTCCCTCACTCCCTTTCCTAATAGATTCTTGACTCCTCCTTTCTCCTTTTCATTCCTATTTGGATACCTTTTCTTCCTCTTTTTTCAACCCTGCTTTACTATAACTACCAGGCATTAAATGGTTTTAAAGTTACATGCAGTCAAATTCAGCTTTATAAGATACATGTTCTGGCTGGGCGCGGTGGTTCATGCCTGTAATCCTAGCACTTTGGGAGGTCAAGGTAGGCGAACCACAAGGTCAGGAGATTGAGGCCAGACTGGTCAACCTAGTGAAATCCCATCTCTACTAAAAATACAAAAAAATAGCTGGGTGTGGTGGCAGGCTCCGGTAGTCCCAGCTACTCAGGAGGCTGAGGGAGGAGAATTGCTTGAACCCGGGAACCAGAGGTTGCAGTGAGCCAAGATAGCGCCACTGTACTCCAGCCTGGGTGACAGAGTGAGACTCCATCTGCCAAAAAAAAAGAAAAGATACATGTTCTGCAAACAAATGTCCTTCTACTACCCATTCTGTATCCCCTTTGTCTTTAGCAAAACCTCAGTAGGTCGTGGGATTTTACTTGGGGGAGTGACTGAAACCTTCATTCCTTAAGGGTCTGGGCCATTTGTGGTCTTGTCTGGACTGGGTTGTTGTAGTTTCCCATCGACCTTAATCACAGGGCATGGTAATACTAAAAGATGCCCTAAGGAATCTCCTGTATTCCACACATACTCTTTCTTACCTCCATTATGGAGTCATATACTAATTTCATCCAGATAGTCTGGGTCAATCACCCCAGCCAACACTGTAACTCCCTTCTTAGCCTGTTGACTTAGAGGTAGGAGGAACCCTAAGTGGCCAGGTGGCAACCTTAACTTCCAGTTTAGAATCATCATTGTGTCTCCTGGTGGTAGCATTCCTCCTTCTGGAACTAAGACCTGTAGACCTGCAGAACGTAATGTTGTGGGAACAGCAAGGAAAAATTTTGTTGTTGGGTCACTAGGGGTGATGATGAGTGATGCCATTTCTACTTCCACCCCTTGATTCCTGGACCCTTAAATCCTGGCTATGGGAAAAACAGTACCATGTATTGGGTGCTGATTTGGGGCATGCACAGCCTTATGGAGAACTTTGTCCCAACCCGACAAGGTATTGTCACCTAGTTGACATGGTAATTGTGACTTCAAAAGGCCATTCCACAGTTCTGTCAATCCAGTTGCTTCAGGGTGATGGGGAACATGGTAAGACCAGTGAATTTTATAAGCATGAGCCCACTGCCTCACTTCTTTAACCATAAAGTTGAGTGCCCTGGTCAGAGGCACCACAATGTGGAATACCATATGGTGGATAAGGCATTCATTCTGTGAGTCCAAGGATGGTAGTTTTGGCAGAAGCATTGTATGCAGGATAGGAAAATGTATATTTGGAGTTAAGTGTCTATTCTGGTGAGGACAAACTGCGGCCCTTTCCATGTTAGAAGAAGTCCAACATAATCAACCTGTCACCAACTAGCTGGCTGATCACCCTGAGGAATGGTACCATATCAAGGACTCTGTGTTGGTCTCTGCTCCTGGCAAACTGGGCAATCGGCAGTGGCCATTGCCAGGTCAGCCTTGGTGAGTGGAAGTCCATGTTGCTGAGCCCATGTATAACCTCGCTGCCACCACAGCCACTTTGTTCATGGGTCCATTGAAAGACAATGGAGTGTCAGGGGAAAGAGGGAGGCTGAGTGTTGTCCACAGAACAAGTCATCCTAACCACTCGATTATGAAAATCCTCCTCTGCTGAGGTCACCCTTTGGTGACCTCATAATTCATATGAGATAAAATTATCTTCACAGTTTTTGACCAAAAAGGCTCATCAGCGTTTACAAGCTTAGTGTCCCCAGCTTTACCAGGGTCCTCCCCTACATCCCCATTCCAAGTTGCAGGGTCTCATTCTTTACCAATCAATGCCCTCAGTTTAACAGTAGACACCTGGCAAGACTGAGCATGCACCTTTCATTGTAGGTCAGCCACTCGCACGATAACAGCTTGTGTCTGATTTTCTGCAATTTTAGTCCTTTGTCTATGGAAGGTAAGACCTTCATTCAGGGCAATCCTAGAAGACTTGAGATTAAGTATGTGCTCTGTCTCTACTAAAATAAAAAAAATTAGCCAGGTATGGTGGCATGCACCTTTAATCCCAGCTACTCAGGAGGCTGAGCCAGGAGAATCACTTGAACCCAGGAGGCAGAGGTTGCAATGAGCTGAGATCATGCCACTGTACTCCAGCCTGGGCAATAGAGCAAGACTCCATCCCCTCTGCCCCCTCTCCCCCCCAAAAATCATTGAGATCATCCTTTTCTTTTGTCACTTTGTCCAGTGAACTTAGGAGGAACCAATCAACTTTATTATATTCCTTGGTTCTCCACATATGGTCAAAGGTATTACATACAGAGTCACTGAACTCCTTGCCTCTCATAAGCCGTGAATCAGGAGTATCAAATGCATTTATTTTGCATAACTTTCTAAACAGTTCACACCAAAGACTACCAGTGTTCTCCATAGTATTAAAAGTAGAGCCCTTAGCATTTTGGGGTCTAATCATATTAAGCAGCCAGCTCCAGAAACCCCAAAACCAATTAAAGAAAACCATCCTTAAAATTATGTTCCTCTGGAAACACTTCTGGTACCAAAATCTGTATATGTCAGGGTTCTCTAGAGGGACAGAAGCAATAGATGCATATATGAAGGGGACAGATGTATGTATGTAGGGGATTTTACTAAGGAGTGTTGACTTACATGATCACAAGGTGAAGTCCCACAGTAGGCTGTCTGCAAGCCGAGGAGCAAGGAAGCCAGTCCAGTTCCCCAAACCTCAAAAGTAGGGAAGTCGACAGTCTAGCCTTCAGTCTTTGGCTGAAGGCATGAGAGCCCCTGCCAAATCACTGGTGTGAGTCCAAGAGTCCAAAAGCTGAAGAACTTGAAGTCTGATGTTTGAGGGCAGGAAGCATCCAGCCTGGAAGACACAGCAAGTCTGCTCTTCCGTCTTCTCCTGCCTGCTTTATTCTAGCCGTGCCGGCAGCTGATTAGATGGTGCCCACGCAGATTGGGGGTGTGTCTGCCTCTCCCAGACCACTGACTCAAATGTGAATCTCCTTTGGCTACACTCTCACAGACAGTCAGGAACAATACTTTTCATCCTTCAATCCAGTGAAATTTTCACTCAATATTAACATCACACACTTACTCGGGATTTAGCCACTTCTTAACTTTTCCATAGGTCCATTTTGAGACTGAAAATACTTACTTGGCAAAATGTATTCCTAGACTATAGGTAATGGCTAGGGTACACAATCACAAGTTACTCAGAGATTTGTTTTGATGTTTTTATTTTCTACTGGTTTTGGTTGAATATCTGTAATCTGGATAATGTTCAGGATGTCTGTTTTGTTTTGTTCTTTTCTCCCATGCATACACTTGAAGGGGTCTATATATTCTCTGACCTAGGTGTACTGTTTTAATGAACCTAGATGCTGGCATTCCAGGACGATAACAGAAACCATAGCTGCTCAGGCCTGAATCAGCCAAAACAGTGAATAACATAGCTTTTGAACCAGCTGGGTATTTGAGCTTTTCCTAAACACTTGGATAAGTATAATAGTAGGGGAAGCGGATGTATCTTATGGTTCTTAATGTCTTTTGCATGTTTGATGAGCTTAAATTTGGCATTGGTTTCAGAAGGAAGAATGAGATGAAGTAGAAAGTGCTATCCCAGCTGTAGGATAAAACTTTCTATCCTTAAGACTGAACACAGAAATAAACTAAAGCAAAACAAACAAAACCAAACCCCAAAACTGAACACAGTGTGCCATGAAACTCAGAATGTATCTGCAATAGCACAATCATAACACATTTAAAGGCACATAGGTATGACTATAAAATTGAAGAGAACACAAATTTCAAATCATTATTTTCTTAGAAGAACTGTCTACAAAACCAAAATTTATTTCAATTCTTCTTCTACATTTCCAGATGGCTATAGAAAAATTTCTGAAGAAACAAGGCCTTAAAATATAAGAGGTTAGGATGAATAAATCGGTCTCATTCTAGTTTTAATTTTTTTATGCCATTTTGCAGGGTTTCTTGTGATGTTGGAATTCTGAAATTCATATAAGCTCAACTCATTGAATTTGGACATAAAACGTGGGATAGACTCAAGGAGCAAGCAGTGTTCAGGTACAACTCCTGTCTGATTTTTTACATTGTTCACAAATTGTCAGTACATTTCTTCATTCATTCAACAAATATTAGCTGAACACTTACTATGCAAACCATTATTCTAGCAGCTGGGGAGATAGTAATGAATAAACAGAAAAAATGGTCCCCACTCTTCTGGGCAGAATTCTAGTAGGTGATAGACAATAAGGCAGGTAAATAAGTCGAGTTTGTCAGATAGTTTCTATGGAGAAAAATGAACAGGGAGAGGGGTAGTATATGAGGAAGGAGGTAAAAGTTTTTCATGATGTGATCTCGAAAGATTTTATTCAGAAGCTGTCACTTAAATAAATATCTGAAGAAACTGAGGGGGGGGAACCATAGAGATTTCTAGAGGAAGAACTTTTGAGCAAAGGAAGAATGGAGGAGAGATCTGGAAGTGAGAGTGTGACAGCAAGGAAGCCATTATGGTTGTGGTGGAGCGGCAGGGAGAGGTCAGTGAGGGATTGCAGGTGAAAGAAACCTGATGTGTAGGTCCTTTTACGTCACTGTGAGGACTTTGGCTTTTACTCTGAATGAGATGCAAAGCTAATGGAGAGTTTACTGAACAACATGACGTACAACATAAATTTGGAAGATATGTATCATTTGAAATAGTAACCTCAGCTTAGATGTGGTGATTAAAATTAAAATTAATTGAACATAAAAAATATTAAGATTCAGCTTTTCACTCACACTAACCTACATTTCAAATGGTTAATAGCCAAATGTGACTATTTACTACAATATTAGGCAGCACAGACATAAAGTACATTCATTACTGCAGAAATTTTATGGACAGAGCTATTGTAGACCAATCATATCATTTATTTATTAATTCTACAAACATGCATGTTCCTCAAAATTGTTAGATACTATATTAGGCTTTCAAGATATATATATGTATCTTTAAAAAATCTTTAAAGAAAGAAATTCAGAAGTTAGATAAGCTGCCAAAATCACACTTGATATATGAAAAACAATTTGATATATGAAAAGTAAAGGCAGATTAACTGAAGGCAGAAAAATAACAAGTTACTCATAAAATGAGGCTAATTGCCATGTATATGGATGATATAGACTTTTCCTTACGTATATTTCAGTCTTGAAAGGAGAATAAGGCACATAATTATAGTCACAGAATTATTACTGAAACATGTTCAGGGTATAGGTTTCAAAGGATAGAGTTCAGGCTCCACAGTTATTCTGGAAGAGAGGAGTTACCCTGAAAATAAGTTGAGAACATGAGTTATAGTCACACAGTGAGTAAGTAAGAGTATTTCAGGTGAAGAGATTAGATTATTAGAGATAGTACTCCCTAACACCATAATAAGCCTTATATCTGTGATTCCTTATTTAATTTTTGCAATAATTTTGAGATGGCAGTATTGATATTTCAAGCCTAGGGTAGTGGCTCACACCTATAATCTCAGTGCTATGGAGGGTCCAGTCAGGAGGCTTGTTTGACTAGCTTGGCAACATAGTGAGACACTGATTCCACAATTTTTTTTTTTAAATTAGCCAGATGTAGTGGTATATGCCTGTAGTCCTAGCTACTTAGAAGGTTGATGTGGGAGGATCATCTGAGCCCAGGGGTTTGAGGTTACAGTGAACAATGATGGTGCCACTGCACTTCAGCCTAAACTTATCTCTTTAACAAAAATAAATAAAAATAAAAAAGAAATTCAGAAGCTAAATAAGCTGCCATGATCACACTTAACATATGAAGAACAACTTGATACATGAAAAGTTGAGGTGGATTAACTAACTGTAGGCAGAAAAAACAAGTTACTCTTAAAAATGAGGCTAATTGCAAAAGAGCAATAGAATGGCTGTTTGAACTCTGGGTGTCTGGCTTTAAAGACTATGATTTTATTTGTGTACTATTCTATATTACTTTTCTAAAAAGGGTTGTTATATATAATACTAAAGATAACCAATAATGAACAAAGATATATAATAAAGCTGAACATATGTTCACTCAACAATATGACCTCAAATTACATAAAGCAACTGACAAGAATACCAAGTGATAAAACAACAATTAAGGTTGAAGTTAACAACATATGCTTCTCAGGAAGAAATAGAATAAAATAGACAAAAAAATTAGTGGAGATACTAAAAATCTGTTCAATTAAAGGTTTGAGTTATAATGTATATAATATATATTCTATACTCAGTAAACAGAATATACTTTATTTAAGCATACATTGAATATTTACTAAAATAGTTTATTAGAAAATAATGTCATAGAAAGATATGCCATGTTCATGGATTGAAAGTCTTAATAATGTTGAGATGGCAATTCTTTTCAAAGTAATCTACAGACACAATGCAATACCTATTAAAATTCCAATGACCCCCTTTTTTCCAAAAATGAAAAAACTAACCCTAAAATTCATATGGAATTTCAAGGGACTCTAAATAGCCAAACACTACTGAGAAAAAAAAAGAGAGTTGGAGGACTCATACTTTCTAATGTCAAAACTAACTGCCAAGCCACAGTAATCATAACGGTGTAGTACAAAAAGATAGACATATAGATGAACAGAATAGAATTAAGAGTCATGAAATAAACCCAAACATCTATGGCCAATTAACTTTCGACAATGGTGCCAAGCTCTTCAATGAGAATAAGATAGTCTCTTTAACAAATGGTGCTGGAATAACTGGACAACCACATGCAAAATAATACATTTGAACTCTTCCTTTACTCCAAATAAAAACATTAACTCAAAATGTTTATATCAACCTAAATATAATAGTTAAAACTATAAAATCATTAGAAGAAAACATACGGGTAAATCTTGATGACCTTGGATATGGCAATAGGTTTTTAGATTTTATTAAAATCTAATAAAAACAACTCAAGAAGAAAAACACAAACAATCCAATAAAAAATGGGTAAATGACATAAATATAAATTTTTTCAAGGAAAATGTACAAATGCGCCATGAGCACCAGAAACGATGTTCACCATGAACGGTAATTAAGGATAGGCAAATCAATACCACAATATGAGATATCACTTCATACTCACTGTGATGGCTATAATCAAAGAGCCAAATATGGCAAGTGTTGTGGAGAATGGAGATCTCTTGTACATGGGTGGGGATGTAAAATGATGCAGTCACTGTGGAAAACAAGTTGGTGGTGCCTCAAAAAGTTACATATATAATTACTGTATGACCCTGCAATTTCACTTTAAGTGTATGCCCAGGAGGAGTAAAATCATATGTCCACACAGAAACTTTCATACATTATTCATAGTAGCTGAAAGATAGAAAAATGATTGAGACTATCCATTGAGAGATGAATGGATAAACAAATTGTGGTCCATACATGCAATGGAATATTATTCATCCATAGAAGCTAAAGAAGTACTGATGCAGGCTAAAACTTGGATGAACCACAAACACATGCTAAGAAAAACAAGCCGTGCATGAAATCCATTCCTTTTACATGAAATATCCAGGACAGGCAAATTCACAGAGACAGCAAGCAGATTAGTAGTTGCCAGGGGATGGGAGGAGAGTTGATGGGGGAGTTTTTAATGGGTACACAGTATTGTTCTGGGATGAGGAAAGGTTTTGAAACTGGAGAGTCATGGTCTTGTACAACGTTGTGAATGTGCTAAATGCCACTGAATTGGACATTTCAAAATGCTGAATTGTATGCTATTTGAGTTTCATCTCATTTTTTAAAAAACTCAACAGAGAAAGAGAAGAAAAAGTATTATAATGAAAAATTAAATGTATTCCATAGAATAAAAATTTTGACTTCTTGTTCTTTAATTTAGTGTAGTAAAATTACAAATTAAAAACCAAAATGTAGCCAAACATTCAATCCATTTGGAAACTAAATAGCATAATTTTAAATAGCCATTGTGCTTAAAATAATAAAGGGGATCAATGCCTATTATAATTTATTTAAATTATTTAATTTAACTTACACTATTTATAATACTTAAGGCACTACTTGCCAAAATTTGAAAGACAAAGCTAAAGGACTACTTAGAAGGAAATGTACTGTTTTATAAATTTTAAAATAAACTTATAAGTATTTTTTTTCTAAACAAGCAAAGGAAAGAACAAGTAAACCAAGAATTCATGTAAGAATCTGGAAAATGATCTCAGAACATAAAAATAAGAAAGAAATAACATAAGCAATAATAATAAATAATATAATAAAAATAGAAAAGATAAATATAGAAAAGTGACAAAAATAAAGAAGTAAAACAAAACCAAAAATTAGTCTTTGAAAAGGATTATGAGGTAATATTGGTGAGATTGGAGGGACAGACACGTCTCTCTGTCCTCCCCCAGTATTCACTGACTACTCCAGTGTTTTCTAGTTTTACTTTTCCTGCCATTTCTTCATACCTTTTTCTGTACCTATCCTTCTAAACTATGAGAATTTTTGAATAAGCTTAGACTTCTGAAACGTGTTCATAGAAAGGAAAAATAGCAGAGACCATATTTATTTATTTAGCCCATAATATTTATACCTGTTCCCCCGCTTCCTTTTCTCTCTCCCTCTCTCCTTCCTTTCAGCCTTGAAGTCTTAAGTCTACAGTTCTTAAAAGTCACCTGTATTTATGTTTTAATTTTTGTTATTTATGGTGATCAATTTTCTTCTTGCTTGTTTTTGTGGGACGCTATATTTTACATACCCGCAGCTCTATAGAAATAATATATAAAGCAAGGAGTAAAGTATGTTTTACTGTTAACATTTTGAACAAACAGTCAGATTATAAATCATGAATTTGATAGGGTAAAGAAAAATGATCCTAAGCTTCACTGCCTTCATAAATGGTTATGCACATCAGTGAGTTAAGCTTGACTAGTTTTATGATGCAGTTTGAAGTCAGAAAAGATGTTTAAGCAGGTTTCTAACCTCTATTTTTTTAAGTTGGCTTTGCATATGAGTGCCTCCTAACTACAGATGGTTTCCAAGAGTCACACACCAGATACTACTTTTTTAAAGACAGAAATCTTAACCCTTTTATAACAAGTAATGACTCTTACCCCTTGAGAATAGCAAAAAACAAAAAACAAACAAAAAAAACCTGGAGGTAAAACTAGGCTGAAATATTAATTATGTGTATGTTTTGAGTAATAATACCTTTTTTCAACCATTTCTCCTGTTAATGTGAGGAAAGAGACCACACTCCTGCTCAACTGATTGGATTCACTTTGAAGCCCCAGCCTGTGGTTTCAACCATTAATTATGTAGAACAACCATTTCCAGAACATAATATGTCTATTCTCCCTTGGGCCTATTTTTATTTTCTGGGCATGAACAAACTATTGGAAGTGCCTCTTTGTCATGAATAAAGTTCTCTGTCATAAATAAACCTCTAGGATTCTTATGAGAAGGGAAAATGCTAGGAAAATCAGCAAGAATTGGCTTCTTTCACATCTATTAGGCTTATCCTACCAATTCTTTCTCATTTGCTTCTATGTTCAGCAAAACTCACAACTAAATTTATTGATATTTCCCCTGACCTTAATCCCAAGCTCACTCTGACAACCTGGAGACCCAAGCCTGCTTCTAGTCCTTAGGAACTAAGGCCAATAACAAAAGCGTATTTATAGCCTCGAATTTATCCCCTGGAATGAAATCCTGATTCCCTGGTTCAGTAAGAGCTACTGGGTTCCCTTTCGCTTCTATTTCTCCCCAGTTCTCTGAACTTAACTGATATGAAGGTCTTTAGTATCTGGCCAGTGTCCTTCAGCTTTCACTCCTTGTATTTTTGTACCTCTCATCTTCTAATTTGGTAACTAATTTTACAATAATGTACTGAGCACTTCTTTTTTTCCAGTCAATCTTTTATCTTCTTGGAGAGAGCAGTAGACTCAACAAATTGTCTGCTCATGAAGATCCTAGCGGGAGAGAAAGAAACAAATAAATCTATTACACAAGTTCTGGTGGATATAAGTTGACATAGTCTAGATATTTGTCCCCACCCAAATTGATGTTGAAATATAATACCTAATGCTGGAGGTGGAGGCAGGGCCTGGTGGGAGTTGTTTAGGTCATGGGAATGCATCCCTCATGACTTGGTGCTGTCTGAAGCATAGTGAGTGAGTTCTCAAAAGATAGGTGTGTGGCACCTCCCCTCACCTCTCTCTCTCTGTCTCTCTCTTGCTCCTGCTTTCACCATTTGACATGCCAGTTTCACCTGCCATGATTAGAAGCTTCCTGAGGCCCAGAAGTGGAAACTACTATACTTCCTGTACAGTCTGCAGAAACTACTATACTTCCTGTACAGTCTGCCAGTTTCACCTGCCATGATTAGAAGCTCCGTGAGGCCCAGAAGTGGAAACTACTATACTTCCTGTACAGTCTGCAGAACCGTGAGCCAATTAAACCTCTTTTCTTATAAGTTACCCAGTCTCAGGTATTTCTTTATAGCAGTGCAAGAATGGCCTAACATATAAGTATTATGAAAAAAAGAATATAATAAACCCTCATGAACTAAGAGAATGTGGCTAGAGAAGGTTGATTGACATGCAGAATGGGTGAGGTAGGCCAGGTCCAGGTTCTATAGAATCCTTGCAGGCTATGATGAAGAGTTTGCATTTTATTATAATTGTTATGGGAAGTCATTGAATGCTTTTGAGCTGAGATATGACATATCATTGCTACATTTTAAAGGACTTTTCTGCTTTGTGAACAATAGGCTGTAGCAGGACGAGAGTGAAAGCATAGAGACCAGTAAGTTAAAATGTGATTGCGATGGTCAAGGTGAGAAATACTGATGGTTCAATTAGTGCATGATAAATGATCAGAATTGAAACACACTTATGAAAGGGATAATTCCTTAGAATTCTTGATTCTGTTCCTTGATTGCTAGACTTAACTCCATGGGGGTAATTTGTGAAACTATTTGGACTTGAACTTTCTAGTTGCCTTTGCCAGTAGCAATTTTTCAACCTCTTTAACCTCTGCCTGCACAAATGCTTCCCAATATTTCCCATGATAAAAGTAGTCTGCTTTTAGACTTGAACTTTTTGATTGCCCTCTCTAGTGACAAACTGGCCACTGCTTTGATCCTCAACTGCAACTGTCCAAAACTTTCACCTGTAAGGGAGTCTCCTCTTGGTCTCTACTAACCTTACCTTCCCACTGACCCTGAGTGTCAGAAGACTTTGTGAGCTTTCTGTGGATCCTGTGAACTCATGGGAACCATCTAAAAACTTGACCTGTGTAAATGTTGTAAAATAGTGAGTAAGTATAATAAGATAAACCTGAATTTGCTGTATGTATTTCCTTTTATGTGTTTAAAAACATTTCTTCTTTCCCTGATCTTACTTGTTTCCATGTGTGGAGTACAGTTCCTTATTCTCAGTCAAAAATAAATAACATGTCTAAAGAAAAGATAAAGTAATTGGACCAAAAGAGAATTGAAAAAAAAATAGTGGGTAGAAGCAGACTAATCAATGATTCCGTTAGTACAAATATTAGAAATATAAGAAATAATTTTATAAAATAATTTTTGTTCAAATTATTAAAGTCAACATTGAGATTTTTGGCAAAGAATTTGATACCATTAAAAAAGAACCAAACTGCAATTCTAGATTTAAAAAAATACAAAATACTGAAATGAAGAAATCAATGATTAGCCTAGGCAAGAGAGTGAGAACCAGTCTCTACCAAAAATTAAAAATTAGCTGGGTATAGTGGTGCACACCTGTAGTCCTAGCTACTGGGGAGGAAGGGGTGAGAGGATCACTTGAGCCCAAGAAATTGAGGCTGCAGTGAGCTGTGATCATACCACTGCACTCCAGCCTGGGTGACAGAGCAAGAAGCCTCAAAAAAAAAAAAAAAGTAGATGGGTTTAACAGTGTAGTAGACCCAACTGAAGGAGACATTTGTAAGTTGTATCTGATTTCCTTGTCAAGAAATGGATGTTTTAAAAATAAATTTTAATAATTAAGAAAAGATTGAAATTTGGATTCTCATACACACAAATTTAAGCACATTTTTCTGAATTTCTCTCAATTTTTCTTAAGAAATCATTCTCAAATCCTTTGGGAATTATTTGGGTAAAGGAAATACCAATGTCATTAAGTTTTCTTCATACAGGCAGGAAATTTTGTCTATACAATTATAATAATATAATCATTATTCTAAATTAATGACAAGAACTATTGACTCATAAATGTCTAATTTTTTTTAGTTTTTCTTATTGCTATTCTCAAATACCATACATAAATTACTGCTATAAAGTTCTCCTTTTCTTTCTTTAAGTCTTTCTGATTCAAACCTTTCTTCACATAGCTTCCAAAACAATCTTTCTAAACTGCAGGTTTGATTGTAACATTCCCCTGCTCAGATACTTTGCTAGATCCTCTCATTTCTCCATAATCTTCTCCATCTCTCCCTTTTTTCTTCTCTTCCCTCTGTTGTTGCCATGATTGACTCTCAGCTCTTCTATCTCAAGTCTAGCTTTTACATAACTAAATTTTCTTTAAACTCCAGGCTTGGTTAGAGCACTTGAATTTATTTGTCAGAAATAGTTGTTGAATGGAAAGCTGAGAACCATGTTTGCGGAATGAAAACACATTCAGGAATTGATGGGGATACAGTGGGCAGGAACAGAAGCCTCTGCACTGCTATTCTATGGAGGAAAGTTCTGAAAACTAAAGCATAAGGCAAAAATTGTACAAGGCAAATTGCAACTTAAGTTTAAGTCTCATTAAATCTCCATGTGGGGCTTGAAGAAGCATAAAATAAGCAAATTAGTGCTTGGATGCACAATATCCATTATGCTGTCTGTACTTGTCCCAAATCACATTTATCCTAGATTACTAGAAGAAAAATTTTGTAGTGTTAATAATGTCAAAAGGTAAAAATTATCAATTCAATTTGACTTTAAAAGTATTTCCTACTTTATTTCTGATATTCAGAAACTCTTTTACACTAAGTCACTAACTCAGTTTTTCAGACAACTGTAAGTCAACAATTAGTTCATTGGTCTAATCAATTATTCTCATGCAGGAGATCATGCCATCCAATTTTCAAAATTGTGTTTTTCTGCTGATCTAAAAAAAGTGCATGTTTCCCTTATTGGAAGAGCAATTGGAGGAGATGTGTTCCACATACCTTGGTAACAGATGTTGTGTCCACATTCTGAAAATTCCTTGAATCAGTAAAATGGTGTCCAGGATGGTAAAATATTTCAGCCAAACATCCATTCAAGAGCCAGCTGTTGATATAGTTGGAAAAAGATGCCATTCAGAGTCTTTTTTTTTTTTTCAGTTAGAGGATTTTGTAGTATGCTTTATAAATGCTACAAATATTTACTTTTCTTTCAGAATAGGAAACAGATTGCCCACAAATTTACTCAGCATTTTGTGTTTCTCTCGCTTTTCTTTGATGAAGAATGCATGTTATTTGAATTGGAATAGGATGAATCTTGGTAGACTGTTAGGCATTGAAAATCTGTAAAGTTACCCCTGTAGTGGCATGGAAGCGCCATATTTTTTGGATATTTCTGTTTAACTGCTTGAATTTCTTTCCTGGAAGTCTTTTATTAGAACCCTTCTGAAAGTATCCTTTCGTTTTGATTTCCAGTAACAGTTTGGGTCAATGTTACTTGCTCTGGTGAAGAGAATGAAATGTAAAAGTTGATTTTATGTCATTTTGCCCTGAAATGTGAGTTCTACTACTCTAAAAAAATGTATCTTATTCTTAATTTCTTTTTTTAACAAAGCGAGTGGAACAGAAATAGAATAATACAGGACCAAGTGTCAGCAATCTGTTAATTTTCACTGACTGCTGGTGATACTGGCTTTTTGTGTCACTCTGACTCAAAAGAGCATTTTAAAATTTAGTGTAACTATTATAAGTGTCTTCAAATATGTCATTTGGGCCATATGACTCAGGAAAGAATGACATTGCAGGATATATGCCAAGGGTGAATGCCTGCATAGGAAAGCAAGTTCATAATTATAAAAAGTATTAATATATTTTTTGAATCAAAACATATCTTCCCATTCAAACTATTATCCTGAATGATATCCTCATAATCTCTCATTTAACTATCATAAAAACTCTGATTAGTTTCTCTTTCTCAATTGTACATTTGCTTTTCCACCACCTCACTTTCAATAGAGGAAACACTAAACCAATAATATTCAATTGAGGAAGATACTATGGACGTATCCAGATTTTTGGGGACAATTCTGAGTGTTCAGCTACAACTCATTTTTTCCACCTTCTAAGAAAGAAAATCAGAATACAAACTAGTGAGGGTGTTACTATCCCAAAACCTGTACTAAGTTTCTTGATGTTAATTTGATTTTTTTAATCATTGAAATATGATTTATATACAACAATATTTACCAGTTTTAAGAATTACCATTTCACGAGTTAGGACAAACACACACAGTCATATAAACATCACCACAATCATGTTATAAAACAAGCTTGTCCAAGCCACAGTTCAGGATGGCTTTGAATGAGGCCCTACAAAAATTCATAAGCTTTCTTAAAACATTATGAGAGTTTTTTGCAAATTTTTTTTTTAGTTCATCACTATCATTAGTGTTATGTATTTTACGTGTGACCCAAGACAATTCCTCTTCTTCTGATGTGGCCCAGGGAAACCAAAAGATTGGACACCCCTGAATTATAAAACATTTATTTCACTCCAAAAAGTTCTCCCAAATCCCTTTGCCTTTGATCTCTTGGCCCCCCAACAAACACTGATTTTTCTGTCTTATAAGAGGTTTATCCCTTCCAGAATTTGTAAAATTGATTTTTAGAGCATATGTTTCTTATTGTATGGCTTCTTATATAATAATTTAGAGATTTACCCATGTTGTTTTATTAGTATTTCATTCTTTTGTGTTGCTGAGTAATATTTTTAATGAATATACCAACTTTGCTTTTACATTCCAGTTGATAGACTTTTTTTTGGCCATTATGTTACTGTCCAGTTTTTGGCTATTATGAATACAACTACTTTGAATATTATTGAGTACAAATCTCTCTGGGAACGAAGGTTTTCATATCTCTTGGGTAAATAGGAGTGGAACTATAGTTGCATGGTAAATGTAGGTTTAAATTCATTAGAAACTTACAAATTGTTTTCAGTTTCATTTTACGTTCACACAACAATGTATGAGAGTTCAAATTTCTTAGTATCTTTATTAACACTTGATATATGACCTTTTGTTTATAGCCTTTTTGGTGGTTATCCAGCCATATAGCATTGTGGTTTTAATTTGCATTTTTGTAGTGACAAATAATATGGAACATCTTTCATGGGTTTGTTTGTCATTCTTATATATTAAGCATCTGTTGCATGTATTCTGGGCCTAAGACACCAGACTTTGAGCCATTCTTCCTTTTTATTCTCTGGTATATATGTACCATATTCTCTTTATCTAATCCACTGTTGATAGGCACTTAGGTTGGTTCCACTTAGGTTAGGTTTGGGTCTAGGAGTCCCAAAGGGGCATATTTGAGTGAATAGTGCTGTAATGAACATAAGAGTACATGAGTCTTTTTGGTAGGACAATTTATTTATTTATTTTTTGGCTATATACCAGTAATGAAATCCCTAGGTCAAATGATAGTTCTGTTCACAGTTCTGTGACAAATTGCCAAACTGCTTTCCAGAGTGGCTATAGTAATTTACATTACCATGTGGTTGTATCAGCCTATTTTCTACCTGTAAAATTTGGAGACTTCAACAGCCTTCTTTCATTCTGTATCCATCCTCTCTTTGTCTCTTTGAGAAACTCAGGCCCAGAGGGTGGAGACAGGAGCCATAGAAGATTATTCACAGACCTTGAAAGCTAATAGAGTTTAACCAGTTGAATTCTGAGGGAACTGAGACTCAGAGAGGTAACATTCCTATAGGAATAGAAACATGAGTTTTACTCTAAAGTCTATATATTTTTTCTTTTATCTTACTGCTTTTTGAGTATGTTGGGTTATATAGTATATTTTTTATAAAAGGGAAGATATTAGTCATTAGGAGAATAAGGTATTTTCTGGATAATAATATCTAAGAGAAAATTATGATTTCATGAAGAATATTGAATAATAAAAAAGTAACAGTGGTTTGACATGATGCAGAAAATTTATTCATTTCTTAAAATTTCAACTTTAATAAATTATGACATTAATATATGTCTAAATGAAGATCTTTATACAAGGCAGATGAGGAATAGAAATATAGCTTTTGTGTTAGATAAGTCTATATAAGAGATCTAGGAGACCCAAAGGGATATAATTGTAATGTCCATTTAAAAATGCCAAGACATACTGCCCAAAGCAATCTACAAATTCAATGCTATTCCTATCAAGCTACCAATTTCATTTTTCATGGAAATAGAAAAAACTATTCCAAAATTTGTATGGAACCAAAAAAGAGCTCGAGTAGCCAAAGCAGTCCTAAACAAAAAAGAACAAAGCCAGAGGCATATATTACCAGATTTCAAACTATACTGTAAGGCTATAATAACCAATACAGCATAGTACTGGTACAAAAACAGATAAAGAGCTGAATAGAGCATAAAATAAGGCTGCACACCTGCAGTCATGTGATCTTCAACAAAATCGACAAAAGCAAGCAATTGGAAAAAGGCTTTCTAATCAACGAATGGTGCTGGGATAGCTGGCTGGCCATACGAAGAAGAATGAAACTAGACCCCTATTTTTTCACTAAATATAAAAATTAACTCAATGGATTGGAGATTTCAATGTAAGACCACAAACTATGAGAATCCTAGAAGAAAACTTAGGAAATACCATTCTGGACATTGGCCTTGGGAAGAATTTATAACTAAGTCCTCAAAAGCAATCAAAACAACACTAAAGATTGACAGGTGGGACCCAATTAAACTAAAGAGCTTCTGCACAGCAAAAGAAACTGTCAATAAACAGATAACCTACAGAATGGAATAAACTCTTAGAGGTCTAATATCCAGAATCAGTGAGGAACTTAAACAATTGCACAAGCAAAAAACAACCCCATTTAAAAACGGACAAAAAACATGAACAGATACTTCTCCAAAGAACACATACAAGCAGTGAACAAACATTTGAAAAAATGCTCAACATTATCAGAGAAATGAAAATTAAAACCACAATGAGATACCACGTCATACCAGTCAGAATGGCTATTATTGAAAAAAAAAAATAGATGCTGGTGAGATTGTGAAGAAGAGGAAACACTTATACACTATTGCTGGGAATGTAAATTAGTTCAGCCACTGTGGAAAGCAGTTGGAGATTTTTGAAATAACTCAAAACAGACCTATCATTGAAGCCTGCAATCTCATTACTGGGTATATAGCCAAGAGAAAATAAATTTTTCTACCAAAAAGACACATGCACACATTAATCACAGTACTATTAACAATAGTAAAGACATGGGGTCAACCTTGGTGTCCATCAGCAGTGGATTAGATAAAGGAAATTCCATACACATTGTGGAATACTATGCAGCGAAGAAAAAGAATTAAATCATATTCTTTGCAGCAACATGGATACAGCTCGGGGCCATTATCCTAAACAAATTAACACAGGAACAGAAAACCAAATACTACATGTTCTCATTTATAAGTGGGAAATAAACATTGAGTACTCATGGACGTAAAGACAGCAACAATAGAAACTGTGGATTACTAGATCAGGGAGAAAGGAGAGGGACAAAGGTTGAAAAACTATTAAGTAGTATGCTCAGTACTGTGATGTCAGGATCAATCATACCTCAAAACTCAGCATCATTTAATATACCCAGATATACCCAGATAAGAAATCTGCACATGTATACCCTGAATTTAAAATTAAAATTATTTTTTAAGAACCTTAAGTTTTAAAAATATAAATAAATAAAAATAGCCAAGAAACGTTATGAAGAATGCCTAACATACCTGATAATTCCACAATATCAATAACAGCTTCTGTGGTCTGCAGTAGTTTTCCAGATACTGTTTTTGTTTGTTGATTGGTTGGTGTGTTTTTTTTTTTCTCCTGGTCACTCTGTTTCATTAGTTCAATATAGTTTTTATCTTTTATTTGATTTTTTTTTGCCATTGTCAAAATTTAACTTCAGTTATGCCCTTATACATTAAAATGTGGTTACCATCCAAGTAGTAAATCCAAATATCTTGTTATCTTTAGATTTATTTCAGAAATTGTTAGCCAGGCACAATGGCTCATGTCTATAATCTGGACATTTTAGGAGGCCAAGGTGAGAGGATCACTTGAGCCCAGGAAGCCAAGGCACTCCAGCCTGGGTGACATTGGGAGGCCGAGGCAGGTGAATCACCTGAGGTCAGGAATTCAAGATCAGACTGGCCAACGTGGTGAAACTCTGTCTCTACTAAAAATACAAAAATTAGCCAGGTGTGGTGACAGGAGGCTGTGATGTCAGCTACTCGGGAGGCTGAGGCAATAGAATCGCTTGAACCCAGGAGGCAGAGGTTGCAATGAGCCGAGATTGTGCCATTGCACTCTGGCCTGGGTGATAAGAGTGAAACTAAGTCTCAGAGAAAGAGAGAGAGAGAGAGAGAAATTGAGGAATTGTCATTAAAAACATGAGGTAAATTTCCACTGAGAAGAATGTTACTGGTTAAGTTAAACGATTTTGCACAAAACAATGGCTAAAACCAACATTTATTTCTGTATTGATGAAATTAATCTATCCTTTAATGAAGTCTTCTGCTTAGAAATTTATTCTTTCCTTATATCTTATTATGCTTCTTTGATAATCAGACAATGTGGTATAAATCCTGGTTTTAGGCTTTTTACTTACCATAAATTTGCTATGGATTGTACTTTGGTAAGTCTTATAAAAATTTCCTCTCTCTATGTAACTCTGAGAACTATCTTCTGATGATCAACTATTTATATAGGGAGTCTAAATTTCAGACTATAATACTATTTCAGTGCAATAGTTGATATGTATCTAGTACTTACTATGCTAATTACATTATTTCATTAGATTCCCATATAATCTATGAGATGGGTAATACTATTACATCAATTTCAAAAATTAGGAAAATGAATTTTCCAGAAAGTAAGCAACAAATTTACATAACTGCTAAGAGATGGAGAGGAGACTTGTGTTTCTGTCAGATTTCAGAGCCCACACTGCCACTTGGTTCTTTTTTTTCTTTTTGAGATGGAGGCCCACTGTTTTACCCAGGTGGGAGTGCAATAGTGCAATCTCGACTCACTGCATCCTCTGCCTCCCAGGTTCAAGTGATTCTCCTACCTCAGGCTCCTGAGTAGCTGGGATTACAGGCACCTGCTCCCACACCTGGCTAATTTTTGTATTTTTAGTAGAGACAGGGTTTCACCATGTTGGGCAGTCTGGTCTTGGACTCCTAACTTCAGGTGATCCTCCCACTTTGGCCTCCCGAAGTGCTGGGATTACAGGCATGGGCCACTGCGCCCGGCCACTCCCATGTGATTCTGATGCCGTAAGTGGAACTACCATTGAATCAACATATATTCATATTCTGCTGACTCTATGCTAGGCACTGAAAAGGACGCTAAGGATGCAAAGGTGATTCCAACAGACATGGTACCTGTCTATGAATTGTTCAATCTAGACACAAATGACAAATATGGAATGCTACGTTTTAAAAAAATGTATTTCGAGTAAAAAAACTATTTAAAACACTGGTAATTACTTTATAGAGATTCATTCACATTAAAAAAAAAACTCTTCCTTGATTTCAATCTGGAAATGAAAAAGAAAAGAAGAAAATGAAAGGAAAAAGAATTCTGACTCACTGGTAGACCTGTTTTGAAGAGTTTTTCTTTTTTTCTGTTAGAAAGCTCAGAGATAAAGACTGGGCGAGAGGAAAACATTTTTTTTCAACTCTTCCATTATCTAAATAAAATACTGTAACTATACATTGGAGCATGGGATATTATTTCCATTTTAAAGATAAAGAAACGGACTCAAATATACGGAAAATGGGATTTAGTAAACGTGATTTATTTGGAACGTGATCTCAGAACAGCAGAGGTGAGAAAAACAGGAAAAGGCAACGAAAAAGTCCTGATTGAGAGTGTGGTCTCAGCTGGAGGTATTCTTTACTCTGATTGCATGGAGGCTCAGGAGCACGAATTGCACCACGGGGTTAGTCCATCACAGGGTTAGTCCATCCAAAAGCAAGGAGGCTTCCTTTGGTACCCCTGTGCCAGTGAATATTACTGAAGTGCAGTTTTTCAAGGAAAAGGCAGCTAGCTGCTAGACACTAACAGTCAAATCTCAAAGCAGCTGGTAGAGAAATGCACAAGCAGGTAAGGGGGTTCTGGATAGGGGACCTACACCATCCACTATGTATTTATATTTTAGCATACCTACGGTCTATAGCTGGGTACTGAATATCATCAGTTGAGTTGCTTTGAATTCACGCTTGTGTATTCCCAGGCTTAATTAAGAGCCTGAATGGGAGGCGGAGGTTGCAGTGAGCCAAGGTTGCCCTGTTGCCCTCCAGCCTGGGTGAAAAAGTGAGATTCCCATTTTTAAAAAAGTGGGGTTGGTGGGGGAGGCAGTGGGGCACATGGTGACTGGTAAAGACTCAGTAGAAGAGTACCTAGAGGGCTCAATAACTAGTGGGCCAGAAAGCTGTTTTGTAAAAAGTTTAGGTTTTGCCTTTGTTCAGTTAGTTGGAATTATACCCAACACCTTACTTTTCCAGTCCTTTAGTTAACACCTACTATAAAAGTACTGCCTAATATAATTGCAATGATAACGCCTATGTAAACTGTAGTTTTGGATGACTTGTTTACACCTAATTAATGTGTTGTCTGTCAATATGGAGTTACCAGGTGGTGTGGGCAGTCACCTAGAGGTTTTTCCAGCTGAAAAGGATTGCTTCCATGCCATGGTGTTTTGGATTCTCTTATCATTTTTTTTAAAAATTCTTTATCACTGAGGAAAGAACAAGGCCTATAGTAGTATATAAAACACCTTCTTATAATGAATGAATCATTTACAAAAACCTTTTATCTAAAGAAAACATTCAATAAATGTGAACCGAATCAGACTTGTTGGGCAGGGATAAAAGATTAAATCCAACAACATGGTTCTTTCAGATAAATGCCACAATACACGTTTTTGATTATGTTGACGCATTTAGTAAAAGTGTTTTATTTTTCTCCTAATAAGGCCTTTTTGCTTTAGGAAACACGAGATGCAGAAATTTTTGTTGTTTTCCTTCTGATTTGCTTTTCTCTGGTTTGTTTGTACTGACTACTGAAATAACAGAGTTCAATACCCAGACAACTGGCTGAATGTTAAATTCAGTATGTCTCTCCCACCATTGTGTATATGAAGGGGTATCACTGTTTTGTTTGAAGCAGTGTGTCACTTTGGGTTTTATGCTATGATTATCTAAATTAGAGTCTATATTTAACTGAGATGACAACAGCCATAGCAACCCGTGGTTTAGTAAAGCCAAGGATAACTTTAAAACTCACAGATGAAAGAGATCTGAGGTTCCCTCTTATGGACACTCTTACATGGTTTTGTTTACCAGCCATGTTTTAGAGAAATATGAGTATTTCATCTAGAATAGAATATACAATTATAATTCAAAAGGAAAACATGGAATGAAAGTAAAAAGAATGAGAAAGCCAATTGAAAGCAAATAAGAGTTCTAGTATAAAAATGTGTTATTGTTGAAAATATTTAATTAAATTGATTTCATTTCTAACAAAGATAACCTTTATGTAAGAAATTAGATAAATAATGACATCAAATAAAGTTTCATTTCATGGGCCTTTTAAGAAACCATAATTTATTTATAGACATTTGGAAGCAGTAAGTATGTCCTTTTGACCATAGACAACAGTCCTAAAAACCATCCTTTTCTTTCAGTCTTCATATTGGCATTGACAATGGAGTTTCAGTGTATTTCTTAATTACAGATGGAGAATACTTTGAAAATATAAAACAGATGTATATGCTTTTAATATATCATTTGGGACCTGAACCATTGAAGATATCATAGAGAGGTTTGTCGTGAGGGACAACGGGAATATACCACACATTTACAGGAAAGAAAAAGGTAAGAAAAAGTTTTATAATTTTATTCTTTGGAGGTAATGAAAAAGCATTTAATATCTTTGCAATTCACTGATTTTAATTTTTCTCTTCAAAAAGAAAATGTAGCAAATTTATTTGGGGAAATGATATGCTAAAACAATTTAATGCATGCCATATAAGAACATTTTTAGGGTTTTAAAATGTACTATATCTGTCTTGTCTGTCCAGAATCGTTAGGCCATAGGTCATTTGTAAATAAGTATTTTCTAATGAGTTAAGAATGTATCCTTTTACTCACCTTAAGGATTTGCTTACATTTTAAATGTTTTATAGCATTTGTTTTTTCTAAAATGTTGTGTTAGTGTGTTTGTGTTCTTAGAGTATGGTGTGATGAATATAATTCCAACATCATACTGAGAGCAAAACTAGACTTTGGCATTGATGGGTCAAGATTCCAGTTTACCTTTTAGCAGCTTTGGGAAAATTGTTAAAATAGTTCTGAGTCTCAAGGGTTTTATTTGTTTTTGTTTATTTTGTTTTAGTCTGTGATATAGGAATAATGTTATGTTTCTTGGAATTATTGTAAAAATTATATTTGATTGAAATTACACAAGATCCCGGCTACTCATCTGTTCCTTAGATGACTTGAAACCATCATTATCAACATCAGTTAAGAGATTGGTTTGACCATCTTCTAATTAAGACTGAGGCATGTTTTAGCTCCTTTGTCTACTTTAACATTTTTTTCTCTTTATTTTGGTCATTTCTCCTCCAATTTGCTCTCTCTAATTTATAGTAAACCTTGAAAGACAACTAAAAAATAATTATTTGAACCTCTATACTAATTGTGTACAACTGCACTGTTCAATACAGTAGGTTCAATCCACATTTTAATTTTAATTAAGAGTTCAGTTGTTGAGTTTTACCTTTTGAATGGGTAATAACCACAATAGCTAGTAGCTACTGTACTGGATGGCATAGAGTAACATTTTCATTATCACAGAAGGTTCTGTTTTACAGTGCTGGTCTCCAATGTCTAAAGCTCAGAGTTTGTGTTGTGGAATTCTGAGGATGAGTGGAATGTGGCTCTTGCTTTCAATGTAACTCAAGTCTGCGAAAGAAATAAAATATTTAGGGGAAATGCCTGGAAAATATGAAAAAATTCAGTGATGTGGATAATGAGTGAAAAACATTGGGGAGTTAGCATAAACAGTTCAGGATAAAAGCAAGATAGAAATGACTGAGCTGAAACCTAAAGCATATTAGTGATATTTATGACCTTCCCAGTGCATGAAAGATTATAACACATCCCAATGTGGGCCACTTTGCAAGAGAAGGCAAGGAGCAGGGACAATTCTATTTATATCAAGAATGTTGTATTTTTCTTTTAAAATGTTTTATATTAAAATATTTTTACTATCAATATGTATCATTTCAATAATGCAAGTTAAAATTTTTATTTAAAAAATCTTGACCTTTGTGTAATAACATTGACTTTCTGTGCCTTTTCTCATCTTTGAATAAACTTCCTGGCATCCCATTTCCATTCTTGTCTTTAGCTCTCCCACACTAAGGGAGTATCTACTCTCCTATCGAAGCTTCATGTATGTTTCTGAGTTTGAATGCCATTTCTTTTTATCTCAAATATCATTTATTATTTTTCTCCTCTGTCTTCAAGCATACCTTCTCTATGATTTTCCCTTCAGTCTATAAATATACATAAAGTTTCTGTGTCAAATCTATGTTGATCCTACTTTTCCATCACTCTCCTGCTTCTTCCACCAAATTTTCTAAAAAAAATGGCTTCAATTTGTTATCTCCAATTCCTCATTATAATTTACTCTTCAATTCTGAAATTTCAATTTTTCATCTAAGCATCAAATTGCAGTATCACTTACCAACATCTCCAGTTGTTGTTGTCAACAATTACTACTGTCAATTCTAGCAGACCATTTACAGTTCATCTTTTCCTTGGTAAATATGTTCACCACTCCATTTACCTGTTAATGACTCCAAAATCTGTCATATATATATGAGACAGAGATAGATAAGCATATCTACAATTGCCCATTAAGTAAATATTTTCACAGGGATTTGCCGTAGGTAATTCAAACTTTGCTTTAACATGAACTGGTTGTCTCACCAAAATTTCCTCCTCCTGTTCCTCCTCCTGTACCAGGTAGCAATGATTGATACCTCCTTAAAATCCCTCTTATCCAGTCCATCCTTTCCACCCCCACATCATTGACTTCAAGCAAATGTAACTTAGTCACAAAGCCTGTGACTTTCAATTTTCACCCTTCTCCAATCCATTCTCCAAACTGCCTCCTGCATGACCTTTCTGGTATCAAATCAGCTATATTAGTTCCTTTTCTGTTTCCTTTATTGTTAACCTGCTTTTCTGCTACAGCTCTCTCATAGTTTCTCTCACTTTTAAAAATACCTATTGGCTAAATGAATTTATTTTTTCTTTCTAAGAGAAAACAAACATAGAAATTTCAAGGTCTTATCACTGCATTGAGAATCTCCTGAAAAATATGCAAATATGACACTTTTCCTTCAGTTTCACCTTCCCTTGAGGGTCTTTCACAGTCACACTGCCACCACCAACATGCTAGGTTCTGAAGATACCACTTCTGTGATAAATTTTGGTTTTAGACAATACCCATTCTCTTTACACAATATTTAGAGAGTGACCAAGTATAAATAAAATTATAACTAAATGTTATAAAATATATAATTAAAATTTTAGGGAGGACTGTAAGAAAATCAGCAAGCAAAATTACAAAAGTAAGACTTATTTGTTTTATTATTTTAAATCTTGCTGCCTTCTTTGTTTTTAAAATGCTCTGTAGATCTCTTGGGCCAACATTTTACATGAAGAGACAGTAGGCTTCTAACATAGCTGTTCCACTGCTTTCCGAGTTTATGAGTAAATAACCAAGATCAATAGAGTGCTGCTTGCATTGCCTCTTTATTGGCTTGTGATTGTCTGTGCAGAGGCTGATGCCAGGCTCTGGCAGAACTTTAATGTGGACTCACAGTTATGGATACATGATTCACATCTAAAAATCCAATGAGAACCAGAGTTGGCAGGCACGAGCCTGGCAGCTTGGTAATTATTTTGGTGATGTGAAAGTTATTTTTTAACTTTTCTACAAAATATATGTGAATGATATGACACTGCTTTTAGAAGAATTCAAGGAATATTTTGTGGCTGTTGTGAATAGAAAGTTGCTCTTGATAATGCAACTAGGACTAGTCTCAAGACACAATTGGCTCAGTGGTCTAATCACCATCAACGCCATCAGTGAGAAGGGTTTGTTATTAGTTATTCTCAAATTACACTCTTAAATAATTTCCAATATTCTATCAGTATGTGCCAGATAACTCCACACAGAAAATCATTCAGCTTAAAAGCCTGAAGACAGATTTTGCAGTTAATTTGTATGGGTTTGGGTAGGGGGAGTCAGGAGACATGGGAATGTCACTTTAATAAAAACTACATGGTCACGTGTTCATTAATTATCTTACATCTTAGGCTGGGCACAGTGGCTCATGCCTATAATCCCAGCACTTTGGGAAGATGAGGTGAGAATCTTGCTTGAGTCTGAGAGTTTGAGACCAGTCTCAGCAATGTAGCCAGACCCCAATTCTACAAAAACTAAAAAGAATTATCTGGTCCTGGTGGCTTGCACTTGTAGTCTTAGCTGCTAAGGAGGCTGAGGTGAAAGGATTGCTTAGGCCTGGGAAGTCGAGGCTGCAGTGAGCTAGGATCACTCACTTCACTCCAGCATGGGCAGCAGTGAGACCTTGTCTCTCAAAAAAAAGTTTTATAATGTCTCAATAAAGTAAAGTTTGTTCTTATTCAATGAGAGCATCCCATAAGAGGTATGTGCAACATGATTTAATTGCTTTAGTTCCCATGTGAATTAAATTTTCATGTCACAAGCATATCTGCACTGGCCCTGTATGTGTACTTATAGTGATGTTTATGTTCATATAATGATCCTGAACCTTTTCATAGAAAATCCTCATTTTTTTAGGACATTGCTTTTGTATAGTTTCAATGTTAAGATTAATTTAAGGTTAAAATTAATTTAATTGCAACCAGTCTTTTTTTTTTTGAGACAATGGCTGGAGTGCAGTGGCATGATCTTGGATCTTGGCTCACTGCAAACTGTGCCTCCAGATTCAAGCGATTCTTCTGCCTCAGCTTCCTAAGTAACTGGGACTACAGGCATGCGCTAACATGCCTAGCTAATTGTTTTTTTCCTTTTTTGTGTGTTTAATAGAAACCAGGTTTCACTATGTTGACCAGGCTGGTCTCAAACTCCTGACCTCAAGTGATCTATCTACCTCGACCTCTCAAAGTGCTGGGATTACAGGCATGAGGCACTGTACCCAGCCCTCAACCAGAGTCTTTTTTTTTTTTAACTTTTAAATTAAAGGGTACATGTGCAAGATATGCAGGTTTGTTACATAGGTACATGTGTATCATGGGGTTTTTTTGTATAGATTATTTCTTCACCCAGGTAACTAACTAGCACTGATTAGATATTTTTCCCTGATCCTCTCTCTTCCACCCTTCACCCAAAAGTCTCTAGTGTGTGTTGTTCCCCTTTATGAGTCTGTGTGTTCTCATCATGTAGCTTGTACTTATAAGTGAGAACATGTGGTACTTGGTTTTCTGTTCCTACATTAGTTTGCTAAGGATAATGGTCTCCAGCTCCATCCGTGTCCCTGCAGAGGACATGGTCTCATTCTTTTTCATGCCTGCATAGTATTCCGTGGTATATATGTACCATATCTTTTTATCCATTCCATCATTGATGGGCATTTGGGTTTATTCCATATCTTTGCTATTGTGAATGGTGCTGCATACACATGCATGTCTTTTCATAAGAGAGCAATTTACACTCCTTTGGGTATATACCTAGTAATGGGATTGCTGGGTAAAATGGTAGTTCTGTCATTAGGTCTTTGAAAAAATTGCCACACTGTCTTCTACAATGTTTGAAATAATTTATACTACTACCAACAGCGTATATGCATTCCTTTTCCTCCACAACCTTGCTAGCATATTTTTTAACTTTTTAGTAATAGCCATTCTGACTTACATAAGATGGTATCTCATCGTGATTTTGATTTGCATTTCTCTAATGATCAGTGATACTGAGTTTCTTTTTCATATGATTGTTTGTCGCATATATGTCTTTTTTCGAGAAGTGTCTGTTCATGTTGTTTGCCCACTTTTTAATGGCATTGTTTGTCAATTTAAGTTCTTTTCAGATGCTGGATATTAGCCCTTTGTCAGATGCATAGTTTGCAAAAATTATCCCCCGGGGTGTAGGTTGTCTGTTTACTCTGTTGATTGTTTATTTTGCTGTGCAGAAGCTCTTTAGTTTATTTAGATCCCATCTGTCAATTTTTGCTTTTGTTGCAATTGCTTTTGGTGTCTTTGCCATGACATCTTTGCCCATGCCTATGTCCTGAATGGCATTGCCTAGGTTATCTTTCAGGGTTGTTATAGTTTGGGGTTTTACATGTAAGTCTTTAATCTGTCATGAGTTAATTTTTCTATATGGTGTAAGGAAGGGGTCCAGTTTCAATTTTCTGCATATGGCTAGCCAGTTATCCTAGCACCATTTATTAAATAGCGTATCGTTTGCCCTATTGCATTTTTGTCAGATTTGTCAAAGATGAGATAGTTATAGGTATGTGGTCTTATTTCTGGGCTCTCTATTCTATTCTATTGGTCTATGTGTCTGTTCAAGGTACTGATGTACTTTGTTGTTTTGGTTACTGTAGCCCTGTAGTATAGTTTGAAGTTGGGTAGTGTGATGCTTTCAGCTTTTTTTTTAAAAAAATATTCCCTTAAAAGTTTATTATAAATCAGTTTCACAGACCACAAGGAAACAAAAAGACTATGCACAGCCTTATGGGAAATAGGGAGCTAGGAGGACCAAGATGAGTCTAGGGCCTTGATGGGCACATTCTCCAGGGAGGGGGAGGGAAACTAGGCAATCTTTAGAGACTCCATGAACAGCAGCATAGCAGACAAACAGTTTTGTGGTAATGTGGCCCTGAGGAATCAAGTCCTCCTCTCTGTGGAGCTACTGCCATATTCTGTGGCCAAGAGTCAAAGAAAGCCTTGCATCCCAGAGGGAGGAGGCTGCATTCCCAGAGGGGGCATGCCCACTGGAGTCCGTCTTCTGGGGATATCCCCACTGGGAGACCTATAGGAGGCATCATATCAGGAGGTAGGCCCAACACGCCTACAAGAGAAAAGCCCCAAGAATATCGCTCAAGTGTCTATCTTGAAAAGGTATCAAAAACTGTAAAGCTGTCCACCAAGTTCTGAGATAAATAGACCATTCCACCATCTCTGCAGTTCCTAAAAACTGACATTTGAGTCTAACACCTAGGGTGCCCAATGGCTTTGTTCTTTTTGCTTAAGACTGCCTTGGTTTTAGACTGCCATGGCTATTCAGGCTCCTTTTGGTTCCATAAGAATTTTAAAATAGATTTTTCTAGGTCTGCAAAGAATGTCGGTGGCAGTTTAATGGGAATAGCACTGAATCTATAAATTGCTTTGGACAGTATGGCCACTCTCATGATATTGATTCTTCCTATCCATGAGTGTAGAATGTTTTCCCATTCATTTGTGTCATCTCTAATTTCTTTGTGTAGTGGTTTCTAGTTCTCCCTGTAGAGATCTTTCACTTCCCCTGTTAGCTGCATTCCTAGGTATTTTATGCTTTTTGTGGCAATTGTGAATGGGAGGTTGTTCGTGATTTGGCTCTCAGCTTGACTGTTGTTGATATATAAGAATGCAACCAGAGTCATTTACAATTCTAAAACGAGTGTGCTTTGAATAGTAACCTTCATCAACAATCACAGAGCTAGAAAGTTCCTTTGAAATTATGCAGCTTATTGATTTACAAATCTGTTTATGGATCAAGATCACCTGGGGTAGTTTTTGTTTGTTTGTTTTTTAAATAAAAAGAAGGTAAATCTCTAGGACTTACCTAAATCTGATAATTTGAGAATCATCAGGGTTCTTAGGAAATTCCTTAAATATGGCTGATACTGATGGACAGCTTGTTTAGGAAACTAAGAATAAATTTATTATGTCCAGTTTGAAGAAGATTGAGGCAGGCCAAAGGAGGTAAAGTGACTTCTCCAGATAACAGCAGATCTGACACAAGATTCTAAGTTTCTCAACTTCTAAACCTGTGGAATTTCTATGAAAAAATATAGAATCTTCTAAATTATCTGAAAGAAGTGAATTAGCTAAAAGAATTACCCAAAACAGTGGAAAATGTGTAGTTTCTGTGACATCCTATAATGGGTGTCTAATAGATATAAAGTTGTTTGCTTCTATCTTCAGTGCTGTTGGTCCAGATTCTGAGTAAATTTTATGTTTGCTTGAAATTTGCTGGCAGGAATTGAGGCCATGCCAATAAATATGTTACTTGTGACAAGAGCAAGAATGTTAATGTCGTTAAAATATTCATATTATAATAGTATTTTACTCTCTCATAATTCTCTAAGAAATTCAATGTGATATTTTCCTTCAACTTCCAGTCTTGTGGTTTTTATAAGCTGGATTTTCAAATGACATTGAAATGAAGCATTATGTTCTAAAAATACATCCACTTGTTCCATAATACAACATTCCTAAGACATGAGCAATTACTTTTTATGCTGCTGCAAAGCTACAGTCATGCTAAATTCTAGCCAAGTCAATAGGTTCAACTGCAGAAGCCATTACATGAATCATACATCATGAAAAGGACCCATATAATTCATTGTGTGTTTATTTTTAATCTCTGAAAAACCATGGATTAATAAAGTAGCTAAAATCTATATGATCTTCATTAATTTCTACCTGTTGACATCCTTCAGTCTTACCTTCGAACTCACTGTTAATAATAAGTACTCTGAAACATTTATATGGTTCAGAATTCAGCTCTAAGTGTATTTGGTTGAACAGCATTCTAGGTCTTTAAAAATGATTTGTTTACAATGGTAATTATTTATTTTCATGCTGAATTGAAATTGCAGTTCTCACTATGGGAAACCATTGCTATTCCATTATTTATTGGTTCTAGTGAGTACATTAAACTTTGATAAAGTAGACAATCCTTTTATTTTGCCATCGTAGTGTCTTCTAAAATATACCAGCCAGTGCACTTTCCTGCTTTTAAATGAAAAGCAGAGGAATGTCATTAGTGTGCTTTGAAGCTTTTCATGAGGATCAATAATCATGGTATATGCCAGAGAAGTAGAGCCTTTGAAGAACAGAGTACTACACTGTTCTGAAATAGCAGATTCAGATTCAGTGCAACCACTGCAAAATGAGGGGCAGAAATAGAACATCTCTAAGGAGATTTTAGCTCCAAAGTACTATATGATTTTGTCAATGAGAGGTTGGACCTCATCTGTACTGACTCTTGTTGATCATCTCAAATTTCTAGCATCAACCTCTTATGTCATCTTTAGATTTCTATTAGAAGTAGAGAGGATATTCTAATTAATTGGGGTTTAATCTTAACTAGTAAAAAGAATAATTAATGAGAACACTGATTTGCTGAGCATTCCAACTGATCAAGTGATGTGAAAACTGTCTGTGCAACAAACATGAAAGTAAATGCCTGATAAAACTCATCCTTGTTCTATGCTCCACTCATACCCATTCACGTTCTCTTGTCTTGTCTACCATTCTTTTCTTTTCTTTTGTTTTTTGAGACTAGGTCTCACTGTTGCTTGGGCCGGAGTGTAGTGGTGAGATTATAGCTTACAGCAGCCTCAAAGTCCTGAGCTCAAGTGATCCTCCGACCTCAGCCTCCGGAGTAGCTAGGACTAAAGGCACATACCACCATGCCCAGCTCTTACCATTCTTAGGGAAAGCAAATAGAGTAGAAACGATTCAGATTTCCAACAGTTGGGACTTCAGATTGTTTTTTCCTTCTGTTCCTAATGTGTTGTCAGAAAAATGGGCAAAAATAATTAGACAGCCTAATCTATTTAAATTTATTCTGAGATGTTTTATAGATATTTTGTAGAATGACTTTGTTACAAATGCTTTGGGAGTATCCCATGCTATTATTGGTTGTGTTTTAAAACCATGTTTTGCCAGGTGTGGTGGCTCATGCCTGTAATCCCAGCCTTTTGGAAGGCTGAGGCAGGCAGATCACTTGAGGTCAGGAGTTCAAGACCAGCCTGGCCAATATGGCAAAATCCAGTCTCTACAAAAAATACAAAAATTAGCTGGGTGTGGTGGTGCACACCTGTAGTCTCAGCTACTTGAGAGGCTGAGGCAGGAGAATTGCTTGAATCTGGGAGGCAGAGGTTGGAGTAAGCTGAGATTGTGCCACTGTACTCCAGTCTGGGCAACAGAGCAAGACTCCATTTCAGCAAATTAATAAATAAGAAATAAAACCGTGTTTCCAAATATGGAGTATATTTTAAACATAAAATATGTGTAAGATATAAGAATTGATAATTCAAATGCACACTCTGTCTAATATTTGGTTTTAGAAGTGGTTATCATTTCTATCTTGAAATATCCTCTATCATTCAGAATTTCATTCCCTTTCCTCTCAGCTCAGAGGAAATTAAATCATAAATTTTGTGTTTAATATTCCTTTGCTTTGCTTTTTGACTTTTACCATATATCCATGCCAAAACAGCATATTGTTTAATTTTTGCATAGTTTTAGTAGAAATTACATTGCATGCAATTATGTATTATTTGCTTTTTAATTTTATTACACATCATGTTCCTGAAATTCCTTCATATTGTTGTTTGAGGGCAAACACATTTATTCTCACTGTTGTCTAGTGTCAACACAATGTGAATATACCAAAATCTTTTTATTTATTCCTTTCCTAATGTATACTTACATTAGCAAAAGCTACTTCTGTAACTATTCAATTCTATTATAAATATTTTTGTTCAAATGAACATGTTTTCGAAGCTCTCTAGGGTAAATACTCACATGTTGAATTACTAAGTTACAAGTTCAGCTTTGTTAAAGAATATAAATTTGTTTTTCATGCTTGAAGCAATTGACATTCACATAGTTGTTTTAGAAAAGTTTTATTCACATCACATCTTACTAACCCTTAATATTGTTAGACTTTTATAGTTGTCAATTTTGTGAATCTGGAAATGTATTTCATGGTTATTTCAATTTTCATTTCCCCAAGTAATGTTTAGGTTGAATGTAATTTTATATGTGTATTTGTTTTTCATGACTCCTTTTCTGTGACATACCTTTTCATGGCTTCTGCTGCCCCTTTCTATTAGGGTGTATGGTCTTTTAATAGACAATATTTCTTCATGTATTTTGGATGCTTCTTCCTCTTCTTTCTCTCAGTTCGTGACTTGTGTTTTACTTTATCAATGTTATCTTTTGATGCCATAAAATTGAATTAATCATTTCCTGTGTGTGTGACTTTTTGCATCTTATTTATCTTTCCCTAACCGACAACATAAAGATAAATTTCATATTATCGTTTAAAAGTTTCATAGCTTATATTCCACATTTCTTAGACAACTAATAGTTTTAAATATAATGTAAGAGTTTAATTTTTCACCTTTATAACAGTAAACAGTAGTCCCAGTACCATTTATCGAAAACTCCTTTTTCACTAACCTGTAATGCCAGTTATGTTATAAACCAAGTTTCTGAAAATGTGTGGGACTCTTTTCTCTGGAGGGGAGAAAAGGAATGTCTGTACTGTTCAATTGGTTTACACCTCCAATACTAGGTTATCTTAATTACTACAAACTTTATATTACATCTCAACGCATGGTATAAAGAAATTTTCCCCACATTTTTATCTTCTTTAACAGTATTTTACCTATTCTTGGGTCTTTGTACTTCCATATACATTTTTTATTCAGCCTTGAAAATTCCAAAAGAATAATCTTTTGGAAGGTTGACTGACTCTGGTTTCAAACTATTGATCAATTTCAGAAGAATTTATATCTCTACAATATTAAGATTCTGAATTCATTTCTTCAGACTGTATAAAGACTATACAAAGTGTACAGTCTTTAGGCTGAATAAAGTCAAAAATTCAGACTGTATAAAGACTGCATATTCTTTATACAGTCTTGTGCCACACAGTGACATTTCAGTCAATGATGGACTGTATATATCATCATGGCCCAATAAGTTTGTAATAATGTATTTGTACTGTACCTTTTTAATGTTTAGATACACTTAGATACAAAAATACTTAGTATTGTATTGCAATTGCCTTTAGTATTCCATACAGTAACAGACTTCTATCCTAGGAACAAGAGCTTATCACATAAAGCGTAAGCGTGCAGTAGGCTATACCATCTAGGTTTGTGTATGTTTGCTCTATGATGTTTGCCTAATGATAAAATCGCCTGACTGCACATTTCCCAGAACATATATCCGTGTTGTTAAGTGGTGCATGACTTTATCTTGGGTTTTTAAATGTCTTTCAGATGATTATGTAACTTTGTTGATAAAGATTTTATAACTTTGCTAAAGTTTTACTATGTATTTCACATTTTTAATATTATAAACAAAAATTACACTTTTAAAATAATGGAGTATAGTTTTTAGAACACTGTTAGATTTACAGAGAAACTGACTAGATAATAGAGAATTTCCATCTACCTCATCCTCACTCCACAGTTTTCCCAGTCATGAACATCTTACATTAGTGTCGTACATTTGTTCCCATTAATGAGCCAATATTGATATAGCAGTATTAACATATCAAATGAAATCTGAATAAAAGATGATACTTCCCCTTTTATTCGAATTTCATTTGATTTCACCTAATGTTCTTTTTCTGTTTCAGGATCCCACGGAAGACACCATGTTACATTCAGTCATCATGTCTTTATAGGCTCCTCTTAACTATGATACTTTCCCAGACTTTCCTTGCTGTTGATGACTGTGGCTATTTAGAGGATTACTTATTGGTCAGGTATTTTGCAGAGCGTTCTGCAGATAAAGTTCATCTGAGGTTTTTTTCTCATGAATAGACTGGGGTTGTGAATTTGAGGGAGGAAGACCACAGGGGTAAAGAGTCATTTTCATCACGTCATATCACAGATACTTACCTTACTCTCTGCATGATTTGTAACTGTTGGTATAACATCTATCTGAAGTAGTGTTTGCCCTTTTTATCCATTGTAAAATTATCCTCTCTTCCTCTGACCCATCATTTTGTACTTTTAGAAGGAATTCACTATACATAACCCATACTTCAGGATGGCGAGTGATGCTGCCTCTAAAATTACATTTTCCTTTCTTTGAGACAGGGAAGGAAAGCCTGGCTGAGTGCAGTCATGCAATCATGGATCACTGTAGCCTTGACCTCCCAGGCCCAACCAATCCTCCTGCCCCAGCCTCCCAGGTAGCTTGGACCACAGGCATGTGGCACCACACCCAGCTAACTTTTTAAAGTTTTGTAGAGATGGGGTCTCTCCATGTTGCCCAGGCTGGTCTTGAATTCCTGGGCTCAAGCTTCTCAAAGTGCTGAGGTTATGGGTGTGAGTCACAGTGCCCAGGCCAAAATTACATTTTCTAAATTTTATTAATATGATTTTTTGCTGAACAGAAATTAGTATATTTATGTTTTATATAACCAGAAAAGTTGCTGAACTCTCTCATGATTAATGTTTCTTTCTTATGTGTTTTAATATAGACAATAACATCCTCTGCAAGTAGTATTAGTTTTGTTTCTTGCATTTTGATACTTCTTTTTTTTTTTTTTTTTTTGAGGCGGAGTTTCGCTCTTGTTACCCAGTCTGGAGTGCAATGGTATGATCTCGGCTCACCACAACCTCCGCCTCCTGGGTTCAGGCAATTCTCCTGCCTCAGTTTCCTGAGTAGCTGGGATTACAGGCACGCGCCACCATGCCCAGCTAATTTTTGTATTTTTAGTAGAGACGGGGTTTCACCATGTTGACCAGGATGGTCTCAATCTCTTGACCTAGTGATCCACCTGCCTCGGCCTCCCAAAGTGCTGGGATTACAGGTGATACTTACTTCTTTTTGTTGCTTTACTCTGCTGGCCAGATGCCCCAGTATAATTCTTAACAGGAATGTTGATATTGAATATCCTTGTATTTTTCCTGTTTCATCCATATATCTGCTTTAATTTAAAGTGTATCTTGGTTGATTGTGTCCTCAAGAAGCTTGCAAAAGCAAATTTGGGAAAACAGATTTTTTTAACCAAATGTGGTAGATTATATTATTTTGCAGTGATTAATTTCTTTTCAAAATTCAGCCTCAGTAGCATCAAGCTCCGGTTAAGTTACCTAAAACATAACTGCAGTTCAATTTTGTGGCACAGCTAGCAAGTATACACCTTCGTTTTTGTGCAGCTATCACCTCTCCTGCCCCCTGTGTATCCACAATACACTTTCTACTGTTTCATTTTCTCTTTTTAATTCCTAACATCCCTACCAAGATTCAAACCTGCCTTAATTCTATTTCTGCTCTGTAAACAGGCATCCTGTCAATTACATACTGAAGAATAAGACTGTTTTCAAAAATTGCAGCTCTAGTAATATTTTTTATCTTACTAAAACATCTTAAATGTGTTGCCTTAAAATTCTGACCCTGATGTTCAAAGGCGTCTTCAAATTAATGTCAATGTTTATTTTTTCAACGTGTATCAGCATTGCTCTCTTAAATTTCCAAAGATATATTTATTAAATTCACAGTATGACTTGATAGTAAGGTGGAATTTAAAATGAATTTTAACCTCATGCAAGGAATGTTTTTCAGAAAATAGATAGGATATCAGCCTTTTAAACGTTCTGCAGTAATGCATTAATCTGCTCACAATGTTTAACACAGTTATCCCACTAAGGGAAAACTGTTTTTTTAACCTGCTGCTGACCTATTGTACTCTCCTGTGAAAGTCCGCCTGTTCTTGTTTGCTTGCCTGTAAAACAGTAATCATAAAATGTTTAATTCTCGAGTATCAACAGGTGAATTATATTCATTGTGGATAACCTTGATTTAAAACCCTTTTTGGCTTAATTGCACAGAGTAGAGCGAACTATCTTTAGCTGAAATTATATACTAACTGCTGTTTACTTTCACTCTTTCTCCAAGCAATTTACTGCCCAGCAAGAAGCACCTTTTATGAAGAAATTAATATTTTCTTATTTTCAGCAATCTCTGAACAATTGTTTCTTAGTTATATTTTTAAGCTGATATATTTTGATTACTTTGAGAGGCAATGCTTATTATCTCTAGCTTGGTGTGAGGAGTAAGGATGAGAGGTGTCAAGAAAAAAAGATTAAGTAATGTTTTCTCATCTAATCAATAATTTTAGTTTTTAAAACAGAAGTGCCTTGATACTTAATGGTGGGCCTACCAAACTATACATATTGCCATGGGATAATTTCTAATTTAGTTTGAATGTGGATTACAGCTTTCCTATTTCTGTCACCTTGGTTATATGACTTAATCTCTCTCAACCTCTGCATGCTCATGTATAAAGTGCGTATTATACATTTTTGGTTTGTATGCAAAATACCTTAAATAATGACTATGGAGTGCTTAGCATTGTGGAGAAATACTGAATGTTTGTTCAAGTGTCAACTGTTACTATTTGCCTAATAAATTAAAGTTCCAGGCCATTAAACATACACATAATCTCATTTTTAGAAATACTCAATTTCTGTTGATTCTTTGAAGAGACAAAGGATGACAATTACTTCATTTTCCTTGGAAGGACTGTAAACCTCTGAAGTATGAAAGATTTTTGTTTCACCCAAACATATATATTATGTTTTATGTAAGGAATTGACTTCTAAAAATTCATGTACAAATTGGCATTTTTTACTTTTAAATGAATTTTAATAAATAGAAGATTTCACCATTTAAAAATGTTTTATTATACTATGTAGCCACACATCACTTAGAAGATGCATCAGACACGTGGACTAACATTTGGAATAGTCGGAGTTATAAAACATGAGACCAGAGCTTCTCAAGTGTGGTTCTCCAACTGCATCACCCTCATCATTTGGGGCCTTGTTAGAAATACCAAATCTTGGGCCCCATACGAGACCTACTGAATCAGAAACCCTGTGGTTGGAACCAACTGATCCGTGTGTTAACTCATCCTCCACAGGATTCTGACTCTGCTGCTTTCTGGGAACAATTTCATTAAATATAGAAAAAGATTAAGAACAACACTGGGGTGCAATTGTAGGAGAAAGGAAGGAGTGATCATATCTTCTTTGCTTGATGAAAATATGAGATAGACATTATTTTTGAGCTGGTAGTTTGTCCTTAAACTGAGAGGTAATGCAGAACAGAAACATTTAGTCTGGAAAAATTAGGATGTATTTCCAGAAAAACAAGGTGGGGATGAGAGTTAGGTCTCCACGTCGCTTTTAGGGAGTTGGGAGTTCTTCAGAATTCACAGAGCAGAAGACAAGAGAGAACTTCAATGTATTTAATTTAAAATATTTCTATAAATTTCTAGGCTACAGAGTTGGTTTTAAAAAAACTCAACAAGTCACTTTGTGGTTCACCATATAATTAGGAACTTTCCAGCACCTAATGTTTCAGTAGTGGGACTACATCATCAAAAAGCAGGTATAAAAAACTCAAGATGGGGTGGGGAATTGCTATTCTCAAGTCTTGGGATTTTTAAATTACTAATTAAAGTGAGATCAAGAAAAAGGTGAAGTCTACATCCTAACAATTAAGATAGGTGTAAATTTTTTAAACTCAGCAATTTATTATTCCTATCTCCTGATCACTAAATATGTATTCCAAACTGGGTGGATTAGAACTAACTTACTTTTAAGATATTGCTTTCTTGAATGAATTATGTGAAGGTCAGAATTTAAAACAAACAAAACCCCCAAAATGCTACTAACAGACAGCCCTGTGCATTTCAACCAGAATGTGCTGCTTGGATTCACTTAGCAAATTTGTGATTGCCCTGAGGCAAAGCAATTCCCTTTCACTCCTGACCCTTTGCTCTCAGCCCTGCTTTGCCTGCTATGAGGTTTTTTGGATTAGAAATATGTAATCCTGTACATATGTTTGGAAATAATATTATTCTGTCTTCAAGGCATAAATTCTGTTACTTAAATTGTCAACTTGAATGTGCATGTTAAGACAGAAAGGTCTAGGAAGTATTCCATCTCATTCAGCAGCCTGCTGACCTGTTCTGCTAACACTGTCACCTACTAAGGAGAAAACAAACCCAAGGTTTTGCTTTGGTTTTTAGTATATTTTTATCTTCTTCTTTTGTCTTTAGTAAGTATTCATCTTTCTAATCAGGGTCAGGGAAGTCACCAGGGTATAAGACCATTAAGATCTCGTTAAAGATTTGGGGCTTAAAAATATCTTAGATGTCAACATCAAATATAATCCTTGAACTGCATTAAAAATAGTTTTCCCCATCATTCATTTCTAAAAATTGTATTTGTCTGTTAGTTTTTTTCAACATTCTGTTTTTTTTTTAACTGTTTTTTAATCTCCTTACAGTTACGTGATTCTTCCACATTTTTTTCTCATTGATTTCACTCTTGAATTTCTTTGGGCTAACTTCTCACCATTTTCAAGCTCCTTACACCTTCTCTAGTAAACTGGCACTAATCCTTTTCATGATTACACCTGCTCCTCAGAGGCCCATCTTGTGGAGAATGCTCCTTCTCTCACCTTTCATGTGCCACAGAATCTTGAAACAAGGGTGGTGCTATGATTTGAATGTGTTCTCCAAAGTCCATGTCTTAAAAGAATAATTTCTAATGCAACTGTGTTAAGAGGTGGGACCTTTATGCAGTGATTAGGTCATAAGGACTCTAACCTTATAAAGGAATTCATGCCATTATTTCATGAGCAAGTTTGTGACACCATTTCAACTGGCAACTGGAACGCCTGGGAGACAGAGTCGCCCATTCAACTGAAAAAAGGGGGGCTGAAACAGGGAACCAGGTGATCTGGCTCAGTCAGTCCCACGCTCACAAAGACCAGCAATCTGAAACTCTCTGGATTGAGATTTTCACAGCAAGCACAACTGGACCTGGGATGATCCAGCTCTGTGGGGCAAAGGGCATCCACCATTACCGAGGCAGTCCACCATTACCAAGGCAGACCACCATTACAGAGATAGTCCACCATTACTGAGGCAGACTGCCATTACTGAGGCAGTTCTAACTATACTTCTATAAACAAAACTGCAAGGAAGTTCACACAGCAGCTAGGCAGAGCCCAAGGCAGCTCAGCAATGCCTCTGCTGGCAGACTGTGGCTAGGCTACCTCCTTGCTGGACAGGGCTTCTCTGAAAAAAGGCAGCAGCATGTCAGGAACTTATAAATAAAGCTCCACCATCCCAGGACAGAGTATCTAGGAAAAAAAGCTGGTAATGAGTTCTGTTGCAGCAGACTTAAAAGTACCTGCCCAGCAGCTCTGAACAGAACAATGGAGCTCACAGCTCAGCACTTGAGTTCCTATAAGGGACAGACTGTCACCTCAAGCAGCTCCCTGACCCCTGTATATCCAAAGAGTCACCTCATAAAAGAGAGCTCAGGCTGACATCTGGTGGGTATCCTTCTGGGACAAAGATGACAGAAGAAGAAACTGGCAGCAACCCTTACTGTTCTGCAGCCACTGCAGGTGATCCCCAGGCAAGCAGGGCTTGCAGTGGACCTCAGCAGTTCTACAGCAGAAGGGCCTGAGTGCTATAAGGAAAACTAAAAAACAGAAAGAAAGAACTTTATCATCAACAAAAAGGATGTCCACTCAGAGACCCCATCTGAAAGTCACCAACTAAAAAGACCACAGGTAGATAAATTCACAAAAGGGAAGAAACCAGTGCAAAAAGGATGAAAACACCCAAAACCAGAATGCCTCTCCTCCTCCAAGGGATCACAATTCCTCACCAGCAAGGAAACAAGGCTGGATGGAGAATGAGTCTGATGAATTGACAGAAACAGGCTTCAGAATATGGATAATAACAAACTTCTCTGAGCTAAAAGAACATGTTCTAACCCAATGCAAAGAAAATAAGAACGTTGAAAAAAGGTTTGATGAAATGCTAATGAGAATAAAAAGCTTAGAGAGGAATATAAATGAATTGATGAAGCTGAAAAACACAACACGAGAACTTTGCGAAGCATACACAAGTTTCAATAGCCAAATCGATCAAGCCGATGAAAGGATATCAGAGATTGAAGATCAACTCAATGAAATAAAATGAGAAGGCAAGATTAGAGAAAAAAGAGTAAAAAAAAGTGAAGAAAGCCTCCAAGAAATATGGGATTATGTGAAAAGACCCAATCTACATTTGATAGGTGTACCTGAATGTGACAGAGAGAATGTATCCAAGCTGGAAAACATTCTCAGGATATTATCCAGGAAAACTTTCCTAACCTAGCAAGGCAGGCCAATATTCAAGTCTAGGAAATACAGAGAACACCACAATGATATTCCTCAAGAAGAGCAACCCCAAGGCACATAATCATCAGATTCATGAGGGTTGAAATAAAGGAAAAAATGCTAAGGGCAGTCAGATAGAAAGGTTGGGTTACCCATAAAGAGAAGCCTATCAGACTCACAGTGGATCTCTCAGCAGAAACCCTACAAGCCAGAAGAGAGTGGGGGCCAATATTCAACATTCTTAAAGAAAAGAACTTTCAATCCAGAATTCATATCCAACCAAACTGAGCTTCATAAGTGGAGAAAGAAAATCCTTTACAAACAAGCAATTTCTCAGAGATTTTATCACCAACAGGCCTGCCTTACAAGAGCTCCTGAAAGAAGCACTAAACATAGAAAGGAACAACCAGTACCAGCTACTCCAAAAATATACCAAATGTTAAAGAGCATCAACACAGTGAAGAAACAGCCTCAACTAATGGGCAAAACAACCAGCTAGCATCAAAATGGCAGGATCAAATTCACACATAACAATATTAACCTTAAATGTAAATGGGCTAAAAGCCCCAATCAAAAGATAGAGACTGGCAAATTGGATAAAATGTCAAAACCCTTTGGTGTGCTGTATCCAGGAAACCCATCTCACATGCAAGGATACACACTGGCCCAAAATAAAGGGATGGAGAAAGATTTACCAAGCAAATGCAGAGGAAAAAAAAAAAAAAAGAAAAAGAAAAAAAAGAAAAAAGCAGGAGTTGCAATCCTAGTCTCTGATAAAATAGACTTTAAACCAACAAAGTTGAAAAGAGACAAAGAAGGGCATTACATAATGGTCAAAGGATCAATGCAGCAAGAAAAGCTACTGATCCTAAATATATGTGTACCCAATATAGGAGCACCCAGATAAACAAAGCAAGTTCTTAATGACCTACAAAGAGACTTAGACTCCCACGCAGTAATAGTGGGAGACTTTAACACTCTACTGTCAATATTAGACAGATCAATGGGACAGAAAATTAACAAGGATATCCAGGACTTGAACTCAGATCTGGACCAAGCAAATCTAATAGACATTTACAAAACTCTCCACCCCAAATCCACAGAATATACATTCTTCTCAGCACCACATTGTACCTACTCTAAAATTGACCACATAATTGGAAGTAAATCACTCCTCAGCAAGTGCAAAAGAATGGAAATCATAACAAACAGTCTCTTAGACCACAGTGCAATCAAATTAGAACTCAGAATTCAGAAACTAACTCAGAACCACACAGCTTCATGGAAACTGAACAACTTGCTCTTAAATGTTGACTGGATAAACAATGAAATAAAGGCAGAAATAGAGATGTTCTTCAAAACCAATGAGAACAAAGATACAACATACAAGAATCTCTGGGACACATTTAAAGCAGTCTCTAGAGGAAAATTTATAGCAATAAATGCCCACATGAGAAGCAAGAAAGGATTTGAAATTGACACCCTATCATCAAAATTGAAAGAGCTAGAGGAACAATATTAAAACTACTCAAAAGCTAGCAGATGACAGGAAATAACTAAGATCAGAGCAGAACTGAAGGAAATAGAGACATAAAAAAAAAACCCTTCAAAAGAGCAATAAATCCAGGAACTAGTTTTTTTTAAAAGATCAACAAAATACACAGACCACTAGCCAGATTAACAAAAAAGAAAAGGGAGAAGAATCAAATGGATGCAATAAAAAATGATAAAGGGGATACCAGCACAGATTCCACAGAAATACAAACCACCATCAGAGATTACTACAAAAAAACTCTATGCCCATAAACCAGTAAACCTGGAGGAAATGGATAAATTCCTGGACACTTGCATCCTCCCACATCTAAACCAGGAAGAAGTCGAAACCCTGAATAGACCAATAACAAGGGCTGAAGTTGAGGCAGCAATTAATAGCCTACCAACCAAAAAAAGCCCAGGTCCAGATGGGTTCAAAGCTGAATTCTACCAGACATACAAAGAGGAGCTGGTCCCACTTCTTCTGAAACTATTCCAAACAATCCAAAAACAGGGAATACTTCTCAAATCATTTTATGAGACCAACATCATCCTGTTACCAAAACCTGGCAGAGATTCAACAACAATAGAAAACTTCAGGCCAATATTTATGATGAACATAGGTGCAAAAATCTTCAATAAAATACTGGCAAACTGATTGCAACAGCACATCAAAAAGCTTGTCCATCACAAACGAGTAGGCTTCATCCTGGGGATGCAAGGCTGGTTCAACATACACAAGTCTATAAACGTAATTCGCCACATAAACAGAACCAAAGACAAAAACCACATGATTATCTCAATTGATGCAGAGAAGGCCTTCCACAAAATCCAACAGCCCTTCATGCTAAAAACTCTCAATAAACTAGGTATTGACAGGATGTACCTCAAAATAATAAAAGCTATTTACAACAAACCCACAGCCAATATCATACTGAATGGGCAAAAACTGGAAGCATTCCCTTTGAAATCTGGCACTAGATAAGAATGCCCTCTCTCACCACTCCTATTCAATATAGTTTTGGAAGTTCTAGCCAGAGCAATCAGGCAAGAAAAAGAAATAAAGCATAATCAATTAGGAAAAGAGGAAGTCAAATTGTCTCTGTTTGCAGAAGACATGATTGTATATTTAGAAGACCCCATCGTCTCAGCCCAAAATCTTCTGAAACTGATAAGTAACTTCAGCGAAGTCTCAGGATACAAAATCAATGTGCAGAAATCGCAAGCATTCCTATACACCAACAACAGACTTAAAGACAGCCAAATCAAGAACAAACTGCCATTCACAATTGCTACAAAGAGAATAAAAGATCTAGGAATACAACTAAAAAAGGATGTAAAGGACCTCTTCAAGGAGAGCTACAAACTACTGCTCAAGGAAATAAGAGAGGACACAAAGAGATGGAAAAACATTCCATGCTTATGGTTACGAAGAATCAATGTTGTGAAAATGGCCATACTGCCCACCGTAATTTATAGATTCAAAGCTATTCCCATCAAGCTACCTGTGACCCTCTTCACAGAACTGGAAAAAAACACCTTAAATTTTATATGAAACCAAAACAGAGCCCACATAGCCAAGTCAATTCTAAGCAAAAGGAACAAAGCTGGAGGCATCATGCTACCTGATGTCAAATTGTACTACAAGGCTACAGTGATCAAAACAGCATGGTATTGGTACCAAAACAGAGATACAGACCAACCGAACAGAACAGAGGCCTTGGAGGCAACGCCACACATCTACAACCATCAGATCTTTGACAAACCTGACAAAAACAAGCAGTGGGGAAAGGAGTCCTTGTTTAATAAATTGTGCAGAAAGCAGAAACTGGACCCCTTCCTGACACCTTACAGTAAAATTAACTCCAGATGGATTGAAGACTTAAACATAAGACCCAACACCATAAAAACCCTAGAAGAAAACCTAGGAAAAACCATTCAGGACATAGGCATAGGCAAGGACTTCATGACCAAAACAGCAAAAGCATTGGCAACAAAAGTCAAAATAGACAAATAGGATCTAATTAAACTCCAGAGCTTCTGCACAGCAAAAGAAACAATCATTAGAGTGAATCAACAACCAACAGAATGGGAAAAAATTTTTGCAATCTACCCATCTGACAAAGGACTTATATCCAGAATCTACAAAGAACTAAAACAGATTTACAAGAAAAAAGCAAACGACCCCATTCAAAAGTGGGCAAAGGACACGAACAGACACTTTTCCAAAGAAGACATATATGAGGCCAACAAACATATGAAAAAATGCTCATCATCACTGGTCATTAGAGAAATGCAAAACAAAACCACATTGAGATACCATCTTATACCCACTTAGAATGGCGATCATTAAAAAATCTCCAGCAGATGCTGGAGAGGATGTGGAGAAATAAGAACACTTTTACACTGTTGGTGGGAGTGTAAATTAGTTCAACCACTGTGGAAGACAGTGTGGCGATTCCTTAATGACCTAGAAATAGAAATTCCATTTGGCCCGGCAATCTCATTACTGGGTATATAGCCAAATGATTATAAATCGTTCTATTATAAGGACATATGCACATGTATGTTTATTGCAGCACTGTTTACAATAGCAAAGACTTGGAACCAACCCAAATGCCCATCGATAATAGCCTGGACAAGGAAAAAGTGGCACATATACCCAATGGAATACTATGTAGCCATATAAAATGATGAGTTTGTGTCCTTTGTAGGGACATGGGTGAACCTGGAAACCATCATTCTCAGCAAACTGACACAAGAACAGAAAATCATAGTCAGGTGCTGAACAATGAGAACACATGGACACAGGGAGGGAAGCATCACACACTGAGGTCTGTTGTGGGGGACTGGGGGGGACAGTGTGGAGTAGGGAATTGGGGAGGGATAACATGGGGAGAAATGTCAGATATAGGTGACAGGGATGGAGGCAGCAAACCACATTGCCATGTATGTACCTATGCAACAATCCTGCAGGTTTTTCACAGGTACCTCAGAAACTAAAATGCAATAAAAAATATTCCATTGGTCTATATCTCTGTTTTGGTACCAGTACCATGCTGTTTTGATTACTGTTCCTTTGTAGTATAGTTTGACATCAGGTAGTGTGATGCCTCCAGCTTTTTTCTTTTTACGTAGAATTGACTTGGCTATGTGGGCTCTCTTTTGGTTCCATATGAAGTTTAAGGTGGTTTTTCCCAGTTCTGTGAAGAAGGTCATTGGTAGCTTGATGGAGATAGCACTGAATCTATAAATCACTTTGGGCAGAATGGCCATTTTCACAACGTTGATTCTTCCTAACCATGAGCATGGTTTTACCTTCTGTTTGTGTCCTCTCTTATTTCCTTGAGCAGTGGTATGTAGTTCTCCTTGAAGATGTCCTTTACATTCCTTGTTAGTTGTATTCCTAGGTATTTTATTCTCTTTGTAGCAGTTGTGAATGGGAGTACGCTCTTGATTTGGCTCTCTTTAAGTCTGTTACTGGTGTATAGGAGTGCTTATGATTTCTGCACATTGATTTTGTATCGTGAGACTTTGTTGAAGTTACTTATCAGTTTCAGGAGATTTTCAGGCTGAGATGATGGGGTCTTCTAAATACACAATCATGTCTTCTGCAAATAGAGACAATTTGACTTCCTCCTTTCCTACTATGAATACCCTTTATTTCTTTTTCTTGCCTGATTGCTCTGGCTAGAACTTCCAAAACTGTATTGAATAGGGGTGATGAGAAAGGTCATCCTTGTCTAGTGCCAGATTTCAAAGGGAATGCTTCCAGTTTTTGACCATTCAGTATGACATTGGCTGTGGGTTTGTTGTAAATAGCTTTTATTATTTTGAGATACGTTCCATCAATACCTAGTTATTGAGAGTTTTTAGCATGAAGGGCTGTTGGATTTTGTGGAAAGCCTTCTCTGCATCTATTGAGATAATCATGTGGTTTTTGTCTTTGGTTTTGTTTATGTGGCTGATTATGTTTATAGACTTGTGTATGTTGAACCAGCCTTGCATCCCCAGGTTGAAGCCTACTTGTTTGTGATGGATAAGCTTTTTGATGTGCTGTTGCAATCAGTTTGACAGTATTTTATTGAAGATTTTTTTCATCTGTGTTCATCATGGATATTGGCCTGAAGTTTTCTATTGTTGTTGAATCTCTGCCAGGTTTTAGTAACAGGATGATGTTATAATTTTTATATAATAGGGCAGTTCAGTTGCATGGTGTAATGGTTAAGGGCAGCAGCTGAAGAATCTGACTGGCTGTGTGAAAATCAGGGCCCAGCTTCATATTACCTGTGGAATTTGGGGAAAGTTATATAAGTTAAATATGACTCACCTTTCAAATGTGTAAAATTGGGACATTCATTGCACTTATCTCATAGGTTGTTATAATTTTTTTAAATTAAGCTTTTCCATAATGCTAGGATCATGTTTTGGTACCAAGTAATCTTTCAAAATTATTCTGCTTATGAGTCACATGATTAATTATTAAGGAATAATTAATAAATTTACATTAATTAAATACTATTACATTAAAGATATTTGAAATTCCAGCTAATCTAAAAGATGATCAAGCATTCTATCTTATAAGAGTCATTTATTTTTGTTAACTAGGAATCTCTTTCACAACATCTCTTACAGAAGGTAAGAAGAAACTGAAATATCAAAATCCGTATATGACTGGAATGAAAATGTATTAGTCAGTTTTCACACTGCTAATAAAGACATAAGTGAGACCAGGTAATTTATAAAAGAAAGAAGTTCAATGGTCTCACAGTTCCACATGGTTGGCCGTGCAATCATGCAGGAAGACAAAGGAGAAATAAAAGCATCTCTTACATGGTGGCAGGCAAGAGAGAGCTTGTGGAGGGAATGCCCATTTATAAAATCATTAGATCTCGTGAGACTTATTCACTACCAAAAGAACAGTATGGGAAAAACTGCCCCTGATTCAGTTATCTCCGCTTCGCCCCACCCTTGACATGTGGGGATTATTACAATTCAAGGTGAGATTTGGGTGGGTTCACAGCCAAACCTTATCAGAGAATAATTCCAGATTCCTAGAATCAAAGTTGTTAATATATGTTATATAGACATTTCCTTTTTATCATTATTATTCTTTTATGGTTATTTCACTACTACCTAATACATAAAAATTAGTGTAACAAACCAAATTTAAACCTCTGTTGCCAGTATTCAAGATCACAAGAAGCCATATTAGCATATGTAACAGGATGACATAAGCAAACCCCAGCATCTAGAGTAGTTCAGGGAAGCATGGACGACTGATTGATTTTTGAAAAATTAAGGATAAAATGTTGGGAAAGTAGAGCAAGGAGAGTATGCATGCCTTAAAACAGGTGGGATTGATTTAGAATGCCTTCCAAAAGGAAGTGTTGATTAGAAACGAAATTCTTTTAATGTCCAAATCTGGTGGTAGCTTGTTTTTAAAACTGATTCTTTTAGAAAGCAACATGATCTAACTGACAGAAAAATAATGAGTTGGCAGCCCATTCAAATGAAAAAATTTTGTTAATCAAAAATTTTTTTTCTTATTTAACACATAGCAAAATCTTGCTGCAATGTATTTTTCTGTCTGTTCAACTAAAAATAAAATCAGGATGGAGACTGCAGTTAGTTTTTTCTGTGTATAATCTGAATCTTTAGATTCTAAAATACTGTAGCTTTATTTCTGCCATCTGGTGGTAGAAAATATTGATGTTATTGCAGTCTGTGAAGCTATATTAATTCTACGTACACATGTATTATATACATTGCTTCCAAAGGAATAATTTGTCATAACTGAAATCAGCATGCATTTTGGTATATTGCACATGGAAAAATAGAATACATTTTCTGTCTCTGAATTCTTCAGTCAAAATGTATGATGACTTATTTATTAAATTATTTGCACACAATTATATTTTACTTATATTAAATCCTATAAATAGATTTTTTTTAAAAAAATACAGCTTACAGAATAATTTAACATGCTCTAAGGCAGTGGGCCCCTACCTTTTTGGCACCAGGGACTGGATTCATGGAATACAATTTTTTCCATGGTTTGGGGTGGGGGTGAGGGGGATGGTTTCAGGATGAAACTGTTCCACCACAGATCATCAGGCATTTGTTAGATTTTAACAAGGAGTGCACAACCTAGACTCCTCACATGCACAGTTCACAGTGGGGTTCACACTCCTATGAGAATCTAATGCCACCACTGACCTTTCAGGAGGCGGAGCTCAGGCTGTAATGCTCCCTAGCCTGCTGCTCACCTCCTGCTGCGCAGCCCAGCTCCCAACAAGGCTGTGGACTGGTACTGGTCCACGGCCCAGAGTTTGGAAACCCCTGTTCAAAAAATATTTTTCTCCACATTCTTCTATGCAATGCATTTTCAGAACATCATGACATTTTCAAGTAGCTTTAGGATAAATTATTAATTTTGGTTAATGTTTATTCAAGAATGGGTAAGTAAAATGGAATGCAATATATAAAAGCAAAGTGCAGTTATCAGTGGAGTCAAAAACAAATAGCTGGAAGATCACTTTTGAGCATTTGGTACTTCCTTCACTTCTGCAAAGCCCAGTTTATTGTATACATTTCTGATTATACACAGCAGGTAATGCAGTGGGAGTGTATGTAGTAGCAAAGTGGGGAGTGAGAGATTACAGACATTCAAGTCATTGCAGTAGAAATAAACTTAGGTTAGCTCAGGCTATACAGTCTCCCCAGCTTCAGGTCAAATGTAACTGCTTATCTCTTCTAAGAACCTGACTGTGCTTATGACTGCCCTTAAAATGTTTTGCTCTTAGTAGGTTATTGGGAACCCCTACTGTTCTGTGGCTACCAAGAGGACTTTTCAATACTTCCTCTTAGAATGGTGTTAGTCCTGTGTGGCTTATTTCTTTGTTTAAACCTTTGCAACTACATATGCAAGAGGAGTGGTTCAGCCTAGACAAAACCATGTTCAATATTGACTAAGGGTTTATTTTCTGTTTCCTTTTAGGCCTGCAGATCATTTTTCTTTATTTATTTTATTTTAGTTTTTGGAAGGGTGGGGAAGAACATGGAATTGGAAGCAAACTACCTAGATTCTAGGCCTAGTTCCTTCTCTTACCTGATTTCATCGAATAATTTGAATCTTAGCAAATTCATCTGTAAAATGGGAATAATGATAACACATACCCTACCTGCATCAGTCATTTTTTTTGATGATCTATAAATATTCTTTTTCATAAAGATTTTTAAAATTAGATTATTAAAAAATGTAAACAATATTCTGTGTCAACATTTGTTCTATTCTACTTGCTTTTTTCTATCACTGGTTCCAGCCAGTTCAAAATGAAGGAAGCAATAATATTTATTATAGAAGGAGAATATTGTTTGCAAGAGAAAAATTTTCCACAAAGGCCAATTTACAAGGTAGCCTGAATATATGAGGAGCTACAGAATGTGCTTTGAGAATAACAACGATTCCCTTTCCAAATAACAGCCCCATCTATAGCTGCCAAACTCAAGTGCAAACGTGCAATTAATGATGTAAACTTTTTACATTTTCATGACACCTCCTCTTCAAAACATCTCTACCACAGCGAAAACACTTTATGGGGGTCCAGAATTATTAGTTATCAAAAGCATCTTGACAGAAATAGACATTGGGGTCTATGGGTCAGAGGCCAAGCAATGTGTGTTGGTAAGAAAAGGAGAAGAGATGCTTTTCCTTCACCTTCAACTTCTTATTAAATTTTCCCAAAGCCAAGCCCTATTTCCAAATTTTGTTTTCCAAAAAATTACACGGGTTCACTAGAACATAATTAAAATAAGTCTTCACCAGAGATACAGATGCTTAGATGTATTTTCCTTCAATATTTTCTAAACTTTCTCTGAGTTTAAATTTGTTTTCTAAAAATGTAGTTTTGAATTTGTACTGTGTGTAATTATCACTGTGGTAACCCTGGAAATAAAAATCTCCCTAGCACATACAATATATCTAAAAACATTTCTGTAGATAACCTTGATATGTTGGGGCTGGCACAGAAAATTTTCCATTCTCATTTAAGAAATCAGGGTGATAATTTTTGTCTTCCTAAAATTATTCCCCACCAAATATATTGTGTTCACCATCATAAAAATTATGTTTAGTATGGTGACAGGTTGTGATCACAATTTTCTCTGTGCCAAGGATAAATTTTTAAAAATACCAGTCTTGCAAGATTGCCAATTGTCATTTTACATTTCTTTCTCAATGTATTTTTGAGAACTAGGTCTACAAAATAGATAAGATAAAAAGGAAACAACTACACCTCAAATGATATTCTCTATGTAGTAAAGTCCTCTTAATCCTTGGTATTAGAAGGGCATACAAGTTACAAATATGATTCTTTGTTAAATATCAGTAGAATGTCAGTTCATTCATTCACTGCAAGATCTAAGCCAAGAATTGTGCTAGGTGCTAAATCTGAAAAATGAAATAAGTGGTAGGTGCAAAGATGCATAAGTTGCTAAGTGCTTTGTGATATGTATAAATATTCAACATGGACTCTGCCTTCAAGGAACTCATAATTTCAAGAGAATGTAGGGGAGATAGTTTACTATCCAGCATAATAAGAGCAATATGGCAGTAAAATCAGAAAGAATGACAAATTCTTCTGGAGAATAAGAATGAAGAAGGCTGCACAGAATAGGGAAAAAGATAAAGGCTGTACAGAATAGATAAAAATAGAAGCTGAGACTTTAATGAGAAAGAGCATGTATATTTTATTTACCAGGTAAATAAGGTGAGTAGAATGTGGGTAAGAATTGGCATTCTGAATACATAGGGTAACATATATAAGAGCTATGTATTACATAAACTAATATTTAAATAATAGATTCCAAAAGAATAGAAAATAGTGAATATGACATTATACATCTAATGACTCATTTAATATTTTTAAAATTCCCTCATTGGAGTAATATCTACAAATAAAGTGAAAGTATTGTAAAACTTAATCTGTAGCCATTTTATCTATTTTTTTCTGATCTAATATCTTAAGAGGTCAGTAAATCACACATGGTATAGTCATATTTAAGAATGTGTTTAAATGCTAAGGAAGCATATGAAAATTTCTGAATCTTATATTCTTTTCTCAAGATATGTTACTGTGTTATAAAATTAACTTTGATATTTTTATATTAAAGCATGAGACTATTTTAGTATTTCAATCATTTTGAAGTGTATTTTTTAAAATTTTATTTAGGTAAATATGAAGACTACAATGAGTAAAGATTTTGTAGATGAATAGTGACTACCACATATTGCACACAGTACTAAAAAGTCTAATTAATTAATTATTTATAATATTAAAATACTAAAACTAACCTCAATATTCAATAGTAGTGAAATTACTAAGTAGATTAAGGTATATCCATAAGCTGGAAATACTATGTAGCTACTAAATGCTGATTTTTAACAACAGCTTTTGGGAAAATTGTCAGGGTTAAATATAAAGTGTGAAAATTGAACAAAACAGTTAAAAAACTTATTTAAAAAAATCACTCTTTTGTTGTTGTTGTAGACACCAGATAACAAAAGAAGGAGCCTGAAATAGCATTTTACAGAGCTGAAACTCAGCTGACAGGTTGACTCCAGGGAGATGCTCTTAGCCACTATCCAACACTTCCTCCCTGGCAAATTACTAAAATGTTAGTGATCATACTATCTTAATGTACAATTATAGTTGCTTTTAACTTTTTCTTTTTCCTTCATATATTGGCTTAACTCTTTATAATTAATATGTATTAACAGTTTTACTATAATATACTTTATTATTTTTTGGATAAACAAAAGTATGACAGAGAAGTTCATACTGAATTTATCAACTAGACTAACTAAAAATTTCTCTTTGTCTTTCTTACCTATATTAGTTACTCTTGAAATAAACATGAGCGTTGATTGCTTCTATTCACATAACCGATAAAGATAGATGAAAGATATCTCATTAGTTAATTCATTCATTCATAGTGATAGCTAAAACTGTGGCCAGTGCATTTTCAATAGTTGTCTAGTGAATGATATAATAAGATTCTACTTTCAATGTACGTTTTTTGAAGAAAACATGCCCCTTGTTCTTGGTAGTATCCTTTCGAAGTGACACCATATTCTAACATACTGGGTTTAATAGTTTAAAAGCAGTTACATTTGGAATAGCTAACTGCAAAGTTAACCTAGGTATATGTTAACCACCAATGATTGAGAGTGATAAAACTATACCAACTTATGGAGTGCTAGTTGCACCTTAGACTTATTAATTTAATTTTATTCAAAACTCTAATTTTCACAGATAAATAAATTACAGCCCTAAGGCTTCTGTGAAACAATAATTCTAGCTAATTAGTAAAAAAATAATGATGAGATTCATTCATATTTAAAAACTTCCATATCAAATTCATTCCACTCTGTAATATTGTCTCCAATTATTCTGATGTTTTACATATTTGTTTGAAAATATTTTAATAATTTATTTTTCAGTCTTTTAATGAAGACATTAAAAATCTGAATGCAAATGTATTTGTTAAATGAAAAAAATCCTAATGAAACCTGTTCTGCTTTGAGTCATTTTGAGAGAATATAATGTTTTTACAGTCTGTATTATGTATTGTAAATATATTATGTATATGCTGAGTGAATTTACAAAGCTTCTCTGTGATATTAACATAAGTTATTTAAGATGCTTATGTGATAGAAGATATTAAACTATATACATAATTCTTAAATCGATATCAGTTTAAGGCCATTAACTGGAGACATCAAATGGAGAATGTGTTTCATGGGAATTTTTTTATAAAAAGGAAACTGAGTAGCTATTATTTAGAATAGGTCTGTATAGCTTTTGAAAATAAATCGTATATTTTTCTTCTTAATAATTTGAAGATTCTGTCATGTTATAATCTACCTCACTTTTTAAAACTGTGTTTCTCACCCACAGCATCCTTAAATTTAAAACTGTGAAAGTATGCTGGAACTATTTCTTATACTATGTCTCAATACAGACCAACCTATTATGCAAAAGAATGGTTCACTAAAAGCAATTTGGGAAAAGGGGGAAATAATAAGCAATTCAGGAATCCATGAGAATCATTAATGATCTGACATAATCCAAAGGTTAAATTTTTGAGAATCTATGAGAATACTGTATATCCCCTGGGTAGTATTCCGTAGTTATTGGTTTGTTCAACTGAGCATTGAAAAATATTTAACAATGGCGTATTTTATTTTTCTTCCTTACTGGTACATAGATTGCTAATTTTCTAGCTGCCAGTTATCTAAGTGAAATCATGTTGTAGCTTGATGGCTATAGAATACAGTTGTGTAATGCAGGATTGACTTCTGATATGGCTTGGGTCCATGTCATACCCAAATCTCATGTCAAATTGTAATTCAGAATGGTGGCAGTGGGGCCTGGTGGGAGGTGATTGGACCATAAGGGCAGATTTCCCCTTTGGTGCTGTGATAGTTAGAGACTTTTCACTAGATCTGGTTTTCTAAGTGTGTAGCTCCCTCTTCTCTTATTCCTGTTCTGGCCAGGTGAAGATGCGCCTGCTTCCCCTTTGCCTTCAGCCATGATTGTTTAAGTCTTCTGACACTTCCCCAGCCCTGCTTTCTGTACAGCCCGTGGAACCTTGAACCAATTAAATCTCTTTTCTTTGTAAATTACCCAGTCTCAGGTATTTCTTTATAGCAGTGCAAGAATGGACTAATATAACTTCTTATGGAAATTAAGTCCCTAACAAGGCTAAGTTTCTAAATAAAGTTTACCCTGTTTCTCCCAAGAGATGAGCCAGGTAGAGAATGAGATAAAGATGAAGAACTGACACTCATTGATTCACAGGTGCTATTAGAGCAGAGTTGATGGGATTATTCAGAGAAAGCCTGAAAAACAAAAACAGAAAAGTGCTACATGAAGTGTACTTAGAAGCCAGAAGTTATACAGGTAGCATGAACAGCAGAAAAAAAATCGTGCTTGGTAGTCAAGGATGAAAATATTTCAATAATAAATTGGAGGCCAGGTGCAGTAGCTCATACCTATAATCTCAGGACTTTGGGAAGCTTAGGTGAGTGATCACGAAGTCAGGAGTTCAAGACCAGACTGGCCAACATGATGAAACCCTGTGTCTACTAAAAATACAAAAATTAGCTGGGCATGGTGGCAGGTGCCTGTAGTCCCAGCCACTTGGAAGGCTGAGATAGGAGAGTCATTTGGACCTGGGTTGCGTTGGTTGCTGTGAGCAGAGACCACACCACTGCACTCCAGCCTGGGCAATAGAGCAAGACTCTGTCTCAAAAAAATAAAAAGTGAGAATGAATTGGCCTAAAATATAAAACGTAAAATGTCAAAGAGGAACCAAATGAGATTATACTGAAGGTTAGCTGTTATTTAGACAATTAGAATGTTACTGTTGACATTGTTTTTGACAAAGACAGATTGACCTGCACTTAGCACTACATGAGATATCAGAAGGTTCCCAGTCTTCAGAGAAGTCTGACTGGCAGATGATCTAGAGTGGATTTAGGATATAAGAAAAGAAAATATTTGTAGTCTCAAGAGGGGAGGGCTTTATAAAAACACAAAGATAGAGAAGATACTTGATGGAGCAAGTCCTGAGGAGGTGAAGGAGGATGAAATCAAGGCTACAAGTGAGAGTGTACTTACTAGAGAAAGTGTACTTCTAATCTTAGAAAATAGAGAGTGTACTTACTAGAGAAAGAATGGAGATTCTAACTACCAGATAAAGTAATAATAGTGGGCGTAAAATAAAGATTTGCAGATAGTGCTCAAGATTTTAAATAACTACTTAGAGATCAGAGTTTGGGGGGTTGATTAGAATAAATAACTACAGTTCTAAACAGATTATGGGCTTATTCAAAAGAAAAACATATCTTAGTAATCATGAGGAGATTCAAGGCTTTCTGATTCTCCCTAGGAATGCTTGGCAACCAAGGATTTGGAGTAGAGGAAGGAGACAGATTTTTATAGAAGTGGGATTATTAGGATAGTTGTGGTAGCAAGACAAATAGACCAAAGAGATAATTGAACTGAAGAACGAGGCTCTTTGGAAAATCTGAATGAAACTATAAGTATTGGGATGACAAACTAAAGATGGATTCACGAAATCTTTGGGACTCACAGTGTTGCTTCCAATTTATTTTCTATGTAGGTTTATCTCTAAATTTTTGTCAAAATTTACAACTGTAATAAGTTGAATGATTTGACCGCAATTACTTCAACTCTACTTATTTATTTATTGAGACAAAGTCTTGCTCTGTCACCTGGCTGGAGCACAGTGGCACCATCTCAGCTCACTGCAATCTCCACCTCTCAAGAGATACCCTGCCTCAGCCTCCTGAATAGCTGGGATTACAGGTGCACACCACCACGCCCAGCTAATTTTTTGTATTTTAGTAGAGACGGGATTTCACCATGTTGGCCAGGATGGTCTCAATCTCCTGACCTCCTGATCTGCCTGCCTCGGCCTCACAAAGTGCTGGAATTACAGGCATGATAATTATTTATTTTCTATAAACATAGGCCAAAGGGAGTAGAAAAATATCAAGCTCAAAATGGCATCCAGTAGTTCAAAACTTTTGCTAGTCTATACATATGGTTGATATTAAATAATGATGCAGAAGGCAACTTCATTATATAAGTATTCACCATGCAGTTGTAAAGCTTAATGAAATTACAATGAAACTTTATTAGAATGTGTAATTTAAATCCTAATTGCCTCTGAAAATGACAAGAGCCAGTTACTGTTGGTTAAGAATGCAGAATGATATTTGATACATTTTGTTTTTTCACAGTAGATTTCTTTCTACTCAGGGAGGCATAGAAGAAGTGATGAGATAAAATGACAAGTTAATATATTCAGCTCATTTTAGCCTTAAATGTGGCCTAGTGCCAGCTGGAAATGTTATTTTCTGGCTTTAGCCATTCCTTTATGTTTAATCAATGACATTTAGAAATGTATTTCTCCAAATAGGTCAATATTATACATCTCTCATTGAGAAAATTACTCATTAATTTACTTCTTGGTTATCTCACTTATTCTGAAAGGTATTATGTTATTATCATAGATTACAAATAGAAAAACCGTATCTTTTTCTCTCCTTAAAAAGCTAACATTTTCTGGGCACAGTTGCTCATGCCTATAATCCCATCACTTTGGGAGGCCAACAAAGGAGGACTGAGCTCAAGATCACAGACCAGTCTGAGCAACATAGTGAGAACTTGTCTCTACAAAAACGTTTTAAAATTCGCCAGGCATTGTGGTGTATGCCTGTAGTCCCAGCTACTCTGGAGGCTGAGGTGAAAGGATCACTTGAGCCCAGAATGTTGAGGCTGCAGTGAGCTATGTTCATGCCACTGCCCTCCAGCCTCAGTGACAGAGTATGACACTCTCTCAAAATAAATATATAAATAAATAATAGCATTTAAGAGTCTGGATTTTTGAACTCTGGAGTTGTTGTGAAGACTTAAGTCAGTCAAGAGGGTAAAGATAGGCTTTGATCTTTAAATATTAATCTTTATCAATTTTATCTTAAATGTGTGCATGAGGTGTTCTGGATAAAATACAGATTATTACTATTGATTTAAGAAGCAAATAATGATTATGTAATTCCCTTTACTCTGATTGCTACCCCTGGTCAATGTGATGAAACCTAATTTTAACTCAAAGAAATGCAAACTTCTATCATAAGAGAAAAAGGGAGACAAGCTGATTTCTCTGCTTCTGTATGGGCAAAAGAGATAGCTGCCTTCTCCTACCCTCCAAAAATAGTGGAGAAAAGTCTTTCCTTCTTAGGCATGGATAAAAAAGAACCCATATTAGAACCCGTGTTCTTTAATCTTTTGGAATGTAAATACATCTCTCCAAGGCCCCTGGATTTTGTGACAGCAAGATGTGTACATAATTTCACACATCTTTTTTTCCCCTTGAAATATAGATTCATACCTTTAGAATTTGGTCAGTCTCTGGAGTTCTTTTACTCTCTACAGTTGTAAATAAACTTCCCTAGTCTTGCTCTCATTTGAGATCCCAACTTTCAGCAAAATTTATTTAGAAGTTTCCACTCCCCAGAAACACAAAAACATTTTCTCTTTCTCCACAATAGATTATCTAGCGCAATTTTGGAAGAGGTGATAGGGAAATTGCAGTACAAGTTATAGGCAATATGCAGATGCCCATGACCACTTAGCTGGGATATCGGCTGGGGCAGTCCAGAGACAGATTCTCGGCAAAAGTCCTCATGTGAAAGAGGTCAGCATCAGGTATAAAATCTTGTAAGATAAACTTTGATTCAGAATTCAGAAAGATTTTTTGAAAATGTATAAATTGCAAGGGAGTAAAATCAAAAACAAAGTAGAGAAATAGGATAAAGTTGTATGTTGAGCAGGTATGTACAAACCTGTCCCCAAAGGTTGAGGGAGCTGGAAAGCCGAAGAAACAGGCTGACAAATTCAGTTTCTCAGTAAGAAATCTTTAATAGGGACTTAGGAACAAAGGAACTTCCAGATCAGCCACAAGATTGGATCTCTGTACCCACTCTCCATTAAGAACCCTTTAGTTAGCAAGCTTTTAGGGTTAAGACATGTGCAACTGGGCAAGGAGGGCAGTTAGATAAACATCGTTATGTGGGTTATCTATGCTCCAGGCGTTGCTTAGAGACGTTGCTGCAGAACAGCTTAGCATGCTGTTCAAATATTGGTTATCATAGCAGTTTTGCCTTTAGATGGTGTCATTCTTGCCTTGCAGCAGGCTGTTTTCCTGCAGATAAGAACTTGGTTCTTTGTTATGAAATTTCTAAATTATATACCTAGATGGGTCATTTTAAAATTTATTCTTTCAACTCTTGTATGCCCTTTCCTTTTGAAGACTCATGTCTGTGGTCTTCAGTCCTGGAAACTTTTCCTTCATTATTTTTTCAATAATTTATTTCTTTCTATATTTTCTATTCTCATTTTTTCAAATTTCTATTAATTAGGTGCCAGGTTTATTGGATTAATATTCTGCCTCCTCTTTTATTTTCTGTATTTGTTTTCTTGACTTTTGTTCTATATTCTGTAAGAAATCCTTGACTATTGTTCCCTTATTTCTAATATTATTAATTTATGCAAATATATATTTAAGTTATAAAACCTCATTATTATTCTATTTGTCATAGTTTAATGTTTTATTTTATGAATAAAATATCTTCACACATATCTGAGGGTAATATTTAGAATATTTCATTTTTTATCTTTCTTTTGATTATCTCTTTTCCCCAAGGTTATTTTTCCCTATGAGGAAAAAGAAAGGAACTCAGAGCTGTCTGAAGAATGTCAAGTATGAAAATTTACCAAACTCAGAGAGAAATGAGAATGAATCTTCAGTTATGAGGTTGGGGGAAACCCACCCAACCATGTCTCATTGAGGGGAATGTTTCAAGGCGATTTGTGTTTTCTTTACTTCCCTGTAGTTTCCATACTCACTGATAAATTACCTAAAATGCTATCACAAGTTGCACAATATGACCCTCATCCACTGTCTTCATGCTCCTGGAATTTGCAATGCAAAGAACAATGTATACGTAATCAATAGTTTATGTTCAACTTAAAAGCTGCCCCTTCATGTTTCTTTTAAAAGCCAACTTGTAACTGTTGCTAATCAGAGCATATAATCATGGCAATTTGAACCTGTCTCTCAAGTGGAAGGCCTCAAATTTGGCCCGAAGAAACCCTCTACTTATAATAACGTTGCCTTAGTTTCTTTCTTTAGGTTGATACCTGTTTGACTATGCTTTTACAATAAAGCTTTTTTTTTTATATATCATATGATCCATTATTATCTGGCCATATTTATCAATAAAAAGTGTAACTAAGGGCTTTGGAAAGTAGTTGAGACTTCCTAACAGACAACTTCAGTTTGGAGTGAATGTCATGGAGCCAGTAGTTCTGATGGTGAAGGTGCACCCTAAATGCCAAAAGGAAGGAGTTTCTGCTCCATGATGCTAACTTTCACATAAGTTTTCCTGGTTCTTCTAAGACACTTTTTATAAAAAGAAAGATTCCTGACAATTTTTGTTTAAACTTAACATGTGAGAGTAGGTCAAGTATTGAGGTATTCGGCAAAAGGATCTTCCTTATAGACTTCCAGTCAGTACAACTCTTCACTGCACCAACCCTCAGTCCAGCCCTTCTTCAATTTACACTCCAAGTTCGTAGTTTTTCTGGAATTCCCTTTTACTTTATGGCTTCTCCAGGTGTAGCACCCATTTATAATGCATTAGGTGAAGTTTCCTCTGCCCTTTGTCAGCTGACACTCTTCCCTCGGCTTTATGTATTCTGCAACTTTATTGTAAATTTGAACCTGCTAAGGCCCCCTTTCCTCCTGTTTGTATTGCTGTGATTGTAACCATTTTTATTAATTTTTAATCAATTTTTGTGTTACCAACATTCTGAATGTAAGCTCATGCACTTGGTCACAGGCTAGGCACTAAGGGCAAGGTCTAACCTCTATAGCTGAATAAAAATATTCCATGAGGTGCTTTGTTAAAGAATTCAGAGGGAGGAAGCAGAAATAAAGAAGCCAGATCCATGTTATCTATTTAAGCCTTAAACCAAATTTCATTGAGCCTGAACAATAAACAAAACCAAAATACACTCCAACAGGAAGAAAATGGGATGAAGCTGAATATAAAATCTTTAATATTCCATTAACAATGTGATAAATGTGAGTGTTTAACAACTAAAGATAAGTGAGGCAGTCAACAGATATGCTAACATAGTCTCTACTCTAGAAATATTCTGGCTATGAGACTCTTAGAGATTAATCCTGTTTCCTAGAAAGTAGCTACTTTGGATTTCACTGCTGAGTTTTGGTGATTATCCCACTTACACGCTTTCCTAATAGACCAACCATTCCTTGTAAACATCTGCATGCTACAGATGTTGTCTCTGATAATTCCATCAAATCAAATGGAACAAAGCACAGTAATAAAAACCAGGATTATTCTACATTTTATAGGATTTATTTCTTCCTAGCATCTGTGAGAAATCCTTAGATTAGGATAATGCTTTTATTATAGTCTCAAAAAAAGTGAATTATTACTGATTTGAATGAAAGTGCATTTAGGCACCTTGGGTGTCAACAATTAATGGTTTGGTTCTCTGCATGGTAAATCAATATGTACTTGGAATATATAATTGGTATTAAAAAATAAAATCTGTGGCTTCAATATATATTATAATTGAATTTTACACTTTTTGAAATGCTATCATTAACACAGAGTAGATTATTTTCTAATTGTGTGTATTAAGTCAAAAAAAGTACTTTGCAAAATAAGTAATACTTGGAACTATATCTAAAAGTTTTGCTTTAAAAAATCAAACAACCGTATAATTTTTAAGTCATAGTACTAAAGCAATTATAATAAAATATTTAATGAAGTTTAAAATAATGAATATTTATGTAGTGTTAAAATTCATAATGCTTAAAAGTTTATAATGAAAAATAGTGTTGCTTTCTTCTACATCCTCCAATATAATTCCCCTGGGGCACTTAACAAGCTAATACAGACATACATTAAATTTTTTATCCTAAAACACATATAGGCATATTCATTTTTAATGAGATAGATAGAATTCACAAAACTAACCAACCTAAAGTGTACAATTGAGGATTTTTAGTCTATTTGTACGTCTATCACATAGTTCAACAATCACCATTACCTAATTTCAGAACACTTTAATCACCTACCCCACCCACTAAAAAAACTCACATACCTATTAAGCAGTCATCTCTTTCTAGCTGAACAAAAATATTCTGAGATACATGTACAGAACGAGCAGGCTTACATAGGTATATATGTGCCATGGTGGTTTGCTCCAATTATCAACCATTCATCTAGGTTTTAAGTCCACATGCATTAGGTATTTGTCCTAATGCTCTCCGTCTCCTTGCCTCTAACCCGCTGACAGGCTCCTGTATGTGATGTTCCCCTTCTGGTGTCCATGTGTTTTCATTGTTCAACACCCACTTATGAGTGAGAACATGCAGTGTTTGGTTTTCTGTTCCTGTGTTAGTTTGCCGAGAATAATGGCTACCAGCTTTATCCATGTTCCTGCAAAGGCTGTGATGCCATTCTTTTTTATGGCTACATAGTATTCCATGGTATCTATATGCCACATTTTCTTAATCCAGTCTATCATTGATGGGCATTTGGGTTGGTTCCAAGTCTTAGGTATTATAAATAGTGTTGCAATAAACATACATGTACATGTACTTTTATAATATAATGATTTATAATCCTTTGGGTATATGCCCAGTAATGGGATTGCTGGGTCAAATGGTATTTCTAGTTTTGGATCCTTGAGGAATTGCCACATTGTCTTCCACAATGGTTGAACTAATTTACATTTCCACTAACAGTGTAAAAGCATTCCTATTTCTTCACATCCTCTCCAGTATTTGTTATTTCCAGACTTTTTAATGATCACCATTTTAACTGGCATGAGATGGTATCTCATTGTGGTTTTGATTTGCATTTCTCTAATGACCAGTGATGATGAGCTTTTTTTCATATGTTTGTTGGCCACATAAATATCCTGTTTTAGGAAGTGTCTGTTCACATCCTTTACCCACTTTGGGATGGGATTGTTTGTTTTTGTCTTGTAAATTTGTTTAAGTTCTCTGTAGATTCTGGATATTAGACTTTTGTTGAATGAATAGATTGCAAAAATATGTCTCATTCTGTAAGGTGTCTGTTCACTATGACAATAGTTTATTTTGCTGCACAGAAGCTCTTTAGTTTAATTAGATCCCATGTATCTATTTTGGCTTTTGTTGCTGTTGCTTTTGGTGTTTTAGTCATGAAGTCTTTGCCTGTGCCCATGTCCTGAAGGTACCGCCTAGGTTGTCTTCTAGAGTTTTTATGGTTTATGTTTTACATTTAAGTATTTAACCCATCTTGAGTTAATTTTTGTATTACATGTAAGGAAGGGGTCCAGTTTCTGCTTTCTGCATATGGCTAGTCAGTTCTTTTATCTTTCTTGATAGTGTTTGTCTATGCATGAAATTTTAAAATTTTGATGAAGTGTAATTTATTTATTTTTTCTTTGTTGCATGTGCTTTAGATGCCATATTTGAGAAACTTTTGTTTAATTCAAGCTCATAAACTCATACCTATTTTTGCTAAGAGTTTAAGTTTTAGCCCTTACATTAAAGCATTTGATTCATTTTGAGTTAATTTTTATACATGGTATGAGACAGGGGTACAACTTTATTCTTTTGTTCATGCCTAAGTAGTCATCTTAGCACCATTTGCTGAAAAGACTATTTTCCCCCATTTAATTTTCTTGGCCCCATTGTCAAAAATTAATTGATTCTGTATGAAGTTAGAGTTACTGGTTTAGTATCTTAGATTCTAGTAAAAAACTTCAGAAAGTCCTTATCACTTTTATTCTCTATCTTTTATATTTGATTTTGTTTTTCCTTTCTAGAAACTTTTAGAAATGTCTATTAATTCTAAATGTTTTGATATTTTACTATCAATTCATTGATGTAGGAAATTTTCAAATTCTCTATGCTAGACCTTTATTCTCACATTCAAACTGCAGCAGTTTTGAAACATGTCTAAAAATCTTTGACACTCCTCCACTCAACAGGTGGGATCTGTGTTCCATCTGCTTAAATCTCAGCTGAATGTCACGACTTCTTTATAACTAAGAAGATTAATTGGTGAGAATATTATGTGCCCTTCCACGGCAGGATCATTAAATATAATGAAGCTTCCATGTTGCATGGCTGGGACATTCACACCGGCTGCTTGAGCTTCCATGAAAGAAATTGCCTACCTTATAATCTCCATTTTATGTGCCCAGGTCACATGAAGATTTCAGACACAGTTCAAATGGCTTTAGCTAAGGTCATGATGAAAGTCAGCATTGGCCAGATGAAGTGGCTCACAACTGTAATTCCAACACTTTGTTAGGCCAACTCACTTGAGCTCAGGAGTTTGAGACCAGCCTGGGCAACATGGCACAACCCTGTCTCTACAGAAAAATTAGCCAGGCATAGCGGTGCACACTGGTCATGGCAGGCTGAAGTGGGTGGATCACTTGAGCCTGGGAAATGGAGGTTGCAGTGAGCTGTGATCTCATCACTGCATTCTAGCCTAGGTGATACAGTAAGACCCTGTCTGGAAAAAAAAAAAATCTAAGCATCAATCTCCAGGTAGATGAGCGAGGATGAATCTACATGATTTCAGTACCCTATCATTGAGTAACGTATGGCCATCGAGTGCTTCCAGCTGACAGTCCTGAAACTGTAACAGAATCAAGCCATTCTTCCTGGGACCGGTCCAAATTCTCAATTCCTTTAACCATGAGCATAAGATGAGTATTTAAAGAGCTAGATTTTAGAGTATCTTGTTACTTGGCAATTGTGACCAGAGCACCAGTCTTTCAATTTTGGACAATAATAATTTCCTCCCTCTCTTCTCTTTTCTGAAACTCCTTTTAGTTGGATGTTGGTCCACCTAGAATGATTCTCTGATGGGCTTATCTTTTGTTCTCCATGACCTCTTACTTTGTCTTTTTGTTGTTGTTTTCTGTGTGTGTGTGTGTGTGTGTGTGTGTAGGAGAAAGATTTTCCTGAATTTTTTCAAATTATTTTGTTAAATTTTAAAATCTTTATCATAGTATTAACTTACAATAATTTTTATTCTAGTGTTCTGCTACTTTTTATATATCCTACTTTTTTGACATGCATACATACAGTATCACATCCTCCTTCCCTGAAGATATTAATTTTGAAGTTTTTGTATTATATTTTCTCTGGCTCTTCTAGTTTCTTTTCTTCTGTTGCTTCCTTTGCCTTAGTTTTTTTTAATCTTGGAGGCATTCCTTAAATGCCCAGTGATCCTTGGCTATCTGTTCACATTTGAGTAAATTTGTAGCTACACATGAATGGTAAGTATTTGCTGACTTCCAGGCTTCATGTGAAATAAACCCAGGAGGCGGAGGTTGCGGTGAGCTGAGATCGCGCCATTGCACTCCAGCCTGGGTAACAAGAGGGAAACTCCGTCTCAAAAAAAAAAAAAATAAAATAAAATAAAATAAAATAAAGTTTTTATTTGTTTACTACCTAATCCCAGTATTTAAAAGTTATATTTTGTGAGGCCATTTCATTTTCCTAGGGAAGAATCTATGATCTCTTGCCTGTGGAAATAATTAGGTAATGTTCACTTGGCTGTAGTTCATACTAAAACTGGAATGGGGGCAGGCCCTTGGAGTTTCAACATTCATTTAATTCTCCAATCTTAGCCTCTTGCCCCCTGCTACTCTCCTGCTTCTCCTATACTAGTCTTAAACCAGTCTGACTCACTTATTCTAAACAATGAAACCTTAGGCTGTTTGGGGATCAGGAGGAATGTAATGATTCGGGCAGCAAATCTGGAAGCTAACTACAGTTAACGTAGCCCCTCATAAATCTCCTAGTGTCTGCTCTGTATTTGAAGTTGCCTTCTCCAAGACTTTGAATTCTCAAGAAATTATGGTTTCGTTTTTCATCAGAATAGTACTCTGATTGTAATCTTCTTTGCTCCCAAAGGTCGGGCATCGCCCATCTGTATGTTTTCAGTCATCAAAAACATGTTGCAATATTTTATCTGCTCTTATCTCCTTTTTCTCTCTGCTTTGTGATTGTGGTTTTATACTTTCTTTAAAAAATATTTTCTTTATTTTAGTGGAGTTTGGGAAAAATAGTTTTAGCCATGCCGAACTAATATTTTACAATTAGCTTTAAAAACCCTGCAAGTAAATTATCAGTTTTTATGAAGGAATATCTTTGTTTCAGTTATTTATTTTTTCAAGTTTATTTGTTTAAATTGACTGATAAAATTGTGTATATTTCTTGTATACAACACAATATTTAAGGTATATACTCATTGTTACATCTGTCTAATTAACATGGTTCCATCTGTCTAATTAACATATGCATTACCCCATATAGTTATCATTTGTGTGGTGAGAGCACTTATTCACAGTCTTAACATTTTTAAGGACACAGTATATCATCATTAGCTATAGTCACCATGCTGTATAACAGATCCCTTAAAATTTTTTCTCTTATCTAATGTAACTTTGTATCCTTTGACTAACATCCCCCAAATCCCCACCTGCTCCCCAACTAACCTAGCCTCTGGTAACCACCATTCTTTTGTCTACTCTATGAGGTCATCTTTCTTAGGTGCTACATGAGTGAGATCATCAGGTATTTGTCTTGCTGTGTCTGGCTTCTTTCACTCAACACAGTGTCTTTCAGAATTATCCACATTGTTGTATATGACAGGATTCCCGTAAAATGGCTGTACCTCAGTTTTTAGGACACAGCACATGCAACATAATGGGAATAATATGATCATATTAGTATAAGTGATGATATCAAAATATTTAATATAACTGAGCTATGACATCTAAAATTGCACTATACTATATAGAAGAACATTTGTTTTCTTTGCATTATATTCTTTGAAAATATATATATATGTACTTTATATAAACATACACCACAGTGTATGTTTCCAATTACATATGTATTTGTATTCCAGAATATGTGGAAGTAGTTTTTTGGTTTTTTCTTTTTCCTAGAGACATTGGAGTTTGGAACTTGATAAAGAGGAATTGTGCAATTCTTTTACTCAGAATGCATGGTTTTGACTGATAAATTAATTATGATACTTTCCATCTACTGTACACTTGGGGAATTTACTTAAATCTACTCTCAGAGCTGACTTCCCAAGAGAATACAAGTCAATTATGGTTCAGCTCTTCTTGTCTCATTAGCTACTTGAATAATAATACATTTGAATGATGGCACAGGAGACCAGCATTAGGAAGTGCTTGTCTCCGTCCCAGATGAGTTTCTTGGATAATCCTAAGTGTCGGTTATTAGTTCAAACTGTGCCACAAGACTGACTCAGTAGTGTTCTACTTACTTCCTGAAAAACTGGTGGGATATAGCTTTATCTGGTTTTAATATATAAAGATCCAATTGTACTAGACATCTGTAGTTTGGTGAATTATTTTTAAGTCATCAAAACTACTTCAAGAAAAGAACCTAGTAATATGTCAGTTTTGCTTATTTTCCACTTGTAAAATAGAAAAGTACATTGTTCCAAAAAGGATTGAGTGTTAAAGGTTTTTAAAAAAATTACTCTTTTCTAGGTAGCCAAAAATTACACCTAGCACAAATCATTTTATTATTCTCATGGCCAGCCATGTTTTGATGCTTGCAGTGAAAATAATCTATGGACCTGTCTATAAAATTTCACAAATAATTATGACTTGGGTCATTATTTAAGTAAGTCGTTTAAGAGAACTTATTACTTGGTAAATTGTTCCCAAAAGTTTGAAAAAGGAGGGCTAAGTACAACAAATACAGTATGATTGAAGTCAGAATTTGTTAAGAAAAAAAAAAAAGGAAAGAAAAGCAAACCATTAGTAACAATATAAACCACAGTCTCAGAAGAAATGTGCTGTTCCCTCATGAGGTATATTATTAAGTATCTATATGTGTAAAACTAGAAATAAAATCAATTGGCCTTTGAATTAATCCTTGTAACACTTTAGAGAAGGTGATATCAAAGAACAAAGCCCAGCAATGTTTTCCAGTGCCTGAGGGGAAGGTGTTTCCTATTTGATTTGTGCTTCATTTTGACGATGGATTTAGCTGAACTGGAACCATCATTTTACAGCACATCTTTCATCTTATAAAGTGCAGATCCTCACTATTTGGGACATTCACCCTTCTCAGAAACCCCAGAGTTTAGAGATAATGTGAATATAATTTTCCTCTAATTCTATCCAAGTTCTATATTATCGTTAAATCTTTCCATTATATGTTAACATAAAATCTCTTATACAGACATTATTACTGGAAAGTTCTGGATTTCCTATAAAGAGATTTCTGCTTACATTTATCTAGGGAATTCATAAATTCGTATATATGTTCATGCACATGCTCACACAAAGTATGTGCAATTGACTATATATTGGATGTTTTGAGTTGACAGATTGTTCCATGCATGTGAAATGACTAGTTTATAGGTGAGTTAACTTTCATATTGGCTTCTTTGTTGATAAATGAGGATTAACACATAAGTGGATACCTGTGGTGACTAATATTGATCAGCAAATGAATTATGAAATTTAGCATGCCTTTTGCAAATTACTCATCAACTGGAAACTTAATTTCAATTAACACATTTCATTTAAGCATAAAGACCCCAACTAAAATGGAGATGGGATTTTTTTAGAAGAGGTTAGTTAGCATCATCCTTATATGATGAAATATATTTAATTCATTTTGGTACATAATATTTATAAACAAATGTGGCCTGGGATTGAAAAACTTTCCTATAAAGTTTCAAATATTAAATAGATCCTTAATGTTAAACATTGCGACATAACAGATAGCCCCCCTCCTCCTGTCTGTTTCATGTTACAGCTTGAAAACAAATTATCTTGGTCTATGCAGATGAATGTTTTCTCATGCTAATGTAAGGATCTCACTGATCTCATTAAAGAAAAGAGCATGCTGAATGTATTATTATTCCTGTACTTCTCTGCTCAGTTGAGTACTCTGAAAGCATGCTGCCTGTTTATCAAAATATAGTGACAATTCTGTCTAATTGGGATTGGCAGTGACTATGGACTGAATGATGTCACCACAAAACACATATGTTGAAGCTTTACCCCACAATTTGTCTACATTTAGACATAAGGTCTTTAGGGAATAATTAAGGTTAAATGAGGTCAAGGGTAGGACCCTAATCGATAGGACTGATACCTTGTAAGAAGAGATTCTCTCTCGCTGTCTCTCTCTCTCTGTCTCTCTCACGAGAGAGCTTTCTCTCTCTCTCTCAAAGTGTATTTGTGGCTCTCTCTGTTTCTGCCATGTTGGACACAGCCATAAGCTGGCCATCTGCAAGCCAGGAAGAGGGCCCTCACGAGAAAAAGAACCCTGCTAAACCTTGATTTGGACTTCCCAGCCTCTGGAAATGTGATAAAATTATTTTTTGTTGAGCAGCCCCACGTATATTTTGTATAGCAGCCTGAGCTGACTAATATAACGGTTTACAATTAGGGTACTTTCATAGAAGGTCTGCTGTCACATTGAGCAAGATGCCTTACTTATTTAAAAACAAACTGACTGATTATAAATTGTAACAAATTAGACAACTGCTATAGAGAAAAATAGCACTTTTGCTTATAATTAAAGGATAAAAAATATCTTTTATAATTTCACTGCTGTATTTAACAAAAGTTCTAAAATACTATGGTAATTATATGTATGTCTGCAGGAATGTTGGAATATTTGGAACAGCAGTTACAAATCCCTAAGTTTTATAATTGTATAATAATATCAAAAATATATCGTATTTGTTGAGTACTTACTATGTTCTAAGAGACATAATTACATATGTTTTAAACTTAACACTATGAAGTAGATACTGTTATTTTTCCCATTTCACAGATGATGAAATTGACCACAGACATTCAAACAATGGGAACATAAAAATTTCATTAGAGAGTCTCAATGTCTTATTAAACCACAGTGCCCAGTGCTGCACCTTGGCCAGGAAGATGTGTGTGCAACATAAATCATAGGCTGGTATCTATGGGACAAGGCTGCCCTAAATAACTCTGGAGATAAGTTGTCAGTTTTTTCACTCTTGTCTCCATTTTTGCAGATGATGTTTAGACCATTTTTCTTTCTCAAGAACCCATTTTTTACTTTAGACGGAAAAATTTACCTAGACAAGAGCTTTCTCATTTGCCCTCACTTTCCAGTTTTGTATCCTTAAGCTTATACTCAGGATTAGTTTGATTGAATCTGAGGTGTTCTCAAACACTTATGACATCTCTTTCAAAGAGCTAAACTTATTCCTTACATTTTGAGCCTTTTAAAATTCATTCTCTGAGAGTAATCATAATTTCAATTTTGGAAATGTCTTATTTATATCCCTACTTACAGAGAAAAAGTAAAAAAGAGCATGGAAGGAGAGAAAGCTATCGGGCTCTTTGGAGCCCAAGACATTTTCAGAGCAAATAAACGGTCTCCCCTTTTCTTAGATTCTATCTTTTGTAGTGGGTCCAGGTCCAGTAAAAGTTTCTGAAAATTTTTGAGAGCCACCAAATAAGTAAACGAGTGATCCTTTTCAAGATAATGTCCTGTCTCTCCTGCTTTTCCTAGACCATTAAAATGAGAGAGAAAGGGGCACATATTCACCAGGAGAATTCTCTCATGAAGCTATGGAAAAGGGAAGCGAGTGAAACTGCTAATAGATACATCAGTAGGCAGCAAATGCATGTACTTTCCTCTGTTTCCTGCTGTGAATGTCTGTTGGGAGGATCAGTACCACCTGGTCCCTCATCAACTAGATAGGAGTTTCCCAGCCAAAGCAGATTGTTATCGCATTTTCCCCAAAGCCAGTGTTTAGTACATCACAGAAGAGGCATTAAACAAACACAAGCTCATTATGTAGTGAAATGGATGTATTTTAAATTATTGCTATTTGACATCATATATTCAATATATTAAAAATATTGCCATTTGATATCATATCAAATGTTACCAAAGACTACATTGAGGGAATACTTTTCTCTATGAGAAATAACTTCTTGTTCTTAAGAGTTGATTAAGAACTTGGTTGGCTAAACATTCTTTAAAAACACAGGAAATCTATCTAGTTGTCAAACAAGTGGCTACAGGGACAGCTGAATCAGAGAAGGCTTCCCAAGACTGATTTGTTGTGTGGATTTTGTCCATATGCCTAACACATGGCCATAATTATTGTGACCATCATAAAATAATTTATAAAATAAACTAAAATAGGCAAAAATATAAAAAATTGATACAAATTAATACATGGAAAGCAGACAGTTAAAAAAGGATTACAATGAGAAAAAATAAAATAGTTCAAAATAAATTAGTGTATTTTAAAAGAAGTGACATGTTTTTTTCAAAAAATGAGAGAATTGGAAATCAGAAAAATAAATGTTTAGGAGTAAAAAATAGAGATAAAATTACATATAAGATAAAAGAGATAAAATGCTAAAAGTAAAAAGTTTGTAACATGTAAAAACTTGCATAAAATATATCTCATACAAGGTGCAGTCATAAAAGCAGGTAGATTGTATAATGAGAATAAGAATTAAGGATTAAAAAAATTGAGTATGGATTATAATATAAAACTATGGAAATAAAAGCAATAAAAACACAAAATGAAAGTAATAATTATTAGACAATTAGTACAATTAAAAAGCTATAGGGCTGGGCGTAGTGGCTCACACCTGTAATCCAAGCACTTAGGGAGGCCAAGGCAGGTGAATCACCTGAGGTCAGGAGTTGAGACTAGCCTGGCCAACATGGTAAAACCTTGTCTCTACTAAAAATACAAAAAAATTAGCTAGGCATAGTGATGTGAGCCTGTAGCCCAGCTACTTGGGAGGCTGAGGCAGGAGAATGGTTTGAATCCAGAAGGTGGACATCACAGTGAACTGAGATTGTGCCACTGCACTCCAGCCTGGGTGACAGAGCTAGAATCCATCTTAAAAAAAAAAAAAAAAAGGACTATAAAAAGCAAGATGATTTTAAAAACTTTTTAAAAACATATCAAGATATGAATTTGGGTATTGCCAAGATGTGTGAAACCTTGACAAAGTTCTAACATGGATCAGCAAAGCCAATGTCAATGGGATGACCTTAGTATGGTGATAAAAATAATTCTTTAAAGTAGAAACTGCTAATTCTAAGGAAGAAGAAACTAGTTTATACTTATCTGAATGTGCTTATCTGTCTATATTTCAAAGATTAACATTTTGAACTACTTAGAAAAAAAACTTTATAAACTCTTGCAGTAGAGTAGAAAGAAAAACATTATTTCCACTTTAAAATAAACTGAAGTATAAGCACATGATTACCCATGTCAAGATAAACTATCTCAGTTTGGAAAAACTTTTTTATGATTCTCTTTTAGAAACTAAGAATAGGTTTCAAGAACTAAAATAATGAACTCTGTGAGTCAAACAAATGAGCATTTTTATTATGATATGACCTTTTATTCTATTTGGTCCTGATACTGATGTGACGTCCTTTTCTGGATAAAGAATAAATAGGTCAGCTCAGTAATTTCTGAATACCAAATTTAGCCTTCCTTTTGTTTTTAGCTCAACAGAGGAGAATGATATGGCAAACAGCCTTGGGAAGGTAGTATAATGAGTCTGTGTGCGTTATTAATACCTACATTATTTTGTCTATGCAGGAGTCAGACCCAAAGAGACAGAAGGAGGAGTAGTAGGTTGAATCACAAGGGAAGAGGCTTTGGGGTATAGTTGGGGACACAAAATGAACAGATGTCTGAAGGATGAGATGTGTGGATCCAGGAACTGGTCATCAGGAAACTTCAATGTTGCTCATAGAAAATGAAGAATTGTAGATGAGAATGCTTATTTTACACCTCACTTGTCCCCTCAGAACCTGTACCCTAGGGAGACTTCAGGATAGTACAGAGTGGCTTTGGCTTCACCCTGCTTTTCAGTAGCTGAGGTCTGTTTATAGCACTCTCCTCTCCCCTGCCTTGGTGCTCCATGACTTTTTACTGTCCAAAGCCTCCTGGCGCACCAAGAACCCACACACAACCACCTTCTCTGTTCCCTTCAAAGTACCATGTGCTAAATTTTTGATCTTGGCTCATATTCCCAGTTTTAAACTGAATCTGATGTCAACTGGATTGAAAAGAAAAGCAATTAGATTATACTAATTCATACCAGATGTGTGAATAACTGATAACCCCACCCACTTCCAATCACTTTGAGAAAAATTTGCATTGTAGAATAAGACATGTTAATTCTAATAAATATTCAATTAATAGTTCCGTCAATATGAGAAAGTGAAAAAAAGATAATAAAATGTCAGGGATTATGAAAAAAATTGTGAAGAGAACGAACATATTTAATGACTTCTAACTGTTTATGTACTTTATTTCTAAATTCTATTCTTGAATCTTGGGATATACTTTTTAGTGCCTGGACAAATATGGTCTGTGATTTTTCCACCTTTCTATATATTAATTAGTATAATGTTTTAGGCACGAGATCCATCTTGGTTACTGCCTTGACTAAAGTCTTAGTGCTTTTTGACAATACAAATTCTGAGTATAATCCTTGTCCTGCTCCAGTTTCTTTCTAAGTCATAAGAATTGAATTCCTAAAAAAAAAAAAAAATTAAAAAAAAAGAATTCCTACTCGTTAGAGCTATTGGTTATGTTTTACTTTTTGATAGAAAAAGTTCTATTTTGTTAAATGAATAGTTATAAACAAGGGTTAAATGACCTCTTTAGATGAAACAAACAAATGAAACTCAACAGAACTATCCCCCTCCTAAGAAAGACATATGCTTGTATACCTTTAATTGTCTGAAGGTTATAATATGCAAATCTCTAATACACATATTTATCTCTAATCTTTTCCATAATTTTGAACATCCCCCACTAAATTATGAAGAAACTCTAGTGTGCAGCAGAGGTCAGATGTTTCCTGCTGATATATCTTGTTTTCCAGGTTAGTCTTTTGCTAGGAATAAAGGCATAGTCTGGAGTGCCAAGTCCAAAGAAATGGATACAAACTTGGAAAGTTACTATATCTGAATTTGAAGTGCATTGGGAAAGATGCCCGGGAAAGAAAAGGTGACACTGGGCAAACAGGTATAGATGCAGTCGAAAAAGGATTCTGGGAGCAAAAGCTCTAGGTTGCAAGTGAATAAAGCAGTTTGTACTTTACAAGCCTACCTATTTCTTTCCTGCTTTTGTAAGTACATCAAAGAAAATAAGTATATTACCCACGAACTGAGTTTTAACTCTATTTCTTACTTGAATGTGACTTTAGACAAGTATGTTTAACTCTCTGCTCTAATTTTCTAATATGTAAAAATAATTTTAAATATGTTTACTCTGATTAATTTACATAGTCCTTGGAAGAATCAAATAAGATGATAGACATAAAAGTTCTTTTTTCTCTTTGACAACCGCTATGTTGGATGAAAAAGTTCTTTATACTGCTAACTTAAATTTAAGTCCAAGATTAACATTCCTTCATAGAATTTCTCTGAATAAACAAATATTCATAGCAGTACTATTTCAATTGTTAAATATTTATATCTGCTAGTGTGTTCACTTATATCTATAAGAACTGCCAAGTCAGGTGAACAATGATACAAATAAGAATATTTGGTTTTTTTAAATCAATATTTTTGTTTTTGGAGACAGGTCTCCCTCTGTCACCCAGGCTGGAGTGCAGCGGCATGATCTTGGCTCACTGCGACCTCCACCTTCTAGGTTCAAGTGATTCTCCTGCCTCAGCCTTCTGGGTAGCTGGGACTACAGGTACCTGCCACCATGCCCAGATAATTTTTTGTATTTTAGTAGAAATGAGGTTTCACCATGTTGCCCAGGGTGGTTTTGAACTCCTGAGCTCAGGCAATTCACCCGCCTCAGCCTCCCAAAGTGCTGGGATTACAGGCATGTGCCACCATGCCCAGCCCATCAATATCTCAATAAATAAACTGTTTTACTGAGTCTATATGTTGAACTAGTATGTGGCTATTCAATAAATGATACATTGCTTTTGTACTAATCAGAGAATATTTTCCAAATATAGTTTAATAATTTGCAGGAAAGTATATGTTATTGTTATGGACTGAATGTTTGTTCTCCCAACTCCAATTTATATGTTGAAGCCCTAACCTCCAAAACAGTTGTATGTAGAGATGGGATCTCTGGTAGGTAATTAGATTAAGATGAACTCATGAGGGTAGGGCCTTTACAAGAAGAGACAACAGAGAGCTTGCTCTCTTTCTTTCTCTCTCTATACATTCACAAGGAAGTCATGTGAGCTAACAGTAAGATAGAAGAATAGACCTCAATTTCCTAAAAATGGTTAGCATTAGAATTTAAGAATTCAGAGCTCTTCACATTTTTACACTATACATTTGTGTATTATAGTAATATTTTTAATGTGCATGTAATACCCTTGTGATTTAAAAAAGAAAAAAGATACTTTATGAAAGAAATAAGAATAAAATCTTAGAAAGAACATTTAAGTTTACAGTCAAATGACTGATATTTTTCTTGATCGTTTTACTTAAAAAATATATAGGCAAAAACTCTAGTTCCCTAAACCTCAGTCCCTTCATCTGTAAATTATATATAACAATATTTGCCATACCCAAGGTCTGCAAATTTTGTGGGGAAATTTTGTAAGAGATAAAGCATAAGAAACATTTTAAAAACCATGGAAGTACTTTTCATAACTTATCATAAATAGGTTAGTCATTAAATTTCTGAAGGAAACATTTCTGAATAAGAAAGAGAAAAAAACTTTAGACATGAGAACATTAAGAACTAGCTAGCAATACACAAAGATGCTTTTGAAAATGTTATTCATCCATATGAAAAGGAGTGAAAATGAAATTGTTAACATTGCTGACCATGTCCAGGAACAAAGAGAACCAGCCTATTATTCTGAGATGTCACATATTTCCAATGAGAAAGTTCTTTTTTTTAAAGCATTATTCTGATATTCTCTCTCTGTTAAGCTTATCTTTTTTCTTCTTTCCAATTTCTTTGCATTTCTGTCTTTAAATGTGTATTTCAGAAAATTGGGAGAGTTAACATCCTTAGCTCTGATCAGACTAGACTAATTCAAGGTCTGTATTTTTTCATCACTTTCAATAGTTCAGGAAGACCTATTGACCAAAAACAATACTCCAAATTTTCCTATGAAAAATAACATGTGCTATTAAAAACAAACAAATGACTCATTTCTGTCTGCTGCCTTGGTTGATGCTGAATTAACTTTAGCAGTGTCTGCAGTAAGATATTAAAACAAGCTAAGCTTGACGTTGAGCGGCTTCACTGTGTATTTGACAGATCATTCTCTTTGAAAAAAGTAGTTCCATTTTCCTGTCACTTACCTTCGCTGTATTGTTGGGAGTAAAAAGCTTGGTGAAACAAAGGTCATATATAGTATTACATTTAAATAAATCTGACATTGCTATCTTAGAGGACATGTTTTCCATGGAATGACTGGCAACCATGGTTAAAAATAAGTCTTTGGTGTCATCCTTTCCTCAACAAATAAATACATCACCTTGTTAGAGGTCTATGGTTACTCATATGTATACTCATATGTACATGATCACAAACATCTAACACTTCATATTTTCCATTTGTGGATTCGAAGAATAGAAACGTTCCAGTAAAGAAAATTTAATGCTACAGGCTTTGATTGTCATTCCAGTTTTTTATTTGTTTGTTTTTTGTCTGAGATGTAGTCTTTCCCTGGAGACTCCAGGCTGGAGTGCAGTGGTTGCTCACTGCAACCTCTGCCTCCCAGGTTCAAGTGATTTTCATGCCTCAGCCTACCAAACAACTGGTATTACAGGCATGCACCACCATGCCTAACTAATTTTTATATTTTTAATAGAGACGGGGTTTCACCATGTTGGCCAGGCTCATCTCAAACTCCTGACCTCAAGTGATCTGCCCGCCTTAGCCTACCAAAGTGCTGGATTACAGGTATGAGCAAATGCACCTGGCCTGCAGATTTAAAAAGAAGTATGTACTGTTTCACATTAAAGTATAAAGTTGATCTGGTATTCTATGAAATTTCCTTAGTCTATGTTTCTTTTAGAAGAAAGTAAATAAGGGCAGAATTCTCTCTAGGTTCTCTACATTCCAGATTAACCGCGAGTGCCAGATTAACTAGATAAAAAGTAAATATATAAAACACAGGAAGATGTGAATGTCTAAATTAATAACTTAGAAATAAAAATAGAGTTAAACCAGAGTAGCTATACTTTCAAAATAGTAATCTTTATTTTAAGAAAAATCAATTTTCTGAAAGATTATTTAAATACTTAGTGGATTTATTGTTTAATTTTATTTTGGTATTTGTATTGTGATGTAATTCACATACCAGATAATTCACCCATTTAAAGTGCACCATATCAGGCCAAGCCTGGTAGCTCATGCTTATAATCCTAACACTTAGGGAGCCTAAGGCAGAAGAATCATCTGGGGCCAGGAGTTCAAGACCAGCCTGGGCAAATAGTGAGACCCTAAAAAATTTTTTAAAATTAGCCAGATCTGATGTTGTGTACTTGTGTTCCCAGATACTCAGGAAGCTGAGGTGGGAGGATAGCTTGAACCCAGGAGGTTGAGGTTGCAGTGAGCCAACTTCATACCACTGCACTCCAGCCTGGGTGACAGAATGAGACCCTGTCTCAAAAAAACAAAAATTAAAACTGAAAAGTGTACAATTCAGTATTTTTTCATATATTAATGCTTTCACAACCATCATCACAATTTAATTTTAAGACATTTTCTTTCCTGCTAAAAGGAAGTGCCATACTTTACTGATCAATTCATCAGTTGACGGACATTGGCATTTTTTTCTACTTTTTGGCTATCGAGAATAATGCCGCTGTAAACTGCTGCCTATATCCACAATAGGCAAATCTATGGAGACAGAATGCAGATTAACAGTCAATCCTGCTAGAAGGTGGGAGTGGGTGATAATGCTGATTGGCTGCTAATCAGTGCAGGGTTTCTTTAAGCAGGGAAGAGAAAATATTCTAATATTAAATTGTGATACTGCTGTAAACATTAATACACAAGTTTTTGTGTTTGCTATTCTCTTGAGTATGTAAATAGGAGTGGAATTGTTGCATCATATAGTAACTCTATGTTTAATTCCCAAGGACTATCAAACCATTTTCCACAGTGGTTACATTATTTTACATTCCCACTAGCAGGGAATGAGGGTTCCACTTTGTACACTTCCTCATTAAAATAACGAGTTATTTTCTGTGTTTTTTATTATAGCCAGTCTAGTGAAGTACCATCTCAAAATGGTTTTGATTTTTATTTCTGTAATGACTAGTGATGTTGAGTATTTTTTCATGTGCTGCTGATTGATCATTTGTATATCTTTGGAAAAATATCCAAATTTTTTGCCCATTTTTAAATTAAATTGGGTTATCTTTTTTCTATTGAGTTTTAAATGTTCTTTATTCTGAATACAAGTCTCTTATCAGATAAATGATTTGCAAACACTTTCTTCCATTCTGTAGGTTGTCTTTTGTCTTTCTTGAAAGTGTCCTTTGATATACAAACATAAAATGTTGATTTAGTCTAATTTATCTATTTTGCTGTTGTTGTTGTCAGGTTTGCATTCAGTGTCATATCTGAGAAGTTATTGCCTAAGCCAAGGTCATGAAGATTACATATATGTTTTTCTAAGGGTTTAATAGTTTCAGTTCTTAAATTTTGGTCTATGATTTATTGTTAGATAATTTTTATGTATAATCTGAGTTAGAAGGACAACGTTATTTTTGCATGTTAATATCCATTTCTCATTAATATTGAATTAAAAATCTGAAAGCTTTCTTCAGTAGTCTTAACATTTTTTACTTTTTAAAGTCACCTAGCCATGTTCCTATTTTCTATTTTAAATAGTTTATAAATCTTATTTGTAAGAAATAGTCTATCATTCAACTGTTGATAAAATAGTATTTGGCAACTGTGAAGTAAAACAAAAAAGTTCTTCATGAATATGCAAATATAAACAGAATAATAAATGTCATAAAAGGTCTATGTCAGGACAAATATACTTAGCTACATATATTTGCATGGTAACTGACAACATATAATCAAAAACAAATATGATTATTTGAAAAATGTATGCTTGAAAATAGTCATGAATAAGCCAAAGTATGTCTCGGAATTGGTTGATTTTCTTTCTAGTTAGCATAAGTGAAACATTTTACCTCGTGAGAAAGCCTAATCCAGTTTTCAAGTTACCAAAAAAAAAAAAAAAAAAAAATCCAAACTGATGTAAGCAAAAGCTGAATGTGTTGATTCACATCAGTGGAATGTCCACGGGTAGGCCTTGCTTTAATTACAGCTGAATCCACAAGCACAGTAATGTCATCATGACTTACTCTTCTTCTCTCTCAATTCTGTTCCCTGTGCAAGGCCAATTTCCAGTCTGGCAAATGCTACCATGAGCTGTATGCTACACTTCAATGTCCCTAATCCATTTGATAAGTAAACTTTATTTTCATTAACATTTTTAACAAAATTTCTGTGCTTGTTTGTGACTTGGATTGGGTTTAATAGTCACCCCTAAACCAATTCCTATAGCTAGAAGGATGTGGTGACCTTTCTGTTATAGGACCAAGTCACAAACTGACTCTTGAAATCAAGTGGAGAGCCCGTTCTATACAAAGCTCACATAATGGTTAATTTTATCTGTCAACCTGGCTAGGCTATGGTCAAACAACAGTCTAAGGGTTTTGATGTGGTCTTTTTAGATGCATTTAGCAATTTAGTCAGTAGAATTTGAGTAAAGCAGATTGCCCTCATACTGTGAATGGGTCTTGTCTAATCAGTTGAGGGCTTTAAGAGCAAAGACGGGAGTTTACCCAAACAGGAAGGAATTCTGCATGAGTTTCCAGGCTTTGGACTCAAGACTGCAACACTGACTCAGACTTTTCAGCTTGCCAGCCTACTCTCAGATTTTCAACTTGACAGGCCCCACACTCATGTGAACCAATTTCTTAAATATCTCTGGGTATATATCCAGCCTCTTGACCTGTTTCTCTGGAGTCCTATCTAATATAACACATGATTTAAGATTGAGGGAGATGTGATTTCACACAAGACATCAAGGCTCTGGTAGAAAGGACAAGAAGTACAGAATATACTGTTCAGATAATGAAATCAATGTGGATACTACTAAAAATCTTCTAATGTTTTAATGTAATATTCAACTTGCTCCAAAAGGTTCACTTGCAGTGCCACTTGCTGTATTAATATACAACATAATAATCAAAGTTTTTTTTGTTTTTGTTTTGAGACAGGGTCTCACTTTGTCACCCAGGCTGGAGTGCAGTGGTGTGATCTAGGCTCACAGCAACCTCTGTTTCCTGGGTTCAAGTGATTCTCCTGCCTCAGTCTCTCTAGTAGCTGGGATTACAGGCACCTGCCACCACGCACAACTAATTTTTGTATTTTTTGTAGAGACAAGGTTTTGTCACGTTGGCCAGGCTGGTCTCAAATTCCTGACCTCTGGTGATCCTGCTGACTTGGCCCCCCACAGTGCTGGGATTGCAGGCGTAAGCAACCATGCCTGGCCAACACAAATATGTTTTTAAAGGTGGAGGAGAGCTCTGATGAATATATTATGTTTCTTTCTCTGCTCTATTAAGACATTATCAGCATCTATTAATTATTTTCCATCTTGGAATTTGTGAAGAAACACAGTCATTGGACAGAATAGAACCAATGTTTTAATGTATAAAATAATTATGGTATATGTCAGGTCTATGAGTCTGGGTATAAGCACTTCATAGATAATGCCTAGAACAGGAAGTCTGAGGTGGAAAGTAAATATAGGCATACAGAGAGAATCCTACAAGGAGCAGTCAAATATTTCTCTAATGCCAATCTCAGAAAGGTTTTCATTTATTTTATAGTTGTACAGATTCCCAAGGAATCCCAGGATTTGAATTTATTAGACATTGCAATAATTATCCTCTAAAAATTACTAGGAGTTTGTCTACTAAGTAACAGTATATATACATATACATAAACACACACACACATTTGATCTGAGTCTAATGGGAACTGGCAAGTGCTAGGTGAATATGTTCAGAAGCATTTCTAGAAGATACCAAGAAATTTGAAAATATCATAGGAATAATAAAGCATAGCATATAAACCTAAGCTAATGACAACAAATGTTATTAAATTCCCATCATGGGCAACACTTTGTGCTTGGCACTTAGGATAAAAAGGTACGGGCCGGGCACGGTGGCTCAAGCCCGTAATCACAGCTACTCAGGAGGCTGAGGCAGGAGCATTGCCTGAACCCAGGAGGCGGTGGTTGCGGTGAGCCGAGATCGCGCCATTGCACTCCAACCTGGGTAACAAGAGCGAAACTCCGTCTCAAAAAAAAAAAAAAAGTAAGTGAGACTGATGTCATTGCCCACAGATGTAAAGTCTTGTTGGAACAGACAACAGAAGCATCATTTCAGTTAGTATGTTTTACTCTATGAGTAGCCACACATCCAAATCACTTTGAGTTAAACAAAAAATAAATATATCACAATGTCACATCCTAAGGTCCTAAGGTAGGGAGGATAGGACAACTTAATCAGCAAGCCCTGCCTCTGCTTCCCTTGATTCTCTTGACTTTGTTTGTTCTCATGTTGCAGTGGTATGGACCTCATATCCAAGGTTTATGCTTTTTAAAGAAGGAGAACCTGATAATTCCAAGTGGTAGCCTTCCAAGTCAGAGTCTTGGATAGTACCTGTCCTTGAAACTAAAAACAATCCCTGAAACCACAAGGTTGCTATACAATAAAAAGGGAGAAGAATGAGTTACTATGGAAAAAGCATCAATTTTCTTAATAAATATAAAAGCACAAATTGCATGCCAAATTTAAGAAAGAAAACACAATTGTTACTACAATAGCTCAGAGAAAATAATTAACAGATTTGGAATTAATGAGAAGTCTTAATGGAAGATGTATGTGAAACTGTTACAGTAAAGGTAAGAGTTAGGAGAGAGAGTTTCAGACCAAAATATATGTATATATATTCTGAGCAAAGACACAGATACAGCTTTGTGTAGGTGTGCTTAAGAGACAATGAATAAACCCAGTTGTCTGAACTGAACACAATGTGTGGAGAGTTTCATAGAACCCAGATTATGAAAGATCTTAGGTACTAGTCTGAGGAATTAGTATTAATCTTTTGGCAGCAAATTATACAATTGTGCAGAAAAATCAACTGATGCCATCTGAGGCCTAAATTCTAGTTTGCTACTAATTTTGCAACTTCTGGCAAACTACTTAACATTGCCTAGATTTAAATTTTCTCATTAATAAAATGAGTAGGTTTGAATATGTGATTCCTATATTACTTTACAAACTTAATTTCCTTTTGACTCTTAAACACTCTGAAATGACATCAATGTGAAAGTTCTTGAGCAAAAGAGGAATATAGAAAGCACTGGGTTAGAAAGACAGGACTTAGGAAAGTGTTTGAACCACTTGGAATGAAGAGGATGTAGCTTCAGGGAGTTCAGGTAGGAGACAATTATTGTTTGGGATCAGGTGATAAGAACCCTAACTAGAACTGAAGCTCTGGGAATAGAAACAAAAGAAGAGTGGATTTTGAAAAGAAAAAATTTTTGGAGATTTAAGACTTTTGACAGGCTTGATGATAGAGAAGAGGAAGGTGAAATAAATCAAGATCAATCTAGGAACGTGAGCCTACGTAAGGTGCAAAACGTCAAATATTAAGAGCCGGAGACAGTTTGGGGAAGAGATATCATTGAGTTCTTTAAAAAAGATGGCCATCGGGCTTTAGAACACATGCTGAAATGTGGCTGAGAATAATGGATGTGAGACTCATTCACCGAGGGGCAGTGAGTGATAAGATAAAAAAGATAAGATCACAAACAACAGTACAGAACAAAATGGAAAAGGGAAATGATGATTCAAGGGTATGTCCATATTTAAGCAGTCAATGTGAAGGGGAAACTTAAGAAGGGAGGAAAAGATAGCTGTGTTCTGAAACTGAAGAAAACCATGTCAAGGCTGCAAATAGCTCATGGAGAGCAAGAATAGAGACATGGATATTAAATATGGCAAAGAGGAGACCAAACGTCGGTGACCTTGAAAATATGTGTTCCGGTAGGGTGAGAAAAGTAGTCCTATGTAACAAGGAGTAAGAGACATGCAGACTGGTATTTAGAAATTTTGGTTTTGAAAAAAAGAAAGGCTCTAATAGGTCTATATCTCAAAACAGAGGAGGATGTTTGTGTGCAGGGAGGAAAAGTCAGTATATAGAAAAATAAGGTTAAAAAGGGAGTCATTAATAGAGAGAAGTAGCAGGTGATGTGATAGAGCTTGAGACAAAGAACACACGTGTGAGTGGAGCGTTCTAGAGAACATGACACTGTTCTCATAGGTACATACTGAGGCAGGGAGGGAAGTTGCTTTTGGAGAATTTTCGTTTTGGTTGCAGAAAATATTGAGTTGCTAATTGAATTATTATTATTACTTTGTCACCCATTAAGCATGTATTATATTCCAGGAATCATGATAAGTGCTCTCTGCATGGAATTTAATTTTCACAGTAATCTTATGAGACTACCAATATTTTATGGTATAACTTACATTTATAGATGACAAAATGTAAGGCTTAATGTTTAGGCAACTTACCTCATATCGCGGAATAATCAAGGTATGATTTAAAGCCAGACCTATCTAACTCTGCTAAGAACAGAACACCATGTGTGGAGAGTTTGGTAGAACCCAGATCACAGAAGGTAAAGTTTAAGGTATCATTTAAAGCCAGACCTGTCTAACTCTGCTAAGGAGATGGTTTGGGGAAAAGATGTCATTGAGCTCGCTAAATAAAATGGCCATCAGGCTTTAGAACACATGCTGAAATGTGGCTGAGAATGATGGACATGGATACGTTAAGAACACAGTTAGACAGATCTAACTTTAAATCATACCTTAAACTTTAAATCATACTCTGTTCTTTTGTTATGTTGCCCTGAATCTTTTCCATAAATTAAAAGAGAACATCAGCTGGGTGTGGTGGCTCATGTCTGTAACCCCAGCATTTTGGGAGGCTAAGGTGAGAGGATCACTTGAACCTAAGAGTTAGAGACCAGCCTGGCCAACCTGGCAAAAACTTGTCCCTACAAAAATGATAAACGCATGTGCTTGTAGTTCAGCTGTGAGGGAGGCTAAGATGGATGGGAGAATTGGTTGAGCCCAGGGGATCCAGGCCACAGTGACCCATGATCATGCCATTGCATTGCAGCCCGGGGGGACAGTGAGAGCCTGTCTCAAAATGAATAAATAAATAAAGTAAAAGAGAACATCATTTGCTGACATTTAGAGTGAGTGTGGCATATGTTCGTGGACTATATTCGTAACCTATTTTAATACTTAGAACCATAGTCTGGCGGCGGGGGGAACATAAAATATGAAAGCTTAAATATGTCTGAGTCCTAAATTTCTATCTTGAACAGAGCTGGGTGAACAATGATATGAAGGCTTGGTGTTGCCTTACTCATGAATTTATGGCTGTGCCGTTCTCCAGTAGGGAGCAGCACTCAACCACCTATGCAACCATCTACTCTATTGCAAATAAAACAAGACGAAGAAAACCTTTTGAATACTAAGTAGTAAAGAAACAGAACCTGTGGTAATTGAGTCCTGCCTTCAGAAAGCATTTAATGAAATATGTAGATTATAGTTTTGCTCCCTATTATATTATATTATATACACATTAGTTAAAAGAGCTGTTTTATCAATTCTATTTAAGAATCATAAGAGAGCTGCTCAGAAATGCTCTTGATTATAGATTGATGTAAAGAGCAAATAAATTATATTTAATATTCTTAAAATATTATTCTTAACATTCAGAGTAATGAGAAAAGTATTGGAAGTTGATACATAAAAGGTATTTCAGCATGTAAAACTTTGGAGTACAAATAAGAAAGTACTATTTGTCATTGACTAAATGAAAGAGGACATAATACTATAAAACGAAGTTTTTCTTTTGTTTGTTAAAAGGCCCCTGGGCCATGTCACATTTTTGTTATAAATATAATACATCCTTTGTTTGTAATTTTATGAATTTGGTTCATAACACTGTTATTAGATTGCTTTGTTTTAAAAATTATTTTGGGGGTGTTGAACGTATAAGTATTAGCAAACAGAAGAAAATTATAGTTGTTTTCATTTCACACAGACCAGAAATGTAAAAATGGAAGAGAAATTCACATTATCTAGTGACCAAGCTTTTTGGTTAAAGATAAATATTGTTTCTGGGCAATGTTAAATTTTTTCACTAAGTAAACGTAACATTTTTAAATTCAATACACTAGTTCTAGCTTTAGAACGTTCAAAATTACCCCTAAGAAATAAGCTTTGTTGTGTAGGTGTCGAGGTCTTTGGCATTCTGAATTTTCAAAAATCCCTGACATGAGGCAGATTAATAGGAGAAAGGCACACACATTTATTTGGCCTGTATACACAGGAACCTTCAGAATGAAGACTCAACCCCCAAGCAAGGTACTGAAGCTTATATGCCACCTTGAGGTTGTGGAAAGACAGTTGGCTCAGAGCATGGGAAGAAACAGTTTATGTTGTTAAATCAGGTTTTTGTGGCAAGATAGGTGACAGGAGGGGCAGAATAGAAGGCTTGCCCAGTAAAGGTGGTCTTGTTATGTAGATGAAACTTACAGGAAAGGGGTCCCAATCCAGTCCCCAAGAGAGGGTTCTTGGCTCTCACATAAGAAAGACATCAGGGCAAGTCTGTAAAGTGAAGGGAAGTTTATTAAGAAAGTAAAGAAATAAAAGAATGGCTACTCCATAGACAAAGCAGCCCTGAAGCCTGCTGGTTTCCCATTTTTATGGTTATTTCTTGATGATATACTAAACAAGGGGTGGATTATTCATGCTTCCCTTTTTTAGACCATATAGAGTAACTTCCTGACATTGCCATGGCATTTGTAAACTGTCGTTGTGCTGGTGGAAGTGTAGCAGTGAGGACAACCAGAGGTCACTCTCCTGGCCATCTGGGTTTTGGCGGGTGTTAGCCGGCTTCTTTACTGCAACATGTTTTATCATCAAGGTCTTTACACCTGTGTGTAGTGCTGACCTCCTATCTCATCCTGTGACTTAGAATGCCTTAACTGTCTGGGAATGCAATCCAATAGGTTTCAGCCTCATTTTACCCAGCTCCTATTCAAGATGGAGTTGCTCTGGTTCATATGCCTCAGAGGTAGCAGCCCTCAGAGAGATTAGGTGGTGTCTCTTTTTGGAACATTAAAGGTATCAGACTCTCTCAGTTAATCTTTCCTAGATCCAGGAAAGGCCTAGAAAGGGATCTAGGAAAGATTAGCTGTATTAATGGAGATCCTCTACAGATGCAAATTTATGCCATGAAAGACTACTTCGCAGGGTCACATCAGTCTGATGACCCTGTGGCAGCCATTTCAAAATATGTCAAATAAATATATTTTGGGGTAACAAAGTATGACTTCCTTCAGTTCAGCAGCCAAACATGAGTTTTATGTATATTACTATTATAGTAGGTAGCTAGAACACAGCAGGAGAGGGACCAGGAATGTCGGGTGACCATCAGGTGATGGTGAAGTGGTTGTTAACTCTCTCTTTAAAATAATAATTGGTCACAGACAGCACCAGGAAAAGGCAGTCTCCCGATTAATATAAAAAACCTGAAATTTCTGATCAACATCTTCCCGATAAGACCTTAGGAGTTGGAATGAGTGGGTACAAGCATGCACAGTCAGAGGCAAAATGGTGGAGTTTAACTGATATATGGCCTTCTAGGGATATTCAGCTGGTAAGGGAAGAATGTCTCAAATGAGCATGCATGTAGCTTCACTAAACACACTGTGGATGCTCCTCTCCCAAGTACAGGCCACTGTGCATGTGGACAGCCCACCCCAAGGGAAGCATAAGGGGAGAAGGGACACATGACCGTAGATGTATGCCAATATATAAAACCCCAAGTCAAAGGTCATACAGGGCCCTCGACTCTCTCTAATCACCTGCTCGCTCTCTTTCCAGTGTAATGTCATTCCTTTTGTCCCTGCTCTAAACATTTTAATAAACTTTCACTCCTATTCTAAAACTTGCCTCAGTCTTTTTTTCTGCCTATGGCCCTCAGTCAAATTCTTTCTTCTGAGAAGGCAAGAACTGAGGTTGCTGCAGACCTGTATGGATTCACTGGTAATTGTTGATAAGTTCTTCTTACTACCTGTGAGTTAACCACTTTCTGTTGCTGAGGCTCTGATGCCTGGCCTGGCACCAGTGACACAGCCTCAGGAGGTTCTGACACGTGCTCAGCGTGACTGGGCTACAGCTTGGTTTTATACATTTTAGGGGAATATGAGACATCAATTAATACATGTAAGATGCATATCGGTTCAGTCCAGAAAGGCAAGACAACTCAAAGCAAAGGCTTCCAGGTCACAGGTGGATTCAAGAATTTTCTAATTGGCAATTGGTTGAAAACGTTAAGTTATCGTCTTAAATCAAT